>NW_023416315.1:13670746-14870746 GCF_014108235.1 Myotis myotis
AAATGTAAGAGTGGGTATTTAAAGTATAAACTAAAGCTTGTTAATCATTAATATATTTCTTAAATAAGTATTCTACATTCAAGAATGTATACTAGAGAATAGGAAGGTAATTTTAAGCCTTAGTAATTTTGCTAATGAATGTTTTAAAAAAGTTCAGAAAGCCATAAATACCTGGAGGCTGTTGTACTTAAGCCCCTATTTTCTGAGTGAATAATGTTTAATAGTAGATCATTCTCTTTTGATTGTAACTCTTTGCTTATTGAAAAGGACATTTGCAGTAATTAAAAATTGTGAGCAAGTGTAGAATTTTAAAATAGTATAATAGTAACATTTTCGCAGAAATTAGCGATGTAAAGGGTGATATTGTGAACTTATGTTTTTGTTAACTAGGACTGCCAGTCAAGTTTGAAATATTGAGTAAGCACTATTTTATGACATTTCATTTTCACTTTGGATTTGTGTTTATTTTAATTTGGTTGTGACACTGGATCTTTGGTTTACTTAAAAATATTTCCTGGGTTTTGTTTTAAAACATGAATTGTACTCATGCATACAGATTAATGTTTTATAAGTTGGCTTATAATAATTAGACTTGTGGCTTTCTTTGGAGTACAGCACATAGGTAAAAACTAGACACACTAATTACTGAAACCTCAGTGTTCTCCATTGCCAGGATTTGTTGTTTTATTTCCCTTTTTTGTTAATCCTCACCTGAGGGTATTATTTCCATTGGTTTTTTAGAGAGAGTAGAAGTTAGGGAAGAGGGGGAAGAGAGAGAGAGAGAGAAAAAAAAAGAAACATGGACGTGAGAGACACACATCAGTTGGCTGCCTCCAGCATGCATCCCCCCTGGGCCGGGTATGGAACCTGGTATGTGCATTTGACCAGGAATCAAACCTGTGACCTTTTGGTGTGTGGGCTGAGGCTCTCACCGTTCAGAGTTGTGGGTTTGATTCTTGGTCAAGGGTATGTGCTTGGGTTGCAGGTTCGATCGATCACTGGCCCTGGTCAGGGCACATGGGAGGCAGCCAGTCGATGTGTCTCTCTCACATTGATGTTTCTTTTTCACATGGATGTTTTTCCCTCCCTCTCTCTCTAAAACCAACTAAAAAGTATTTAAAAATTTATTGGGGTGACATTGGTTAATAAAATTATAGGTTTCAGGTGTACAGTTCTATAATACATTATCTGTCTGTTGCATTGTGTGTTTACCACCCAAAGTCAAATCTCCTTTTTATCACCATATATGTGATTCCACCCTTTACCTTCCACTACTTTCCCCCACTCCTTCTTCCCCTGGTAACTATCATACTGTTGTCTGTGTCTATGAGTTTTTGTCTTGCTTGTTCATTTGTTGCTTTCAGATTTATATCCCACATGAGTGATATCATATGGTTCTTTTCCATCTGACTTATTTTGCTTAGCATGATATTCTCAAGATACATTCATGCTGTTGTAAATGGCAGTATTTCATCTACTAAAGGACACTTTGGTCGTTTCCATGTCTTGGCTACTGTAAATAATGCTGCAGTGAACATGGGGGTACATATAACTTTACGAATAAATGTTTTCAGTATTTTCAGGTAGATACTCAGAAGGGTTTTTTTTTTTTTTTAAATACATATTTTATTGATTTTTTTACAGAGAGGAAGGGAGAGAGAGAGAGAGTTAGAAACATCGATGAGAGAGAAACATTGATCAGCTGCCTCCTGCACATCTCCCACTGGGGATGTGCCGGCAACCCAGGTACATGTCCTTGATCGGAATCGAACCTGGGACCCTTCAGTCCGCAGGCTGACGCTCTATCCACTGAGCCAAACCGGTTTTTCAGAAGGGTTTTTTGGTCGTATGGTAACTCTATTCTTAATTTTTTGAGGAACCTCTATATCGTTTTCCATAGTGGTTGTACCAGTTTACATTCCTACCAGCAGCGAATGAGAGTTCTTCTTCTTCACAAACTCCCCAACACTTGTTATTACTTGTCTTGTTGATACTAGCTATTCTTACAGGCATGAGGTGGTAACTCATTGTTTTGTTTTTTAAAATTTATTTTATTGATAGAGGAATGGAGAGGATAGAGAGTTAGAAACATGGATGAGAGAGAAACATCGATTCAGCTGCCTCCTGCGCACTCCCCACTGGGAATGTGCCCGCAACCAAGATACATGCCCTTGACCGGAATTGAACCTGGGACCCTTCAGTCCGCAGGCCGACGCTCTATCCACTGAGCCAAACCGGTCAGGGCATGTTTTATTCTTTTTTAATTTATCTTTATTGTTGAAAGTATAGCTCTCCCCTTTTTCTCCTCATTAACCCTCTCCACCTTGTGTACCCCCCTCCCCCAGGTCTTCCCCACACTATTGTCTGCGTTCATGGGTTATACATACATGCATATAATTTCTTTGATTAATCTCTTCCCCCCACTCCCAGCATCTTTTTATGTATCTGTTGACCACTTATATATCTTCTTGGGAGAAGTGTTTGTTCAGGTCTCTGCCCATTTTTTTAATTGGGTTGTTTGTTTTGTTGTTGTTCTCAGGACTTTTTTAAACACTTAAAAATTATTGAGAAGACGAAAGAACTTTTTTATGTGGTTTATATCTATTGATACTGTATTAGAAATTAAAATAGAGAAACTTAAAAAATGTTAATCACGTCATTTAAGAGAACAATGGTAAATCCATTGCATGTTAACATAAAGAACATCTTTTTAAATAAAAAAGTATGTTTTTCAAAATAAAATTAGGGGAATGGCTTTGTTTTATATTTTTTGTAATCTTATTAATGTCTGGCTTAATGAAGCCAAATTCTTATATTTGCTCTGCCTTCAGTCTGTTGCAATATGTTATTTTGGCTGAATTATGTGAAAAAAAAATTTTTTTTTTTTTTTTTTTTTTTTTGCTTAACTGCAAAAAAACTCCCCCCAGAACTCCTTAAACCCATCATGTGTCCTTGCATCAGCTGTGTTCTTTAAAGCAACAGCTTCATTTCATTCTTCTTGAGAATATGTCTGCCAGATACCAAGTTGGAATAATCATGGTTTATCAGTCAAATAAGAAAGGTGTTCTCTGGAAAAACATAGTTCTGCTCACAGCTGAAACAACTGAACACGTGTTTTTCCTTGAGACATACAAGGGTGGGCAAAGTAGGTTCAGAGTTGTGAGTACATAAAATAGTTTATTCTTTTATTTTTATTTATTAATTATTGTATTATTTACCATAAGGACAACTGTAAACCTACTTTGCCCACCTCTGTGTATACATTGTATGCAGCAGAAGTCCTTCTTATTTTATCAGATGGAATGTATACTCAGGGCTGATAGTTAATAAAATTATGTTTTACTGCTTTATCAAGAACTAGAGGCCCAGTGCACGAAATTCTTATATGGGTGTGGTCTCTAGGCCTGGATGGCGAATCGGATCAGAGTGCGAGTGTCTGGCGTTGAAGGGCAGAACCCAGATGACCTCTGGGCCCTGGGCAGCACCTGGGCCCCCGGGCCCCTGCACACCCCCCTCCGCCTGAGTCATCAGGCCCCCACCCGACTCCCTCAGCACCTGGGAGCCAGGTGGCGGCCCTGCCCCCCACTGCTGCTGCTGGTCACAGTCTGCAGGGCGATTGGTGGAGTGATCAGGCCCTACTTGCACCCACCTTGGCTTGGTGCTGCCTGCTCAACTGCTCCACCATCCCACCATGGTCCCGCTTGTTGGGGCCCATCGGGGCCGGCAGCGCCTCCACTGCCACCTGCTGCCAGCGCCGCCTCACCAATGCCCACCATGTTCCAGGCCACCCCCTGTGGTCAGCGCACCTCATAGTGAGCAGTTGAACTCCTGGTCTTTTTGGACAATTTGCATATTAGGCTTTTATCATATAGGATACTCTTAAGTGAAACTGGCATTATCTTAACTGCAAGTCCTTGTCAATACTGCTAGTTCAGTTTGGGCCACTACCTTGATTAGTGTTAAGGTATCAGCACTTTTATCCACCATTACTTCCACATTGTTAGTGCAAATGTCAACACAGTGAAAATGGCAGATAAAGCCTTTGAAAATAGTTTTGATGTTTTGAGATTTGTGAATCATACTTTGAATTGCTGGGAGTGATGGACACTCCCACTATTTAATTGCTGCTCGAGCTCTTCTTCCCCTCAGAGGGGAAAATTAAATCAGAGTCAAATTTTCAGATAAAATGGAGGAGAGGGAACAAATGTTTAAATTTTTCCTATTATTCATTCTCATTTAAGCCTCATGACTGCCCTGTGAGCTAGGTAATTGTTGTCCTTTATTTGCAAACAAGTTAAATAGATCCTATGATGTTAAATAGCTTGCCTAAGGTAAGAGAACTGGTAAAGAGTGGCTTGTGGCCTGGAACTAAAATCTGCATGAAATCAAAGTCCAGATGCTCTTTCCCTAGCCACACTTGCTTCCAGATGGATGTAACATCCTGGAATGAGGAGTCTAAACCAAAGGTCAGGTTAACTTTTGCCCTGTCCTTGTATGGCCTTTGTCCTTGAGGCAATTTCTTCCTTATCTTGTCACTAACCTTTTGCTATTGAGAATAATAGGGGAGCCCTAACTGGTTTGGCTCAGTGGATAGAGCGTCGGCCTGCAGACTAAAGGGTCCTAGGTTCAATTCCAGTCAAGGGCATGTACCTTGGTTGTGGGAACATACCCAGTGGGGAGTGTGCAGGAGGCAGCTGATTGATGTTTCTCTCTCATCGATGTTTCTAATTCTCTATCCCTATCCCTTCCTCTCTGTAAAAAATCAGTAAAATATGTATTAAAAAAAAGAATAATAGGGGGGAGGAGAACCAAGATGGCGGCATAGGTAAACACCTGTACTTGCTGCCTCCCACAACCTTATTAAAACTACAACTAAAAGACAAAACAGATACCATCCAGAACCACAGGAAGGCTGGCTCAGAGGAAGTCTGACAACTAGAGGGAAAGAGAAAAGCACATCTAGACTGGTAGGAGGTGCAGAGGTGCGAAAGAGCGGAGGTACTGAGGTGCACGAAATGGGCTGGCAACTGAGTATGCTGTGGTCTTTTTCAGTCGGGAGGGAGATACAAACTCCCAACTGCTCTGAAATCTAGTTCCGGGTGAGACTCTGGGGACCCAGATTCATACGGGGAGAAACTGGACTGTCTGGCATTGGGCCGGAATGTGAGGGTGGCTTTCTCTCAGAGGTGCTTGCAGCGATCATTGTTCCTGCACAGGGCTGCGGGACACAGAGACCCAGGGACCTATCGGGCAGGGCTGACAGGCAACCATTGCTGTTTGCAGGGATGCGTGATTCCCTGAGATCACGCCCCACCCAATTTACAACCCTACCCAAGCTGTGTGCAGAAACTTTTGCATATGAATAGCCTGGCCTTTTGCAACCTAACCTAAAAAACTGCAGCTGGGTCAAACTCCAGAGCTTTCAAAAGAAGGCCTAAGGCTGGTCAGCTTACTGCATTGCTTCACAGCTGTGCCTCATCTGGGCACCTCCAAACCTCCAAAAAAGAGGAGGAATCTGAAGATCTTTCTGTACCTCCTGCTGGGTGGCCTCAGGCAGTGGTTGACTTTGCACCTTCTTGGAGATCCAAGAGGTGGTCAAAGTGAGACCACACCAGATTACAACTCTTCAGATCCATAAGAGACACACTCACGGGGCAGACTCAGTGAGCACCAAAGACCCACTGAAGCAAGTCCTGCCCCATAAGGGTGTTTCCAGCACATCAGTTCTCCCATTGCAGACAAAATTGGTCCTCACAGCCAATTGGTCTGGAGGTTAATTTCTCCCAGTGATACCAACAGCAATCAAGGCTTAACTACAACAAGACTGTGCACACAGCCCACACAGGGGTGCACCAAGAGCGTCCACCTCAGGTGACTGGGGAGGCTGAGCCAATGGGCCCTATAGGACACCTAGCACACAAAGCCCTTCTATCAACACAGGGAAGTAGCCAAAATGCGGAGACAAAGAAACAGGTCACAAATGACAGAAATGGAGGAAAGCAAACTACTAGATATAGAGTTCAAAACCACGGTTATAAGGTTACTCAAGAGTCTTCTAGAAGCCTCTGAGAAATATAGTGAGACCCTCAAGGATATGAAAAAGGACCAATTAGAAATGAAGCATACACTGACTGAAATAAAGAATATTATACAGAGATCCAACAGCAGACTAGAGGATCCCAAGAATCAAGTCAAAGATTTTAAATATGAAGAAGCAAAAAATATGCAATTGGAAAAGCAAAAGGAAAAAAGAATACAAAAATATGAAGATAGTGTAAGGAGCCTCTGGGACAACTTCAAGTGTACCAACATCCGAATTATAGGGGTGCCAGAAGAAGAGAGAGCACACAAGACATTGAAAACCTATTTGAAGAAATAATGACAGAAAACTTCCCCTACCTGATGAAAGAAATAGACTTACAAGTCCAGGAAGCGAAGAGAACCCCAAACAAAAGGAATCCAAAGAGGACCACACCATGACACATCATAATTAAAATGCCAAGAGCAAAAGACAAAGAGAGAATCTTAAAAGCAGCAAGAGAAAAACAGCTAGTTACCTACAAGGGAGTACCCAAATGACTGTCAGCTGATTTCTCAACAGAAACTATGCAGGCCAGAGGGAGTGGCAAGAAATATTCAAAGTGATGAATAGCAAGAACCTACAACCAAGATTACTCTGCCCAGCAAAGCTATCATTTAGAATTGAAGGTCAGATAAAGAGCTTCACGGATAAGAAAAAGCTAAAGGAGTTCATCACCACCAAACCAGTATTATATGAAATGCTGAAAGGTATTCTTTAAGAAGAGGAAGAAGAAGAAAAAGGAAAAGATAAAAACTATGAACAACAAATACATATTTATCAACAAGTGAATCTAAAAATCAAGGGAATAAATAATCTGATGAACAGAATAAACTGGTGAATATAATAGAATCAGGAGCATAGAAAGGGAGTGGATTGATCTTTTTCGGGGGGAAAGGGGATGTGGAGGATGCGGGGAGAGACTGGACAAAAATCGAACGCCTATGGACGAGGACTGTGGGGGTTGAAGGCATGCGGTGGGGTGGGAACTGGGTGGAGGGGAGCTATGGGGAGAAAAAAAGAGGAACAACTGTAATAATCTGAACAATAAAGACCTTATTTATTTATTTATTTATTTTTAATATATTTTTTATTGATTAAGATATTACATATGTATCCTTGTCCCCACGTTACCCTCTACCCCCCCCCCCCCCCCGCTCATGCCCTCACCCCCCCGTTGTCCATGTCCATTGATTAGGCCTATATGCTTGCATATAAGTCCTTTGGTTGATCTTTCCCCCTTACCCCCACCCTCCCCTACCTTCCCTCCAAGTCCCGACAGTCATCAGCTTATGTTGTTCATTATATTCCACAAATGAGTGAGATCATGTGGTATTTATCCGCTCTCCAGTTCCATCCATGCTGTGGCAAATGGTCAGAGTTCCTTTTTCTTCTTCCTCTTCTTAAAGAATACCTTTCAGCATTTCATATAATGCTGGTTTGGTGGTGATGAACTCCTTTAGCTTTTTCTTATCCGTGAAGCTCTTTATCTGACCTTCTATTCTGAATGATAGCTTTGCTGGATAAAGTAATCTTGGTTGCAGGTTCTTGCTATTCATCACTTTGAATATTTCTTGCCACTCTCTTCTGGCCTGCATGGTTTCTGTTGAGAAATCAGCTGACAGTCGTATGGGTACTCCCTTGTAGGTAACTGACTGTCTTTCTCTTGCTGGTTTTAAGATTCTCTCTTTATCTTTTGCTCTTGGCATTTTAATTATGATGTGTCTTGGTGTGGTCCTCTTTGGATTCCTTTTGTTTGGGGTTCTCTGCGCTTCCTGGACTTGTAAGTCCATTTCTTTCACCAGGTATGGGAAGTTTTCTGTCATTATTTCTTCAAAAAGGTTTTCAATATCTTGCCCTCTCTCTCCTTCTGGTACCCCTATAATTCTGATGTTGGTACGCTTGAAGTTGTCCCAGAGGTTCCTTACACTATCTTCATATTTTTGGAATCTCTTTTCTTTCTTCTTTTTCGGTTGGGTATTTTTTGTTTCTTTGAATTTCAAATCTTTGACTTGATTCTTGGGATCCTCTTGTCTGCTGCTGGATCTCTGTAAATTATTCTTTATTTCAGTCAGTGTATGCTTAATTTCTAGTTGGTCCTTTTTCATGTCCTCCATGGTCTCACTATACTTATTGAGGGATTCATTAAATTTATCGGCGGTTTCCATAAAATTCTTGAAAAACCTTATAAACGTGGCCTTGAACTCTATATCCAATCGTTTGCTTTCCTCCATTTCTGCCATTTGTGACCTGTTTCTTTGTCTCCGCATTTTGGCAGCTTCCCTGTGTTGATAGAGTGGCCCTGCGCGCCAGGTGTCCTGTAGGGCCCAGTAGCTCAGCCTCCCCAGTTACCTGGGGTGGACACTCTTGGTGCACTCTTGGTGCCTTGGTTGTTGTAGAATCACTGGGAGGAATTGACCTCCAGGCCAATTGGCTGTGAGAATCAGCTATGTCTAAAGTGGGAGAACTTCTGTGCTGAAGACACCCTTCTGGGGCAAGACTTGCTTCAGTGGGGCTTTGGTGCTCACTGAGTCTGCTCCCTGAGTGTGTCCCTTATGGATCTGAGGAGTTGCAGTCTGGATGGTCCCCCTCTGACCACTGGGTACAGTGGCTCCTGGATCTAAGGAGGTGCTAATTCAGCCTCTGCCTGAGGCCACACAGCAGGAGCCACGAAGAGGCTCAGCTGTGAAGCAATGCAAGCCGCTGCGGGGCCTTGGGCCTTCTCTTGGAAGTTCCGCGTCTGCCTGGCTGGGCTGCAGTTAGGTACATTCACATGCAAAAGCCTCTGCCGCAGCCTGGGTGGGGCGGGGTCTCAGGGAATCAAAGGGCGGATCAGGGAGCTATGGCCGATTCTCCGCCCGGAGTCGCGGGTCTCAGTGTCCCGGTAACGGCTGCAAGCACCTCTGAGGGAAAGCCGCCTTCAAGTTCGCCCGCTGCCGGACAGACCAGCTTCTCCCCGTATGAGACCTGGGTCCCCAGAGACTTCCCGGAACCGGAGTTCAGAGCAGTCGGGAGTTTGTGATTCAAAAAGACAGCCGCGTCCTCAGGTGCCACCCCCTCTCCTCGTGCGCGCGAGCCGCCGTACCTCTGCACTTCACCTCCGCAGCGCCTCTGGCTCTCAGCGTGCTTCTCTTTCCTTCTAGTTGTAGAATTTACACTCAGCCAGCCTTTCTGTTGTTCTGGATGATGTTTGCTCAGTCCTTTGCGGTAATTTTCAATTGTGGTGGGAGGCGACAATTTCCCGGTGTTTACCTATGCCGCCATCTTAGTTTCCTCAATAAAGACTTATTTAAAAAAAAAAAAAAGAATAATAGGAATCTTGCCCTGGCTGGTGTTCTCAGTGGTTAGAACGTTGGCCTGTCCACTAAAGGGTTTCGGGCTTGATTCCCAGTCAAGGGCATGTACCTGGGTTGTGGGTTCACCCTGCACCCCCAGTTGGGACATGTGCAGGAAGCAACCAGTCGATGCATCTCTCTCACTTCGATTGCCCCCCCCTCCCCCCGCCAAAGCAATGGAAAAAAAATCTTCAGATGAGGATTAAAATACAAAAAAAACCCCAAAAAGGAATCTTGCCCTGGCCGGTGTGGCTCAGTTGGAGCATTGTTGTCTCATGCACCAGAAGGTTTGATTCCAGGTCAGGACACATACCCAGTTTGTGGGTTCAGTCCCTGGTTAGAGCGCATTTAATAGGCAACCAATCGATGTTACCTCTCTCACATCAATGTCTCTTTCTCTCTCCCTCTTATCCCAACCCCCCTCCCCTCTCTATCTCCCTTCCTCCTTTAAAAATCAATAATAAAAATAAAAATTGGAATCTTGATTAGAAAGATGGTCATGGAAACTGATATTTTCTTAATGTTGGATCTCATCTGTGAAATTGGAATAAGGTCAAGGAATAAAAATATTGCCAAGCTATCAGTCAGGGGACCTAGTTTATTTGGTGAGCTCTGTGGTTTTAGGATTTTTTACTAGTTTGCTGTTGAAATGCTTAGTTGATTTAATATAGAGGGTAAGTAGTACACGTGAATCAAGACTGTGCTCTACCTAGTCCTTAAAAGAGTGTCTTGATTTAGTAGTAGACTAAACTAAATTAATGCTACTTCCCTGGCCTTTTTTGTTTGCTTAAATCCTCACCTGAGGATATGTTTTTGAAAAAATTGATTTGAGAGAGAGAGAGAGAGAGTGAGAGAGAGAGAGAGAGAGAAAGAAACAGAGAGAGAAACATCTATCCGTTGCCTCCTGTACGAATCCTGACTGGGGATTGAACCCACAACCTAGGTATGTGCCCTGACTGAGAGTCGAACCTACACCCTTTTTGGTGTGTATTGGACAACACTCCAATCAACGGAGCCATCCAGCCAGGGCTCCCAGGCTTTTTTGAACAGTAATTTAAGAGGTAGTTTCTGCTGCTTAAAGAACTCTTTCCCTTCAAGTTAAAAGGCACATTTTTAAGGTTACCTAAAAGATGTCTTTTCATTCAGTGCACCATTTTGCTTTGTGTAAAAAGGCTCAGCCCTTGCCAAACCTGTTTGGCTCAGTGGATGGAGCGTCGGCCTGCGGACAGAGGGGTCCCAGGTTCGATTCTGATTGGGGGCATGTGCCTTGGTTTCGGGCACATACCCAGTAGGGAGTATTCAGGAGACAGCTGAATCGATGTTTCTCTCTCATCGATGTTTCTAACTCTCTACCCCTCTCCCTTCCTCTCTGTAAATAATCAATAAAATTTTTTAATCAATAAAATTATTTTTTAAAAAAGGCTCAGAGTTTCAGGATATCAAATAAAAAGTAATTTCAGAAAATGTTTAGTGACTCATAATCATAATTTGAACATGGGTTAGGATGAAAACAGTCTATTATGTAGTATATTAGAATCATCCCAAATACAGTTAACATTGATAAATCATTTGTGTTCACTGAAAATATTTCTAAACTTGTGAAAGGGATGAAGATATAGATGTGTAATATTTAGAATGACATAATACTGCAAGGGACTTTAGGGACCATCCAGTCAAGTAGTTCTAGAACTTTAAAATGGCAGAACCTTTTTTTTTTTAATTGAAATAGTATCCTGGAGTCTAGTATTTAAAGCATAAAAGGTGAATGGTTGAAATGAGAGTTGTAGATCTGGACTTCCCCTGCTTCCTTGGTAGGTTATGTTTGCCATTGCTATGAGCCCTGGGTTAAT
Source organism: Myotis myotis (assembly GCF_014108235.1). NCBI lineage: Eukaryota > Metazoa > Chordata > Mammalia > Chiroptera > Vespertilionidae > Myotis > Myotis myotis. The sequence continues at coordinate 13,682,011 of NW_023416315.1, forward strand.
AGGAATAAACAGCGTTAACATGTGTTGCATGTTCATTCTGGTCCAAGTACTAAAATACTTTACGTGCATGATTTCAGTTTCAGAAACACTCAAGTAGTTCAGCTTGCGAATTTTATCTCTGAAGAAACAGGCCCAGAGTGCTTAAATGAGTTGCCCAGGGTTTTGGTAGGATTAATGTTTTTAAAATCTGTTTAGTCAGTTTAGCTAATGGCATGTGTGGTGTGTTATTTTTCCAGATGCAAAAGTAATACGTGTTCATGGCAAGAAAATGTGAATTTACAAAGGAGTATAAAAGGAAAAACACAACTTCACTAGTTGGGGATTGATAATATTTTGGTGTTGATTTTTCTAGTTTCCTTTATACATCTTTATTAGAAAATTTACATACCCTATTTTGTTAGGAGTCTTTTTTTAAGGTTCCAATATATTCCAAAGTGTATTCCATTTTTCCTGAATATTCTTTGTGAGAATGATTATTTGGTGAAATCTTACTGAATTTAAGTAGTTTATTTAATGTTTCACATTGTTGAACATTTATGATTGTTTTCAGGTTTTTTTTATTAAAGAAAACAAATATTTTATTGATTTCAGAGAATAAGGGAGAGGGAGATAGAAACATCAGTGATGATGAGAGAGAATCATTGATCAGCTGCCTCCTGCACGCCCCCTATTGGGGATCGAGTCAGCAACTCAGGCATGTGCCCTGGACGGAATCGAACCCGGGACCCTTTAGTCCACAGGCTGAGCCCTCTGTCCACTGAGCCAAACCAGCTAGGGCTCAGGTTTTCTTTTTCTGTTTTATTTAATGCTTTAATAAACACTTAATGAGCATAAAATTTCTGGAACATGAACTTCTAGATTTCAGATTACTGGATCAACAGGTATTTGAAAAAAAAATATATATATTTGATTTCAGAGAGGAAGGGAGAGGAAGAGAGAGATAGAAACATTAATCATGAGAGAATCATGGACATGCCTGTGTTGTAGGCTCAGTCCCCAGTAGGGGGCATGCAGGAGGCAGCCAATCAATGATTCTCTATCCACTGAGCCAAACTGGCTAGTGCTAAAGTATATTTTGAAACATTTCCAAATTGATCTTTGGAAGGTTTTGCCAGTTTATACTTTCCCAAGTCATGTTATTAAACTCTTGTGAGTTCTGGACAGTGCAGGTAAAACAAGTAAGTCATTATTTTAATTTACTTTTGTTTGATTATAAATAGCTCAAACTTTGCCCCTTTATATTTTTTAGCTGTTTCAACCCCCCCCCCCCCTTTGCATTTATAAATACCTAGTTTCTTTACTTTGCCTGTTTTGGTATTTGCATTATTTTTCTTTTCTTTTTTAAATTTATTATTTTTTTAATAATAATAGTCAAGAAACACATTTACATGACTCTCCACTCTGCACCTCCTCCCACACCCACAGTCCCTGTTTCACATGTTGTCACTTTTTACTCAGGTTTTAAAAAGTTTTAAATTTTGGGCAGAAAGAAAGTTTAACTTTCTTATCTTTCAGTGAGTATAATGTCTGATCATCTCTCTTGTGATGTTATCGGCCACTGATGACCATTGCCTACAGGCGTCAATCCATTAGGTGTTCCAAAATGTTGTTACTGTAATTTTATCATTTCTTCTTTTCTTTATTCATTTCCTGGCATATTTTGTAGAGAAGCTTCCCCATATCAGCTTTTTGGGTACTTCAGGTGCAGTTTGTGTAGGAAACTCAGTGTACGTGCTTGATTCTTTCTTTTATTTAGAGGATTTTGTAGTTGATTTACTAACTTCTTCCACAATGACTTAAACAGTGATGGCGAACCTTTTGAACTCGGCGTGTCAGCATTTTGAAAAACCCTAACTTAACTCTGGTGCCGTGTCACATACAGAAATTTTTTGATATTTATTTGCAACCATAGTAAAACAAAAATTTATATTTTTGATATTTATTTTATATATTTAAATGCCATTTAACAAAGAAAAATCAATCAAAAAAATGAGTTCGTGTGTCACCTGTGACATGCGTGTCATAGGTTCGCCATCACTGACTTAAAAGTTACTTAGGGATTTAAACATGTTTGTGCTATTGTCCTTTCAGATGCATCGTAGTTACAGTTCCATCTGTGGCCAGCAGTATTTCCTCCAACAACTGCTAATAATAAATGACAGGGCTGCATGCACTGCTGGACCTCAGCTCATGCACATGCACTCTGTGGAACTGAGCCCTGTATCCTGAGGTGCCTAGAAGAGAGGGGAGGCTCACTGAAGATTTCTGGGGAGTATTGTTAATTATTTTGTTATTGGTCAGCACCACAAATATTTGATTAACTTTTTATTCAATGTGCTTAGGGATACAGTAGTTACCATGAATAAATAATTTTAGATAAATGCTCTGGAGAAAACAAAACAGGGTGATATACTACTGGTGAAGGTACTAACTAGGCATCAATGAACAGAATAGTTTGTACCTGGCATCTCTGTAAAATAAAAATCTTGCCTTTGGATTATGGACCAAAAACAAACCATGGAAGCATCATGTGGGCCTGAGTTACCTGAGTTTATGGGTAGAGAACTACTATCTCCTGAAAGAGGAGCTCAGATATGGGCTTAATACTTTAAGATGGAATTAATTTTATTAAGATTTGGGATACTGTGCACATGTGATAATAATGCTGTGGTTCAAATGGCAGCCTATCTTACAGTGACACCTGCAGGAAAAGGTACTTCTTGCTGTGAAGTAAAAGCTTCCAAATTTTCAATCCCAGGCGTTTCTGGTCTTTGAGGAAGCAGCCCCTCCTGCTTTCTTCCCTGAGATGAGGGCTGTAGAATTTACTGGGGGTGAGAAAGGAGCATGGTGTGGTACCTTTTCTGGGGGGAAGAAAAATACCTTTTTTATCATTTGGTGGAAACATCACTTGTCTTGCTACGTCTGTATCTCTAACCATGAAGAGCTGAAATTCCTTTTTAGAAGTAGCATGGTCCCAGACTCATGCCATGAATTACAATATACATTTCTAAAAGCTCACCATTGGCATTTTGGGCAGTGCCTAAGTCAGTGGACTAGGGCTCAATACATATTTTAATAAAATTACTTTAACCCTGACAAAGTGGATTTTGAAGTTCACAGCTTTAGTCCTCCCCTCCCCTCCCCTCCCCTCCCCTCCCCTCCCCTCCCCTCCCCTCCCCTCCCCTTCTCTCCCCTTCTCCCCCCCTCCCTGTGGAAGAGAGAGGGAAAGACAGAGAAATAGCGATGTGAGAGAAACATATCGATTGGTTGTCTCCTGCACATACCCTGACCAGGGAGGAGACTGCAACTGAGGCATGTGCCTTTGATCAGAATCGAACCCAGGACCCTTCGGTCCTCAGGCTAACACTCTATCCACTGAGCAAAATTGGCTAGGGCTAGTCTTTCCCTTTTCATTGGCTTTTTTTCTTCCCCCATGTTCCTGTCTTCTCATTTAAAAAGAAAACTAAATCCAAGAATCTTTGTTTCCTTCCTGCCTTGTACCTTGTAGTGACTGACTACTCTCACTCCCTTCCTTGTCTTGACGAGGATAATCAGATGCGTACCTTTTGGGGGATGGGGTCCACTATTGTTTGCTATATAATTGTGCTATATTTTTTCCTCTTTGTTGAATTTTATTGGGATGACACTGGTTAGTAAGGTTATACAGGTTTCAGGTGTACAATTCTACTACATACCATCTATACACTGTATTGTGTTTACCACCCCAAGTCAGGTCTCCCATGACTATTGATTCCCCATGTCTCCTCCAACTATTCCCTTCCCCCAAATCACCACACGGATGTCCGACTCCATGAGTTTTTTTCATCAAAAATAGCTGTCAGCCTGCTCTCTATCTATGAATCTGTCACTGTTTTGCTTGTTAGTTTATTTTGTTCATTAGATTCTACATATGAGTGAAATCATATGGTACTCATCTTTCTCTGCCTGGCTTATTTCACATAGCCTTCCAGGTCCACCCATGCTATCACAAAGGGTAAGATTTCCCTTTTTTTTTTTCTTTTTTTTTTTTTTTTTATGGCTAGGTAGTATTTCATTGTGTAAATGTACCACAGCTTTTTTTATCCACTCACCTACCGATGGACAGGCACTTGGGCTGTTTACAAATCTTGATTATTGTAAATAACAATGCAATGAACATAGGAGTGCATATATTCTTTCGAATCAGTGTTCTGGGTTTCTTTGGGTAAATTCCCAGAAGGATTTGACTACCTGCTCTTCAGTTCTTTTGGTGTATACATAGGGGTGAAATTTTTGGGTCATGGGACAGTTCTATGTTTAACTTTCTGAGGAATTGCCAAACCGTGTTTTGCAGTTACTAAACCATTTTGCACTCCCACTAGAAATATATAAGGGTTCCAGTTTTTTCACATCTTTTACAACACTTACTTTTTATATTTTTGATGATAGCCAGCCTAATAGGTGTGAAAGGAGTGTCTTGTGGTTTTTATTTGCATTCTCCTAATGATTAATGATGTTAAAAGAACTCTGTAAGAGTTCTTTATATATTCTCAATAGTAAACCCTTATCAGATATGACTGTGAATATTTTTTCCCATTCTATAGATTGCCTTTTCATTTCTTGATAATGTCCTTTGATGGGTAAAATAGCTCTTTACTTTTATTGAAGCCACTAAAGTCAGCTAGAGCAGTCAAGCCGGGTCATACCCCATGCAGAGTCAAGCCTCTTCCACAGTGTGGGTTCTCTAATGGAAAAGAATGGAGGTATCTCTCTTTCTGGCCTGTGCTATATGAAAAGGCTGAAGCAGTTGACTCAATTATTGTGTATCTGTGAAAGGTGTGTTTGCTTTTTATTTATTTTATTTTTTAAATATATTTTATTGATTTTTTACAGAGAGGAAGGGAGAGGGATAGAGAGTTAGAAATATTGATGAGAGAGAAACATCGATCAACTGCCTCCTGCACAACCCCTACTGGGGATCGAGCCTGCAACCAAGGTACATGCCCTTGACTGGAATTGAACCCTGGACTCTTAAGTATGTGGGCCGATGCAGTGTGGATTGAGGTTTAGAGAAGTGAGAGATAGTAGGGGCCAAGATGGTGAGGGCTTTCATTAGAATGAATGATTAGGGAGGGAGACATTTTCCCTGTTTGTTTTTGATGATGTTATAAGTCATCTTACTTAGGTTAATTATGAAACTACTTTTCAGATAAAAATGAGTGACTACTGGGAATACTATGGTGGATAATAAGCTGCCGGGCAGATTGAGTAAAGGAAATGGTAAGATACTCTCAAGTTTCTATGTAGAAAAAGAATTGTTTGGTTGAATAAGCAGAAACTCTTTCTTGATTACCCTTTTCTCCCCTCTGATATGTTTAAGGTACAGATTTCAGGTGCTTTGGGTTCCACAGAAGTGGTCCTGCTAATCTATCCTATCTAATAAAGAGGAAATATGCTAATTGACCCTCACACTGTCGCAAAGATAGCGACGCCCACAGCCAATAAGGAGGGAATATGCTAATTGACTGCCACACCCTCAAAATGACAACGCCCACAGCCACAAGATGGCGGCACCCAGTCCCCTCAGCTCCGCTAGGGCAGCAGGCGCGCGGCAAGGCCAAGCCTGCCCCCAGGCAGGCCCAGCCAGTCCTTGTGCCTGCCTCCAGAGTCCCCCAGTCCCCTCAGCCCCCAGCCGCCCAGGGCTGGCTCGAGGCGCAGGCAATCCTCGGATGGCAGGTGCCCAGCTGCCCAGGGCCGCTGGAGACTCAGGTAACCAGGGCTGGCTAAAGCTTGCGTTGCCGGCAGTGGCAGCAGCAGAGGTGTGATGGGGCGTCGCCTTCCCCTGATCTCTGGGTCGCCTCCTGCCCCTGAGGGCTCCCGGACTGTGGAGGGGGCAGGCCGAGCTGAGGGACCCCTCCTCCAGTGCATGAATTTTTCATGCACCGGGCCTCTTGTTTATATATAAAAGCCTAAGCGACTGTTATGGCAGAATGACTGGAATGACCGGTCGCTATGACACACACTGAGCAGGCAGGCAGATGAGCGGTTAGGAGCGAGCAGGCAGGCAGGCGAGTGGTTAGGGGTGAGCAGGCAGGCAGGCGAGCAGTTATGGGAGAATGGTCCCGGATTGTGAGAGGGATGTCTGACTGTCTGATGTCCGACTGCAGGGATCAGGCCTAAACCAGCAGTTGGACATCCCTCGAGGGGTCCCAGATTATGAGGGGACACAGGCTGGGCTGAGGAACCCCCCCCCCCCCTCCTGGGCAGGAATTTCGTGCACCGGGCCTCTAGTAGGAAATATTTATACCAGCTATCAAACTGAGGCTAGCCTGGTGGTTAAAAACAAGAGATCATTGTCTGGGTTTCAGTATGAGATTAAACCACTTCCCCTTTCCATACTTCAGTTTTGTTAACTGTACCTGGGAATCCTAGAACCTTAAAGGGCTGCATAGAGTAAATAAATTATATGTAATGTTTATAATGTCTGGTATTTATTTACTCTTACTGACTTTTAGAGAGAGAAGAAGGGAGAGGGCGAAAGAGAGAGAAAGAACCATCAATGTGAGAGAGAAACATTGAACAGTTGCCTCCTGTACTCGCTCCGATTGGGGATCAAACCTGCAACCTTTTGGAGTACAGGACAACACTCCAACCAGTCGAGCCAGGACTAATGTTTGGTGTTTAGTAAGTACTTGGTACACATTACTTCTGCTATTACTACTTTAATTAATGGAGCTATTCATAAGAATTCTTAGGAAATTCCTGTTATCTTATGTTTAATTGTTTTAAGTAGAAAACTTCAAAAATGGAAGGGCACCGTTTAGCTTCACATCACAATGAGAATTTTGCATTATAGCTTTTTAGGTGGTCATCAGAATGAAAATTAAATTCAAGTCTGCACAGTTAAATGAAAGTTAATACATGTCTACCATTCCTTAAGCTAAGCCCCTGCCCCTGTTGGTTGCCCTGAATAGAAGTTCTCATATATAGTACTTTCCATATAAACTGTATGAACATTTTTACACAGAAAAAGAGTCAGCATGGGTTTTCTAGAGCTCTCTGAGAACATGAATGCTTGAGAGGTGAAATGGGAGAAGGGAAAGCAAAAGAAATGTTAAGCTGCCATCTCAGTCTGTTTCACAGCTGGTTCTTGGCAAAAGGAGAACAGGGTTTGTTTGTAGTGTATTTTTTTATTCCCTTTGATGCAGAATTTTCTATGAAAACAGTATCATAAGCTGTTATGACCTCCAGGTAGAGCAACAAAAGCCCTAACCCCAGACTTCTAACTTTGGGACCTGTTTGACCTGTTCGGGTGATAAGGCTACAACTGCAGCAGTGTAGCTGTTAGCTGTTAGCACGGCCTTCCTTGGCCAACCACTTTAAAGCACTTCTGCATGTATTATCAAGTGTCCTTTGCACTGCAGTCTTAGGGGCTATTCCGTTTTGTAGGTGATGGTTGGGGGTACTAAGTAATTTGAATTTTAGGGACTGTCATTTAGGTCTAGGCCAGTTATGGCGAACCTATGACACACGTGTCAGAGGTGACACGCGAACTCATTTTTTTGGTTGATTTTTCTTTGTTAAATGGCATTTAAATATATAAAATAAATATCAATAATATAAGTCTTTGTTTACTATGGCTGCAAATATCAACAAATTTCTATATATGACACGGCACCAGAGTTAAGTTAGGGTTTTTCAAAATGCTGACACGTCGAGCTCAAAAGGTTCGCCATCACTGGTCTAGGCAGTTAGCCAGAACCCATACTTTTACTCACCATGGCATATCCCACTTTATTGTTAGATTATTATTTTGATTATAAACAATAGAGTATATATTCTGATTATAAAATGTACATGTTTAGCTCTATTAAAATAGCACTAAATGAATTAGTTTAATTGACTACACATAGTCACCAGCCTTATTGGGGAAGTTATGGTTAATTCTCCCTCTAAGGTAGTTAGTTATCTGTTTGCCATTATACAATCTGACCCTGAAATGAAAACCTTTTGAGCTGAGGCCTTTGTGTTTCCGGGCTATGTTCCGTTGCACCTGTCAGACCCAGTCACTTTATTCACTGAGTAGAGTTGTGAAATAAGAGGGAAATGATTGTATTTCCTTTTCAGAAGTAAGGTGGTTTGAGACTGAACTGTAAATGTGAGTTTGCACTTTCATAATCAAGTTGTAAGTTTGTGCTCAAATGTTACTGTTTTCAGTGTTGTAGTCATAGCTCCCCCTTCCTGGTATTTTCTTTTACATAAATGCTCCTGTGATAGTGTTTTAGTTCTGAGATAGTTATGACATTTGTTCCTGATTTTCTCCTTAAAAGTTGTTCTCTACTTAAGCTAGAGATGTATACAACACTAAAATGGATTGCAGATAGCCTGGCTGCTCTGGCTCAGTGGTTGAGCGTTGACCTATTAACCAGGAGATCAAGGAATCCATCCGCTCAGGGCACATGCACACCCCCTACTGGGGATTGAACCCACAACTCTGCCATGTGTCCTGACCGGAATTGAACCGCAACCTCCTGGTTCATAGGTTGTCGCTCAACCACTGAGCCACACTGGCCAGGCTAGCTCTCTGCTTTCTTACTTTGTGTCTAAAAGCAGGACATAAGTTTTTTTCCTTTCACATGTCTGGAAGAGGAGAATGACTCTTACCTGAATAAAAAAACCTACTAAGCAATTGCTCTTCACTGTACATATCGTAGTCACCTTTTCACAAATTCTTCCAACCTCCCACCCACAGAAGCCCTAAACCCCCTTTCCTTTGGTTAGCTGTTTGTCCGTACTTTATCGCCTTTTGTTAAGATGGTATATAAGCCTGACATTCTGCCAACCTTTTTGAGTTACTTATCACAGTTTTCCTGTGTATATGCATGGTGTATGTGTGAGTAAACTTTTTTTTCCCTTCTGTTAATCTGTCTTGATCAGTTTGATTTGCAGGCCCCAGTCACTGAACCTAAGATGGTAAATGAGTTTTTCTTTTCTGCAATGTACATAATCTTTTTTGTAATTTAGCACTGACTCTCTGCCAAATTATACAAAAGACAATTAAAATAACACAAGAATAGGGAAGAGAGCATAGTTTATCTGGAAGAGACTTTATTTCTCTGAATAAGCTAAGTATTAATTCTTTTTCATGATTTTATGTATACTGCTATACTGTGATAAAGTAATAGGCAGCAGGACTTTTTGTAATTTATATTCTATCCATCTACAGCTTTAGAATCCCAGGGAACATAGAAATCCAATAAAGCAGGTACATGACCTAAAGCATTTTGAGCAATAGTTATTTATTGCCATAGCCTACTTGTAGAGTCTATACTGGAGTGATACTTTGTATTTTCAGTTGGGTTAGGGATTTTCTTTAGGTATGTGGTGGTAGTTTGGTTTTAAAATCTTATACTTTCTGATTTGTCTTTAGGAAGGCTTTTAGTTTTTCTTTTAGAAAGGAGGTGGCATAGTCTTTGAGGATCTGTAGGCAACATATAGCCATCAGTAATAGCAAGCTGGGGCCAGGGAGGCCCCAGGTGCCCAGAGTGGATTGCTCTATATGTCATTAGTCTCAGGATTCGTATAGTCACAATACTAAAATGAAAAGTTAGATCAAATATTTTGGTTCTTTAGTTTGTCAGTTTTTCTATTAGTCATCTAACTAAGGGTTAGGATATTACTTAATGAGAAAAGAAGGGTTAAGACAAAACTCAGGCTCAAGTTTTTGGGCAAGACATTTTTATTTACTTTATTATGCATGCATATCCTGCCTTGCTCCAAAAATAATGTAAAGTGGCACTTCTTTGCAGTTTTTGTAGTCTCAGTAAATACTTCTTTATAAACACACTTCCCAGTCTCAAGTAGAAAGGAATCTGGCATTTAAATGGTGTGTATTTACTCCAACAATGCTGCCATTGTACCTCAAGGTCTTTATACCTTTAGGGCTTGAATATGTTCACTGGTCATACATTTTTATCCTTTGATGTTAGAATCAATTTTTGGCATTGGCCAATAGTCCTTGAGTGCCAGGTCTGGTGAATAACCTGGATAGGCAAGCTGGGTTGTTGGAGCTTTTGGTTTATTGTGTTTGACGCATGGACTATGAGCCAGAATGTTTTCACGATGTTGAAACCAGTTTCTGAGCCACAGTTAACTCCTTGTTACATCTGGCTGACTGGAACAATGGGCCCAATTGACTCTTGATCTTTGTGGGATACTCCTACGGTAGCAGTGCCATTGAAATAAAATAAACAAGTTAACATTGTCCTCACTTGTGCTTTTGATATGGATGTTTTCTTGGGTTTGTACTGCAAAGTTTTCCATTGCACATTTCATGTTTTCAGGTCACAATGAAAACTTTTATCATTAGCTCTTCTAATTTTCTCAAAAATGTTACTTTTTAGCTATTCATGAAAGACCCCAAACAGAGAGCAGGTTCTTACTGGTCTTTATCAGTTAGTGAAAATGTTTGAAGCAATCTTCACAAACTTTTCATATATTTCTTTGCCGCCTCCTCTTAACCACCCAGTCCTTGCCAGCTTTTCTTGTGGTCTGATTTTCCTGCATAATCATTCAGTTGGATGAATCAAGTTATTATTTAACAGCACTTTATAGATGAGGAGGCAGACTTATGGAAGATGAGACAGTTTAAGGCAGTGGTTCTCAACCTTCCTAATGCCGTGACCCTTTAATACAGTTCCTCATGTTGTGGTGACCCCCAACCATAAAATTATTTTCGTTGCTACTCCATAACTGTAATTTTGCTACTGTTATGAATCTGATATGCAGGATGTATTTTCATTGTTACAAATTGAACATAATTAAAGCATAGTGATTAATCACAAAAACAATATGTAATTAGATATGTGTTTTCCGATGGTCTTAGGCGACCCCTGTGAAAGGGTCGTTCGACCCCCAGGTTGAGAACTGCTGTTTTAAGGACTCAGTTACTAAGGAGTCAGTTTAAATCTCAATTTTCTGGCTCTAAGTTTGAGGATTTTTTTTTAGTACATACTTTCAGTCATACTTTCTTTACAAATTTTATGTAGTAATGTAAAACTAAGAGCTCCCCCTCTTTATTTCCATTATATTTCACTTGTGTATTTAACACCACAAAATAAGATCATTTAAAATTTTACATCAACATGGTGCTTATACACGCATTCATCTCAACTGCGATTGTATTTTGACCTTGAAAATAGTGTTGCACTTGAAAAAGTTACAGCACATTCTTCCTGTGCCTGTTCCTTTGTTTTCATAAACGATTCCTGAAAACTTAGTTACATTTTATAGTCACATTTCTGTTTGTGTTGAAACATTAACTTGTCCTAGAAATGATGTAAGATGTAACTATAAAAGTCACATTTAAAAGATTACTATTAGTTTGTATTCTAATATTTTTGTCTCTTAATTTTTACATTTAAGTTAGGTTGAAACACAGAGTTTCTCTTATTTTTAAAAATTATGTTTTTATTGATTTTTAGAGAGGAAAGGGGAGAGAGAGAGAGAGAGAGAGAGAGAGAGACAGACATTGATGTGAGAGAGAAACATCGATTAGTTGTCTCCCACACATGCTCCACTAGGGATCAAGCCCAAAACCTCCTGGGTACATGCCCTGACCTGGAATCAAACTGGCGACCTTTCAGTGCCTGGGATGACACTCAGCCAACTGAGCCATACTGGCCAGGGCTTTCCTTTATGATGGTATCCTCATATACCTAATGGCTTGAAGAAGTGATCATTTTTACTTTTGAAGTGTTTTATTTATTTATTTTATTATTATTTATTTTTTATATATTTTATTGATTTTTTTTACAGAGAGGAAGGGAGAGGGATAGAGAGTTAGAAACATCGATCAGCTGCCTCCTGCACACTCCCCACTGGGTATGTGCCCGCAACCAAGGCACATGCCCCTGACCGGAACCGAACCCGGGACCCTTGAGTCCGCAGGCCGACGTTCCATCCACTGAGCCAAACCGGCTAGGGCAGTATTTTAGATATGTATAAATGTTTGTGTAGTATTCTAAGATTTATTCAGATGGGAGTAGCTTAGGTTATCTGCTACTGAGTTCATTCCTTGGGGAATGTGATATAGGCTTTCCTTGGAAGTGTGAGTGTTGGAGAGGAGTGGATCCCTGCACCTCCTCCAGCTCTTCACTTAGAGGATTCTCCCCAAACACTCCATTATTCTACACTGTGGATATTTTAAAAAATGTCCCCTTGTTGTGGGCTAGGTATTCCACTTATAACTAGAGCAAACAGAAATTGTTCTCTGAGGAGAGTTCCAGGAATTGTTAGATCTTGTGGGAAAGGGGTTGGTCCAGACCACGAGTTTCCTATGGCCCATCACTGCCTGTTGATATGCAAGCGTTTACTAACTGAGCTCCAGGTTATTATCAGCAAGTCTCACAATAAACTCTCCTCCACACACAAACTCTTAAAAGCTCAGTGGAGCCCTAGCTGGTTTGGCTCAGTGGATAGAGCATCGGCCTGCGGACTGAAGGGTCCTGGGTTTGATTCCGGCCAAGGGCATGTACCTGGGTTGCGGGCACATCCCCAGTAGGAGGTGTGCAGGAGGCAGCTGATCGATGTTCCTCTCTCATCGATGTTTCTAGCTCTCTATATCTCTCACTTCCTCTCTGTAAAAAATATTTAAAAAAAAATAAAAGCTCAATGGAAATAAATGTTAATATGAAGGATTGCGTGATGGGCATGCAATTCATTCATCCTGCCGTATTCTGAAATTTATGAATATATTAAGCTAAGCCATTAAGGCAACTCACATTCTTGGAAAACATTATATCAAAATGGGTTATACTTCTTGTAGGATGAGGGGACTATTATATCTCTCTGTGCCATGGTGCAGTGTAACAAAAGTTTAAAAAGCTCCTCTTTACAGTAATCAAAACGTGCTAATTTTTCTTAACTAGAAGTAAATATATTAGGTGTAGTGTTTTTTTAGGTTTCAAGTTTTTGGGTCAGCCTTAAAAATTGAGGAAATAAAGGGTAATATCAGAAAGAAACATTATGATTTAGTTAAATAGAAAAACTTTAGAATATTATGGCACCAAATCTCAAATTTTAAAGGTCAGAAAACAGGCTTAAACAGGTTTCAGCATATTTCCCACAGTTTGCAAAGCTAACAGGGGCTTGGGAGTGGACCCAGGCTTTAGGACTCCCAGTCCAGTGCTGGGCGCCATGTGTTTTTACTTTCCATGAAGTTTTAGGATTCGGAGATTATTATTATTATTTTTTTATTGATTTTTTACAGAGAGGAAGGGAGAGAGAGACAGAGAGTTAGAAACATCGATGAGAGAGAAACATCGATCAGCTGCCTCCTGCACATCTCCCACTGGGGATATGCCCGCAACCCAGGCACATGCCCTTGACCGGAATCGAACCCGGGACCCTTCAGTCCGCAGGCCGACGCTCTATCCACTGAGCCAAACCGGTTCCGGCAAGGATTCGGAGATTATTGAGAGAAGACGTGAAAGGAAGAATAAGAGCCAGAGGAGAATGGTGTGTGTCAGATGCTACGGAATTTAGGAAGAATGGTGACAGAGAATTACCCATTAATCTTTATAGCAACTTTCATTGAGTGCCTGCTGAATCAAGGGCATTTATTGTGTTTGAGGAGGACCTTGCCATCAAGGGCTGTGGCAGGTAAAAGGTAAGGAAAGATGGATCTTTGCAAATATAGATATGATGGACAGGATCAGATAACCTCTGAGGTCTCCTTCAACTCTAAAAATCTGTGATTCTTTAGCAAACTATCACCAGACTATCTCCTGGGCAGAAACTGTGGGAGTATGTTTTGGGTTGTGGGCAGAGGGATAGGTGAGGTTTTGTTCAAAGTTAGGGATATGATAGAAGAAAGTGGTAGTGTTTGAGTTAAAGAGTTATAAACAACAAATGTGAAGCTTTGCTGTGATAAATATAGAGTTTCATCCAGACAGCAATTGACTTAAGCTTATTATCCTTTATTCTTAATTTCTGAAAAGTTAACTCACCAATGCATTTTTTTCAAAAAGGTTAATAAACTGTGAAATTCTTAAAATAGAAGTTTTATCCTGAATCCTACCTGTGAGCTATATGGGAGATACATCATTTATAAAAATTATGTAGGTGGAAAAATGTTCTTCAAACCTTTGAGACGGATGAAGCCTTTAGTTGAAATGGAGAGTTATGGGGACCTTGAACTTTACTTGGGAAGTATCCGGCTTTCCTTCAGGAACTCTCTTATCAGTCTTAAGAATGGGAAAGGGAGACTGTGAGGACATGAGCATAGTCACCCCCCTCTATCCAGGCCCTGCTGAATGAGGGCCGTTAAAGGGACAAGGGCCCCTGTTCCCACGGCCCGCGGGAGAAGTCCTGTCCTTGGGCAGCCTGTCCAATTAGGGCAAGAACAGCCCTTTTGCAGACTGGGCTGGTGATACGGAAGGTGGGTAAGCTGTTCAAGCTGAAAGGTACTGTTGCTGGTTCTCTTGGCGAGAGATCAGTGTGATGGAGGCCAGGTGAAGGCCTCCAGGAGGAAACAGGCTATGTTGGGGATGGGCCTGTGCCTCCTCTCTCTCCTGCTGGGCTGGTGTGGAGTTAGGTGGCCAAGGGCCACCTCTTCTAGGCTGGGAGTTGGCACCTTATGCCGAGCACAGTATCCTAAAGGCCATTATATTGCAGTATAATGGATTGAGTTTTGTTCTTACTTGTTTAGTGGGCTTTTTAGCTTTTTCGTTCCCTGAAACATTCTGCCAAAAATGCTAGCATGCAAAAGTGTCTTCCATGAATATAAAGTAGTCAAAAAGAGTCCGCGCCCCACCCCCCAGTTTCCTGAACAGCCTTATGTTTTCACATCTTTGCATATTGCTGTGGTATTTCCTCTTCCTACAGTGTTATTCTCTGCCTGGGTAACTGTTCCTCAGAGTAACTACCACCCTGCCTCGCTGTTAGCTGCTGAGTCCCTTCTCCTGCCATTATATACTGGACTTACTTTGTTTTTACACTGTTCAGATTGCATTAGTGAGTTGAGTATGTTGCTGTTTCCTGTATTAGTCTATGTCCTTTTATTTACGTTTACATCCCTAGGTCAAATATAGGTGCTCAAAGAATGCCCAGCCTTTTCTAGGAGTGCACAGCCAAGGACTCTGCGACCTCAGGGAACATTATTTAACTCTCTGTGCCTCTGTTTTCTTATCAAAGAACAAGGGGTGATAATGACAATACTGACTCCATGGAGGGTTTTGGATTAAATGAGTTAATAAGTGGAAAGCCTCCACAGCAGGTAGTATACAGTGAGCTCAATATCAGTGTTAGTGGCTATTACTATTCTTCTGCATCAGGGAATAACCTCACAAGCCTTCCTTAAATGTTTAAATACAAGAATGACTATGATGTGCTTCTCCTTTGGCTTCCTGAGACTAGATTTTTTTACTTCTTGTAATGCCATTGGACTTACATATTTTTCCTCTCTCTCTTGTTTCCCTGTAATTCCTCTGTCTTATATTTATTGGGTGCTTGATTTTTAGTAAATATGCTTGATACATGTGGAATCAGTCTTTTGAAGACTCACAGACTAATTGGAAGTCATTTGTTACAACATACCCTCTTTTATGTTCAGAAGTACAAAACTATTTCATCGACAAGAAATACGAGACAAAACTAAATGTATCTCTTAAATTAGAAGTGGGGTGGTGTGGGGTGGGGTGGTTATAAATTGAGATTTGAAATCCTTGGTAAATTTAGAGGACTGAATGTTCTAAATAAGAAAAACCGTCAACTTGTTTGCTTTCTGTGTACTATGATACTTTTGTGAAATTGTTTCTTTTATACAGGGAAGTGCTCTCAGCACAAAGCTTATTGTGCTCGGTAGAATATTTTGAAGATGCTTGTTAAAAGGCACTTGTGGAATGGTTGTCAGAAATGACTGTGAGGTATAGAGTGTTCTTGTCATCTTCAGATTCATTCTTTAGTAAGAAAAAATAAGATTTGTCTTTTAAGCCTGATTTACTTGACTTTTCTCCTTGTGTGGTTAAATTGGGTAGTGTTCCTTAGAGGTGATTTATTAGCAGTGTTTATCTGTATACTATAGGCCCTCTGCCCAAATTTTGTGCAACAGTGGGGTCCCTCGGCCTGGCCTGTGGGATCGGGCTGAAACCGGCTCTCCGACATCCCCTGAGGGGTCCTGGATTGTGAGAGGGCGCAGGCCAGGCTGAGAGACCCCACTGATAATAAGCAATTGGGGCCGGGGAGAGACTCGGGAGGTTGGCCAGCCAAGGAGAGACTTAGGGAGGGCTCCAGGGCAGGTCTGGCCTGTCTCGCTCAGTCCCAATTGGCCGGACCCCAGCAGCAAGCTAACCTACTGGTCGGATTGTCTGCCCCCTGGTGGTCAGTGCATGTTATAGTGACTGGTTGACCGGTAGACTGTCTGCCCCCTGGTGGTCAGTGCATGTCATAGCGAGCAGTTGAGCAGCCTTAGCATATCATTAGCATATTACGTTTTCTTTGGTTGAACGGACGACCAGACAACCAGACACTTAGCATATCAGGCTTTTATTATATAGGATAGTGAAGATTTGAGGTAATTTTTGCAGTCTCTCACTACTTTAGGAAGGTTC
This sequence comes from Myotis myotis, assembly GCF_014108235.1. Lineage (NCBI taxonomy): Eukaryota > Metazoa > Chordata > Mammalia > Chiroptera > Vespertilionidae > Myotis > Myotis myotis. The sequence continues at coordinate 13,698,600 of NW_023416315.1, forward strand.
CTTCACCTTAGAACCTGAACTGTGACTTCCATTTGCCCTTCCCACAGCCCCTGGTAACCTCTGTTCTGTTTTCTGTCTTTATCAACTTGCTTATTCTAGGTACTTCATGTAAATGGAATTAGACAATATTTATCCTTTTGTGTCTGGCTTATTTCACATAGCATGTTTTCAAGGTTCATTCATGTTGTAGCATGTGTCAGAATTTCATTCTTTTTTTACAGCTGAATATCTCATAAATATAATAATATATTTAGCTCAGTATGTAAAAGATAGTAGCCTATAAAAATATAATCTGTATGAAAATATTAATGAAATACTTTTCATTCTAATTTTGTTCTAGCCCTGTCTCTGGAATGCCCGTTTTAAGTGCTAAGGAGCTGAATATGACTAGTGACTACTGTACTGGATAGTGTAGGTCTGGAATTAGGGAAGAATTATTTAAAATTATTAACAGCACTAAGTTTTTAAAAAGTAATAATTTGCTGAAAGACAGAACTATCGTCATCAGGCATAGTAAGAAGGAATTTAGAAGTGAACAAAGATACAAGCATAGCATTTCTCTTGTTTCAAACTTCACAAACAATAGGAGCCTTCAGAGGAAGAAAATTTCAGTATGAATATCTCTTCACCACAGTCTCTGATGAGAAGACCACAGGAACTCTTTAAAACAATGTGTGTTTTTTTTTAAATTGATTTTTAGAGAGTGAGGAAGGAAGAGGGAGAGAGAAACATTGATTTGAAAGATGTGAGAGCATAACATTGATCCGCTGCCTCCTGCTCCCCCCATGGGAGATCGAGCCTTCAACCCAGGCATGTGCCCTTACCTGGAATTGAACTGTGACCTCCTGGTTCATAGCTTGATGATCAACTACTGAGCAACACCGGCCGGGCAGGACTAGAACTCTATATATAAACCTTGATGTAAGACTCATGAACATTCAAGTGTTATAGTTTAAGGAAAACTTTATGTACAGTGTAGGAAACTATCTGTTTATAATTTCCTTAGCTGGTTAGAATGAGTCAATTGGTTGTGCTCCATATAGAGACATATGGCTGACTAAGGGACAAACAGAAAGCTAATACCAAGCAAAAAAAAAGTCCTAATCTGGAGCCCTTTGTGCAGAAGCAGACCTTCAGCTACCGTTCAGAGGCCCTGAGAAAATTGAAGTAGCCAAGAAACTTCAATTATGCTTACATTACTTTCTCTTCAAGTGTGAATGCTTGAGGCCAGTCATCTTTCAACTGTCATGAACACATACTTGACTGTCCAGAATCACTCATTCCTTGAAGTCCTGGTAGCTGAGGTTTACCTGTAGTTTAGAGGAGGAAATGAAGAGACCATGTGGTGAGAGTATTGGAAATCATGTTAGCATAAACAGTGTTCCATTTTTGCCCTGGCATCTCTCTCAGTTATTCTTCTGGTTTAAAATATATTTTAAAATTATGAAATATATTGTGTACACAATGCATGAAATATGAATGTAAATTTAAAGAATAATACAATGGGACCTGACTCTCTAACTCAATAGAATATCAGTCCAAATAACTCCCCTCCCCCACCATGTTCTTGTAGTCTCAGTCCAAATTTTAGGCAGTTAGTCTTAGAAAAAGAAAATGTTGGGTACTTCAGATGAGTTAAAGGCTTGTATATTTCAGTATAAATTGAGAGACCATTTTGTTATTAAAATAGGTAATGATATGACTGGAAGGAAGTTTTTCGTTTTTTTTTTTTTTTTTTTTTTTTTTTTAAGCAAGACTAGAATTTCTGAAAGCTCTGATTTCTCGAGCCATTTTATACTTACCTCTTTATTGCTGTGGTTCTTTTGTGGGAATTGTTTCTTGCTATGTAATTGCCCTGGCATTTGATGCTAGCAGCTAGCTTCTTTAAAAATTAAAAAAATAATTGAAATAAGAGAGAGGGAGGAAGGGAGAGAAACACTGATTTGTTTTACTTACGTATGGATTCATTGGTTGATTCTTTTTAAATGATTTAAAAAAATTTTTATTGACTTTTTTTTAGAGAGACAGAGGGTAGGGAAGAAGAGAGGGAGGTAGAGAGAGAGAGAGAGAGAGAGAGAGAGAAAGAGAGAGAGAGAGAGAGAGAGAGAGAGAGATCGCTCTGTTGTTACACATATTTATATATAATTCATTGGTCACTTCTTGTATGTGCCCTGATCAGAGATCAAACCCCATAACCTTGGCATTTCAGGATAACACTCTTAACAAACTGAGTTACTCGCCAGGGCTGATGGTAGTTTCTTGAGTACATGTCTTTCTCCTCTGTAGGATCTGACGAAAGAACCCTAATATTCTGATGGCACGCACTATTTACAAAATGTAATTTTTATTTTAAACTCCATCTATGGGATTCTCTTTTTACAGCATTTGCCTATCTTTATTAAGCACACTCAATCCATTAGTTGAGACTTAATCACTTTTGGGCTGCTAAATTAATACCTATAGGTGTTTTTTTCCCAAGTCCACCAATTTATTTCAACTATTTAATTTTGTTCTAAGAGCCTACTCATGATGCAATTGAAAGGGGCAGACTGAATTTAGTTTTTAAAGCTAGTTTAAATGCCAGTTTTACAACCTCCCTTATATTCCCTTTCTTTTTTTTTTTTTTTACATTCCCTTTCTTATGATAGAACAGTGTTAGAAGAACTTAGCTATTCTTTTTTTCCCTTTTTCTGTATAACTCTCTCAAAATTCCAACAGAACATTGCGTTGACCTTGATTAAACTGTGAATTTTATTTGAAAGTGAAAATCGGCATTTTAGAGGCTATTTATAAAATGGTGTGATGGCAGTCTTTTTGCATTTGAAAGCTGCTTAACCACAAAAGGAATTTGTTTTAAATGGCGTGTCCTTTGGTAACACTTAACTTTATTTAAGGAAATTACTTTTAATTACACAAGTAACACCTATAAAAAATATAGGTGCATATAAAGGTAAATCCCCCCTGACTACCATTCTTCATTCCACGCCCTATCTCCAGAAATAAGGAAGACCTCTTTCCAGTTATTTTGGAGTTTCCACTCCCCCTCCCCCAAACTTTATTTTTTACTTATGTGTGTGTGTCTCTGTATATATGTATGTATATATGTGAATGTACCTATGAAAATGTATATAACAAAAATAGTATATTGTGTGGATAATGCAAGTTGCAGTTTTTTCTTAGTTTTGGAGATCAGTCAGAATATGTAGATAGATCTACCTCATTCTTTTCAAATGTTGTGTATTATTGCCCTAACTGGTTTGGCTCAGTGGATAGAGCGTCGGCCTGCGGACTCAAGGGTCCCAGGTTCGATTCCGGTCAAGGGCATGGTGCGGGCACGGTGCGGGCACATCCCCGGTGGGAGTGTGCAGGAGGCAGCTGATCGATGTTTCTCTCTCATCGATGTTTCTAACTCTCTATCCCTATCCCTTCCTCTCTGTAAAAAAATCAATAAAATATATTTTTAAAAAAATGTTGTGTATTATGAATTACCATAGTTGATTTAACTGTTGGGTTGTTATCCATTATTTGCTGTTGCATACAGCATTGTGATGAGCATCTTGGTGTGATTCTCCTAGGACACATGTGAATGTTTTTCTGGCTTAGATTTGGAAGAAGTGGAATTACTGGATTGTAACTATCTAGTATTCCCTATATTGAAGTCAATAAATAGAATATTATTTGGCATGATTGGCTAATTAATTATGCTTGTGAAATGAATTATGTGTTTGAAATATTGTCATTTTAGTTATATTGGGAGAACAGGGGCCAAGTGTAAAACCAGTGATTCTCAATACTGGTTTGTACATCAGAATTACCTCTGGGACTTTTTTGCATTATCACCTCAAGATAGTGATATAGTATGTCTCTGAATCAGTACAAATGGCCTTTGGTAGGAAGATGAAAATTAAATACAAGAGACACATCCTGAGATTTTCTTAGCATGCCCAAATTGCTCAGTACCAGTCCGGCACCTAACTTATTCTGTAAAATGTAGTCAGCTATAGCAAAATAATTTCATTTTCTCTAGACGCTTAATGTAAGTTAATGACTTTCTTTTTAAGTTAATGACTTTTGATTCCTCTCCTCCCCCAAGCACTCAGCGCAGTGTATAGGTGTAATAAATATTTGTTTTAAGGTTGATAGAGAGGAAGAAAGATATTTTTAGGGAGAGGGGACAGCAATATTATAAACATGAAGTCTGAATAGGACTCAATTTGTAGGATTGTATTATAACTTTTATAAATATTAATATAAATGAGTGTTTAAGTTCTTTATTTATGGAAAAATTTGAGAGCATTCTAAATCAGAAACCCATAGCCCTGGCCAGGTAGCTCAGTTGGTTAGAGCATTATCTCCAAAAGCCAAGGTTGTGGGTTCGTTCGATCCCTGGTCAGGGCACATACAGGAATCAACCAGTGAATGCATAAATAAGTAGAACAACAAATCAGTGTTTATCTCTCTCTATCCCCCAACCCTTCTCTTAAAAAAAAATTTAAATCAGACATGCATAGATCATAATGGTTGATGGCCCAGACCCTATGCATAGGCTGTCTGAGTTCAGATTCCCTTTTTACCATAGTGGTTCTATGAATCATGGCAAGTTGTGTAGCCTCTCTGTACCTTAGTTTTCCTTTCTGTAAAATGGTGATAATAATAGTATTTATCTTATAGGGACATGGGAGTATTAAGAGAGTTATATATAAAGCAAATAGAAGAATGCCTGACACATTGTAATTGGTATGAAATGTTAGCTGTTATTGTTATTATTGTTTTTGCTATTTATTACAAATAGAATTATTATTATTCCTAATGGCTTAATCTTTTGGCATTATTTCATGCTTAAAATGTTTTCTAAGTGACCAGAAACCAGCAACTTAATGCATGTTTAAAGATGATATGGATAAAGAACTTGTGCTCTGGAGTATCAAAATCACTTTGATATAACAAAGAAAGCTAAGATATTTTTTGTATGTCCTTGCTATGTTTAAGGCCTTGTATGTTGATTGTTGCATATTATTATGTTTTGATTGTTGCATGTTAAATGGAGAACTAGTTCACATTTCATGTTTATGTAATTGGTGGGAAAATTCACAGACAGCAAGACAAGAATAAAGTAGCTTTAGTCACTTTTTGCTAAAGTGTTTGCTGTACTTCATAACATTTTATAAAGCAACAAAGCCTTGAAAGTAGACTTTACTATTGCTTGCTGCTGTTAGAGATTTTTATAGAAATAAGGGATGACTGATGCTTGAAATGAGACTTTTAGGATTTATAAATGAAAGAAGTGATAATTGGCAAAGTTCCTGAGGGGATAAATACTGTGTGGGTGTACAGACACAAAATGAATTGTGGAGAATTAATGAGCCTTATAAATAGCTCCATGAAGTTTAATATTTCCTCCTCAGCATGATAAAACATTTAAAAAATTTGCTTTTAAATTCCATTCACCTGCTGAATCTCTTATTTCAGCTTTGGCTGTATAGTTGGTCATATTTCTACTCTGTAAACCAGGACTTGTGTGGCATGTAGATGCTCCAGGAACAGACCCTGCCAGGATCTCTGGCTTCCTTTTCTGCTGGTACCTACCTCATTCCTGCCAGTCACCAAAACAGCTTGGGTGGCCCACATGATAATGTTCTCTATAGCTTGTGCCATTTTCTTGTTTGGAATGGGGCATTTCTTCACTTGGCAAAGTCCTCCTAACCCTTGTAACCAAGCCCAAATACTTTCTCTGACCATTTCCTTTCTCCAGATGGACTGATTACTTCTTCCTTGCAGGCTTTGCAGCATAGCTGTGGAGCTAGGCTTTGGAAGCTAGACTGCCTGGGTTCTCATCCTGGCTCAGCCACTGACTAGCTCTCGAATCTTTTTTATTTTTATTTTTAATGGAAATAAAAATCACTTAAGTCACCAGTTTACCCATTTAAAAGTGTACAATTCATTGGCTTTTAGCATATTTATAATGTTGTAAAAACATCCCCATTTTCAGTTCCTGAACATTTTCATCACCCTAAAAGGAAACAAACATTTTCATCACCCAAGAACTGCCAGACTGTTTTCCAAAGCAGTGGTACCATTTGACATTTCCACCAGCAGTGCTTGAAGGTTCAAAATCCTCCATATCCTTGGCAGCACTTGTTAATGTACTTTTGATTATAGCCATCCTGGTAGGTAAAAAGTGGTATTTCATTATTTTGATTTTCATTCCCCTAGTCCTATCTAATAATAGAGAAACATGGTAATTAACCATAACTTCGCTACCCTCTCCCATTGGCTAATCAGCAAGATATGCAAATTAACTGCCAACCAAGATGGCGGCAATGGCCTCAGAGCTGGAGCCGGCTCTCAGCTCCAGTGACAGCTATAGAAGGTAAATAAATCCCAGAATAAAACAAAAAGAAAAAAACAAGAGGCTGGGAGCTTCAGTCGCCCACCAGCCTGAAAACAGCCCTCAGCCCCTCATCCAGGCTGGCCAGGCACCCCAGTGGGGACCCCCACCCTGAAGGGGGTGTGACCAGCTGCAAACAGCCGTCAGCACGTCATCCAGGTTGGCCAAGCATCCAAGCGGGACCCCCACCCTGATCCGGATCACCCTTCAGGGCAAACCAGCCAGCCCCCACCCGTGCACCAGGCCTCTATCCTATATAGTAAAAGGGTAATATGCAAACTGACCCTAACAGCAGAAAGACTGGGAATGACTGGTCACTATGACACACACTGACCACCAGGGGGCAGACGCTCAATGCAGGAGCTGACCTCTGGTGGTCAGTGCGCTCTCACAGGGGGCAGCTCTGCTCAGCCACAAGCCAGACTGACGGCTGCCAGTACAGCAGTGGTGGTGGGAGCCTCTCCTGCCTTCTCAGCAGCGCTAAGGATGTCTGACTGCATCTTAGGTCTGCTCCCTGCTGGCAAGTGGACATCCTCCGAGGGCTGCTGGGCTGCCAGAGGGATGTCTGATTGCCGTCTTAGGCCCAATCCCCCTGGGGAGCAGGCCTCAGCCAGCAGATGGTCATCCCCCGAGGGGTCCCAGACTGTGAGAGGGCACAGGCCGGGTTGAGGGACCCCCCTGCCCCCGAGTGCACAAATTTTTGTGCACCGGGCCTCTAGTCTTTATATATAAAACCCTAAAATGCAAATAGATTGAATGGCGGAACAGTTGAACAACCGGTCGCTATGACATGCGCAGATCACCAGGGGGTGTGCACGGAACATGGCAGGCATTGGCAGCAGGTGGAAGAGTGCAGAACATGGTGGGTGCTGGCTGTGGTGGGATGGTGGAGCAGGTGAGTGGGGGGCGCCATACCAAGATGGGGCACCTGTCGCTGTCATAGGGGTGAGCCTCTGGTGGTTACTGAAAATTCTTTGCTCTCTCGCGCCACAGTCCCACCCAGCGCTCGCACATGCTGCCAGCACCGGCCCCGCTTGTACCCACGACCGGCGCCAGAGCTGCCGCCCACATCCACTGATGGCACCAGAACTGCCGCTCACACCCCCTGCTGGCACCAGAGCTACCGCTCACACCCGCTGCTGGTGCCAGAGCCACCGCTTGCACCTGCTGCCGGCGCCTGGCACCAGCCCTGATCACTCGGGGCCATCAATGGGTGCGAGTGTCGGCTGCTGGCCCCAGTTGCCCCCCAGGGCTTCTCCACCTTCCCCTGCTCCTGAGGGGTGATTGGTCCTGCTAGCACCCACAGCCAGCGCCGGAGCTGCTGCTCACACCCGCTGACGGCACCCGGCTCCAGTCCTGATTGCTTGTTGCTGACAGCGAGTGTGAGGGGCGGCTGCCAGACCCAATCACCCTGAGGGCTTCTCCACCTCCCCCTGCTCCTGAGGGGCGATCGGGGCAGCAGCTACTGTTCATACCTGCTGACAGCGCCAGCCCCGCTCACTCCTGCTGCTGGCGCTGGCCCCAATCTCTCTGTGTCATCAGTGGGTATGAGCAGGGCTGCCGGCAGACGGGACCAAGGGCTGCTGTGGGGGGGGCTGGGCGGGGTTGCGGAGGATGGGACAAGACCAGCTCTTTTGCCCACCGCAGCCTTGGGGCCTACAGTTCCTTCCAAGGTGCATGAATTCATGCAGTGGGCCCCTAGTAACAAATAATGTTGAGTATCATTTCATGTGCAGGAGTACCTTTTCATGGCCATTTGTATTTCGTTGGAGAAATATCTATTTAAATCCTTTGCTCATTTCTAAATTGGGTTGTTGGGTATTTTACTCAAGTTGTAAAAGTTATTTATATACTCTGGATGCTAGTCCTTTATCAGATGGTTTTGCAAATATTTACTCCCATCCTGTGATTTGTCTTTTTTCTTGACAGTATCCTTTAATGTACAAAAGTTTTAAATTCTTATGATGTTCAGTTTATCTATTCTTTTGTTCCTTGTGCTTTTGGTTTTATATTTAAGAAACTCTAGTGTAATCCAAAATCATAAAGATTTACAGCCATATTTCCTTTCAAGAGTTATAATTTTAACCTTTATAGTTAGGTTTTTGATCCATTTGGGTTAATATTTGTATTTGGTGCTTGTTTGCACACGAATGTATATGCAGTTATTTAGCACCATATTTTGAGAGATTGGTCTTTTCTCATTGAATGGCTTTGGCACTCTTGTTGAAAATCAGTTGATTGCAATGTGAGCTTATGGACTCGAATTCTATTCTGTTGATCTGTATGTCCTTATGCCAGTTCCACACGGTTTTGGTAACTAGCTTTTAGAAGTTTTGAAATTGAGATGTGTGAGTCCTCCAACTTTGTTCTTTAGTTTTGGCTACTCAGGGTCCCTTGCATTTCCATATGAATTTTAGGGCAGTTTGCCCATTTCTATGAAAAAGGCAGTTTTTGGTGGGGGGAGTATTGCCATCTTAATTATAGTAAGTCTTCCAATCCATAAGCACAGATGTCTTTCCATTTATTTAGCTCTTTAATTTCTTGCAATTGTGTTAGTCTCTCACTTTGGTTAAATTTATTCCTAACCAAATAAATTTATTCCTATTTAATTTTACTTAAAAAAAAGGAATTGTAAATGGAATTATTTAGCTCTGGAACCTTGAGCAAATTTCTTAAACTTTCAAACCTTCAGTTTCCGCACAGGTGAAACGGAAATTAAATGCCCATTTTCTCCAGTTGTTGTGAAGATTAAATGAACTCATTCATTTAAAGGACTTGACGTTTCAAGCTAAATGTTAAATGTGAACTCTCTGAGTGAAGGGATTTTGTCTTACATATTTTTGTGACACTCTTCCCCTTGCTCAGGTATCACTTAGCTTAGTACCTGTTAGACTGAGGGAATGTAGAAGGGCGGAAAAATTGTAGTATATCACATCAGTTTCAGTTCTTCAGTTTGAAAGTTAATGTGAAGTGGGAATTAGGGACATTAATTCCTCTTTATACCCGCATATTTTGATATGGATTGTTATACGTGTGAATAAACCTTGCATAATAATTTTGCCTCTTAACATACTGAAGTTTCTTTTAAGATGGTGGAATGGTGGGCCTTGGCTTACTAAATGGAAAGGAGGCATTTATTCATTGCCAAGGTCGGAGGTTCTCAACCTGTGGGTCGAGACCCCTTTGGGGGTCGAACCACCCTTTCACAGGGGTTGCCTAAGACCATTGGAAAACACATATATAATTACATATTGTTTTTGTGATTAATCACTATGCTTTAATTATGTTCAATTTGTAACAATGAAATTGGGGGTCACCACAACATGAGGAACTGTATTAAAGGGTCATGGCATTAGGAAGGTTGAGAACCACTGGCCTAGGTGAACACAGTCTTTTTTTTTTTCTTTTTTTTTATATACTTTATTGATTTTTTTTTTTTTACAGAGAGGAAGGGAGAAGGATAGTGAGTTAGAAACATTGATGAGAGAGAATCATCGATCAGCTGCCTCCTGCACACCCCCAACTGGGGATGTGCCTGCAATCAAGGTACATGCCCTTGACAGGAATCGAACCTGGGACCCTTCAGTCCACAGGCCGACGCTTTATCCACTGACCCAAACCGGTTAGGGCGAACTCAGTCTTTTATATGCCAGAATTATACATGAAATTGTCAGTCACAATAGTAGAGAGCCAAGTATTTCAGTTGTATATTAACATCTAGTATGAAAAATCATCTTAAGTTAGAATTGTTAAAATACTTCCCTTTGCTGAATATTCTGTTATGTGATTTCTAAAATCATATATTGTTTCAGAAAATACACAGGTGGCATTTGTTTCGTAATGTTAAACAGAGATAGCTTTAAAACTTGGCCTCCTGACAAGCAGAGCGTTGGATCTCACCCTGAGTGTAACAGCAGCTCGGTTATCTAAGAACCTGTGTCACTTCGCTGTCTCCCCCACAGCCTGGGCAAGAGCGTCTTTGTTCTGTTCAGTGGCTGGTTAACTATTAATGACACTGCTGTGGTGAGAAACCTGTACACAGTTTTCAGGGGTTAGTTTCATTATATTTCATTGCTAATAGAGGGCAGTGATGTGAGGCTAATGAAATTAGGAACTTATTTAAACATTCGTATTTTCATACTTCAGTGCATTTCTGAACTTTTTCAACATCAAAATAAGAAAACTACGGCAGTACTGTATGATGAACTGTAAAGTTTTCACATGCTCCCTATGGTGATAGGATGGGTGATCTGGGGTCTTGGGCCTAAACAACTGGCTCTTTTTTTCTCTGCCTTCTTGTTGGCTGGCTTCCAGCGGGGTGGGTGAGAACGGGAGTCCCAATTCGAGGGGATTGACCCACTTTTTGCTAGAATTTGAGAATCAGTAACCTTTTTTTTTTTTTTAAAGACTAGTTTTTGTGATTTTTAGAGAGGAAAGGAGGGAAACATCGATGTGAGAGCAAAACATTAATTGGCTGCCTCCTGCATGCCCCCCACTACGGAAGGAGCCCACAACCTGGGCATGTGCCCTGACATGGGAACCAAACTGGTAACCCTCTGCTGCACAGGACGGCGCCCAACCAATTTAGTCACACCGGCCACGGCAACAAAACTTTTTTTTTTAAAAAAAACTAGTGTACGCCGAAACCGGTTTGGCTCCGTGGATAGAGCGTCAGCCTGCGGACTGAAAGGTCCCAGGTTCGATTCCGGTCAAGGGCATGTACCTGGGTTGCGGGCACATCCCCAGTGGGAGGTGTGCAGGAGGCGGCTGATCGATGTTTCTCTCTCATCGATTTTTCTAACTCTCTATCTCTCTCCCTTCCTCTCTGTGAAAAATCAATAAAAAATATTTAAAAAAAAAACCAAAAAAAAACCAAAAAAAAAACCACTAGTGTTTCTTTTGGGTAATAAATTGCATTCAGAATAATGGTTTAAAAGGTGACAGAAGGAAAACATTTCCTCTAGTAAATGAACTTCCTGAAAAGTGGCAGCCACAGCTACCTGGAAAGCTCTAAACCAGAAACATAAGCAGCCTGAGGTGACCTCTTCCTCCTTCAATCCCCCACCCCCCCTCCGCCCCATTGTGGACTTCGGAGGGAACTCATTGTAGTCGCCTGGCACTGTACTGTATTCAGGAACATAAGTAGTTCTGTTTTGGAATTATGGCAGGAGGAAATTTGATACCGGGAAAGACTACTCTTAAGCAAGGGGGAGTGAAATTGAGATTTTTATCTTGGGATATAAAATTAGATTCTGGAAGTAAGCTTAAGTTGTAATTGAAAAATATGTACTGAGTTTTAGAATGAACAAAGAACGTATCATGTTGATTGTTTTTGGCATACATTTTTATACTAATTATATGATTGGATAATTTTTAAGTAATAATGCAATTGTAATGAAGGACATTTTTGCAGACCATTTAAGAGTGTTATTCCCCTCCCCATTATCTTTGATAATAAAATAATTATCATTTTTGAGACACTTAGCATATTATTTTCTCATTGATTATTCTCATTAGTTACTAACTTCTAACTCCTTCTATATCCTCATTTGTCAGTGGGTTTACTTGAGATTCAAACTTTCTTTAGTATCTTCCATCAACTTTGTCAAATGTTGCATCTTTTTTATAATCCTCACCAGAGGATATGCTTGTTGATTTGAGAAAAAGAGAGAAAGGGGGGGGGGAGAGGGGAGGGAGAAAGGCGGGGAGACTACAAAGCTAGTTATCAAAACTGTGGAACTAGCATAAGGGCAGACATACAGATCAGAGAGAATGAGAGAGAGAGAGAGAGATATCAATTGGTTGCCTCCCGTCCTTCCTCTCTCTAGAATCAATAAAACATATCCTCAGATGAGGATTAAAATAGAGTATAATGAGAATAAAAAGGTGTCATGAAGGTAGATTGGATAGAAAAGAATTACTGGGGAAATCCCAGTGAATTGATTTTTCTTTCTTGGTATATAAAGTAATGAATAAGAGTTACCAACCAATTATTTTAATTAAGAAATCCAATTAATAGTTATGATTTGAATTTATTGGAGATAGGAGAATATAGCATTTAAGAAATTGACTTAAAAGAAGGCTGAAATTTGCTTGGATTACTAGGTCCTTGGAAATTTAGCTATAGGTCTCAGAGACAGTAATCTTTTGGAGAAGGTAATGTTATTGCCACCAGTTTATTTTTCTCCTTTAAACTTCTTCTTTATAAATTCATGTAGTTCATCTAGGTGATGGCGTGTGTCATTTGGGCTCTGCAGTTGTTTGAATCTCTGATCAGCTGTACCTGGAAATATATATTTAAGGACACTAACTCTGCTAGGTTGTAACTTTAACACTGGCTAGACTAGAATAGGCTAAGATGACTATAAAAGTAGCAACAAATAAGTGTGAATTGAAATGAAAATTCAGCTACTAGTCCTTAAGGAAGCTATGGTCTCGGTGGGCAAATAAGTAACATATATATTTTAGTAGTTCTGTAATGTGTGTGGTCCATAGAGAGGCAGAGGCGGAGAACTGTTTTTGGTCTGGGAAGATGTCAGGGAGGAGGTAACAGTTGGGGTGAGATGAGGGAATTGAGTTGGGTGTGCAAGGGAAACAAACTGGACATGGCATTCTAGGGAGAGGAAACTGAGTAAGAAAAGACTTGGTAGTGTGAGAAAACATGATGTGTTTGGGGAATCGCAGAGTAGAGCTCAGCACTTCCAGAGCATAAAATATAATAAAAAGGAGAACGGCAGTAATGATGTTTCAGATGAGGCAAGGGGATCAGTCTAGGATCCTTCAGAAATGCCTGGCGTGGAGGGGCGATGCTGCTGCTGCTCACTGAGAGGAGGACAAAATGAGGCATCACATCAGTGGTTCTCACCCTGTGGGTCGCGACCCGTTTGGGGGTCGAACGACCCTTTCACAGGGGTCACCTAAGACCATCGGAGAACACATATATAATTACATATTGTTTTTGTGATTAATCACTATGCTTTAATTATGTTCAATTTGTAACAATGAAAATACATCCTGCATATCAAATATTTACATTACAATTCAAAACAGTAGCAAAATTACAGTTATGAAGTAGCAACAAAAATAATTTTCTGGTTGGGGGTCACCACAACATGAGGAACGGTATTAAAGGGTCGCGGCATTAGGTAGGTTGAAAACCACTGCATTATATGGAGAAGTTGGTGAAGTTAGTGTTAGTTAGATGTTGCGTTTGAGGCATGTAGGGACCATCTAGGTCAGTGGTTCTTTTTTTTAAAAAAATATATTTTATTGATTTTTTACAGAGAGGCAGGGAGAGGAATAGAGAGTTAGAAACATCGATCAGCTGCCTCCTGCACACCCCCCACTGGGGCTGTGCCCACAACCTAGGTACATGCCCTTGACCGGAATCGAACCTGGGCCCCTTGAGTCCGCAGGCCAACGCTCTATCCACTGAGCCAAACCGGTCAGGGCGGTCAGTGGTTCTTAACCTTCCTAATGCCGTGACCCTTTAATACAGTTCCTCATGTTGTGGTGACCCCCAATTTCATTGTTACAAATTGAACATAATTAAAGCATAGTGATTAATCACAAAAACAATATGTAATTTTATTTTTTTAAAAATATATATTATTGATTTTTTTTTTTTTACAGAGAGGAAGGGAGAGGGATAGAGAGTTAGAAACATCGATGAGAGAGAAACATCGATCAGCTGACTCCTGCACACCTAATGGGGATGTGCCTGCAACCAAGGCACATGCCCTTGACTGGAATCGAACCTGGGACCCTTCAGTCCACAGGCCGGTGCTCTATCCACTGAGCCAAACCGGTTAGGGCAACAATATGTAATTATATATGTTTTCCAATGGTCTTAGGCGACCCCTGTGAAAGGGTCGTTCGACCCCCAAAGGGGTGGCGATGCACAGGTTGAGAACCCCTGATCTAGGTGAAAATGTCTAGTGGGGTCAAAGGATATATAGTTCTGTGGTGCAGAGGAGAGTATTGGGCTAGAAGTTCAGATTTGGTCATCACTGCCCTTATGGTTTTGAGTTTCAAGGGTGTAGATAGATGAGTCAGTGAGTCAAAAGAGGGTCATGCCAGAATCACCAACATTTGAAGGTCTGGTGAAAAGAGATGATCCAGCAAAGGACCCAGAGTTAGCAGGAGAATCGTAAAAACATAAAAAAAAATTTAAAAAATCCTTATGTTGTTTTGTACTATTATTTAGAAATTAAAGCAAAATAATGACTAAAAATCAGGTTAACCATAATTTTAAATATGCTCTTCAAATTACACTTGCTTATTTTCTTTGTGAAATAAGGACCTGTGGTCTCTTTTGGTACTCATTGGCCTGAATGTATGAAATGGAGATAGTGGGTGTTTGAATAAATATATATTTACAAGGTTGTAAGTACTGCTGCTTTGGAAGGACTGAGGAGTGGTGGTGAAGAGTAATTGAGAATTGGGGGGGTATGGTGGGGTATAAGGTTTTAAAATGTGACCATGAAAAGCATACTGGAAGTCTTCATCAATTTATAGACAAAAACAAATTCTGGAAGGGTCCAATATTTACATGTAAAATAAAATTACAAAGCATATTAGAGGACAGTATGATGACAATTCTAAAAATTTTGGTGTGGTAAAAGACTTAACAGGAAGACATAATTCATAAAGGGAAAGATTACTGGACTTAATTGAAGAAAAATAAAGTATAGGGTCCTGGATACTGTGAATAAAATAGAAAAACAACCAGCTAACTTTGGGGAAGTATTTGCAGTGTGTGTAACAGCATACTACATGTGGTCATGATGTAGATGATTCAGGTGATCAGAGGTTCAGGAGACTACGGGAACTGCTGAGGAGGCCACTGTTCTTAGCCAAGGGTTTTCAGAAGTCACACCAACATGGACATCAAAGTCCCCAAGGGTTATGGAGGAATTGTGGTGGAGTGAAACTCAGTGGCATAGCTTTTGGAGTTCTTAAAGAGACTGTAGGAGTAATCAGACCCATGGTGGTATTGATAAGGCATCCTATATAATAAAAGGCTAATACAGTCCTCAGGCTACGTTGGACTTGATGTAAGTTGTTTTGTGGTTACATCGCCGTCTCCTGTTTATTTAAAAATAAAAGTTCGTCATTTTGACATATGTACATATGTGCTTTATGTTTTTTATTATTTACCACAAGTAAAGGCCAGGAATTGTTATCTTTCTTTTAAATTTTTTTTACTGTTTCACTTCATTACTGCTGTGTATGTGCTCCATGTGTGTGACATAGGTGCTTATGTAGGTGGGTTCCGACTTACAGCGAAAATCGCGTTACATTGTGCCGATGTAACTCAAGGACCTACTGTATGTAAATCAACCGATTGGTGGAACAACTGGTCACTATGATGTGCACTGACCACCAGGGGGCAGCTACTCAATCCAGAAGGAGCGCTGCTCAGCCGTAAGCTGGGCTTATGGCTGGCAAGCACAGCGGCAGTGGCAGGAGCCTCTCCCACCTCTGTGGCAGCGCTAAGGATGTCTGACTGCAAGAGGGTGCAGGCTAGGCTGAGGGACCCCCCTGAGTGCATGATTTTCATGCACCGGGTCTCTAGTTGAGTAGGTAGTAACGTAGATGGAACACATGGGCCTGAAAGGATGTGGTGTTAACACAGTATTTGTGAACATTCTTGAACCTTTCAATCCTTCTGGAGCTATAAATAAATCTGAAGGTTTGATGAAAATGTGAAAATGATTTGAAACAATTTGGTTTGGAGATCCCAGAGTCACCAGTCAGAAAATGGTTTAGAGCTTTAACTTTTCTTTCTAACATTACAAGTTGGGCATAAACTTCATTTGAGCTGTGTAGTTTAATCTTGAGGGTTTTCAGGTTCAGTGCACAGCTTTTATATAGATACCCTGAAGTGTCAACTTTTTGCAATGAAGAATTGCTACCATGAAGACATTCCGGTGTAAGCTCATTTCTGAAGTTGCTACTTGATTAACTGGGAATACTTCTCTAGATAGGGAGACTGAGATATGGGTTAAAGTTAAATTTCCACATATAATAACACTCTAGTGATAAAAAGGTAGATGTTGAGGCTTGGTAGTAAGAGAGAAAGGGTGGATTAAAGCTGTGGAAAGGCTATTTAAAATGGGACACACCTAGTATACCTCATTAACACATCCAGCAAATATTTAGGATGACTGTCCTCTGTTAGGCACTACCTGCCTAGTAATAAGCACAGAGGGCTTATGTGCCAAGCATGACACTACACGACTTCCATGGATTATTTCATTAAATCCTCACAACAGCCCCTCACATAGGAATTGTCACCCCCATTTTACAGGAAAGGAGATAGAGGCTTATAGTTTTTGAGTAATTTTCCCAAAATCATATGGCAATTAAAAATGATAGAGGTACCTGCTTTTGAATCCAAGGCTACTTGGTGGCAGAGCCTGATTGAGCACTTAAACACTGGCTCTTTTTAAACTGGAAGGAGGGACATCACTGAGCATTCACTATGATACTAGGTGCCAGGCTTTGTAACACACATAAGAATCCTCAAGGTAAGTTTCATTATCATCGTTTCAGTTTACCTCAGTACTGTGTGCTCTCCCCAGTGATTAGCCGGCTTGGCTACAGCCTGTGGTAGACTCTGTTCTCTCGTTAGACATTCATGCCAGTTTTATAGTGCTCATTGGGTGAAGTAAGCTTAAGCAATTTAGAAAAATCCTTATTGTAACAACATGAAGAGGATATTCCTGTACAGGTCCATTGTGTTTTATGCAACTAATTTTTATTCCTTTTTCCATTATATTTTTCATATTCCTTTGGTTTCCATAGTCAAGATTTGTAAAAATTAAAACTTGTTTTACACTAAAAAAGAAACAAACAAAAAAATAAAACCCAAACTATTGAAGTATATTTTGAAATCCTGAGACTGCCTAAAGCATTTCAGTGGCAGTGAGTTTTATTTTTGGTGTGTGGACTTTTAATTAGGAATAGGAAAACCCATTTACAAAAGGGAAAAAAAAAACAAGTGTACATGTGAAATAGTCTGGGTAATAAGACCATGTCAGTTTTATTCATGTAAAATTATGAGCATTAGGTTAATCATTAATATTTTAGTGGAAATGTGTTAGTTTGCCTTTTCTTTTCCCATCTCCCTCTTTTTTTTTTTTTTTTTTTTTACCTCTTTTTCCATTTTAGTCTGTTATCTTTTTTGCCAAATTAGTATCAGGCAGTTATTGTTTAATTGAACTGAATTGGCGCGTACGTTTCTGTTTGTGATGGCATTGTCAGGCCTTTCCTAAAAGGAGAAGTAGATTCTGTGCTAGGTAACTGGGTGTTGCTGTTCACTTGTGCTGTATGTACTGGGAAGGAGGAGGGGGAAATTAAGGTGTAAAATACAAGTCTTTCTCTAAAGGAGTAGGGAGTACATACTACATATATCTTTAATTAAAGACAACCAGGAAATTATAACAGGTTAAAAATTTCAATCTATAAATTGGGGTTCTGGTTTACTATTTCATTCTTAAGTGACAAAAATGATTCACTGAGCCATATTTTTCAGGACTGGTGAAATAGAAGTAGCCAAGGGTTTTATATCTGTTCATTACAGCCTGTAACTTTATTACCCAGGCGTCTCAAATGATCTAGTATGTTGGATCTAGTTGTTAGCACTTCTTGTTTGCATTTTAATTTGTTGCCTTTAAAATCTCCTTGTAGGGCCAGCCTAGTTCTACCTTAAAAAAAAAACAACACACCCCTCTACTTAAAAGAAATGGTACTTCCTGCTTTCATAAACAGTCATGTGCATAGTTTAGCAAGGCCTGATGCCTCTGGAGCGTTTTCCCTTTATAGCACCATTGAATCCCAGTCCTAGCAGAAGTGCTGCGAATCTTGTGGCCTCATTTTGAACAAAAGGGATTAGAGAAGAAAAATCTCTTGATATAAGGCTTGAAAGCAAGGGCAGGCAATCTTGGTTGTGAATATTTTCTGATTTTTCCAGAAATCAAGCAGAAGATTGAGCTGCTGATGTCAGTTAACTCTGAGAAGTTGTCCTCTTCAGAAAGGTACAGCTACATCTCTGCATGAACAATTAATGGTGTAGCATTGCTAAGAAACAAACCAGGACATTTTATTTTCTTGTTAAGTTTGCTATATAATGCGTTGTACTGCATGCTGGTCGTTGTGCTGTATTGAAGATGTGTATTTGGGCAGGCTGTTCTGCTTTTACAAAGGGTAATTGATTTTTTAAAAAATAGTGAAGCCTAATCAGCTGCAGCATGCACACCATAACACAGCAGACCACGGGTTCCTGTGTGACAGCTGTTGAAGGCTTTAAAAATAATTTACTTAGCTAAAAAACAAACAAATTGTGCTTGCTTTAAGGAAATGCTAGCATTAGATTTTCTTCCTATATTTTGATGTTGCTGTAACACAAAATTACCGACACTATCTATAAGATCTAGGTTAAAAACATTTGACGTTGGTTGTAATAAATATTTTCTTATGTGAAAAGGGAGTGCCATTTGTAAATAGCTTAGGAATTGCAAACCCCCAGATTAGTCACATTATGAGAGAGAGATATGATGCTTCTTCAAGTCTGTGCTAGGAGATGGAACAGTCACTGCATGCAGTAATGGTTCATGCCTGCAGGTAAGGACAAAATGACTCAAGTATTTTTAAAGCAATTATTTTATATGTCAATCAAATTATTGTACCTGTAAGGCGATATTTCCTTAAAATGGCTACTTACTTAATACATAGAAGTAAAGGTATTTTTATCTCAAGTCAGAAATGAGGCTGTAGTTGCCTATTTTGCTATGTAAATATTGTGTTCACTTCTGTTTACCAAAATTTTGTATACTATATAATGTTTTAAATTGGGGTTCTTGGGTGTATACCTTGATGCTTACCTTTCTCTTGACAACCTAATAATAGTTTATACCTAACGTTGATATTTTGTATTTTAAGTGTGTTGGTTTTTCTTTTCTGTGGTTTTCAGGGTTATCTTTTTTGGTCATAGATTTAATATTTAGGAAAACATGATGGAGAAATAATTTGGTAGTAAGGAATGATATGGGAAAAACACTGGGAAAAAATATGTGAAGAACCTAACATGGTAAAAGGGATTTAATTAAAGTACACTAGTGTATGGAGGACATGATCTGATGACAAAATGATGACATTAAATTGATTTATTAATATAATTAGGTGAAAGTCTCCTGGCTATAATTCAGGGCATTGCAAATATGGAAGATGTTACTGCTTTCTTTAGAGATTGAAAATAGAAAAATTTAGGCACATTTTGTTTATTTTTATGTAGCTAATAACTTCTGATTTGGGCTAGTCATCCGTTTTTAAGCATTCTGTTTGCTGAGATGAACATAATCTTCAGCCTTGTGAATGTTCTGCCAGTAAAATGGTTGTGATGGGAAGGGG
Organism: Myotis myotis; assembly: GCF_014108235.1. Classification (NCBI taxonomy): domain Eukaryota; kingdom Metazoa; phylum Chordata; class Mammalia; order Chiroptera; family Vespertilionidae; genus Myotis; species Myotis myotis. Next base: position 13,718,401 of record NW_023416315.1, read on the forward strand.
AGAGGGTGGTGGTGTAAATAGTGAACGGTCTGGGTGCCAACTGTAACCTTTGAGTTTTGTTCCTAAGAAGAACATTCTTAATGACATGACAGCAATAATTATGTTGGCTTTTTGAGAAGCATGAATTCTCTATTGATAAATTGAGGGTTGAATAGCATGGACGCAAATTGTTGAGAAATTAGGAATGGGTGAGGTTTTTAATGGTTAAAATACATTTTATAAGGGAAGATTCTAAAATATTTTGGTGATCATATTTACTTGTTTATTTTATTATTATTTTTAATTTTTTACCTAAGCTCCTGTGGTTAAATTTAATGGAAAGGGAGGATGTATGTGGCCATGATTTTAAAGTTCAGAAATCAGCTGCTGTGCTTATAACAACTTTGTATACAGAGTTTTACCAGAGCTTGCTTGTTTTGTTTGTTATTCTTGCTTTGCTTGATATTTCAAATACCTTACATATATATTTGTAAGTTAAGATATGCTGACTTAATGGGTGATAAATGTGGTTTATGGGTCAGCCAACACTTTGCAAACATAGAAATTGTTTTACTAATATAAATACGTTAAAAATAGAGGTCACCCTTTTTCTTACCCCCTTTTTAAAGTCATATAATGATGAATAGTCAAATCATTTGTCTTTTTAACTTGTTTGGAAGAATTTGAAAAACACGAATCCCATGTTAAAAAGAAAATTTGGGCCTAGTAACACTATATTCTGCCCAGGAGTTTAATAGCTTGTAGTGCCATGTAGCAATATTTTTTAATTCTTTGTTTTAATTTTTTAATTCTTTGTTTACCATTTACCTAAAATTTATAAGTCTTTGACTAGCATTTTAAAAAAAGTTGCTTGCTTGAGGCCTGACCCGAGTCGTAAAGATATTTGGAATTTACGAATGGTCAGTATTGCCATTTATTTTTTAGTGGGAAGGATGAAAAAGAAACCCGGTCTTCTTTCTTTAAAGAGAGGAAAGCTACTTGTTTGTAAGGAACCAAGTTATCATTCGTCACAGCTGATTTTGCTCACTGTGTGCAGTACAGAGTGATCTTTAGGTATTTCAGGAAACCAAGTGGAGAAACAATACTTCTAACAGCAGTTATGTGATGTTCCTAATAATTTTTCCATGTCTTATATGTGACCCCCTTAATGGGAATTTCTAGTCTTGTGACAGCTAGTATTCATTGAATTATTGTTTTTTTCTAGACAATTTTGTGAAAAGCAAAACAACAAAAGAGAAAACTTATTTTTGTAGACTCTTAAAAATCTTTCATTGAAAAATACAAATATGACTCGAAGTAATCTGATAATGGAATTTTGAAGGTTTTTATGTGGGGCCTAGATTAGAAAATGTTAAAATAATAGTTCTCAATGCCACCATGAAATTTAAAATTATATATTTACCTTTAATAGAATAGTGGAGGTCCCAACGAATGTCGTTTTGTAGTGGAGGCATGGAATACTACTGTTTTGTTTAGAATGGCTGACTCATAGGACAAAAGCCAATGGAAGAACAAAAGGTTACTTTTTTATGGTTTTATATTTTGGAGAGAAATGAAAATCTCAACTTAAGCATTTTTAAAATTAGGAGCAGAGAATATTATTGAATGAATTAAAACAATATGATGCCTGATTTGTATGTTATTGCCAGGTAAGAGGAAGGCATATCTGTTTCAAGAGAGTATCCTTCTTACAAATTTTAAGAGTAAATTTTACTATTAGTATATTGTTTTTAATTGAGTGCCTGTTGAATGAAGCAGTGTATTCATCTTAAATATGATAGGGACAGAGCCATGCACAGCTTTATTTCCTCATCTACCCCATTTAATGTAAAAAAAAGCGTATATTTATTTGATGCAAAAACTGGGTTTTCAAGTTTTGTTCTTTTCCAATCTAGAACACTCCTGGGATTTGGAAATTTATGGGGTAGAGTAAATGGGGAAGAGGAATAGTAATAATAATAGCTAGAAAAAAGGTATTAATAATTTATTAAAATTTTTTTATTTTTATTTTAAAAAACTTTTTACTATTTTAAAATTTTTTATTTATTGATTTGAGTGAGTGAGAGAAACATCTGTTTCACTTATTTATGCATTCGTTGGTTGATTTTTTTGTTAAGACATGTTTTTATTGATTTCAGAGAGGTAGAGAGACATAGAAACATTAATGAGAGAGAATCATTGATCGGTTGCCTCCTGCATGCCCCCTACTGGGGATTGAGCCCATTACCTGGGCATGTGCTCTGACCAGGAATTGGACCATGACATCCTGGTTCATAGGTCAATGCTTAACCACTGAAACACACCAGCTGGGTTGGTTGATTCTTTTATGTGCTCTGACCAGCGATCAAATTCGCAGCCCTGGCAGATGGGGACAGTGCTCTAACCAACGGAACTATCCATCCAGAGCCTTATTGAACATTTTTTGAATTCCGGTTCTATGTGGGTAGAGAGAGTGAGCGCACACATTTTGTCCACGCTGGGTGGCTCAGCTGGTTGGAGCATTGTCCTGTACATCAAGAGGTTTCGGGGTCAGTCTCTGCTATGGGTGTGTATGGGGGCAGCTGATTGATGTCTGTCTGTCTGTCTGTCTCAAAGTCAATAAACATATCCTTGGGTGAGGATTAAAAAAAAGGCTGTTGGGAGGATTCAGACAAATCATCTCAGAAAGATCCTGAGTGAACAGAAAGCACTTTGTTGTACTGTCATTATTGTCAGACTGTACTAGTACTTCTTCAGTTAACTTCTTCAGTTAACTCATGAGCAAAATTGCTAACTCTCTTTTTAAAAATATTTTCATTAATTTCGGAGAGGAAGGGAGAGGGAAAGAGAGATAGAAACATCAATGATGAGAGAGAATCATTGATCGGCTGACTCCTGCACACCCCACAGTGGGGATCGAGCTGGTAACCCCAGCAGTTGCCCTGACTGGGAATTGAACTGTGACCTGGTTCACCAGAATTGAACCGTGACTTCCTGGTTCGTAGGTTGATGCTCAACCCCTGAACCACACCGGCTGGGCCAAAATTGGACAACTCATTATACAAGTGGTGAGCCCAGAGTGCACAGACCCACGGTTCCTAACCCATCTAGACTGACTGCAGAGAGGGCTGAGCAGTTTGCGAGGTGAGGGTCCTGAGAAGCTGAAGATCTACATTCACATTGAGCATTGCCTGCACCTGCTATGGTTTTATGTAAATGTATATGGATGTTTTTGTAATTAATAAGCTTCACAGTCAAAAGTTAACTAAATATTAGTGCCTACGACGTTTGCATTTTCTCAGGGAACAGATACTAAAAGGAAAAGGGTCCATATATTGGAATAAATAAGAAATGATAGCCTAGGTAATTAGCATCCCACATAGCTAGCATATATTTGAATTGACAAATTGCTAGCTACCTTTTTTAGGAGAAGGGAGAAAGGGAGAGAGGGAAAAAGTATAAAAATATTTATGCTGTGGCCTATATTTTAACAATGCTGTATAATCGGGATTGTTGTGAAGTAATAAAGATTGTATGTTGTCCCTCCCCCAATATAAGGATATATGAAACACGTCAAGAACCTATGCTATTTTTGCATGTGTATTTTAACTCTTTTTCTTATTTTGGATTCCTCTTAAGTGAAGAGAAAAAGGGCGTATGATAATAATGCGTGGTTGCAGAAAGCAAAAGGAGAAGCCTGGAAGAATAAGGAGAAAATAAAAAAATAGGGATGGGAGATGAAGAGGGAAGGAAATAAAGGATATTCAGTGGAAGAGGATGTAGGACGAAGGTGTCTTTTATTTGCTCTTATGTTGAATGTGCTTTCCTCCATATCTCTGTGGTGAACTAAGTAGTCTTGGGAAGAGTCAGATTTTATAGAAGGGTCTCCATTGTACTCTCCCCTCCCCATCCAGCTTTAAGGGTAGGGCATTTACTGATAACTATTTTTACCTTTTCCAGCCCCCCACTCTGCCTCTGTTGGCTTTGTTTCTTAGTTTGTAGGGTAATGTATTTGAGTTGTATGTAGTTTTCCTGAGTGGTGAGATGACAGTGGCTGATTATGTTGTCTTCCCTCCTTATGCTTTATTTTTTTAAAAATTTAATTTTTAGTAATCTTTTTATTGAATACATATGGGAAAGTACACAGATAATGTAAATCATTATGAGATCCAACTTATTGATTTTTTTTTTTTTAGTAGTTTATATTCTGTGTGTATCTAAGAAATCTTTGCCAAGCCCAAGGTCACTAAGGTTTTCTGCTAGGTTTACTTACAGGAGTTTTTGGCTCTTAATATTTATGTACGTGATTCATTTTGGGTTTAGTATTAAGGTAAAGATTGTGATTATTTCCACAAATGACTTCTGAGTTGTGTCTGTTTTTGAACATCATATATAAAGAAACTATAGAGGCCATTATATATAAACTATACGTGCACTCGGGGTGGGGGTCCCTCAGCTAGACCTGCACCCTCTCGCAGTCCGGGAGCCCTCTGGGGATGTCCGACTGATGGCTTAGGCCCAGGGAGCCGGCCTGTGCCGTCAGTCAGACATCCTTAGCACTGTTGTGGAGGCAGGAGAGGCTCCCGCCACCGTAGCTGCTCTCCTGGCTGAGGGGTGTTCCCCCTGTGGGAGAGCACTGACCACCAGGGGGCAGTTCCTGCATTGAGTATCTGAACCCTGTTGGTCAGTGCACATCATAGTGACAGGTCATTCTGCCGTTTGATCAATTTGCATATTAGCCTTTTATTATATAGGACTAGAGGCCCGGTGCACAAAAATTTGTGCACTCGGCGTGGGGGGTGGAGGGGGGTCCTTCAGCCTGGCCTGTGCCCTCTCGCAGTCTGGGACCCCTCGGGAAATAACAACCTGCTGGCTTAGGCCTGCTCCCGGGTGGCAGAGGGCAGGCCCAATCCCTAGGTGCAGCCCCTGGTCGGGCTCAGAGCAGGGCTGACTGGGGAGTTGAGGCGCCGCCCCCTGTCATGCACAGAGCAGGGCGGATCGGGTGGTTGCCATGCCACCCTCAGTCACGCTCAGGGTAGGGCCGATTGGGGGGTTGGGGCACCGTCCCCTGTCACACTCAAGGCAGGGTTGATGGGGAGGTTGCGGTGCCACCCCCTGTCACGCACAGAGCAGGGCCAATCAGGGGGTTGGGGCGCTGCCCCCTGTCACTCACAGAGCAGGGCCCATCAGGGGGGTTGGGGCTCCGTACCCTGTCACTCACAAAGCAGGGTCGATCAGGGGTTGGGGAGCTCCCCCCTGTCACGCACAGAGCAGGGCCCATCAGGGGGTTGGGGAGCTCCCCCCTGTCACGCACAGAGCAGGGCCGATCAGGGTGTTGGGGAGCTCCCCCCTGTCACGCACAGAGCAGGGCCGATCAGGGTGTTGGGGAGCTCCCCCCTGTCACTCACAGAGTAGGGCCGATAGGGGAGTTGGGGCACTGCCCCCTGTCACACACACAGCAGGGCGGATCAGGGGGTTGGGGCGCCGCCCTCTATCACCCACAGAGCAGGGCCGATCAGGGGGTTGGGGCGCCGCCACTCTCACACTCAGGGCAGGGCCGATGGGGAGGTTATGGCTCTACCCCGTCACACACAGAGCAGGGCCCATGGGGTGGGGGTGGGGGGGTTGGGGCGCCGCACCCTGTCACACACAGAGCAGGTCCGATCGGGGTTGGGGCGCCACCCCTGTCACACACAGAGCCGCAGGGCAATCAGGGGGTTGGGGAGCTCCCCCCTATCAGGCACAGAGCAGGGCTGATCAGGGGGTTGGGGCGCCTTTCCCTGTCACGAACAGAGCAGGGTGGATAGGGAGGTTGTGGCCCCGCCTCCTGTCACACACAGAGCCGCAGGGCAATCAGGGGGTTTGGGCACTGCCCCCTGTCACGCTGATCCCAGTGCCGGGAGGCCTCGCGGCTCCGCTGATCCCTGTGCTGGGAGGCATATTAACCTTTTACTATATAGGATAGAGGCCCTGTGCACGGGTGGGGGCCGGCTGGTTTGCCCTGAAGGGTGTCCTGGATCAGTGTGGGGGTCCCCACTGGGGTGCCTGGCCAGCCTGGATGAGGGGATGATGGCTGTTTGCAGCTGGTCACACTCCCTTCAGGGTGGGGGTCCCCACTGGGGTGCCTGGCGAGTCTGGGTGAGGGGCTGAGGGCTGTTTTCAGGCTGGCGGGTGACTGAAGGTCCCAACTGCTCCTTTTTTTCTTTTTCTTTTTCTTTTTTTTTATTCTGGGCCATCTTTAGCTCTGGCTCCAGCTCTGAGGCCTCTGCTGCTGAAAGCAGGTATCTGGTTTGTTTGGGTTCTATAATCGAAACACTGTTTCAACTCCAGCTCTGAGATCCCGGCTGGCTGAAAGCAGGTTTCTGGGGTTTTGTTTAGCTTCTATATTTGTAACAATGTTTCAAACTGCAAGCTCAGAGGCCGGCAAGGCCGGCGGGGAACGTTGGAGTCCTCTGTCACTGAAGCAAGCAAGCGTCATGTTAGCTTCAAGCTGCCTGGCTGCCGGCCGCCATCTTGGCTGGCAGTTAATTTGCATATCGCCCTGATTAGCCAATGAGAAGGGTAGCATATGTACAGCTAATTACCATGTTTCTCTTTTATTAGATAGGTTTGATGAAAACTCTCTGTATACTCTCTTGGTCTGTCTTCTTCCTTCATTACCTATGTGGGATTCATCATGTTTTTGTTTGTAGGTGTAGTTGATTTAGTCTCATTGCTGTATTCATCATATGAATATATGTCATTTTCTTTTCCATTCTACTTTTGATAAGCATGTGGAATGTTTGCCATGTGTGGCTATTAGAAACAGTGCTGCTAGGAGCATTTGTATACATGTCTTTTGGTGATTAGACCTATGCATGCATTTCTGTTGTGTATATTCTAGGAGTGCAATTGCTGAGATTTTGTGGACATTGCATTGCAACTCTTCCAACATGAATGTGCAAATCTACACTCCCACCAGCTATGCTCTGGGTCCTTGCCACCTTGCCACCCCTGTATTCTCTCTTCCCTTCTCCCTTACCTTATTCCCTCCTTTTTTCCCCTTTCTCTCTTTTAGCATTCTGCTGGATGTGCCAGTGTGACTGAGAAGTGGAACCTTTTTGAGGAGGATTAGAAGCAGACAGGGGCCTGTTTCTGAATACTGACTTTCATGAAGGAGATCAGAATTAGAAGTTTAGACCAAACAGGAACCATATGGTGTAGTCCTCTGAGGCACTATGGTCCCACCAAAGGATTCTGATCTCTTAACTGGTTTCTAGAGGCTGCAGGTGTTTACACTGGTTTTCTGATGTGGTTTTAATAGCAAAACTATTTCTTCAGTTAAACCTATTAGAAGGTTATCATGTAAAACTTAAAAGAAAGCTTTGGTTGGGAAGCGGTAAGTAACCAGAGCCTCAGTTCTTGGTACTCAGCCATCCACCCTGGAGAACTCCTTCAAGAGCTCATTCCTCTTTACTCAAAAGCCCTTGAGGTAGGGAGGCCACCTGACGTATAACCAAGAAATTATGACTTTTCTGATATGTTCCAAGGATTAAGTTTCATATTGTTCATAGTCTATAAAATGTTTGTATTATATACCTAAATAAAAGTGTAGTGTTATCTTTTGATTTTTGCTTTAAAACCAGATATTTATTTGAGCTTCCTTCCTGTTGATCATTATTTATTTGGTATAGATTCAGGAGTTTCTCAATTATTTTATGTGTTATTAATTTAATTTTTGGTTCTGTTTTCTGATTCCTCTTTGGTGGGTTGCCACATGGTAGCTAGAGCAAACCTTTCAGAACACAGATCTGACCAGGAGGGTTGCTCTGCTGTGAAAGCCCTTCAGCTGTCTTCCCATTGTTCTTGGCATAAAGGTAAACTCCATATCTGTGACAGTGAGCACCCACACTCCCCAGCCCAGTCTCAGTCTTCTGACTTTGGTCATGTCTCTTGTACCTTGTTGTTTTGCTGCTGACATCCTCTCATCACAAGGAAGCCTGCCTAGGTCAAATTACGCCTATTATAAGCCCTTACAAAAACATGTACCTCTCCTTTGTAGCATTTGTCACAGCTGCTGTTTGACAGTGGGGAGTATCAATGACATTTGGTTCACTTACTGGTTTACTTACTATTAGCCCTAACTTATGATTTTAAATATAGAAGTGCTTTCATCACAAAATATTTTTATTTTATTACCATTATTTGTTTTTGCTAATCTTTACCTGAGGATATTTTTTCTATTGATTTTTAGAGAGAGTGGAAGGGGGGGGGGAAGAAAGGGAATGGGGGGAAGAAAAGAGAGAGAGGAGAGGAGAGGAGAGGAGAGGAGAGGAGAGAGAGAGAGAGAGAGAGAGAGAGAGAGAGAGAGAGAGGTAAGGGGAGAGAGAGATTGCTTCCTGCATACACCCCAACTGGGGCTGGAGATTGAATTTACAACCCAGGTATGTGCCTTAGACTGGGAATTGAACCTGCAACTCTTTGGTGTACAGGCCAACACTCTTAACCACTGAGAAACACCAGCCAGGGCAAAATATTTTTATATTATCATTTAAAGCTTACAAATTATGAAATCTGTGGTAAGACTTTTTGGTAGTAGGGAATTATCTATTTTTATGGTATTGGCATCGGTTAATAAATTATAGCCATATATAATCATAGTCTATGTACATAAAATTGTATGTAGTCAATTATAGTCATAAGTGAATTTAACTGTTATAAGGTGTTAAGCTTACAAATCTTAGGGTTTTTTTTTGTCACCATAAAAATGCAGTTTGTTATTACATATATTTTTTACATTAGTTTTAATGTAAGATGGAAATTAAATTTGAACACTTTCTATCTCTGTGCTAAACTAGTGATGCCATACCATAGCCATTTATTCCCCAAATGTCAGTATTTTCTATATCACCTTGGTGCTTTTGGTTATGGCTGCATTCCACCCTCCGCTATTATTTACTTAATACCGTGCTTTTTTGTTTACTTTTAATTGTGGTAAAATATATATAACAAACTTTAATAATGCCTTCAAAAATTTTCTCAATTGCAGTTGACTTTTAATATATTAATTTCAGGTGTACAGTATAGTGGTTAGATATTTATATAATTTATGAAGCGATTCTACACCCCCCAAAAAGTCAGTTCCCCTCCTCATAATGCCTTGTAAAAGTTAATTTTCTTTAAAATAAATATTTGTATCTCTACCAGAACTGAAGAATTAGTATCATTTGCCTTAAAAAACAATTACTATTAAATCCTGTCTGGATTCTGTTGTCTGATAAAGGCTTCAGCCTTGAGCCATATGCTCCTCTGTTTACAAGGGAAATTAAATTGGCAAGTTTCATAAAGGGGCTTAAGAATGTGTTAGCATCAAAGTGAGACCTGTTCTTTGATACACTCAATGGAAAGAACCTTGGGAAAGAAGTAACTTTCTCATTATGTGATTCATTGTAATTCATTTCCAAGCCCCAAGTACAACCTAAGATCATTTTGTATGCCAGCAGTGGCACTTTCTTTTTTTCAGTTGGGGGACCCCCCCCCCCCCCCGCACCTACCCTCCCCCCTTACCACAAATGGTAGATCAGGGAAGTTTTGAACAAATATGAGCAGGTAGGTATAGCAATGGCTACAATAAACACACACACATTCCCTCCCTCCCTCCCTCCTTCCTTCCTTCCCTCCCTCCCTCCCTTCCTCCCTTCCTCCCTTCCTCCCTTTAACTGTCATATTGCAGATTTCCTTTGTAGCAGAATTCTTTATCTCCTAGTAGCTGGAAGGAGTTAACACTAATTTTAGTGTAGATTGCATTTGTCATCCATCCATCCTACATTTATCAGCAGTTGCTATGTGCTAGCCACTCAATGATTTGGAAATTGGGGAACAATAAAGGCAGCACAAAAACGTAGGATCTTTGGTGGATGGCTTGCCCCTGATATTATTTGACCAATTTCTTGGTATGAGTGCTGAGGTACTGTATCATTGGCACTCTACAGTGGGAGGCCCTTGGCACTCCTTGAAAGAACTACCCATAACTAGTAAGTTGCATTTTGGGGAGCTTTCATGGAGACTAGAGCTGTGGTGAAAGGGTTACAAATACAGTTGCCTGCCAGAGGCCACTGTCAGTGAGTGGTGTGGTCCAGGAAGAGACTCTAGAAAACTGGAGTCTCTCCATCCAAAAAGGTGGCTGCTGATGAGCTCTTGCTGTTTACTGCCATGTCAGATACAGGCCAAGTGTTGCCAGCTCTTGTGATTTCTGGAGCTAGAGAAGTTTTGTTGTTTTTATGTCAGCTCTCTCTTATTTTACTAGTAAACTATAGAGGCCTGGTGCACGGATTCATGCACCGGTGGGGTCCCTTGGCATGGTCTGTGGGGATCGGGCAAAACTGGCAGTCCAGCACCACCTGCTGCTCTTGCTCATCCCGGCCCCGCTGCGCCTGCCACCGCTGCAGTCTCCAGACTGTGGCGGCCAGCCATGAGCCCTGCGTCTGGTATTTGTTGGTCAGCTGAGTGACTCTCCCACTGTGGGAGCACACTGACCACCAAAAGGCAGCTCCTGCATTGAGTGTCTGCCCCCTGGTGGTCAGTGCGCATCATAGTAACCAGTCGATCGGTCATTCGGTAGTTTGGTTGCTTAGGCTTTTTTATATGTAGGTGACGGTGCAAATTAAGCCAAAACAAAAAGTCATATGAGCCTTAAAAAAAAAGAGTATCTGCTATCTAAATTCAGCTCATGGTAAACATTTTCTGCTATACTATAGCACGTTGACTCACAATTCATAAGCCACAGTCCTATACAGACTTAAGACTTATTGTAAAGGAATTTCAAATCCTAAGAGTACTAAGCATTATCTATAGATTGAAGGTATACAAATCAAAGTTTATCATGCTAAAGAGTGGGTCTCTGGGTTTTTGTGACATTTCAAATATGCAAAAACATGAGTGATGACTGCTCTAATAACCACATACTCCAAAACCAAAATTTAATAAGATACCAATTGTGTGGAATAGGAAGGGCCCCCCAAAAGATACTCATTTCTCAGACTGGGAAGTTGTTATTTTTATTATATGACTATTTATTAAGTATCCACTGTGGTAGAACTTAAACTTTAATAAATTATCTGAAAATAACAGAGGTGGAACAATGTTCTGTTTGCACAACTGCCACCTTATCCTTTTTCTCCCTTTCCCTTCTTTATCCACCTTTCTTCCCCTCACCCTCCTTTACATACCTCTCCATAAAATTTTTTTCAATCTAGTTAGAATATCTACAATGCAATAGCAAAAGTGTCAGAGAAAATGCAGGTCAGGGTAGAAGGCTATGATGGAGGACAGCCAGGTGCACACTCAGAGCTGCATTTGCCTTGCAGCTCCTGAGGGTGACTGACAAATCTGGTTTTCACTTTTCTGTCGGCCAAACTAAAGGGAAAAAGTAACATTGCTCTTACTATCTTTAAGGAGAAAGCACACTAGTTTCTGTAGGAGACTCAAACCTTCTCTCTAACTTAATTAATGGTTATTTAACAACCTTTTTTCACATATCTTAGAAGATGTGTTAATTTTAGAAAATTCAGATTAAGAGAAAATAAAAAAACCATGCTTTTATCATGAGAGGTGCCGGGGTCCAACCCCAGCAGGTCCAGGGGTTCCCAAAGGTGTAGACGGAGTCGGCGAAGAAGGAAGGACACGGAGACAGCGTTCAGTTGATCAGCAGCCTAGCCAGGATCTCCAGCCAGGATCTCCAGCCAAGTTCTGGTCTGGATCTCCAGCGAAGTTCTGCTTAGGATCTCCAGTGAAGTTCTGGTTTGGATCTCCAGCCAGGTTCTGTGTCCATGTTCTCTTGCTAGGTTCTCCAGCCAGGTTCTGTCCAGGTTCTCCAGCCAGGTTCAGTCACCAGGTTCTAGTCGGGTTCTCTTGCCAATTTTTGTAGTCAGGTTCAGTCCAGGATCTTTTGCCATGTTCTCTCGCTAGGTTCTGTCTCTAGGTTCTGAGGCCAGTTTCTGTCCAGGAACTTTTGCCATGTTCTCTCCAGCGAAGTTCTTCTGTCTCTAGAGAACGTTCTGTGTAGGTTCTGTGCCTAGGTTCTGTCTCTCTTGGTTCTGTGTTCTAAGTTCTGTGTTCTAAGTTCTGAGTTCTAAGTTCTGTGTTCTAAGTTCTGAGTTCTAAGTTCTGTCTCTTGCTGTCTTATTGCATCTGTATTTATACCAGTTGATTCAATCCTATCAATCTCTATTACAAAGGTTAGGGTGTTTCTTATCTTCATTCCAGGGAGTAAAGATTATGTAGCTTAAGCACGATTGTTCGTAGTTAAAGTGATTAATTACCCGCCTGGCACTTAGTTAAGAGGTTTTATTCCCTCCCTAACTTCAGGGGAAAATCCCTACCTGGGGAAACAACCTTTCTCAGAGACCTTGGTTAAAACACATAGTGCCAAGAAGGTGAGCAAACATTTTAAGAGCAGTATGCCATATATGCCAGGTCCTTTGAAACAGCAAGCATGGACCGGCTCCTGGCAAATTCCCCCTTTTTTATTTTTTAAAAAGCAGGCATTAAAAAGAAAAACCTGAAATGCTCTCTTGTATCCATTTTAAGAGTAGGATTGGCGCTTTCCACTATTACCTGAGTCCTGATCTATCACCCCAGGGAGAGCTTGCCAATCCTGCACTTTCCCGGGGTGGAAAGGCTGCAGTGGGGTTAAGGATAAGGCTCCTTGGGCCTACCTTCTCCCATGCCTCTACATTTACCTTTCTGGCACCTTTCCTTCCTCAGAAAAGCATGGACATATTTCTTGTATAAAATGTTCCATCTGACTGGGAGTAACCTTAACTCCTCTGCTAGCAAGCATATGTGTTAAAAGATCAATACGGAGTCTTTTTTCTTTAGACTCAGTATGGCACATCTTCTTAATGTAAAGATCAATACAGAGTCTTCTTTCTTTGGACTCAGTATGGCACATCTTCTCAATCTAAATTCTGTACTATCCACCTTCTTACCCTACTTATCCTCTATAGGGGGGTCTGCAGTACCCTGGTGGAGTCCTATCCGTCCTGAGTGTGGGGGTTCTCAATGGGGAGGCTTACCTAAGGGAATCCTGTTCCAGGGGTTCCCAAAGGTGTGGACGGAGTCGGCGTTGACTATCCACCCTATTCCTACGGTGGAGTCCGATCCGTCCCGAGTGTGGGGCGCTTACCTAGGGGTCCCTGTTCGGGCGCCAGATGCCGGGGTCCAACCCCAGCAGGTCCAGGGGTTCCCAAAGGCGTAGACGGAGTCGGCGAAGAAGGAAGGACACGGAGACAGCGTTCAGTTGATCAGCAGCCTAGCCAGGATCTCCAGCCAGGATCTCCAGCCAAGTTCTGGTCTGGATCTCCAGCGAAGTTCTGCTTAGGATCTCCAGTGAAGTTCTGGTTTGGATCTCCAGCCAGGTTCTGTGTCCATGTTCTCTTGCTAGGTTCTCCAGCCAGGTTCTGTCCAGGTTCTCCAGCCAGGTTCAGTCACCAGGTTCTAGTCGGGTTCTCTTGCCAATTTTTGTAGTCAGGTTCAGTCCAGGATCTTTTGCCATGTTCTCTCGCTAGGTTCTGTCTCTAGGTTCTGAGGCCAGTTTCTGTCCAGGAACTTTTGCCATGTTCTCTCCAGCGAAGTTCTTCTGTCTCTAGAGAACGTTCTGTGTAGGTTCTGTGCCTAGGTTCTGTCTCTCTTGGTTCTGTGTTCTAAGTTCTGTGTTCTAAGTTCTGAGTTCTAAGTTCTGTGTTCTAAGTTCTGAGTTCTAAGTTCTGTCTCTTGCTGTCTTATTGCATCTGTATTTATACCAGTTGATTCAATCCTATCAATCTCTATTACAAAGGTTAGGGTGTTTCTTATCTTCATTCCAGGGAGTAAAGATTATGTAGCTTAAGCACGATTGTTCGTAGTTAAAGTGATTAATTACCCGCCTGGCACTTAGTTAAGAGGTTTTATTCCCTCCCTAACTTCAGGGGAAAATCCCTACCTGGGGAAACAACCTTTCTCAGAGACCTTGGTTAAAACACATAGTGCCAAGAAGGTGAGCAAACATTTTAAGAGCAGTATGCCATATATGCCAGGTCCTTTGAAACAGCAAGCATGGACCGGCTCCTGGCAGAGAGGCCAGACATTATTCTTACTTTTTTGTTTTAGTGTACGTAGATATATAAAAATGGAGCAGCTTATACTGTAACATCATCACCAAAGAAAACTCAGAATCATACTGACAAATTATTTTAGAATTGGTTTTTTACCCTTAGCATATGCAATTTTTTAATTAAATAATCTATAGCATCATTTAAAAAATAGTATCATTTTTAAAGGCTGAATAGGACTGAGTCCATGCTATGGATAGATGTACCATAATTTTATGTATTGAGTCTTAGTCTTAGACATGGAATCACTTGCAATGACAAACTAAGTCTTTTGATAAGGGTATTAAATTGCCTCCAGAATGGTACAGTTTTACACATTCACTGGCAGTATATAAAGGACCCTTTTGCTTACACCCTCAACTGGGATTCTCAAAATAGTCTCTTTTTGAGTGTTATAAAGATGACACTGAAAATATGCTAGACAATGTTGACTTTATTAGTCCCTCTGCTCCTTAGCTCTTCCTTCTGATAAAGCCAGATGCCATTGTGGTACCTTCATTGTTTCATTGAGTATGTATTAATGACAGCGAAGTCAATATAATCAACTTTAACAAGATAGAAGGCACAGTAGATTCTGGTCTTCAGTCAGGCATTTATGAACTGCCTAAGGTGTACTTAGTGTTTATACTGAACTAATGAATCTTAATTTTATAAGGTATTTCAAGAAGTTATATGATCCAAACTTCTCACACCAGACAGATGACAAAACATTCAACATAGGTGGCTGGTTTCCTTTTTTACTAAAAATGTGCAGGAATTAGTATTCACTGACTTTATTGCAAAATTTAATCATCTTTTTAGTCAAGATCCTCCTTTTGGCAAAATACATTTTTCTTGCTGGATTTTGAGTCTTTTTGGAGGGCATGGTGGCAGAGGGTTGTGTGCTTTGTACACAGGAGGACTGGAATCTTAAGTCCAAACTCTCAGGTTAGCATTACAAGCTGAGGAAACAGCACGTAGGAGAGTGAAATTCCATAAGGGTAGGAAAGAGGTTGATGAAAGGATGGGAAAATAGGTGTGAGAGAGATGTGCCTGTGGCAAGGATTCAGTGGTAAGGTTTTGAACTTTATGCTGAAAATTTCCAAGAGCCACTGAAAGGTTGTAGCAAGGGAGATATTACGCCCATGTTTAAATATGCACATGCTCCTGTGCATGAAGGAAGGTCTTTCAGGAAAGCCTTAGCCAACTGCATTTTCTCCTCTAGAATGAATGGGTTGCAAGACACGCTGCAGAGTTGGTGGTAGAATGTTATTCGTTTGCTCTGGAAATGGGTGGAAAAATTATGGCAGTATTTCTTTACCAGTTGAATGACAGAGGGCAGATGCATTCTTTGGTGCTGTATTAAACATTGAAGTAGATTACCAAGATAGGCTGTGAAATGTATTTCTCTCCCAGGCTTTAAAAAGAGTGTGGCCCCTTATTTATTTGGATGGATAGAGATGCTCCTTTGGCTGCCTCCTGCACGCCCCCTACTGGGGATCAAGCCCGCAACCCAGGCATGTGCCCTGATCAGAAGCGAACTGGGGACCCTTCAGTCCCAGGCCGACGCTCGATCCACTGAGCCAAATCGGATAGGGCTACCTTCAGTATTTTTTAATGTTACATATGCATAATCATGAGAGGATTCCTCATTTACAGTTAATAATTTGAAATGTTTGTCTCAAAGTTTCCTATAAACAATTTGTGATAAGTCTCTGCTCGAATATATAAAGTATTACTTCTATAAATTGTTTAAAATATTCTAGGCCAGTGCTGCACCATAGACTTTCTGCAATGATCTGGAAGGGTCTATAATATAGACAGCCTACTGAGCATTGGAAATCTGGCTACCTGACTGAAGAGCTACATTTAAACTTAAAATTTAATTGTAATTTAAAATTTTAAAAACATTGACTTTTTTTTTGAAATAGGAGAATGCCACTGAACAGTTACTTTAACCTTTTCTTATTTACAAAAGAGTACTATTTTTTTAAAAATACGTTTTTATTGATGAAAGAGAGAGAGAAAAGAGAGAGGGAGATATTGGTTGCTTCCCACATGCACCCTGACAGGGACTGAACCCCAAACCCGGGCCTATCCCCTGACTGGGAATTGAACTGGTGATCTTTTAGTGCATGGCACGATGCTCAACCACTGAACCACACCAGCCAGGGCAAGTATTATCTTCTTTTTCTTTTTTTTTTTTTATTTCTTAAAGTATTGCAGAGTATTACACATGTCTCCTTTTTTACCCCCCTTGACATTCCCCCGGCTTCCCCCACCCCCCAGGGTCTTGTGTCCATTAGTTATTCTCATATGCATGCATATAAGTCCTTTGGTTGATCTCCTACATCCCCCCCTCCCCCCTGAGTATTGTTTTCTTTTCTTTTCTTTTTTAAAAAAATATATTTTATTGATTTTTTTACAGAGAGGAAGGGAGAGAGATAGTTAGAAACATCGATGAGAGAGAAACATCGATCAGCTGCCTCCTGCACATCTCCTACTGGGGATGTGCCCGCAATCCAGGCACATGCCCTTGACCGGAATCGAACCTGGGACCCTTCAGTCCGCAAGCCGACGCTCTATCCACTGAGCCAAACCGGTTTCGGCTTTTTTTCTTTATAGTTCTTTCTCTTTCCTGAGCTCCACCTATTTCATTTAAAAATTATTTTTCTCTTCCTATGCTGACAGTATTATACTGTCTGAGTAAAACACTTGATTTTAACTCATATTGGGTAATTTGAAGGGAATTGTATTCTGTAGTTATTTGTCCTTTGAAAAAATTGTTAGTTCTCCCCTTTAAGGGAGAAGAATGCTGCTTAATTATCTGCCATCACATCACTTAATGAATTTTAAATCTTTTTAATGTTCTGCTAATTTAACAGCATCTATTAATTATAAAAACAATTTAGTTTTTAAATTTTTGCTTTTAAAGGAAAAGAAAATGATATAGACAAATTTCTAAGTGTATTATATCTGATAAAAATAAAGATAGTAGCTGAATTATAGTTTATGGTATTCAACATGTGATTGTATGTGCGCGCGCGCGCACACACACACACACACACACACACACACACACACACGATTATTCTCACTTTGTTCTTCTCGTCATCCTATTTTAGCCAGAGCACACAAACACATAAAATCCAAATACTGACTTGAAACTCAGTTCCTGTCCCCTCACCAACCCTTTTATTTTTTTTCCTGACAGTTTACTAATAATTACTATTACACTCTTTGGACCCAGAATCAAACGGACACCTTGTTCTTGGGGCTAGGATAATCCTTAGTCTGCTGGAGGAGCCTCTTCAATGCAAGACTAAACAAGGTTCACACAGTTATGTTGAGATTTGTTATATTTATTTATTGAAAGGGAAGTCTGATGGAATTAAACATAGAATTGAGAAAGAAAAGTTTTGTTGTTGTTTAACTCAATCATTTTCATTTTCTTTTCTTAAGAGATTAAAAATGCTTTCCTTTATTTTATTCTTACTGGGTATTCAATTATAATTTGACAGTCTGTTTGAATAAATGAAAGACTATTTTAGATGAATCCTTGGCTGCCCATTCCTATATAATAAAAGCCTAATATGCTAATTGCCCGGTCGTCCGGTCGTTCAACCAATCAAAGCATTGAAGGCTAATGATATGTTAAGTCTGCTCAACTGCTTGCATGTTGTGCATTGATCACCAGGGGGTAGACAGTCGACTGGTTGACCATTCACTATGACATGCACTGACCACCAGGGGGCAGATGCTCCAACCGGTAGGTTAGCTTGCTGCTGGGGTCCAGCTGATCGGGACTGAGCGAGATGGGCTGGACCCGCTCTGGAGTCCTCCTGCGGCCCCTCCCCAGCTGGCTAACTTCCTGCATTTCTCTCCAGCCCCGATTGTGCACTGGTGGGGTCCCTCGGCCTGGCCTGCACCCTCTCACAAATGGGACCCCTCAGGGGATGTCGGGAGAGCTGGTTTTGGCTGAATCCCGCAGGCCAGGCCGAGGGACCCCACTGGTGCACGAATTTGTGCACCGGGCCTCTAGTGATACAATAAACACCTTGTACTGTTGAATGTGATATCCTGCTTAGCTTAGGACTGTCATTTTTTTCCCTGGGCTTTTGTAGTTGGAGCAAGAGAGTGTATTGATTTACTGCTGTGGTGATATCTTGGTACACATCCATTTCAAAATAGATGCAAGTGTTTATTTCAGAGTAAACAAGTCAAGAAATTGTGTTTTGGTGTAATGAGTTGTGCACTGTCTGGTGGTTCATCCTTACATCCAGTCCTTTCACTGCAGTGTATCCGAGTAGCTTCTGCTGTGGTTTCTGCCCTGCTGTCAAGCATGGTCCCAGCTGCAGCTTAGGCCCTTCTTAGCAGTCCATTTGGCTCCTGAAGAAAAAAACAGTTGGTTTCCTCTGCTTTGCTCAGAGTTGCTATAAAATATTTAACAGCTAGTGACGAAAATTGAACTGTATCATAGTAGTAAAACTTCCTGTTAATCCAACCAATTGTTTAATGAAATCAGATTTTATAGAGAATATTAAAAAGGTCTTTTTCTGATTCTTAGGATAAGATTATTATGATGGATTTGTTTATAGAAATACTTCTATTTATTTTTTAAAAATTTGATTTTAGAGAGCGGAAAAATGAGGAGGGAGGAGAGAGAGAGAGAGAGAGAGAGAGAGAGAGAGAGAGAGAGAGAGAGAGAGAGAGAGAGGCAGAGAGAGAGAGAGGTTGAGATTGGCTGCTCCGACTGGGGATTGAACCCCGTAACCTGGGCATGTGCTCTGATAAGGAATTGAATCCGCTACCCTTTGGTTCAACATAAGTGAACTTGTTCACACCAGAGGGACAACGCTCCAAACAACTGAGCTACACTGGCCAGGACTATAAAAATACTTTTAGATTAATGTAAATCAAGCATTTCCCAAGAAATTTATTTAAAACTTAATGTTTTAAAAGTGGATCTTCTAAAGTTAACTTTTTCTAAAGATGAGGTTCTGTCTGGCGACCTGATTTGATAGGGTATTTTTTGTAGTTTTGACCTTTAAAATTGCCACTAAGGGTTCAGTGGCACCACGCCTTGCCACTGGTGTGTCTCCAAATGTGACTGACATTGTATTCCCCAGCAAGTCCAGCATAGCCAGCCTCTCCCCAGTGATGCAGCACATCAGTGTTTTGTTTTGTTTTTCTTGCATTTAAGGGCATGTGATAACAAAATAACATATATTTAACACTAGGAAAACATTTGCTCAATTATATGGCGATTCCTTAAAAAAGCACATGGGCAGCAAAAGCTTTTATAAAGAAATAGAAGATTTACATCTTGTCTCATACCATTCACTAACCATAGCTTTTAACTAGTTCTTTTGAACAGGCATATATAGATGAATAGATGATAAAAACATCACAGCAAGACTGGAATTTGAAGGTCCAGTTTGCCCCCCACCCTTGTTTATTCATGATGAAAACTGATACCCCAAATAGTGAAGTGATTCCAGATAGGATTGAAATTTAGAGTGTTGGAGCATTGGTTTGACCAGCTTTCTTTCTCTTTAAGAAAACCAAGAATGGTTACTTTAAGTTATACTGGTATTGTTCTTTTGGCACTGCTCTAGACAGAGCACGGAAGAAATGCCTTTTGTTTTATAGCGTGCTCTCCTGTTCATTACTAGTTTAGTTTTTTAAAAACCCTTGCAGGTGTATAGGATAGATGTTTCTAGTCCCACTTCATGGGTAAGAAAAACAGTATGTGCATGATTTTATAGTGACACATACCTGTTACTGGTCAAGGTACCCCAAAAGCCATGTTTTGCAGCTCCTACCCCTGTGCCTCAGGTTCTGGATGCCAAAAGGTGTCGAGTGTTTTCACGCACAAGGTGTCCTGAGTCAGGCTTGCATGCATTTAATGGGCCTGTGCTCTTCAGGTCTTCCTCCAGTAACTTCAAGGTGTAAGCGTCAAGAAGGCAAAGAGATGAGGAGTGCCAGCCTTGGCCTTGAAACAGAGTAAATGTAACTAGCACACAAGGACAAAATTCACATTTTTTGCTCTCTTATACCCTTTTCTCTCTTTATTTAAAAAATATTTTTATTGATTTCAAAGAGGAAGGGAGTGGTAGTGAGAGATAGAATCATCATTGATGAGAGGGAATTACTGACCAGCTGCCCTACTGCACCTCTCCCCCCTACTGGGGATCAACCAACAATCTGAGCATGTGCCTTGATCAGGAATTGAACCATGATCTCCTGGTTCCTAGGTTGATACTCAACCACTCAGCCACACAGGGCAGACTCTTCTACCTTTTTCTTGCCCATCTTGGTTTGATATAAAGATTTTTAATCCCAAATCTCTGTTTGAAGAGAACTATGCAATTTCTTTGACAAGAAGACCAGGGTTTAGATATAAATGTGACTCTGATCCCCTGGGATCACAGTATCTGCTTCCTTTACGTAGCAGCAGCCTTTTCAGGAGATGCTACAAAAGGTCAAAAGCACAGTCAATTCAGATATTAAGAATTAAACTTCATCATTTTATTTGCTGTTTAATACATTTTGTTAGTTAAAAACTTTGAACAATTAAACGAGAGACCAACAAAAGGTTAGCTTTTTTTGTGTGTATGGCACTTGTGATTTTTATAGCTGTGTAGACATTAATGACAATTTGATATCAGTGATGTAGCTAAGAAAGATTATCAGCCCTGACCGTTTTTTCTCAGTGGCTAGAGCATCGGCCTGAGCACATAAGGGTCTAGGGTTCGATTCCCAGTCAAGGGCATGTACCTGGGTTGGGGGTTTGCTCTGCACTTCTAGTTGGTTGTATGCAGGAGGCAACCAGTCAATCAATGTGTCTCTCTCACATGGATCTCTCTCTCTCTCTCTCTCTCTCTCTCTCTCTCTCTCTCTCTCTCTCTCTCTCTCTCTCTCTCTCCCTCTCTCTCTCTCCTTCCCTCCTTTCTTTCCACTTTCTCTGAATACAATGTAGTAAATACCCTCCAATGAGGGTTAACAACAACAACAAAAAAGGGTTTTCATCATTTACTCCATATCATCTCTTCTTTCCTGATCTTTCATGAATGCCTAATGTTCACTGAGTCCAGAGCCTTTTTCAAGTACTCTTTCAGTTACTCCT
Source organism: Myotis myotis (assembly GCF_014108235.1). Classification (NCBI taxonomy): domain Eukaryota; kingdom Metazoa; phylum Chordata; class Mammalia; order Chiroptera; family Vespertilionidae; genus Myotis; species Myotis myotis. The sequence goes on from NW_023416315.1 coordinate 13,739,617, forward strand.
CATAGCAATATCATCTCTGTTTTACAGATGGATTAGAGATAAGTTACCCAAAGTCATAGAGCTGATCAGTTTAAAAAGTGCCTCCTTTTACAACACAGTGTATTTACTTCATCTGTAGAGAAAAATGGTTAATGGCAGGAAGAAAGACTTTGGTGATATAAATTAAAAAAAAATGTTAGCATGCCACCTTGTGCTATGGTTATGAGCTCATGGAGACATAGGTTTTGATTCCTACTTCACATGATATTGCTGGTACCTGGGCTTCTGTTTTCTCTATAAAACACACTGAATTTGAAAGCCCATAAGAGAGGCACAGGCCTACTCCAGTAAAACCAAGACACAACGATTATTGTTATGCATCTTAATGCTGCACACTCACCTAGCTGATTCTTGATGGCATTTGAGCTCCAAAACATTCACATACAGGGAATAACTTCCTTTATCTGGAAATGTCCTTCATCAGCAAATGGCACTTAGGTGCAGTCAGTCCCTTTTTGCCTGATAGTCCTAGGCACATGAAAGATGACTTCTTATTACCAGTTGAAATTGGTAAAATTTATAGTTGTTTATAGTATTAAGATGATCTGGCACTGGAATGCATAGGTCTGGTGAATACAAAAGGTTTTTTTTTCTTAGGAAAGAAGTTGGGATAGAAAATAAACTGAAAGTGATCCTTCAATTTCTTTGTCTATCTTTTATCCACATATCGGCACCTCCTCAGGGCCTCTGTCCTAGGTCTGCTGCTCTTCTCCATGGTATTGAATATTATTTGTGTACTGACGACTCCCAAATTTATATCTCCAACTCTATTCTGAGGTACAGATTATCCAGCTGCCTAAATATCTATTGAGACCTTAAATTTAACCTGCCCTAAACCAAACTCATTATCTCCTTTAGTCTTTCCTGACTGTGCTAATAGATGGGTTATATGGCCAGTCTGTCCAATGGCTAGTTATAGTAGAGGGTGGGAGAGAGAATAAGTAATTCCTTTGGTTTGTGGCTACCCTGAGGGACTCTGGGCGAAGGACAAAAATTACCCTTGTATAACCTGCCTCTGTGGATTTAAATAGGCATCTTAAATATCTTCAAAAGAAAGTAGAAGGTAACAGGAAACTTTGTGAGGTCTCTATAAGGATAGAAAGAAGTTCCCTTATCTAAGTCTAGCAAATAAGTGAGGATTTTTGCTGATGTGTATTTGTAACCTTCAAGCTTTCTTTTGCTGCAGCTGCTGGATCCACTGCCATCTCTGGGCCAGACTCATTGTTTATTTTGCTTCTTCCCCTGCAGGCTCTGTAACAGTGGGCCCCACCACACCTGGGAATGGCTCTTCTGCCTCTAAGGGTCAATCTGCTTCTTTTAATTTTACAAAGTGAATGTTTACTAGTAAAACTCTATAGACCAAGGGTCCTCAAATTTTTTAAACAGGGGGCCAGTTCACTGTCCCTCAGACCGTTGGAGGGCCGGACTATAGTTTAAAAAAAAAACTATGAACAAATTCCTATGCACACTGCATATATCTTATTTTGAAGTAAAAAAAAACAAAACGAGAACAAATACAATATTTGTATTTGCATGTGGCCCGTGGGCCGTAGTTTGAGGATCCCTGCTATAGACCCAAAGCCTCAGCATTACCTATCTCATTTTTCCTCTCAGTTCTCATCTACTTGATCCCTAGGTCCTATTGATTTCTTTTTAGAAGTCCTTCCCAAACCTGCCTGCTCTGTTCTGAATTTGTTGTACTGCTTTTATTCTGCTATTCCTCACTTGCAGCTGCCAGTGCTGCTCAGCCTCTTTCCTGACTGCCACTAACCTCTCCCCTTTGCATTAGGAACACTTTCCTAAAAGAGCCTTATTAAGTGTAGCTGAGAGCTCCACAATCTGGAGCTCCTAATCTGGAGCTCCAACTGATACACCATTGTGGGTCCTATCAACCTTTTTATCTTCATGACAGGCTGTTCCCTCTGCTTGGACCTCACTATCTCAATTTTGTGCGCTGCCTCCCACCCCCCTGCAGAGGGCCCCTCTCCTGTTTTTTCCTCCCAGTATGCCATTTATACATCTGTAGTGAGAAGCTACCTGTCACCGTGCATAGTTGATACAAATGTTTATTTGTATAAAGGCTTTTTGTTCTTTCCCAATTGGTGTGGAAATTTTCTTTAAGAAAAAATTATGTCTTGCCCAGCTGGTGTGGCTCTGTGGTTGAGCATTGACCTATGAACCAGGAGGTCATGGTTCGGTTCCCAGTCAAGGCACATGCCCAATTGTGGGATCAGTCCCTAGTAGGGGTGTGCAGGAGGCAGCTGATCACTGATTCTCTCTCATCATTGAAGTTTTTACCTCTCCCTTTCCCTTCCTCTCTGAAATCAACAAAAACATATTAAAAAAAGAAAAATTATATCTTTCTATTTGAGAGAGAGAGAGAGAGAGAGAGAGAGATGAGAGATGAGAGAAAGGTGAGAGAGAAACATAAATCGGTTGCCTCCCACACACACCCTGACCAGGGATGGAACCCACAACCTAGGTATGTGCCCTGACTTGGAATTGCACTCATCACCTTCTGGTGTACTGGATGATGCTCCAACCAACGGAGCCACACTGGCCAGGGCTATTTGTCTTTTTTTTAAACAATATTTTATTGATTTTTTTACAGAGAGGAAGGGAGAGGGATAGAGAGTTAGAAACATCAATGAGAGAGAAACATTGCTCAGCTGCCTCCTGCACACCCTCCACTGGGGATATACCCACAACCAAGGTACATGCCCTTGACTGGAATCGAACCTGGGACCCTTCAGTCCGCAGGCTGACGCCTCATCCACTGAGCCAAACCAGTTAGGGCTGCCTTTCTTATTAGAATACTAGAGGCCCGGGGCACGAAATTCATGCAAGGAGGGGTGTATCCCTCAGCTCAGCCTGCACCCTCTCCAACCTGGGATCGGGCCTAAATGGGTAGTCAGACATACTTCTCACAATTCAAAACTGCTGTCTCCCAACCGCTTGCCTGCCTGCCTGCCTGATTGCCCCTAACCACTCCCCAGCCAGCATGATGGACGCCTAACTGCCCTCCCCTGCCGGCCTTGTCGCCTCCAACTGCCTCCCCTGCAGGCCTGGTCCTCCCCAACTGCCCTCACCTGCAGGCCCAGTCACCCCTAACTGCCCTCCCTTTCAGGCCTGGTGCCTCCCAACTGCCCTGCCCTGCTGGCCTGATCGCCCACAACCGCTTTCCCCTGCTGGCCATGTTGTGTCCACATGGGGTGGCCATCTTGTGTGTTGGAGTGATGGTCAATTTGCATATTACTCTTTTATTAGATAGGATATTGGGCAGTATCTTCTTTCATTCTCTTCTGAAAAGCTTTGCCAAATGATTATTTTTGTAGCTGTTTTACCCAACCTGCTTGGGATAAGAAAGCTTAAAGGACTCCCATTGCTTTCATTGGGGCCTCCAGCAGCTTCCTTTTGGTAGTACTGTGTCCTTCTAGAAATACCTGCTTGATGTTTGAATTGCCTGTGAGCCATGAGCCCTGGAGCCTTGGAGGCACACGGCCAATTAATGGCGGAGTTGGGACTTCGGTTTGTCTAGTGCTCTTTCCCTTGCATCTGAGTGATGCCAGCGGCTGGAATATTAGGCAAAACTCCCTGGATTAGGTTGAGAAAATTTTGTTTATACCTGTTCTCTCATTTAAATTTAGGTAGTCTGTTGAACTGCAGGTATTTATTAATGTGCTGTAGTTTAGAGATAATATATTCTTTACAATTAAAATTGAAAACTTTGTATCTTTCATCAGATTTAGAGTGTATTAAAATTCTCAACTTTGTTCACAGCCCTAAATTCACCATTTATTACTTAAGGTTGTTTCACAAGTGACTTTAGGAGTTTAATTTTAATCTTGCCAATTTTGTTCCTTTGTCAGGTTTCTAAACTGTAAAATGAGTCATCTAGACTTGGAGAATTAAGATTAGAATGTAAAGATGTCCAGGCTTTTTTGAGCCTTAGCCATACGTTCTATCAGAATCAGTAACATACTAAAGTAGAATTATGTATTTGAAGTGCTACTTCCTTGGCATGTGTTAAGCCTTCATAGCTTTCTGTCCTTGTATTCAATTTATTTTTGTAGTCAAGCCAAGGTTACTTTTAAGGATAGGAGTTCCAGTTTGCCTGAGACCTGCCAGTATTAGTGAGCCCATACTACAGACCAGTCTTCTTCCTCTCGAGTGGATTTGAGCTAAAAATAGATGATTCATTTTGGGATGGCAAGGTATAAACTCTGGACTGCTTTTGTTGCTTGTTTCAGATAGGACTTTGTGTGTGTGTGCTGGTGAGTAGATCTTTGTGTATACACCAGAACCTAATGGTTACTTTGCTTTGCATACTGTGGGGTTTTATCTACCACTCCCTAGCCCCTTGCCCAATAAATTTCCAGCACTTCCGCACAAGCAGGCAAAGGAAGAGCGGTGTGTGTACATCAGATAACTGAGAGCTCTAAAATGGAAGGGTCATTCGAGAGCATGTGGTTTATTTTATAGATGAAATGTCAGACCTGGAAATGTTGCTTGTCATCAATCAGCTGATAATGACACAATATGGAAAGATTTAATTTTTTATTTTAAAAAGATACCAAACTTGATTTGGTGTTTGGGTTTGTAGGAAGATTATGCAGAGTATGGCAGATTGTTGACAGTGGTCCTGATGACTACTTCCTGGGGGGCAGATTACCTTCTAATATTTTCCAGCTTTTTCACTTACCTGTTTGAAAGGGATTGATTGTAGAGGAAGTGACTAAAAATAATGTAAATCCTTGAGGGGTTGTCTGCCTGGGGGAGATGACGGGAGCATGTGAAGGGTAACAAAAGATCATGTCTGACTTGATCTTCATCCTGTACAGAATCACTGTTTCCTTCAAAGGAAGGGGTCATCTTGTCATGATAGAATTATAGAAATATAGAACAAAAGTAGCATGGTATATTGAAAAGAATATATATATGGATTTTGGAGCCATGTACCAGAAGCTAAATCGTGACAAGCTACCTGCTTAAGTCTTAGTTTGCCTTATCTTTAAAATAAAAGTGATAATGCTGACCTCATAGGGACTGTTGAGGACTTAAGGAAATAATGTATGTGAAATGTATGTTCAAGAGGTGGTGGGTGGTACTGTTTTGTGAAGGGAATTTGGCACAGAGAAATGATCACATGCTTTGGAATCAGACCAGATTTTTGAATGAGCTGGATCACTCAATTGCTTTGTTTACCTTGGGCAAGTAGGCAATCTTGTCTGGACCCTAGTTTCTGTATCTGTATGAAGCAAATATATGATAATGCATACAAGATGGGTAATCATGAGATTTAACTGAGGTAATTGTACATAAAGTTTTTAGGACAAGATAACCATTCAATAAATGACCTAGGTAGATGCTGCAGCGAAGGAATGTCTAAATTTAGCCCAACAGTCCTGTTTGTATCCCAGTTTGTCATTATCTAATTTTGGTATCTGAATTAAAGTCCTTTAGAAGTAAAATTGCAAGAAGTTTGCATTCCTTCCTTACATACCATCTCTTCTTAAAAGGTTAATTTCTTTTGTATTCTGACACCATTTTTATATTTTCACTTAGAATTTTTACCTCTCTTTGCCTTTAAATTCTTCCAGTTTGGCAAAAAGGCAAACAAACAAAATGATAATAAAAATTCCAGGCTCTGAACTGAAATTGTATTGACAAAGGTTACTTTAATTAAGCATCTGAAACATGTAGGTAAATATTTGGTAAATAAATATGTATGGTTAAAAATATTCAATAAATGTTTTGGTAACTATCAGGTAGATGTTTTTATTTGTGGCAATTAAAGGCCTACAGTAAATAAATCAAGAGCATATTTAAAAAACAACACATGGGAAAAATACATTTTCAAAATTGCTCTTTTAAAGTAGTAGTTTTTCTCATTGCCCAGAAATCTTTCCATTTTCAGAGACAAGTGGTGTTCAAAGGCCAGCTGCTAGTTCACCCTATACTTTCTGAAACTATATCTCTGTTTTGGCTTTTAAAGTTAAAAAAGTTTTTTCCCCTCCCTCCTTCTCTGCCTGTTTGTGATTTCTGTCCAGGATGTATACATAGAGAACTTTATAAACAAGGAATAATATATGGCACCTCACGTGACTTTTTAAAACCCTTCATGGGACTCAGTTTAAATAAATGTTTTAAAATATGATCATTCCACACTGTTTCCAGATATAATTATTTCACTATCATTTCATAAAAGGATAAAAATAAGTTTATAGGGTATTTCCTTTTGACCTTTTTATGTTGCACTCAATGTATTTGATCTAGAGATTGAATTTAGTGTACTGTAGGTGAAATGCAATCTGTAGAGATGAGGAATGTAAGCAGGATTCATCTTAAAAAAAGTACTACTATTTTTTTTTTTTGAGAAAAGAGGTGAGGAAATAAAGCGCAGTTGGTGACTAAGGCAAAAAATATGATCTTAGTTTAAAAGGTGGAAAAAATTAATCTCAGGGAACTCTGACTTTCTTATTCTTATCACCATATAGCACTGCATTTAAATCTGTACCGTAATTTTCATACTTTAAAGGTTTTTCTGTTGTTGCTTTATATTGTAGAGTACTATTCCTATATCTGCTTCTAATCAGATTTTGTTAGATATAATTTTAATTATTGCTCTCTTCTCATCACATGTTCTCTAATCCTAAGAGTATATTTGAAACGATATACAGGGGTTGGCAAAAATAGGTTGACAGAGGTTAGTATTTGAAACAGTTTATTCTTGTATTATTTATTAATTATTGTATTATTCCTTTATATTACAACTGTAAGCCTACTTTTGTCCACCTCTGTATTTTGATATTCAGGCAGAGGCCACTGTCGTGCTGCTGGAACAGTCTTGGGACATTGTGGCTACTGGAAACGCCCCAACACTGTAGCCAGGGTCCCCCTCCCACTATGAGCTTGCTGCCTGGCACCTCGAGTGACTCCTTCAGATGGGAGTCATCCAAAGTGAGCCTTGGCTGTGGGCTTGGACCTTGGTCTCCCACGAGCAGGGACAGACCACATCTCCATTTCAGGATGCTTTATGCTTTATTACCATCTTTATCCTTACAACTAAGGGATGAGAAAAATAGTGATGGTCTAGTTACTTTGATAGCCACCTATTAGGAAGTTGGATGAGGCAAGCAGTGCCTTTAAAGGGAATCTGCTTTGACTTAAAAATGGTGTTAATTGCCACTAGTTAGAATCCTAAAGAATATTGCTTTGTTGTTATTTACCCAGCACAATTCAGCCATTGCTTAGAACCTCTTGTCATTTGTCTGGTTGGGGGAATAGTTACTGACAGAGGGGTTGATTTAGCTATGTGCCTTGCCTTTAACTCTGGGTTATTTTGCTCATAAGCTATGTCAAACTGAAAAATACTGTGGCTTTTTTAATGCTTTAATTGTCAGAATGTACCGCTATTGTTATTGGCTGTTAACATTTAAATGCTTTTCCCCGAAATCAGTCCAAGACTTTAACATTTGTAATGAATATAACACCAAGCAGTCAAAATAGAAGTATCCTGGTCAGTTGCTCTTGGTGTGCTTTCTTAGGTTCTTCAGGTTCAACCTGCAGCCTTAATACAGCACCTGCGGGTCTCACATCTGGCATAGACACCACCTGTGACAGCTCTTTACTTCAGCCAAGGAAGTCAAGTTTTTAAACATAGATGAAGGTTACAGCAAAAGTTTGTGGCCACTTTTAAGACAGTTTGCATTTTTCTAGTCAGAAGTTGAGTGAGATTTAAGTAGTATATTTAGAGTTCCTTTCAGAGATGAGAACTATTTATCAACTCAGATAGTTCGCTCCTCAGAATGTTTAGCTGTTTTAGCAAGGGAGGTTTGTTTGAGGAAGAATGTTTGCACAATCCTAATAGATAATCACGATTAGAACATTTAAACCAGCGGTTCTCAACCTGTGGGTCGTGACCCCTTTGGCAGTCGAACGACCCTTTCACAGGGGTCGCCTAAGACCATCCTGCATATCAGATATTTACATGACGATTCATAACAGTAGCAACATTACAGTTTGAAGTAGCAACGAAAATAATTTTATGGTTGGGGGTCACCACATGAGGGACTGTATTTAAAGGGCCAGAAGGTTGAGAACCACTGATTTAAATGATCCAAGTAAAGGTATAAGTATGCTTTCCAGGATGTGCTGAGCAGATTGCATGGTTTAGTAGATCTTTCATTAGTAGTCTGGCAATAGGGAGTGGAAATATATAGGATGTTATGACAAATAATATTTGTTAGATTTTTATTCCCCTTTATGTTTTAGAGTTAAAAACTATATTAGCAGCCTACAGAATGGTATTTCAGAAAGTTACACCTTTTCCAACAAATGTGATCAAATGCATACAATAATTTGTTTTTTCTGAGAGTTGCTGCTGTTGCTAAAATGTCGTGGGTTTCTGGTAGTCTCTTAGAAAGCTGATGGTGCATGGTATTCTGGGGGCTGTCCCATCAGGCCCAGGACCCATCTTGGCACAAAGCTGATTTCATGGTATCACCTACTATTATTTAAAGTGAATCTTGAAACCATTGTCCAGCTCATCAGAGACATTATGCCATCTTTTGTATCTTGTAGCACTGTGTGAAGCAGTGTTCCCAAACTGCTGTTTTTTTTTTCTTTAAAATATATTTTATTGATTTTTTACAGAGAGGAAGGGAGAGAGATAGAGAGTTAGAAACATCGATGAGAGAGAAACATCGATCAGCCGCCTCCCGCACATCTCCCACCGGGGATATGCCCGCAACCCAGGTACATGCCCTTGACCGGAATCGAACCTGGGACCTTTCAGTCCGCAGGCCGACGCTCTATCCACTGAGCTAAACCGGTCACGGCCCAAACTGCTGTTTGATTCTATCTCCACATGTGTGGAGGTGGTACATTTGGTGGTTTTCATTTATTTATAGTTTCTTAATAAAAATCTTGAAGCGATTCATCTTAATTGCTTAAATTTGGTATTTTACACCTGGTACCCATAAAATCTTTTCTTGGCTCCTGTTGAAGTGTTCTGTTTTGTTCTCATTTCCTTCCCTTCTTTCTGCAACCAACCTACAGAACATTATTGTAAGCAGTGTCATGTTAGGCTTATGTGTCGAAAATTTTGGATTTATAATTTTGGACCTGTTGTTTACTAGCCATGTGATCTGAAACAGAGGCTGGAACTCTTACACTGTCTAAAATGGAAGTAAAGCGTGCTTTCCCTCTTACAGTAACATTGTATAATAATGATATTGTTTTTTTAGTGAATTAGCCATCTGTAAATTATAATACACACCAATATTTTATTTACCACTGAGAAAGGAAACTATGAAACACCATTGCTTGCAAGATGTATCCTGCTATTAGGAATTATACATGTGAAAAGTACACATATTAGAATATATGAAATACATTATATGTGAAAGCTCCATTGTCCATATTGCTGTCACACTGATATATTAAGAATCACAAATCTTGTAATATCATTTCCCAGCTTGAAATTTCTCAGTGACTTCCCATAGCCTGAGAATAAAATCCAAAACCTTAACATGATGAACAAGGTCTAGAATAATCTGGACCAAAGTGAGGTCACCGGACCAGCAACATCATCACTACCTGGAAACACTTAAAGAATGCTACTTCTCAGACTCTCCCTGTTCCGTGGGATCAGAAACTTGGGGCAGGTATCCCAGGAGTTGGTGCTTTAACAAGCTCTTCGGGAGATTATGATACACAGCAAATTTGAGAGTCACTGGTCTAGGTTAGACCTTTTTTTACACCCCCCCCCCCCCCCCGTGCATAGAGAAGTTAATACAGAGGTACTGTGATTAATGGAATATAAGGTGAGCACTCTCCTTCCTAATAAATCATCCACCGGAGAAAAGCATGTAAACATCTCTCATCTTAGAGGCAGCTATCTCAATGGCTTTTTTTTTTTTTTTTTTAATATATTTTATTGATTTTTTACAGAGAAGAGGGGAGAGGGATAGAGAGTCAGAAACATCGATGAGAGAGAAACATCGATCAGCTGCCTCCTGCACGCCCCCCAGTGAGGATGTGCCCGCAACCAAGGTACATGCCCTTGACCGGAATCGAACCTGGGACCCTTGAGTCCGCAGGCCGACGCTCTATCCACTGAGCCAAACCGGTTCGGCATCAGTGGCTTTTTTTTGAATAGCCAAGAATTCCTCGTGATGACATATTGTAAATAAACATGATTTTCCATCATTGTTTAGTTTCAGATATTTTCAGAATTCACTAGTGGAAGTAATAGGAAAGGCAAAGGCATTTTTAACACCAATTTTGTAATTATGTTTACCAGATCATGTGTGCGCATAAAACCAGTGCACGTAAAATCAAATGGAAAAACTGACTTAAGTAAATAGTTTTTTTGCACTGGGGATAGGTAACAATTCCAGTTGCAGTATCATGTATATTTAAACAAAAACGATAATTTATCTCTAACAACCTAGAAATGAAGATGCTGTTTTAGAAAACTGACTTTAGACTAAAGAAGTGACTCTACTGATGAGTGGAGTGTAAAAAGATGTGAGTGGATCATTTGAATGAATCATTTGAATAAACTTTTTTCACAAGATTGAGAAAAACAGTCTTTCTAAATAATATTTGATAGCATGGATTTAAATATATACTTACATTGAAAATGAAATATTATAGCCCAGCCGGCATGGCTGAAAGGTTGAGCATCAATTTATGAAGCAGAAGGTCATGGTTTAATTACCAGTCAGGGCACATACCCAGGTTGCGGGCTTGATCTCCAGTGTGGGACTTGGAGGAGGCAGCCAACCAATGTGTCTCTCTCATCATTGATGTTTCTCTCTCCCTCCCTCTTTCTTCCTTTCTGAAATCAATAAAAGCCTAAGCGACCGAACGACTGGTTGCTATGATGCGCACTGACCACCAGGGGGGAAGACACGCAATGCAGGAGCTGTCCCCTGGTGGTCATTGTGCTCCCATAGCCAACCTCCTGCAGCCGGTCAACCTCCTGCGGTCCCTCCCCCTGGCCGGCCGCCCCGATCAGGACTGGGCGAGAAGGCCCTGATCACCGGCAAGGCCAAGGGACCCCACCCATCCATGAATTCGTGCACCGGGCCTCTAGTAGATATATAAAAAGAAAATTAAGTATTATTAGTAAACATTTGACTGTCTCATCTCTATACCTAAAAGTTCACCAGTTGTTAAATAATATTTGTAGTTTCCAAAAACTACATTGTCATCTCTGCCTTTTTTTTCTCCCTATTAGGTTCTCGTGTTCTGTGGAACTATTATTACCATCTTCTCCCCAGGTCTGCCAGACCTGTTGTCTTTCTCACTTTGAGGTTAAGACTACCTTTTTTTTTCTGCCTCCTGAAGCACTCGGTGCATACTACATCAGTGCACCTCTTTTCATTGCTTTGGTGCTTATTTCTTCAAACATATAAGTTATTTTAAGTCTCTTTAGGATAATGCATAACTAAATATAATGAGGATCGGCTTTGTAGACAGTCTTGGTTTGAAGGATGACTTATCTATTATTTAGTTTTCTAACCTGGGGAAAGTTACTTAATCTTAGTCTCCAGAAATTTAAGATAATTATTAGGTTGTGGTTTATATTATGTATTGAATGAAGTGACATATAATAAGCATCAATAAAACTTATTATTCAGTTTTGTCTCAGCACATTATAGGGATCCAGATATATTTAAGTGAGATAGAGGTATTTTTATTTAATTTGACTCTGTTATCTCTAGATGGGTGAAAAAGCAATAGTAATAGTCCTAGCTGGTTTGGCTCAGTAGATAGAGTGGTCAGCCTGCGGACCAAAGGGTCCTGGGTTCGATTCCGGTCAAGGGCCTGTACCTTGGTTGCAGGCCCCTCCCTGGCCCGGGCCCTGGTTGGGGCTTTTGCAGGAGGCAACCAATCCATGTGTCTCTCTCATATCAATGTTTCTCTCTGTCTTTCCCTCTCTCTCTTCTACTCTTCCTGAAAATTAATGGAAAAATATCCTCCAGTGAGGATTAACAACAACAACAACAACAAAAATAATAATAATAATAATAATAATAAAACAAAAATACTTGGGAAAAAATTATATTGTTATGTGACTTATGTAGTTCGGTCTACAATGATTGTGTCTGTGCTGAACATATACATACATGTTTTTCTTGTCATTCCCTAAAAAATACAGTATAACAACTGTTTACATAGCATTACATCATATGAAGGTATTATTATATAACAGAAATAATTTGAAGTATATGAGAGGATGTGCATAGGTTATATGCACATAAAAGCATAATATGCTAATTAGACCAGACATCCTTCCAGATGAAGCCAGGGCTGCGAGGGAAGGCCTGGGTCCCAGGTGCCTGCTGGCACCGAGAGGGAAGCCCGGGTCCTGGGTGCTTGCCGGTGCCCGGCGGCCGGAGGGAAGCCTGGGTGCCTGCAGCTGGGGGAAGGAAGGCCTACTCTTGCACAAATTTCGTGCATCGGGCCTCTAGTTTTATATAATGGACTTGAGCATCTGGGGATTTCAATATCTGTTGGGTCTTGGAACCCATCCCCCTCAGATACCAGATACCTAAGGACCCCGTACCTATTTGGATAGTAATGGAAGTACTTGAAATGATGATGATAGAGAATTGGATTTGCCTCATAACACAATTTATAAATGTTGGCAGAACCTTTAGTTGTACCATTAGGTGTTGGTTGTTGTTTTTTCCTTTTATGAGTTAGCTTTCTAAAAATTTAAAATAATTTTTAAAGTAACACCACCATTTCCTAGGTCTATAATTTTAACTTCTTTTTTAGTTGCAGCTGCATTCAGGAAACCAGCTTTGCGTTTATTCTTTCCTTTGTTGTCTTCCTTTTCACATGAAAGATATTTGATAAAAACCCAAAGTTGACAATTCCAACTGACACCATAAACATAAACCATTTTCCTTTAAGAACATGCTGGATATGTATCTGCTAGTGGAATGAAAACCTAATTTGCTTCTCTATATCCGTCTTTATATGTTCTAGCTGTTGCTTAGAGATCTTGAAAGAGGGAACATGTTAGTAGTCATTAATGCAAACAAGCATGGCTGTCCTATGTTTCATCATTGGAGATTCTGTACTCTTATTTCTAAATCAGTATAGTGCCCAGCACAATGCATGGCACATAGTTGGTTTCTAATAAATATTTGTTGAATGAAAGTATTTACCAACATATTGAATATTTGAATCCTTTACAATTTTTAGTTCTTATGAATGTCAGTTACTCCTTTGTGAAGATAAATCATCACTCTTAGAAGATATTTTTGTAAATTTAATTTGATATTTATTTATTGATTTTTGCAAAGAGAGAGTGAGAGAGAGAAACATCAATGTGAGAGCAAAACATCAGCTGGCTTCTCCTGCATGCCCCCTACCGGGGATTGAGCCCCACAACCTGTGCATGTGCCCTGACCAGGAATTGGACCAACAACCTTTCAGTGCACAGACAACGCCCAAACAACTGACCTGCACCAGCTAGGGCTTAGAAGCATATTTTTACATAGAATAAGAAAATAGTGTTTCTCTGTGTGCAGGATTAAATTAAGTGGTTTGGAATGCTCCTTAAAACAGTTTATGTGTTGCCATGAGCTTTGTTTGTGTTGAACCCTTCACTCACCAGGCACTTTCATAAAGTACTGATGGGATTTCCAGAAAAAGCTTTTTACTTTTTAAAATTCACATATATGCTCTGTCCAATGTTGATTAGTGGTTAGAGCACTGAAGGGTGAAAGGTTTGATTCCCGGTCAAGGGCACATACCTGGGTTGCAGGTTTGATTCCTGCCCCAGTCCAGATGCATTCAGGTGGCAACCAATCGATGTATCTTTCTCACATCAATGTCTCTCTCTCTCTCTCTTCACCCCTCCCTTCTTCCTTTTCTCCCTTCCACTTTCTCTAAAAATCAATGGGGAAAAAATATCCTTAGGTGAGGATTAACAACAACAACAAAAATTCAAAAAATATTTCACTTATACATTATCCAGAATTATAAGGTAAATAATTTTATTGTGTTTGACATTTATTTTTAAAAATTAAGGTTAGAAAAGGGTTTAGTGGCTATTCCTTTAAAATAAAAATAATTTCATATATAGGAGGGGCAAAAGTAGGTTTACAGTTATAGTACAAATAATACAATAATTAGTAAATAATAATACAAGAATAAACTTTTGTATATTCACAACTGTAAACCTACTTTTGCCAACCCTGGTATTTAAATTAAAGAAAATAGTTAAATGTTTGAATGTTAGCTGTCTTCTTTATGTTACAGATTAAATATCTGTTTAGCAAGAACTAAGTTTTCCAGAGTTCTTTTGTTCTTCATTTCAACTATCTGAAACATAGGCAGCAGTAAGAATACAGAGTTTTGAAATTTTGTAGTGTGCAAGGCACCGAACCAGGAATTGGATGGTGTGCAGGAGGTGGTAAAGCCTGTAGGTGGGAGAGGAGAATGTGTATGCTGTTAGTCAAAATGCACAGGGACTGCAGGAAGTGTTGTAGCCACTATTTGTGGAAGACAGACACTTCAGAGGGACAAAGAGTGTAATTTGGCGAGATAAGAGTAAGGAATGGCATGGCTTTTATGAGGCAGAAGAGCAAGGTTGAGCTGAGATGAGAGATAAATTCGGGCAGGGAGGTATGGCAGGGAAGTACTGAAGGACAGGCTTCAGTTCTGTATTCTGCCTGGGTTATGAAATGTGGATGGACAGCCTGTGACCAGCCAGCATGTTAGAAGCCTCTTCAGAAGAAGCTTTTTCATTTTTGCTGATGTTACAGAAGGATCTGGAAGGTGATGGCAAAGATTAGCTGTTGGAGTTTATTTATTTATTGTTTTAAACTGAAGAGATTCACAGATTTTTTGGGAATTGCTGCCTTTGAGCCTATTCTGGGCAGGTGGAGTCAGGTTGTAAAGTCACCTTTTCTGTATTGAGAGGCCCTGGGCTGTCAGGTGCCCTGGGCGGTCTCTGTGTAGTCAGTGGCAGGCCCACCACTTTATCCTATACCTGGGTTATTTTCCCCAAAGGATAATTGCATTAATAGCGAACATTTATTCTATGTCATTTGTGCCTTTAAAAATTTGTTTAAAGTTTTTATTTGAATAAATGTGAAAGCATTTAGATAGTCTGGCTCATAGCAAGAACCAGAGTTGAACTGGCTTTTTCTACCAGTGCAATTATAAACTTCCCTGTTCTGATTTCAGATTCATTCCAACATAATACTTCATGAGGTTAGGGGTTATATCATCACTCTTGTTCATGATGAAACAAACACAGAACTATGTAATAGGTGGCAGCAAGGTTATAGTTGCACACAAGTGCAAATATTTTGGAAGTATGTTTTAAAATTCAGTTATTATTGATTCAATTCAGTACTTACACCAGCATGCTCTTTTTAAAAAATGTAACCAATGATGGGAAACTTAGAAGGAACGTGTGGGATAACAGGATTTAAAAAGTTAGCAATACCCAGAATAGTTACTGAAGTAGGTAACTAAGAAAATGGATGTTTTTAAGCTTTTAATTTTGCTGTTAAAAAAACTGTCTGCTTACATTGTCTTCAGTTATTGTTTGATCAAATCTTGAGATTTTAAGTTTCATACTTGACTCATTATAGTGAATTTATTAATTTATAGCAAGGAATTAGTAAACTTATGAATCACAGTAAAGAAAGGATCCTTTCTTTGTTGCTGGGATGTTCCTAGTATAGAGCGTGCAAAAGCCCATCTTAAGCAGTTAAACTACTAATAAAGGATAACTGGCACAGATTTTTGTATAGCAAACTGGCAAGATGCTGGCTTTTAAAAACAATGTTCACCAAATGCTTATTGACTTTTATCTTTTTAAGAAAGGGAATGGGGAAAGGGAAAAAACAAGTGGGGATTGAAACCTCAACCTTTTGCCGTTCTGGTCAGTGCTCCTACCAACTGAGCCACTGGCCAGGGCATATGTTTGGTATTTAAATGTGTATAATCTTTGACCTGCTAATTTATTCCTGAGACTGTGTCCCAAGAAAATAATTTGTAAAATACAAGCAAAGATGTGTGACTGAAGATGTTTTTCATAATATTATATGCACTTTCCCAAGACTGAAAAAGAATGGTTAATTTTGGTAGTTCTGTATGATGAAGTCATCTTTGTCTATTAAAATGATACTTAGAACCTGGCCAGCGTGGCTCAGTGGTTGCGTGTCGACCTTTGAACCAGGAGGTCACGTTTTGATTCAAGGTCAGGGCACATGCCTGGGTTGTGGACTTGATCCCCAGTAGGGGGCATGCAGGAGGCAGCCAATCATTGATTCTCATTATGGATGTTTTTACCTCTTTCTCTCTTCCTCTCCAAAATCAATAAAATATATTAAAAAAATATAAAATGATACTTAGAGAAAAATGCTCATGAAAAGAACTTTCTCAAATTATGTGAGATATACCTGTGTAAAAATTGGTAGTAAACAACATGGAGATAAAATGATATATCTCTGGACACTAAGACTGTAAGCAATTAGTTTTTTTTTTTTAATGTACAACTTTTTTTTTAACTTTTATTTTTTATTATATATTTATTGATTTCAGAGAGGAAGGGAGAGGGAGAGATAGAAACATCAATGATGAGAGCGAATCATTGATTGGCTGCTTCCTATACACCCCACACTGGAGATTGAGCCTGTAATCTGGGTATGTGTCCTGACTGGGAATCGAACCGTAACCTCCTGGTTCATAGGTTGGTGCTTAACCACTGAGCCACACGGGCTGGGCTTACCTGCCTTTTAAATGAGGAATTATATGGAATAAGAATAGTATATATTTAATAGTGTACACACACACACACACACACACACAGTATAAGATATGTATTATATAATAATACATAATTTTGTGGTTTCTTAAACCTCTTTCCGTGATTTGGAGTAATATGCTAATTTATTGAAAGTTTCCAGGTACCTTACTGCCGGGAGCCGGTCCATCCTTGCTGTTTCAAGGGACCCAGCATATATGGCATACTGTTCTTAATATGTTTGCTCACCTTCTTGGCACTATGTGTTTTAACCAAGGTCTCTGAGAAAGGTTGTTTCCCCAGGTAGGGATTTTCCCCTGAAGTTAGGGAGGGAATAAAACCTCTTAACTAAGTGCCAGGCGGGTAATTAATCACTTTAACTACGAACAATCATGCTTAAGCTACATAATCTTTACTCCCTGGAATGGAGATAAGAAACGCCCTAACCTTTGGAATAGAGATTGATAGGATTGGAATCAACTGGTATAAATACAGATGTAACAACACAGAACTTAGAAGACAGAACTTAGAAGACAGAACCTACACAGAACCTACAGACAGAAGAACTTCACTGGAGAGAACATGGCAAAAGATCCTGGACTGAACCTGACTACAGAAATTGGCAAGAGAACCTGACTAGAACCTGGTGACTGAACCTGGCTGGAGAACCTGGACAGAACCTGGCTGGAGAACCTAGCGAGGGAACATGGCTAAAGAACCTGGCTGGAGAACCTGGAGAACCTAGCAAGAAAACATGGACACAGAACCTGGCTGGAGATCCTAAGCAGAACCTCTCTGGAGATCCTGGCTAGGCTGCTGATCAACTGAATGCTATCTCCGTATCATTCCTTCTTCGCCGACTCCGTCTACACCTTTGGGGACCCCTGGACCTGCTGGGGTTGGACCCCGGCACCTTACTTGATCTCACTCTTCATCAAAACTGTTTCTCGGACTCTCATAGCCAGTTGGCCTGGAGGTCAAATCACCCCCAGTATTGCCGACAACAATCAAGGCTTAACTACAACAAGACTGCGCACAAAGACCACAAGGGGGTGCACCAAGAAAGCATAAAAAATGCTGAGACAAAGAAACATGACAGAAATGGAGGATATAGAGCTAAAAACCGTAATTTTAAGGTCTTTCAATAATTTTCTGGAAACTGCTGATAAATGTAGTGAGATCCTCAAGAAATCTAATGAGACCCTCGATGTTGTGATAAAGAACCAACTAGAAATTAAGCATACATTGACTGAAATAAAGAATATTATACAGACACCCAACAGCAGACCAGAGGAGCGCAAGAATCAAGTCAAAGATTCGAAATGCGAAGAAGCAAAAAACACTCAACTGGAAAAGCAAAATGAAAAAAGAATACGAAAATAGTGTAAGGAGTCTCTGGGACAGCTTCAAGCGTGCCAACATCAGAATTATAGGGGTGCCAGAAGATGAGAGAGAGCAAGATATTGAAAACCTATTTGAAGAAATAATGACAGAAAACTTCCCCCACCTGGTGAAAGAAATAGACTTACAGGTCCAGGAAGCGCAGAGAACCCCAAACAAAAGGAATCCAAAGAGGACCACACCAAGACACATCATAATTAAAATGCCAAGAGCAAAAGACAAAGAGAGAATCTTAAAAGCAGCAAGAGAAAGAAAATCAGTTACCTACAAGGGAGTACCCATACGACTGTCAGCTGATTTCTCAACAGAAACTTTGTAGGCCAGAAGGGAATGGCAAGAAATATTCAAAGTGATGAATACCAAGAACCTACAACCAAGATTACTTTATCCAGCAAAGCTATCATTCAGAACTGAAGGTCAGATAAAGAGCTTCACAGATAAGGAAAAGCTAAAGGAGTTCATCACCACCAAACCAGGATTATATGAAATGCTGAAGGGTATTCTTTAAGAAGAGGAAGAAGAAGAAAAAGGTAAAGATACAAATTATGAACAACAAACATGCATCTATCAACAAGTGAATCTAAGAATCAAGTGAACAAATAATCTGGTGATCATGATAGAATCAGGGACATAGAAAGGGAATGGACTGATTATTCTTGGGGGGGAAAGGGGTGTGGGAGATGCGGAAAGAGACTGGACAAAAATCGTGCACCTATGGATGAGGACAGTGGGTGGGGAGTGAGGGCGGAGGGTGGGGTGGGAACTGGGAGGAGGGGAGTTATGGGGGGAAAAAAGAGGAACAAATGTAATAATCTCAACAATAAAGATTTAATTTAAAAAAAAAACTGTTTCTCATCTCAATACCTTACTGTACGCTCTGTGTCTCATGTTTCCAAAATGTCCAGTCTTCACTTCAGGGAAGATGCATTCTGACTGCACTGGGGGTCGGGTGTGTGGAGAGGGAGCCATGGCTCCATCCAGATGAGCTCTGTGTGTTCAGCAGCATCCCCATCCCCACCCTGACACCTCCCCAACCTTTGGCTGTGCTGCTGCGGCTCTGGATTCCAGGGCGGACAGTTTCTGGTCGGTGTCTTCTTTCTGTGATCATTGAGCTGCTTATGTTCTTCCTAGCTGTTGTCTCCTCCATTCACTTTGTTTTATAAATATTGTTGAATTTCTTGTTCCTTGATTTTAACTTTCCAATCATCTTTGAAGTAGCTGACTGAAACAGACTGTGATTAGTGTAATAACTTTTTAAAAGAAACATACATTTATTAACGTGGAGATCTTAATCCTGCAATCTTTTGGAGCATTAAAAGTTCTAATTTGTATCTGCATTTTTTTGCCTTTGTTGTATCTGCTTTTCTTAGTTCTATTTGAATCACAACCACACTTTAGCATATTTCTGGATGTCTTCTTTTAGAGCTGGTAATGACTCCCTTCTTACAGCCTTGATTCTTAACCATGGGTGTGTATCAGTCTCCTAGTGCCATGTTCCCAAGCTACATTCCAGATCTACTGAGTCAGAATCTCATGTTTTTTTGTTTGTTTGTTTGTTTTTTAAATAAAAGCTTCTATATGATTATAATATATAGTCCTTTTTAAGAACTGTTGTGTCATGGCTTCTAAAATAAATTAAAATTTCCATGGCATTTTGTATGCTGCCAGAAACAAACTCCAAATTTTTCATTCAAAGGTATCCAAATCTGGTCCCAACCTTTTTTTTCCCTGGCATTTCTGCCAATATTCTCCTGATACCTTGTATAGGTCAGCAACACTGGACAATCCCTTTCCAGCTGCCATGCCTGTGCTAATTCATGCAGCTCCTCTTGCTTCAAAAGCCCTTTCCCAGATAGAACTTTTTCTTACTCATAGATCAACCTCAGTAGTCCCTTTTTCTAAGCAAGCATTTCTTGGAACTCAATTAGAGAGAACATTTCTGCCTTTCTGTGTATTTTTTTTCTTGTTATTGTATCCTGTGGACTTATAACAGTGCCAGAAACTGTATGCCTATAATAAATGTTGAGTTAATTAAGGAAGTAATGTTTTCAAGCTACTGTCTGCCTTGTTTTCCAACATTTGTATACCTCTCTGACCTAATCTGTTGGACCCCTGGTTCCATGAATGAAGACCCATATTTTACTCATTTTAGCAATTAAAATAGTGTTTGGTAAATATTTTTTGAACAAATAAGTGAGGTGTCATCTCTGTACTTGGGTACTGAAGCAGAATTTGGAACTGTAGGGTAGAATAATAAAATTTATGACACAAAGGAAGGAGAGAATGTCAGTCTCTGAGTTCTCTTTTCCAGAAATTGGTGGGATACTCGGGCTGGTAGATTACTTTGGTCCCTGGCCCTGCCAGAGAGATGGACTTGGTGTTTCAGGGCAGTCTTAAGTTGGCAGATAAACTTGCTTTGACAGTACTGTGTCATCTGTGAATGAAAGAGTAATTTGCAGTATTGTGTTTCATGGGTGCTAGTCTCAGTACCAGCATAGGCCTTGAATTTCTCTTCCACCTTAGGTAAGGCTCTTTTTATGTTCAGTTCTAAAGCTTTTGTTTTATCACCTATTCAGTACTGCCCTTGAAAGGTAGTGTGTGGTTTAAAACTAGGCCATAAAGATCAGGACTGAATTTTTCATGTGTTGTTGTATTATCAATGACTTGAGGAGGGGTTTGCAGGGTTTTACATTTGATAGTTAAAAGTATTGGACCTTAACCAATTGGAGTATGATGACAGCATGTATTAAGAGCACCTCACAGGGGAAAACTCACTAGTGGCTATAATGGTCTTTTTTTGAGTTAGCTTTATTAACTTATAATTTACATAAATAAAAATTCACCAATTTTAAGTATACAATTCCATGAGTTGTGACTACACATACCTGGTGTAACCACAGCCATAATCACAAGGTAACATTTGATCAGTACCCAAAGTTCCCTTATAATCAGTACCCTCCGCCCACTCCTTAGCACCTGGCAACCATTGATCATTCCATCACTGTAGTTTTGCCGTTTTTTCCTTTTAAAGTTTTTATTTATTTTAGAGCGAGAGAGGAAGGGGTTGGGGAGAGAGAAAAAGAAACATGGTGAAAGAGAGAAACGTCAATGAGAGAAATATCGATTCATTGCCTCCCATATATGCACCCTGATTGGGGACTGAACTTGAAACCTAGGCACGTGTTCTGACTGGGAATTGAATTGATGACCTTTCTGTGCACAGGATGATGCTCAACCCACTGAGCCACACCAGTCAGGGCAGCTTTGCCTTTTTAAAATGGACACCTACTGTGTAGTCATTTGTGTTTGACTTCTTTTACTTAGCACAATGCTTTTGCCTTCATTCACATAGTATTTATTATTTGTTTTCTTGTTATTGTTGAATAGTTAATACATTGTTTAACTACAATTTATCCTTTTTACCATCATTTTTTTGGAGAGCTTGAAAGTGGCACATTGTGTAAACATTTTTTTGACACCTAATATGCGAACTCTACATGACCATGATTTTTCTTGTTAAAGCTCATTAAAGTCAAATAGAAAATTACACTTAAGGACTTGTATGTAATGGTTATAGTGGTTACATGTGCATGTGGAGTCATTCCTCAGTATTGGGGGATTGGTTCCAGGACACTGTGGTTACCAAAATCTGAGGATGCTCAAGTCTTATATGTAAAACTAGAGGTCAGGTGCATGAAATTTGTGCACTCGGGGGTTCACGGGAGGGGCGGGCGGGGGTCCCTCGACCTGGCCTGCACCCTCTCGCAGTCCGGGACCCCTCTGCGGACATCCCTCTCGCAGTCCGGGACCCCTCTGCGGACATCCCTCTCGCAGTCCGGGACCCCTCTGCGGACATCCCTCTCGCAGTCCGGGACCCCTCTGCGGACATCCCTCTCGCAGTCCGGGACCCCTCTGCGGACATCCCTCTCGCAGCCCGGGACCCCTCTGCGGACATCCCTCTCGCAGCCCGGGACCCCTCTGTGGACTCTCGCAGTCCGGGACCCCTCTGCGGACATCCCTCTCGCAGCCCGGGACCCCTCTGCGGACATCCCTCTCGCAGCCCGGGACCCCTCTGTGGATATCCCTCTCGCAGTCCGAGAATCCTTACTCCTTATCACCTGCCTGCTCGCTGCTCCTTACTGCTCAGATTGCTGTTCCTTAGCGCTGCTGCGGATGTGGGAATGGCTTCTGCCACCGCCACTGCACTCACCAGTTGTGAGCCTGACTTCTGGCTGAGCAAGCTGGGCTTGCTGCTCCTTAGTGCTTCTGTGAAGGTGGGAGAGACTCTCGCCACCGCCACTTTGCTCGCCAGCTGTGAGCTCGGCTTCTGGCTGAGCGGCGCTCCCACAGGGGGAGCGCACTGACCACCAGGGGGCAGCTCCTGCATTGAGCGTCTGCCTCCTGGTGGTCTGTGCGCATCATAGTGTCAGGTTGTTCCGCCGGTTGTTCCGCCTTTCAGTCGATTTGCATATTAGGGTTTTATTATATAGGATAGGATGGTATAGAACAATGCACTTAGTAGTAATGTTTCTTCAAACATAGCTTTTGGGGCTCCTGCATCAGAATCTCCTGGGGTGCTTATCAAACATGCATATTCTGGGCCTTCTCTCAGGCTTAGTGAATCATACTCTGTGATCGGAGAAGTCTGAAGTAGATATAAGCCCAACAGAGGACTCCTCTCATGTCAATGGGTGTGCTTCCTAAATGTTTCTTTTTCAAACTCACCTCCATTGTCTGCTGTCTACCACCTACCCTTGTTCTCTGCACTGAGTACTAGTGCAGCAGGAGATTTAGTCCCATGAGAATGTTGGGTCTCAAAGTATTTCACTGCTTCCAGTTGCTATCCAGTAGGGCAAGTTTCCTTTTGGCTCTCCACTCTCTGGGTATGTGAGTTTGAACATGTTATTTACCCCTGTTCCTCATTATCCTCATCTGTGAAAATGGGGTCAACAATAGTACTTATCTTACAGTTGTTTAAGGAGTTAAGTGAGTTAATATGAGTAGAGTGCTCAGAATAGTACTTATATTGAAGAGTTTGCTTTTACAGATATTGTTATTTTAAGTCGTGTATTTATTGCCAGCTGGAGCTACTCATGCACTATTTATTCTGATTTACTTATGTTGACCAATTTGTTATGAATCACCATTTTCTCTTATAATTTAGACCTTCCTAATCATTTTCTGTATTCCTGAAATATAGAAGTTTATAAAGAAACATTTATAAAAAAGTTTATAAGAAATTTAGAAGAAGTCTGTTGAATGGTAAACTTAAGTTTTTATTGGTTTTAAAGTATTTTTATTTGCTTAATATATATGTATTTTCCTTAGCCAGATATATAGCTGAGAGTGTCAGTTATTGGTCCTCAGTATTATAATGATTTTAAACTCCAATTGTTCAACTTCCATTCTTTCTTTTGAGCGGTCCAGTGGTAGTGTAATTGTCATTTTTGTATAGAAAAATCTGGTTGTTCTCTATACTCCCCCCCCCCCCCCACCTATTTTTTTTCTATTTACTTTGGAGTTCTTCAGTTTTGCTGTACTGAGTATTTCTCTTTATTTGGCATATTTCATGTTCTCAGAATTTGAGACACATGTTTTTCATCAATTCTGGGCAGTTCTTAGCTATAATTTCTTCTAATAGCCCTCCAACCCCATTTTATACCTTCCTTAAGAACCCTAAATAGTAGCTACGTTAAATCTCATTCTGTATTTCAGTTCTTAATCCCCCCCCCCCCCCCCCATATTTTCAACTCTTTATCCTTCTGCACTACATCCTAGATGATTTCTTCAGGTCTGTCTTACAGTCTCTTATTTGTTGTCAAATCAACAAATTTCAGGTCTTTCTCTCCCCCTCCCCCCTCAGACTTTAATTTTCACTTCTATCAAAATTATTATCATACTTATTTTGTAATCTATATTTCATCATACTAATATCTTTATCTACCTACCACGTGCACATCACACTCTTTTGAGTTTTACTAGAGTCCCAAAGAAGTTGTCACTGGCTGGAGTTTTCATGGATTTTTAAGCGATAATTTTGCTGTTTATTAATTTCTTTGGACTTGCTCAGAGGGTGGTGTTTCCTTGTTTATTTGGTAATATGAAAAGACATGTTTAAATCACATTTGCCTGCTTTCAATTGCTTAGATTCCCAAGGAGCTCTGATTGAGCATGTATTTCTCCTAAGAGGGTTTGCTTTTACTTCTTCCAGGATCTGTGGGATGGCAGTGGCCCAGAAACACTTAAATTAATTTCTTGGCTTGGTGGGGGGAGCGGGGGGGGGGGGGGAGAGGGCGGAGGCAGTTCTCATTATTATTATATGTAATAACATAATAAATTCAAATGCTAACTCTGCTTGAGGGGAAGCTTGAGTTAGAAAATTCTTAGGGCAGATTTCCCCTTCTTCTCCATTCTGAAGAAGTACAAGTCTGACTCCCTGGCTGGCCCTGGGTGCCTGGTGCCTTAGTCGAGCCTGTCCTCGAACACCAATTCACTTATTTGGACTCTAACCTGCTCTCATCTTACTCTTGAGCTCACCCTCAGTGGGACTGGATTTGGCGCTTCCAGATCTTTCTCATTTCCTTAGAAAATGTTTTCCTAATGGCTCTGCAGGTCGCCACCAATCTCTGAAAATGGCCACTCTTAGAATAATACTAATGTGTTTCAGCTTCTTGGAAAAACTATGTACACAATTCGTATGATAAGGTTGGCATTAGTGTTAATAGAAACAACAATCTCAAAAAAATGAAGCTGTTTAAAATTTAAGAATATGACCCTAGCTAGTTTGGCTCAGAGGATATAGAGTGTCAGCCTGCAGACCAAAGTGGTCCCGGGTTCGATTCTGGTCAAGGGCATGTACCTCTGTTGCAGGCTCCTCCCCGGCCTGGGCTCTGATCGGGGTTAGTGCAGGAGGCAACCAGTTAATGTGTTTCTCTCTCATCAGTGTTTCTCTTTGTCTTTCCTCTCTCTTCCACTCTCCCTAAAAATCAGTGGAAAAATATCCTCGGGTGAGGATTAACAACAACAACAAAAATCAGTTAAAAAATAAATTAAAATGAAATTTAAGAATATGGATGAATGAAATTTGAAAGTTTCAAAGAGGCAGACTATGTTGCAGAGGACTAATAAATCTTCAGGTGACCAAAACTCTTGCCAGCAATTACAAGTTTTGTTAAGGTGGGAACAGTTTTGTTGTGTAACACCCATTGTGTGAAACCCTAGTTCACAAGAAATTCTTTGAAGACTGGGCTTAACTTTGGGCTTGTCAAAGAAAGACCTCGTTAGAACAAGTCATACATTATTAGAGAAATTTTATTAAGCTATCTACTTGCTTGTTAAGTTTTTAAAAATCCAGGTTAGCGAAGGACTTGTCTGCATGCATATAAGCATAACCAATGGACATAAGACACTGGGGGGGGGGGGGTTAGGGGAGGCTAGGGGACTGTCAAGGGCGGGGGGGAAAAAAGGACACATATGTAATACCCTTTGTAATACTTTAAGCAATAAAAAAATATATATATAAAAAAAAAAAAAGAATATTGCAGGAGTTGGCGGGGAAGGGGGCCTGGGCCTGGAAGTCATGTGGCTCCCATCCACCCACATTGCACTGGTCAGAACCCAGTCACGTGGTCACAACTAAGTAGAGAAGAGGCTGGGAAACATAGGCTAGTCGTCTGCCCAAGAGGCAACAAATGGATTTGGGTGGACACACAGCAATTTTGCCACAAGTCTCTATAGCCTTAGCAGGAACATGAGAGATTATCACTTTTTTCTTTAAATTGTATAATAAATATAAACGCTATGTAGTAACACTTAAAGAACTATTCCAACTAAAAGGTATTATGTAACCAAAAGCAAATATGATGTTTAATTGTCTTTGTTTTGGTGCCTCTTCAAGGAACATGGATTCTGTTTTGTTTTTTAATGAAATTTTCTGAATCTCTGGAAAAAAAAAAAATCCAGGTTAGATATACTTTTCTTCACCCATGTTGTCATATTGCCTTATGGGAAATAGGTGATAATGAACAATAGAGATCCTTGTGAAACTTAAATTTCTTAGCTAAAATAAGTGGGTTTAGAAACAGAGGGGTTAGGGGTTAGAACTGGTGTTGACACTCAGATGGCCAGAGGTCTGGGCGTATTACGTGTGATCTATTACGGTGTACTCATTAGTCATAACTGGAGCCCCGAGGAAACAGATTCATTGTAACCACACACCAGGATGGAAAGGTGAGGATTAACCTTTGTTGACTGCCTACCACGTGCACATCACACTCTTGAGCTTTACTAGAGGCCCAAAGAAGTTGTCACTGGCTGGAGTTTCATGGATTTTTAAGCGATGGAACTAGTATTCAAACCTAACTCATAGCCTTTCTACTAGAAATTTGCATATTGTTTGTATTTTAACTTTTATTCTAACTCTCTAGTCCCCAAAATAGAGTTAGGTGTGTTTTGTTATATCCTAGGCAAGCGATTTTCAACCACTGTGCCCAAGAATTTTTAAAAGATTCAGTACCTATTTAGTGAGGGGCACTGACCTCTTTCCCCTTAGATTGTCATACCAAAAATTGACAACAGCCCTAGCTTGTTTGGCTCAGGAGTTGGAGTGTTGACCCACAGACGGAAGGGTGGTGGGTTTGATTCCCAGACCCTTCAGTCCGTGGGTGTGTGTGGGAGGCAACCAATCAATGTGTCTCTCACATTGATGTCTCTCTCTCTCTCTCTCTCTCTCTCTCTCTCTCTCTCTCTCTCTGTCTCTCCCCCTCCCTTCTACTCTCTAAAAGTCAATGGGAAAAAAATATCCCTGGGTGAATATTAACAAAACAAAAAGAAACAGCTAACAAAACAGTAGGTGCCCAGTGTGAATAAATTAAAATTATATCTAATTTTTTTCAGGTCAACAAAAATTATTATTTTTTGGTCTGCCACAGAATTTTAGTAGTTTGTTTGCCATGAGATGAAAAAATTGAAAATTGCAGTCCTAGACAGCTTACTTTGTTGTTGTTTAATAAATTCTCCCTAGGTGCTGTGGGAGATGGGGGTTCGGGGGTTATAGATAGGAACCACTTTCCCAGAAGGTCTTTTGCCGGGAGCCAGTCCATCCTTGCTGTTTCAAGGGACCTGGCATATATGGCATACTGTTCTTAATATGTTTGCTCACCTTCTTGGCACTATGTGTTTTAACCAAGGTCACCTCTGAGAAAGGTTGTTTCCCCAGGTAGGGATTTTCCCCTGAAGTTAGGGAGGGAATAAAACCCCTCAACTAAGTGCCAGGCGGGTAATTAATCACTTTAACTATGAACAATCATGCTTAAGCTACATAATCTTTACTCCCTGGAATGGAGATAAGAAACGCCCTAACCTTTGGAATATAGATTGATAGGATTGGAATCAACTGGTATAAATACAGATGTAAGAACACAGAACTTAGAATACAGAGCTTAGAACACAGAACTAAGAAGACAGAACCTACACAGAACCTACAGACAGAAGAACTTCGCTGGAGAGAACATGGCAAAAGATCCTGGACAGAAACTGGCAACAGAACCTAGAGACAGAACCTAGCGAGAGAACCTGGCTGAAGAACCTAGAGACAGAACCCGGCTAGAGTACCTAGCGGGAGAACATGGACACAGAACCTGGCTGGAGATCCTGGCCGGAGCTTCGCTGGAGATCCAGACCAGAACTTGGCTGGAGATCCTGGCTAGAGATCCTGGCTAGGCTGCTGATCAACTGAACGCTGTCTCCGTGTCATTCCTTCTTCGCCGACTCTGTCCACACCTTTGGGGATCACTGGACCTGCTGGGGTGGGACCCCGGCATCTGGCGCCCGAACAGGGACCCCTAGGTAAGCGCCCCGCACTCGGGACGAATAGGACTCCACCGTAGGAAGAGGGTGGATAGTCTTCGCCGACTCCGTCCACTCCTTTGGGAACCCCAGGAACAGGATTCCCCTAGGTAAGCCCCCCCCCCCCCCATTGAGAACCCCCACATTCGGGACGGATAGGACTCCACCAGGGTACTTCAGACCCCCCTGTAGAGGATAAGTAGGGTAAGAAGGTGGATAGTACAGAACTTAGATTGAGAAGATGTGCCATACTGAGTCCAAAGAAAGAAGACTCTGTATTGATCTTTAGATTAAGAAAATGTGCCATACTGAGTCTAAAGAAATAAGACTCTGTATTGATCTTTTAACACATATGCTTGCTAGCAGAGGAATTAAGGTTACTCCCAGTCAGACAGAACGTTTTATACAAGAAGTATGTCCATGCTTTTCTGAGGAAGGAAAGGTAAATGTAAAGGCATGGGAGGAGGTAGGCCCAAGGAGCCTTATCCTTAACCCCACTGCAGCCTTTCCACCCCGGGAAAGTGCAGGATTGGCAAGCTCTCCCTGGGGTGATAGATCAGGACTCAGGTAATAGTGGAAAGCGCCAATCCTACTCTTAAAATGGATACAAGAGAGCATTTCGGGTTTTTCTTTTTAATGCCTGCTTTTAAAAAATAAAAAAGGGGGAATTTGCCGGAAGCCAGTCCATGCTTGCTGTTTCAAAGTACCTGGCATATATGGCATACTGTTCTTAATATGTTTGCTCACCTTCTTGGCACTATGTGTTTTAACCAAGGTCTCTGAGAAAGATTGTTTCCCCAGGTAGGGATTTTCCCCTGAAGTTAGGGAGGGAATAAAACCTCTTAACTAAGTGCCAGGCGGGTAATTAATCACTTTAACTACGAACAATCATGCTTAAGCTACATAATCTTTTTTTTTTTTTAATATATTTTTTATTGATTAAGATATTACATATGTGTCCTTGTCCCCACGTTACCCTCTACCCCCCACCCCCCCCACCCCCGCTCATGCCCTCACCCCCCCGTTGTCCATGTCCATTGGTTAGGCCTATATGCTTGCATATAAGTCCTTTGGTTGATCTTTCCCCCTTACCCCCACCCTCCCCTACCTTCCCTCCAAGTCCCGACAGTCCAATCAATGCCTCTCCGTCTCTGGATCAGTCCTTGTTCATCAGCTTATGTTGTTCATTATATTCCACAAATGAGTGAGATCCTGTGGTATTTATCCGCTCTCAAGTTCCATCCATGCTGTGGCAAATGGTCAGAGTTCCTTTTTCTTCTTCCTCTTCTTAAAGAATACCTTTCAGCATTTCATATAATGCTGGTTTGGTGGTGATGAACTCCTTTAGCTTTTTCTTATCCGTGAAGCTCTTTATCTGACCTTCTATTCTGAATGATAGCTTTGCTGGATAAAGTAATCTTGGTTGCAGGTTCTTGCTATTCATCACTTTGAATATTTCTTGCCAGTCTCTTCTGGCCTGCATGGTTTCTGTTGAGAAATCAGCTGACAGTCGTATGGGTACTCCCTTGTAGGTAACTGACTGTCTTTCTCTTGCTGCTTTTAAGATTCTCTCTTTATCTTTTGCTCTTGGCATTTTAATTATGATGTGTCTTGGTGTGGTCCTCCTTGGATTCCTTTTGTTTGGGGTTCTCTGCGCTTCCTGGACTTGTAAGTCCATTTCTTTCACCGGGTAGGGGAAGTTTTCTGTCATTATTTCTTCAAAAAGGTTTTCAATATCTTGCCCTCTCTCTCCTTCTGGTACCCCTATAATTCTGATGTTGGTACGCTTGAAGTTGTCCCAGAGGTTCCTTACACTATCTTCATATTTTTGGAATCTCTTTTCTTTCTTCTTTTTCGGTTGGGTATTTTTTGTTTCTTTGTATTTCAAATCTTTGACTTGATTCTTGGGATCCTCTTTTCTGCTGCTGGATCTCTGTAAATTATTCTTTATTTCAGTCAGTGTATGCTTAATTTCTAGTTGGTCCTTTTTCATGTCCTCCATGGTCTCCCTATACTTATTGAGGGATTCATTAAATTTATCGGCGGTTTCCATAAAATTCTTGAAAAACCTTATAACCGTGGCCTTAAACTCTATATCCAATCGTTTGCTTTCCTCCATTTCTGCCATTTGTGACCTGTTTCTTTGTCTCCGCATTTTGGCAGCTTCCCTGTGTTGATAGAGTGGCCCTGTGCGCCAGGTGTCCTGTAGGGCCCAGTAGCTCAGCCTCCCCAGTTACCTGGGGTGGACACTCTTGGTGCACTCTTGGTGCCTTGGTTGTTGTAGAATCACTGGGAGGAATTGACCTCCAGGCCAATTGGCTGTGAGAATCAGCTGTGTCTAAAGTGGGAGAACTTCTGTGCTGAAGACACCCTTCTGGGGCAAGACTTGCTTCAGTGGGGCTTTGGTGCTCACTGAGTCTGCTCCCTGAGTGTGTCCCTTATGGATCTGAGGAGTTGCAGTCTGGATGGACCCCCTCTGACCACTGGGTACAGTGGCTCCTGGATCTAAGGAGGTGCTAATTCAGCCTCTGCCTGAGGCCACACAGCAGGAGCCACGAAGAGGCTCAGCTGTGAAGCAATGCAAGCCGCTGCGGGGCCTTGGGCCTTCTCTTGGAAGTTCCAGGTCTGCCTGGTTCGGCTGCAGTTAGGTACATTCACATGCAAAAGCCTCTGCCGCAGCCTGGGTGGGGCGGGGTCTCAGGGAGTCAGAGGGCGGAGAAAGCGGCCATGGCCGATTCTCCGCCCGGAGTCGCGCGTCTCAGTGTTCCGGCAACAGCTGCAAGCACCTCTGAGGGAAAGCCGCCCTCAAGTTCGCTCGCTGCCGGACAGACCAGCTTCTCCCCGTATGAGACCTGGGTCCCCAGAGACTTCCCGGAACCGGAGTTCAGAGCCGTCGGGAGTTTGTGATTCAAAAAGACAGCCGCGTCCTCAGGCGCCACCCCCTTTCCTCGCGCGCGCGCGCCGCCGTACCTCTGCACTTCACCTCCGCAGCGCCTCTGGCTCTCAGCGAGCTTCTCTTTCCTTCTAGTTGTGGAATTTACACTCAGCCAGCCTTCCTGTTGTTCTGGATGATGTTTGCTCAGTCCTTTGCGGTAATTTTCAATTGTTGTGTGAGGCAATAATTTCCCGGTGTTTACCTATGCCGCCATCTTAGTTGCTCTCCAAGCTACATAATCTTTACTCCCTGGAATGGAGATAAGAAACGCCCTAACCTTTGGAATAGAGATTGATAGGATTGGAATCAACTGGTATAAATACAGATGTAACAACACAGAACTTAGAAGACAGAACTTAGAAGACAGAACCTACACAGAACCTACAGACAGAAGAACTTCACTGGAGAGAACATGGCAAAAGATCCTGGACTGAACCTGACTACAGAAATTGGCAAGAGAACCTGACTAGAACCTGGTGACTGAACCTGGCTGGAGAACCTGGACAGAACCTGGCTGGAGAACCTAGCGAGGGAACATGGCTAAAGAACCTGGCTGGAGAACCTGGAGAACCTAGCAAGAAAACATGGACACAGAACCTGGCTGGAGATCCTAAGCAGAACCTCTCTGGAGATCCAGACCAGAACTTGGCTGGAGATCCTGGCTAGGCTGCTGATCAACTGAACGCTGTCTCTGTGTCATTCCTTCTTCGCCGACTCCGTCCACACCTTTGGGGATCCCTGGACCTACTGGGGTTGGACCCCAGCAGTCTTTTCTCTCGTTTTCCTTTCCTGTCTTTAGAAATTAATTTATTTCAGCACTCATACACATGTACTAAATTTAAAAAGTATGATCACTAGTCATTGAGTTTGTTTTCCTGAAGAGCATTATTGTCAGTTTTCTTACTGCTCCCTAGAGATATGCTATGAACATGATGCACATGTGTTGTGTGTCTATAAAACAAATGATACGTGCCATACACAAATGCTCTGTGTCTTTGTATTCATTGGTGGTATGTCCTTTATATTAGTACATAGAGAATGGCCTCTTTTGTGTAACAACTTTATTGACAAAAAAATCCACATTTCATATAATTTACCCATTTAAATGTACAATTCACAGGTTTTTTCAGTATACTTACATAGTTATGCAGATATCACAACTACCCAATTTTAGAATATTTTCATCACCCTCAAAAGAAATTCTGTACACTGAGTAGTCACCTTCATTTCTTTCCACCCTCTTGACTATTAATCTGCTTTTTGTCTATTCTGGGAATTATATAGTGTAGTAGAGCCATACAGTATGATCTTTAGTGACTGACTTCTTTGATTTACCATAATATTTTCAAGGATCATCCATGTTGTAGCATCTGTCAGTACTTCATTACTTTTTATTTTTATTTATTTTCATTGTTGAGTAATATTCCATAATATGGATAGACCACCTTTTTATTTTTATTTATCTACTAGAGTCCTGGTGCACAGATTCATGCACTGGTGGGGTCCCTTGGCCAGGCCTGTGGAGGTCAGGCTGAAACTGGCCCGGTGCATGGATTCATCCAAGACATGTCTGGCCTATCTCACCCAGTCCTGATGGGGGCCAGCCGGCCAGGGAGGGACCACAGGAGGTTGGCCAGCCGGGGAAGGACCATGGGAGGGCTCCAGGATGTGTCTGGCTGTCTCACCCAGTCCCCATTGGCCGGACCCAGCAGCAAGCTAACCTACCAGTTGGATCGTCTGCCTCCTGGTGGTCAGTGCGCATCATAGCGATTGGTCAAATGGTGGAACAAATGGTCAGACACTTAGCATGTATAGGATTAGTGGCCTGATGCATGGATTCATGCACATTGAAGGGAAATAAATTAGAAGAAATATTTTAATATCACTATTCACCCTTTCTCTATAATAGAAGTGTCAGAGATGAAAGAAAATTAGTAAAATATATATGAAAATAATATATAAATTGGTTAATAAATAAACAATAACAACATGATATAACAACAACAAAGAGATGATATAAAAACAAAAACATGATATAAAAACAACTTTGATAAAAACAATGGCTGATAAAGTGATTAAACTTATTCTAATACCTCTGTGTATACCACATTAAAAGTAAAAACACTTTCAGAGTGCTTGACTAATTTACCTTGTGATGAAGTATTTACAGCTTTAATTGTAATGTCACATGCTCTTCGAACTCGAGAGAAAGCAACATATAACTGACCATGACTGAAAACGGGTTCAGGTAGGAATATTCCTACTCTGTGTAGAGTTTGACCTTGTGATTTATTAATAGTCATTGCAAATGTTGGCATCACAGGAAACTATCTTTGAATTAATTTAAATGGGAGGCCAGTGTCATAGGGGGTCAAATCAATTCTTGGAATCAGAACAACCTCTCCTTCCACAGATCCTGTTAATACTTCAGCTTTGATTATGTTAGGCTGCAGTCTTTTGATAATAAATCTAGTACCATTACAAAGACCCCATTTACTATTAAGATTTCTCAGTAGCATGATGATTGCACCTACTTTCAGTTTTAATTTATGACACGGCATTCCCGAAGGAGTGACACTATTAAGAAATTTGATGGGAGTTTTATATGTATCGTGCATATGTGAGTCAACGTTTATTTTTAAATTGCCAGTGTGCATCATATGTACCGGCCTATCGGTCAGACAGTCGGATGTATGTAAAGTTGGTCATATGTATGGTTGATCACTTAGCCTTTTATATATATGAATTCCTTAGTTAATGGGCATTTGGATTGTTTCTACCTTTGACTATTATGAGTAATAACGATAAAAACATTTATGTACAAATTTTTATTTTGGTATATGTTTTCTTTTCTCTTGGTTATAGACTTAATAGTGGAGTTGTTGGTAACTGTTTAACCCTTTAATACACTATCTCAAGTTTTTCAAAATGATTGCACCATTTTCCTTTCTCATAAGCAGTGTATAAGCATTCTGATTTTTCCATGTCCCTGCCAAAACTTATGTCTTTTTTATTATTGCCATTCTAGTGGGTGTGAAGTGGTATCTCATTATGGTTTTGATACTTTATTTTTCTGATGGCTAATGGTGTACATCTTTTCTGGTATATATAGTTTTAGCTTTTAACATTTAGGTCTGTGAACTATTATTAATTAATTTATGTGTATGGTCTTAATTAAGAGTCCAATTTTATCCTTCCGTATGTGGATATTCAGTTGTACCATTACCATTTGTTGAAAACACTATTCTTTTTTTCCACTGAATGGTCTTGGCACTACTGTAAAAAAAAAAAAAAATCAGTTGACTGTAGTGTAAGCATTTATTTCTGGATCTTCGTTCCCCATTGATCTGTATGCCCATCCTTATGCAGTACCACATTGTCTTGATTACTATAACTTTGTAGTAAGTTTTGAAGTTAGGAAGTGTGAGTTTTCCAATTTTCTTCTTTTTCAAGATTGTTTTGGCTATTCTGGGCCTTTGCATTTCCATATGAATTTTAGGAATGGCTTGTCTTTTCCTGTAAAGAAGCCAACAGGTATTTTGATAGGTAGTGAATTGAATCTGTAAGTCACTTTGGGACATATTGTCTTTTTTTGTTGTTGATGTTAATCTTCACTGGAGGATATTTTTCCTTTGATTTTTAGGGAGAGTGGAAGAGAGAGGGAAAGACAGAAACATTGATGTGAGAGAAACACATCGATTGGTTGCCTCCTGCACAAGCCCCCGTTTATCATTTTACAACTTACTTTAAAACTTCCGGGGGGGATGAGGACACATTTGTAACACCTTAACTAATAATAAAAAAAAATAAAATTAAAAAAAACAAAAAAAAACAACAAAAAAAAAACCTTCCAATAGTGAGCTGTATAGAAAACTGTTTGAAACTCTTCAGTTAATCTTATTTACTATTAAAAGTAATGGATGCCCTGACAGGTTTGGCTCAGTGGATAGAGCGTCAGCCTGCAGACTGAAGAGTCCCGGGTTCGATTCCAGTCAAGGGCATGTACCTTGGTTGCGGGCACATCCCCAGTGGGGAGTGTGCAGGAGGCAGCTGATCGATGTTTCTCTCTCAATATAACTTTCTGTGATTATAAAGATAAACTGTATCTGCACTGCTCATGCCACAGCCACCAGCTGCCTGTGGCTTTGAGCACTTGAAATGAGGCTACAGTGACTGAAGAACTGAATTTTAAGTTTTATTTAGTTTTAATTAATGTGGCCAGTGGTCACTGTATTAAAGCAACTATAATTATATAAGCAACTAATTAAAGCAACTATAATTATATAAGCAACTATATAATTATAGTTGCTTTTAGATTTGAAACTTGTGGAGGTTTACAGAAGCCTTGTTCAGAGGGGAACATTTTGCATTATTTCCTGAGGAGCATGAGGCAATCATTAGTGGTTATAGTTTCATCAACATAGAGGTCTCAGTAAATAGTTCTTATTTTGTGCAGTATAACCTGCACCCAGCTGTCTTCTGATGGCCTGCAAACAGAGCTTTTAGATAGAAACACATATGGTCCTTAGTTTGCTAGTTCTTTGTTTTATGGCCAAAGCATCTTTAAAAGAATTTTTATTTACTTATTGATTTTAGAGAGAGAGAAAGAGGAAGGAAGAGAGAAAGAAAAAAAGTTTTGTGGTTCCACTTATTTATGCATTCATTGGTTGATTGTTGTATGTGCCCTGACTAGAGATTGAACCTGCAACCGTGGTGTGTCGGTATGATGTTCAAACCAACGGAGCTACTCGGGGTGGGCACTAGTTCTTTTTATATGTATATCTCATCCTAATGTAAAAGGTTGGCTTACATGAGATTTTATACATACATTTCTCTAAAACCTGTATTTGAAATTCATGAATCGATATCGGTGTTTATCACATGAATCATTGCCTGTACAGCTTAAGCCAGGGAGTCTAGATTTTGTTGGTGGCTTGAATAACCTTGTACTTTGGCTCTGAAGGAGGCTCTGCCCTTGGCCATTTCATTCCTTATTTCTCCTGGGCACCCAAACATGATTGGAAAGGCTAACAGCCGCTTGCATATGACCTCTGCTTGTATTTGCAGCTCAAACCTCTATTTTTTAGCTATAGATTCCATATATCAAGCAATCAATCCATGGTATTTCTACACTCCTGGGAGTCCCATATGCTCCTCAAACTCAGATCAGCTTAAAACAGAAGTTAGGTTTTCTCTGAAAACCCTTCCTCCTCCTCTTGCTTTGTTCTCTGTCCTAATTAATGATAACACTATCTCACTACCACAAATCTAGAAGACAAGCACCCACCTCCAGCACATGAACTACCAGGCTCTGAGTTCAGGCTCTTATCTCCTTCCTAGCCTCCTCACTAGCTTCCCTGCTTCTGCCTTATTTATATCCTTTCTACACGTTCTCACAACAGTTCCATATATTCTTTACAGAAATCAAATCTAGTCCTAAAATTGCATTTCAGTAGCTTCTGCTTGCCTTCAGGATAGAGCCCAAACTCCTTGAAACTGTGGGTCATTCCTTTGTGAGCTGACTGCTGCTGAATGTCTTACTGTCTCCAGGCACATCAGGCAATTTGAGGCCTTCATGCTTCTGGTCACATTGTTTGTTTCCTGGGCCTTGTGTTTACTGGCATTTCTCTCCCCTTTACATCTCTTGGTGCTGTGCTCTTTTGTGCCCTGGTCCACTTCTTGGTATTTAGTAGACACTATTTTGAGTGTTTGAAATCAGTGGGAGTCATTTTCATGCCTTAGAGCTCTTTGGTTTAAACTTTTTTGTCGATCTTTCTTTCTCCAGTTGAGTAGTAGTAAATTTACTGCCAGGTCTCATAACAGTTTTATAAAGTACTAGGGGCCCAGTGCACGAATTCGTGCACCTTGAAAGGAACTGTGTGCTGAGAAGCTGTGGTGGGCACAGGGGTGGGTCTCGGCCCCTCCTGTGCACCCCCGCCCAGCCCCTCCCTCCATGGCCCCTGGTCCCCTATCTGCCGGCAGCCCCGCGCCTGCCATTGCCGTTCCTACGCGCTGATGGCGCTGGCTCTGCTCACATCCACTGATGGTATGGAGCTATTGGGCTGGTTTCAGCAGCAGGTGAGAGCAGGACCGGCACCGTCAGTGGGTGTGAGCGGTGGCTGCTGCCCTGATCGCCTCTCAGGAGCAGGGGGAGGTAGAGAAGTCCTCAGGGGCGATTGGGGCCAGCAGCTGCTGCTTGCATCTGCTGACGGCGCCAAGTGATTGGGAACGGCGCCGGCTGCAGGTGCGAGCGAGGCTGGTGCTGGCAGCAGGTGTGAGTGCCAGGCGGGACCACGGCACGCAGGAGCAAAGAATTTTCAGTAACCACCAGAGACTCACCCCGATGACAGTGACCGGTGCCCCGCCTTGGTCTGGCACCCCCACTCACCTGCTGCACCATCCTGCCGTGGCCAATGCCAGCCATGATCCGTGCATGCCCCCTGGTGGTCAGTGCATGTCATAGCGATCGGTTGTTCTGCCATTTGGTCTATTTGCATATTAGCCTTTTATTATATAGGATTAACAGTACCAGTGGCATAAGATATAGCCATGTCATATATGTGTTGTTAGGAGATTAAGCAGTAAGCTAGTCAATTGTCTAAAATGTAGATCAGTTGGGAAGCAGGTCTGGTTTACTTACATCTTCACTAACTTTTAATTGGCTATGTTCCATATTCAAAAAAACAATGCAGTTTTAGAAACTAGGAAAGTCTAAAATTCCTGTCATTCTGTTGGAATTTGGGGAATACTTAAAAAAACTTTTTTTTTACCTTTTTGTGCTCAAAAGATATTTGTCTCTCAATCCTGATTACCTAGCTTCTTAATTCCTCTGAACAATTCAATTATTAAAAACCCAAATTGAGATCCCACTGCTGAGGCCAGAATCTGCTAATTTAACACGAACTACTGTGTTACTTATTGAGAACTTGATATCTGTATTTATTTTCTATTGTTGAGTAATAAATTACCACACATTTAGCAGCTTAAAACAGTACCCATTTATTTTCTCACAGTTGTGTGGGTCAGAAATTAGGGCTGCATAATGTGGCTCCTTACTCACTAGATAGAAATGAAGCCGATGGTGGAGGCTACGTTCTCATTTAGGGCTCAGAGCTCTCTCCCAAGATCACCTGTCATCGACAGAGCTAATTTCTTTCATTAAAGTCCTTGCTATCCAGCCCTGGCCTGATAGCTCAGTTGATTAGTGTCCCCATATACCAAGGTTGTGGGTTTTTTTCCGGTAAGGGTACATAAAAGAAGCAACCAGTGAATGCATAAGTAAGTGGAACAACAAATTTCTCCCTCCCCTCCCTCCTTTCTCCCTCCCTCTCTCTATCATATCAATAAATACAATAAAAAAAATTTAAGTCCTTGCTGTCCTTAGCTGTTGTCTGGGGCCCTTTCCCACTCCAGAGCCAACTTGCTCTGTGGCCCTAATGAATGGGCAGTTCACACATGGGTGTTTGCTTTCATCCTGGCGAGCTGGAGCACATCTCTTTGCCTTCTGTCACCAGTCTGAGAAAACGCTCTATTTTTAAAAGGTTTATGTGGTTAGGTCAGGCTCACCCAGTGTAGCTGCCCTTTTGTGATATAACAGTATAATTATGAGAGTGATATGACATTCACAGGGTCTGGTCTACCCACACTCAGAAGAACAGGGGATTAATTATACAGGGCGAGGATTATTGGGGTTCATTTTAGAATTTTGCCTACTGCAAGACACTGCACATTTAGGTTTGATTTACACAAAATTTGGAAATTCTCTTTTTATTAGAGAGGAATGCAATAAATCATTGTGACTTTTCCCTCCCAAGCTGTGTGGCTGTACCTAGTGTTATAGCAAGCCTTTTGAGAGAGAGTATATATTAATTAATTGATTCTATCCTTAAGTAGAAATGCCAGATTACATATTTCCCAGGTTAACAGTTACCATCAAGAGGGGGACAAGGAGGGAGGAAGGGAGGGAGAAAGAGAGTGAGTTCTAGATGAGGTGGTGGACATGTGGAAGAAATAAAAAGAAATTAGTTTATATGAATGTCCCTAGAATACTACCTGAAGCGATTCAATTGGAACTCCTTTTCATTTTGGTTAAATATTAATTGAATGAATGAATTTGTGTCAGTTGCCATTTAGGCTGTTAATAAAGGAAAGGACGTTTTCCCCTGCCAAATGTGAAGATTACGTGTCCCTTTCTCTGCTTGAAAGAAATAGCAGCTGGAAGGGAATCAGAACTCCCATTCGGCTGCCATGGCAATTTAGAGCCGATGATGCATGCATTTTGTTAGGGTTATTTAGGTTTTCCTCCCTTTTTTGATAGAGTAAATGTATACCAGAGATACAGTATGAAGTAGATAAGAATGATAGAATAGTCTTAGTAATATTTATTTAAAGAAAAATATTTTGTGGTCTTTTTTAAATTGCAATTTTATGCTAGCCCTATTTGGGGTATTGATTAGTTGTGTTTTATGGGGGATAAAATAAATATAGGTCTTTGTGAAAAATATGAACAAGTAGTTGGAATTTCGCTTTCTAAATTTTTCATTCCAGTAGCTGAGGTGGTATATTTCTTGTTGCCTGAGAACATGTTCTGAAACTCGTGCCTTGTATAAACTTTGGTCTATTTTATACAAATTGACAGAACTTGGTCATCGACAGAACTAATTTCTTGCATTAAAGTCCTTGCTATCCAGCCCTGGCCTGATAGCTCAGTTGGTTAGTGTCCCCATGTACCAAGGTTGTGGGTTTTTCTGACAAAGCAGTTTGTCAGTCTGCTTTTTACAGAACTACATACTACTTCCACTGTGAATATGGTTGAGGCAGTTGTAAAGGAGACTCTATGCATACAGATTGCTTAAATCTAAATGTAGATATTTCTATTTTTTTCTTGGAAACATATACTTTATAAAGGTATAAAATGGCCATTAAAATAACATAGTTGTATAAGCTTTTGCTTTTTAAAAACAGCCTTTTGAGGTATCATCCACTTACCATACAACTTACATGTTACAATGCTTTTTTTAGTATGTTCATGATGTTTTGTAACCTTCACCACATTAGAACATTTTTATCTCTTAAAGAAACCCTGTACCTATTAATAGCCACTCCATTTCTCTCCTTTTTTTCTCATAACGCCAGCCCTAAGCCAGCACTGATTTATTCTGTCTCCATAAGTTTGCCAGTTCTGAACATCTATAATAATAAAAGCATAATATACTAATTAGACTGGATGTCCTTCAGGATGAAGCCAGGCCTGTGAGGGAAGCCCGAGTCTCGAGTGCCAGAGGGGAGCCGCTGCTGGCAGCCGGGGGAAGGAAGGCCTTTCTTGCACGAATTTTGTGCATCAGGTCTCTAGTCCTATGTAATAAAGAGGAAATATGCAAATTGACCCTCACCCCCTCACATAAGATGGCCACCACAAAATGGCTGGCAGGGGAGGGCATTTGGGGGGAACCGGGCCTTCACGGAGAGAGAGCAGTTGAGGGGACCAGGGCAGTTGGGGTGGCCAGGCCAGCAGGGGAGGGCAGTTGAGGGCGATTGGGCTGGCAGGGGAGCAGTTAGGCGTCGATCAGGCTGGCAGGGGAGTGGTTAGGGGGTGATCAGGCTGGCAGACAGAAG
This sequence comes from Myotis myotis, assembly GCF_014108235.1. Taxonomy (NCBI): domain Eukaryota; kingdom Metazoa; phylum Chordata; class Mammalia; order Chiroptera; family Vespertilionidae; genus Myotis; species Myotis myotis. The sequence continues at coordinate 13,780,242 of NW_023416315.1, forward strand.
TGGATAGGGGCAATCAGACAGGCAGGCAGGCGAGCGGTTGGGAGCCAGCAGTCCTGGATTGTGAGAGGGATGCCTGACTGCCCGTTTAGGCCCGATCCTGGTGGGCAGTGGTCCCAGATTGGAGAAGGTGAAGGCTTGGGCTGAGGGACACCCCCGCACAAATTTCGTGCCCCGGGTCTCTAGTTTCAATATAAAATGGAATCATATAATGTGGTCTTTTATGACTGGCATTTTCACTTAGCATGTTTTCAAGGGTGATCCATGTTGTAGCATGGATCAGTACTTCATTCCTTTTTATTGCTGAATAATAATGCATTGCAAGGATATACTACTTTTATTTATCAGTTGTTGCATATTTGGGTTGTTTCTGCTTTATGTCTGTTACGAATAATGTTGCTATGAATGTTTTTGCACAACATTTTGTAGGGACATAAGGGGTAGCAAAAGTAGGTTTACAGTTGTTTGTACCAAAAAAGACATTACTAAAAGATGAATCATAAGTAAGGATACAAAATAATAAGACAAATAATACAATAATAAATAACAATACAGTAATAAACTGTGTTTCGCATACTCACAACTATAAACCTACTTTTGCCCACACTGTATGTTTATTCTTCTTTTGGGTATACACCTATAAATCAGTGGTTCTCAACCTTGGCTGCACATTAGAATCACCTGGGAATCTTTTTTTTTAAATCCTGATTTCTGAGCCTCATCCTCTGGAAATTCCGTTTCTATGTTATGGGGTGGGGCCACAACATTAGTAACAAAGAAACAGAATTTCCAGAGGATGAGGCCCAGAAATCAGGATTTTAAAAAGATTCCCAGGTGATTCTAAAGTGCAGCCAAGGTTGAGAACTGCTGCTATAAATGGAATTGGGTCACATGGTAACTTCGAATTCATACTTTTTAGGAGCTGCAAGATAGTCCAAAAGAGTAATGTCACATTACACCTACTGTGACATATGAGGGTTCCAATTTCTTCATTCTCGACAGTGGTGTCTCATCACCGATTTCCATTTCCCTAATGACTAATGATATTGAGCATCTTTTCATGTGCTTATTGGTCATTTGTATATCTTCTTTGGGGAAACGTCTATTTTAGTCCTTTCAAAAATTTTAAATTGTTTTTTTTTTTTTTTATTGTAAGAGTTCTTTTTATATTCTAGATACAAGTTCCTTATTGTATGATTTGCAGATATTTTCTTCCATTCTGTGGTCTGCCTTTACTTTCTTTTTTAAAAAAATGTTTTTATTGATTTCAGAGAGGAAGGGAGATGGAGAGAGAAATAGTAACATCAGTGATGAGAGAGAATCATTGATTGGCTGCCCCCCACTGGGGATCAAGCCTGAAAACGGGGCATGTGCCCTGACTGGGAATTGAACCGTGACCCACTAGTTCATAGGTTGACACTCACCCGATGAGCCACACAGTCCAGATTGTCTTTCTTTCTTGATGATGCCCTTTGGAGCACAGAAGTTCATAATTTTGATCAACTCTAGTTTTGTCTCTTTATTTTTAATTTTTATATATTTTAATATATCTTTATTGATGTCAGAGAGGAAGGCAGAGGGAGGGAGAAATAAAAACATCAATGATGAGAGAGAATCATTGATCCTCTGCTGCGTGCATGCCCCCTACTGGGGATCAAGCCCGCAACCCAGGCATGTTTTCTGAACAGGAATCGAACCCTGACCTCTAGGTTCATGGATCACCCTTTAACCACTGAGCCAAGCTGGCTGGACTAGATCATATCCTTTTAAATTGCTCATGCTTTTGGTGTCATACCTAACAAACATTGTCTAACCCAGTGGTCAGCAAACTGCGGCTCGCGAGCCACACGCGGCTCTTTGGCCCCTTGAGTGTGGCTCTTCCACAAAATACCGACTTCTGCGCATGGGCCACGAAGTTTCAATCGCACTGTACGTGCGCGCCAGCACGTGGTATTTTGTGGAAGAACCACACTCAAGGGGCCAAAGAGCCGCATGTGGCTTGCGAGCCACAGTTTGCCGACCACTGGTCTAACTTATAAAGTGATGAAAGTTTACTTATGTGTTTTTTTTCCTGCAAGGTTTATAGTTTCTATTCCTTTATTTAGGTCTTGAACTAATTTTTGAATCAATATGTATGTGTGCTCAGTTGGTTGGAGCATCGACCTGATGAGCCAAGGTTGCAGGTGTAAGCCAGTGAATGCGTGGATGGGTGGAGCAAGAGGGCGATGTTTGTTTCTCTCTCCCCCACCCCCACCCCCCTCCCTTCCTCTCTCTCTCTCTCTCTCTCTCTCCCCCCCCTCCTTCCCTCCCTCCTTTCCTCCCTTCCCCCCCTTCTTTTTCAGGTCAATACATATATTTTTAAAAAACCACAATTCAGTGGTTTAAAATATATGCGTGTGTGTGTGTGTGTGAGGTAGGGTTACAATTTTAGTTTTTTGCGTACTGATACGCATTTTTCCCAGTACAGTTGAAAAGACTAGTCTTTCGCCATTTAATTGTGTTGGCACCCTTGTAAAAAAATATTTGTGGGTTCTCCTCCTATGATGTCTTAAATGCTTTTAGTAATTCTTACATAAGATAACTTCTTAAAAAGATTGATTAAATATATTTTATGAGTACGTACTTGGTGAGATAACCTGTCACCTCTTGATTTTTAAACGGTTGAGATTTAATCAGGCTTTGAAGTACTATAGAAGCTCCCAGAAACCACTTTGAAGAAGCCAGCCTTAAAGTTGGTGTGGCACTGTTCGCTCTTGCATACATATTCCCTAATACAAATTTACTTGTGTTTCTCCTGTGTGGTAGGCAGTAACAAGGATGGATAGGATGAACAAAAATTGGTGATTGGGATTATAACACTTGACAGTTACATTGTATTGAATCTTACTAGGATGAATTGAGTGATTTGAGAGTTGACGATAACGGATGTGAAGAAGATTAGTAGGAGAAGCCTTGGAAAAAATAATCATCACTGGTGTGACCAGGTGTCTCTGATTTCTGAGGCCAAGCTTTTCCTTTTGTATCGGTGGATCTGAAGAGGCTAGAGTAGTGCTATCCAGAAGTATAGTGTGAGCCTCCAGAGTATTCTAGTAGCCACATTAACAAAAGTAAAAAGAATCAGGTGAATTAAAATTTAATAAGATATTCTATTATATTTAGAACATTATTTTTAACATAATACATATAAAATTATTAATAAAATTTTGCATTTTTTCTTAGAAATTCAGTACACATTTTACACTTAGAGCATATCTCAATTGGGACTAGCCACATTTCAGTTGCTCAGTACCCACATGTGGCCAGTGGCTCCTGTGTTGGACAGCACAGTTCTAGATGTTTTGATAACCAGTTGAAATATTGCATCAACATTACTCAACTTCCTGTGCACTTCAAGGTACCCTGACTCATCCCTTTGACTTGATACATGTGGCTTTGGGGGGAGCTTTTTCCTGTTCATTGTAGCCCTCACAGGTGGGATAAGTGCCTGCTCGCTGAGACAAGATGGTCTGGGAATTTTGTTAAGCGACATGGGCAACTCACTAAATGGGTAAAGAATACTATTACTTTGTTAATCCTCTCATGAGGATATTTTTTCCATTGCTTTTCAGAGAGTGGGGAGGGGAGGAGGGAGGGAGATTCTAGAGAGGGAGGGAGATAGAAACATCAATGATGTGAGAGAATCATTGATTGGCTGCCTTCTGCACGCCCCCTACTTGGGATCTAGCCCACAACCTGGCATGTGCCCTGACTGGAATGGAACCGTGACCACCTGGTTCATAGGTTGATTCTCAACCACTGAGCCAAATAGGCCAGGTTATTTCAGTCACCTTTTGTGAGCTATCCAGGATATCTAATCATACTCCTACTATTTCTGTGGGAAAAGAAACTCTGATTTTAAAATAATGGAAAATAAGCCCCTTTATAAGTGCAGGACTACTTTCACATGTCTTTTTATAATCTCTGTGGGATGTGTTTGTATATCATGGGGAAGCACTCTTTTATTTCACTTGTATTTTATAATATTGTCATGAATTAAAAAATATTAAAGCTCTGGGTGAAAATGTGCCTGCAAGAATATGCCTTGGCTATTAAGGATAGTCTTCCCTCCTGGCCTGTATGTTGAAACATCACTTGAATTCAGTTAAAATGGATGCAGTGACATTACTCATCATTTCTTTTTAGTGTATGACAAGTTCTATTTTTTTCCATATTAAGAAACTTTCAAGAATATCCACAATGCAAGATTTACTTCTAAATAAGTACGAATTTTCCTTCTGCTGTTTCAGGCCGGAGCCTCAACAGAAAGCTCCCTTAGTTCCTCCACCACCACCTCCACCACCACCGCCACCTTTGCCAGACCCCACGCCCCCAGAGCCAGAGGAGGAGATCCTGGGTTCAGACGATGAGGAGCAGGAGGACCCCGCAGACTACTGCAAAGGTGCCGTGCTTGCCTTCCCACTGAGCCATCACATAATTTGTTTTGTGGAATAGACAAGAGGGGTTAATGATGCAGATTGTTTGGTCTTTATTAAATTAGCCTCTTAGTGTCATTATTGTTTTAAATTCTTAGATCATTAAATATAGAATGATCCCAGAAACTGTAAGCAATAGCAGAAGGAAAATTGTAAGAGATAGAAAACATACATAATATGTACATGCATAATCTGGGTACGTTCAAGAGGATTGGAATGTGATCATAGAATTAAAGCTGGACAATCCGATATAATAAAGAGCTAATGTACAAATGGTCATCACGCCCTCATGCCATCACACCGAAATGGCTCAGACATTCAACACTGGGGAGAGAGGAATGGGGACCAGTCAGGCACAAATGAGCTCACGAGAGAGGAATGGAGACCAGCCAGGCTGCCGCCCGGGAGAGGGATAAGCCACCCGCCCCATGGTCTCAGGTGCCAGCAGCTGTGTCTGCACCTGCGGCCCAGGAGAGGGACAAGCCACCTTCCCCACAGTCCCGGGTGCCAACGGCTGTGCCTGCGCTTGCGGCCCAGGAGAGGGACAAGCCGTCCACCCTGTGGTCCCTGGCTCCTGTGGCTATGGCCCGGGTGAAGCTGGCCTGGGACCTGAGTACCTGCAGCTGGTCAGAGGGAGGGAAGCCCATGTCCTGGGTGCCTGTGACTGGCCGGAAGAGGGAATCCTGGGTCCCAGGTGTGGGGCGAGGCAGAGGCGGTTCGGGTCAATCAGGCCAGCAGGGGAGCAGTTAGGGGCGATCAGGCAAGCAGGCAGAGGTGGTTAGGGGCAATCAGGCAGGTGAGTGGTTAGGAGCCAGTGGTCCTGGATTATGAGAGGCAGTCAGACATCCCCGAGGGGTCCTGGATTGGAGAGGGTGCGGACCCCCCCCCTCCCCCGCGCACGATTTTCGTGTACCAGGTCTCTAGTTAAGTATAAAGGTATAAAGGCCTGGTACTCGTCCAAGAAGAACTTAGAAAGTAGAAGGTATCAGGCTCCTGAGGGGAGCCAATGTAATTATTGTTTACTGCATTTGGCTTTAACTTTTCTGGCTGCTAAGACTAACAAGGAACTGCTCCTTTGTCTGTATAGCATTGAATTACATAGTATTCATTGTCTGTGGAAAGAAAGCCTGCCCATTTGTTTATACAAAGAGACTGTTTCCTGGCATTGTACTTAATGAAAAAGACTTTCTGTAGGTTCTGCTATTATGTGACATAGTGGGTTATGCTTTCACAAAAGACATAGAAATTATTCTGTTGAAGTGCTCTTGTAGTGAGGATTCATAAAGACCAAGAGCATATAGTTAAACTCCTACAAGGCAAGCATGTTGTGTGGCAAAAACTGAGAACAGTATCATCCAGACTCAATACTCTGTGTAGACAGGACTCTGAAGAGTCCATGAGGAAGGAAAGTGGATGTGTCTAGTCAGCTGCCTCTTTGTTATTTAACTACTCCTTTGGACTTTAATTTGCTCTAATAGAAAATTATCACTATCTGGAATTCTGAGGTTCTAAACAGTTGAGACATTTATTTACCACAGATTAAGGAAAATGAGGTCATATTCTGTACAGCATAAGATAAGTTGGCAGGAGATGCACACATTCAAGCCATAAAGCACTAATGAATCTTTGACTCTCTAATATCTTGGTATGAATTTATTTAGTGATTCCAGGCCATTTGTGTGTTGGTTAAGGAACAATAACTTTTTAGATACATGTTAAGAGGGAGACAAAGTAATCTTCCACTCAACTCATTGTCCCATAGGTGTGGGTTTCTACACACAGAACCAATGTTGTCCTTAGAAAAGCGATTGCAGATCTTTAGCATTTGTATGAATAGTGATTATGACCTTAAAGGTCTATACCAGGGGTGGGCAAACTTTTTGACTCGAGGGCCACAATGGGTTCTTAAACTGGACTGGAGGGCCGGAACAAAAGCATGGATGGAGTGTTTGTGTGAGCTAATATAAATTCAAATTAAACATCATTACATAAAAGGGTACTGTCTTTTATTTTTTTAGTTTTATTCATTTCAAACGGGCCGGATCCGGCCCGCGGGCCGTAGTTTGCCCACAGCTGGTCTATACCATCTAAAATGGAAAAGAAGGTATTGAGATGAAAAGATGTTTTCCATCCTCCCTGTTAATCTGCATTTCCGAAATTAAGTTGTTTGAAGACAGTTGTCTTTTGATTTTGCTGCTTATGCAAAGCATTAGGGTGGCCTGTTATAACTGTTTGTTATCTTAAGCACAAAGGCTTCACCATGTTGGAATGAGCACTGTTTGCTTCAAACCTGGTGGGAAATGGGTCAGGAAATGTAACTAGTACTCTCACCCTTTACCACCTCTGCAAATCAGCCCTGTGGATGCTCCAGACCGAAATACAGGGCTATGAATGAAGGATTCCACAATCAGGCTGATTCTAGGTAACACTCACTGAACTGTAAACATCTTGAGAGTATTAAAGTCAGCCTCAGTAAGGCATGTTATAGATGGTAAGGTTCTCTTCTTACACCGTCTCTCTCACATACTCACGCTTCTCTCTAATTTTGTGACTAACTTGTCCCTCTAGTCAACATTACAGTCAACAGATGCCATTCTCTGAATTTTGTGGTTTCTATCCTCCTATATAATAAAAGGGTAATATGCAAATTGACCGAATGGCAGAATGACCAGTCGCTATGATGCACACTGACCACCAGGGGGCAGATGCTCAATGCAGGTGCTGCCCCTTGGTGGTCAATGTGCTCCCACAGGGGGAGCACCACTCAGCCAGAAGCCCAGAAGCTGGGCTCACGGCTTGCAAGTGCAGTGGCAGTGGCGGGAGCCTCTCCCACCTCTGCAGTAATGCTAAGGATGTCCGACTGATGGCTTAGGCCCGCTCCCCGGGCCTAAGCTGTCAGTCAGACATTCCCTGAGGGCTCCTGGACTATGAGAGGGTGCAGGCCAGGTTGAGGACCTGGCCCCCCCGCCCAAGTGCACAAATCTCATGCAGCGGGCCTCTAGTATATCTCTCTATATAAAAGCCTAAGTGACCATTACGACTAGTTGACCAGTTGCTATGATGTGCACTGATCACCAAGGGGCAGGTGCTCAATGCAGGAGCTGCCCCCTGGTGGTCAGTGGGCTCCCACAGCCAGTCTCCTGCGGCCGGCCAACCTCCCAAGGTCCCTCCCCCCGCTGGCCTGCCAACCTCCTGCAGTACCTCCCCCCAGCTGGTGGCCAACCTTCCACAGTCCCTCTTCCTGGCTGGCCAGCCACCCCAAATGGCCCCGATTGCCTGCCAGGCCGAGGACCCCCCCCCCCCCACCCGTGCACGAATTCGTGCACTGAGCGTCTAGTACAGTGCTTCTCAACCTTCCTAATGCCGTGACCTTTTAATACAGTTCCTCATGTGGTGACCCCCAACCATAAAATTATTTTCGTTGCTACTTCATAACTGTAATTTTGCTACTGTTATGAATTGTCATGTAAATATCTGATATGCAGGATGTGTTTTCATTGTTACAAATTGAACATAATTAAAGCATAGTGATCAATCACAAAAACAATATGTAATTATATATGTGTTTTCCGATGGTCTTAGGCGACCCCCGTGAAAGGGTCGTTTGACCCCTAAGTTGCGACCCACAGGTTGAGAACCGCTGCTCTAGTACATATATAAAAGGCTAATATGCTAAGTGTCCAACCATCCGACTGGTCACTATGATGCGCACTGACCACCAGGGGGCAGATGCTCAACACAGGAACTGCTGAGCTGCAGTTCTTGGCAGTGGCGGTTATCAGGTGACGCACGCCAGAACCAGAGAGGTAGGAGCCCGGTTTCTCACGGGACCGCGTGATCCACCTTCGGCTGTGGGTTATGTGTTGCTGGGGCACTGTCAGCCCTGAATCTGGTTTATTGCACACTTCCATTTGCGTTCCACACCCTGTACGACAGCAACTTTGCAGAGTGCCCTCTCACACTCCAGGACCCCTTGGGGGATGTCGGAGAGCTGGTTTCGGCTGGATTCCTGTAGGCCAGGCTGAGGGACCCCACCTGCCAGAGGGTTCCCGCTCACTCTGCAGAGGCCCTTCGAGTGGCCGGCCAGAGAGAAGCCTCGGGAGGTTGGCTCCAGGGCATGTCCAACCCGTCTCACCCAGTTCTGCCCCACTGGCCACCTTCTAATTAATTTTCTTTCAATGTGAACGAATCTATGCACCGGGTCACTAGTAAACCATAATAGTTTGTCCAAGATAATGAACATAAATGCATTTAAGGAGTTCATGGAATTGGGAATGTCTGATTCAGGAACTGTGGCCATCTTCCTCCTCCCCAATAGAAGAGGTAACTTTCCCACCTGAAACCAGTTGAGTTTAAGTTACCAACAGGATGCTCTGTCACTCCTGAGTACTTCAGTATATTTTGCCTACAATCAAGTACATTTCTCCTTTGTAATCACAATACAGCCATCAAGATCAGGAAGTTAGCATTGATATATTCTACCATTTAATCCTCTGACTCTATTCAGGTTTTTCCAGTTGCCCAATATTGTCCTTGATATGAAACAGAACCTTTGGAAAGTCTTGTTACTTTTTTGTTTGTTTGTTTCTTTAATCAGTTCCTAAGTCTTTTCTTGACTATCACAACTGACATTTTCGAACATTATAGGCCAAGTTATTATTTTGTATAATGTTTCTCAATTTGGTATATAAAAAACTCTTTTCAGGTAGTGTATGGTTTTGATTTATACTATTACAGTTGATTTCAGTCGCTTGTTTAAGATGGTGTCTGCTGGATAGCTTCATCCCAAAGTTATCCTTCCCCTGGTAATTAATGAGAATTTTGCTGGGAGTTATTTTGAAACTATGTAAATATCCTCTCATCAACAAGTTTACTTCCTTCTTCCTCTTCTTTCTCTCCCTCTATCCCAGCGGTTCTCAACCTGTGGGTCGCGACCCCTTTGAGCAGGGGTCCTCAAACTACGGCCCGCGGGCCACATGCAAATACAAATATTGTATTTGTTCCCGTTTTGTTTTTTTACTTCAAAATAAGATATGTGCAGTGTGCATAGGAATTTGTTCATAGTTGTTTTTTTTTTAAACTATAGTCCGGCCCTCCAACCGTCTGAGGGACAGTGAACTGGCCCCCTGTTTAAAAAGTTTGAGGAACCCTGCCTTTGGGGGTCGAACGACCCTTTCAAAGGGGTCGCCTAAGGCCATCGGAAAACACATATATAAGTACATATTGTTTTTGTGATTAATCACTATGCTTTAATTATGTTCAATTTGTAACAATGAAATTGGGGGTCACCACAACATGAGGAACTGTATTAAATGGTTGCGGCATTAGGAAGGTTGAGAACCACTGCTCTATCCCATCCTTCTGGTCCATCTTTCTGTCTTTCTGTCTATCTCAGATGGACTCTTTCATGGATTGCCTCCCCCCCTTCTCCCATGAGTTATAATTCATTATTTTCCTTATTTGGCTTGATGTTTAGATTTTCCCCAATTTGGTCATTAGGAATCCCTTCAAGTTGGTTCTATGTCTGTTCTTTGAACACTTTATTACTTTTAAATACAATCTTGAATTTTCCCAACTCCAGCCCTGGAATCAGCTCTTTTCCCAAAGAACCCCTTTTAGTAGAGAATAATATTTAGTATGATACTAAGTGCAAAGCATTAGGGTGACCTGTGGGAACTGTTTGTTATCTTAAGCACAAATTACATGTGATTATTACTATTGGAGTGTCATTGCTTCCAGATCGCTCAGGGTGAGGGATACACATACACACACCCTTTATGTTTATATGTATTTCTCTATAGTTATTTCTATTTTTATTTATGTATATATTAAAATCCATGAGCTTAATCTGATATATCTAATTCTACTCTAATACCAGAGGATTCAGCCCAGTTTTCTCCCTTTCAGTATTTGTAGTTTCTTTGACAGTGACTAGGCTCTCATTTTCCTCATTATGTTTACTGATTTGATTAGTTTCTTTGTATATAATGAGCCACCTGTTGCTGCCACTGTCATGTTGGGCATCTTCCCCCTTTCCTCCTCACCAAGCTGTGCTCAGACATACTTTGTTGCTTGGCCCTGTTTAATGGCTGTAGACTGAATTGTTCAGGAAGGGGGAAAGGGTGGGATGGCTTTCACAGTTTAGTGGTGTGTTTTACTTGTCTCTTGAGGTGTCTTACCTGTCACTTTATCTGGTTTCCTTGACCTCATTTCTGGAGAACCTTTGCCCCCCAGCCACTTCTCAGTACTCCCAAAGTAGAAAACAACAAAACACATCATATATATTTTTAAAATATATTTTTATTGATTTCAGAGAGGAAGGGAGAGGGATAGAGAGGTAGAAACATCAATGATGAGAGAGAATCATTGATTGGCTGCCTCCTGCATGCCCCACACTGGGGATTGAGCCCGCAACCCAGGCATGTGCCCCTGACTGGGAATCAAACCATTGACTTCTTGGTTCCTGGGTAAATGCTCAACCGCTGAGCCATGCCAGCCAGGCCACACCATATTTTATATTTCTTTAAAAAAGAAATATTTCTTTATTATGGGAAATATAGGTATGTTGGGGGCGGAGTATGGAATCCCAGGCCCACCAATAGCTGCAGCAAGCATTTGGGGCACTGCCATCTGAATCCTCTATGACCAGCTAATTGCATTTAACTTTTTACCTCTTTATCTTTACAAGTCTCTTCCTTTTAAAACTTGTGAAACCTCAGGCATTTTAACAAAAAGGCCACTATTTAGAGTTCTTGCCGGGAGCCGGTCCATGCTTGCTGTTTCAAGGGACCTGGCATATATGGCATACTGTTCTTAATATGTTTGCTCACCTTCTTGGCACTATGTGTTTTAACCAAGGTCTCTGAGAAAGGTTGTTTCCCCAGGTAGGGATTTTCCCCTGAAGTTAGGGAGGGAATAAAACCTCTTAACTAAGTACCAGGCGGGTAATTAATCACTTTAACTACGAACAATCATGCTTAAGCTACATAATCTTTACTCCCTGGAATGGAGATAAGAAACGCCCTAACCTTTGGAATATAGATTGATAGGATTGGAATCAACTGGTATAAATACAGATGTAAGAACACAGAACTTAGAATACAGAGCTTAGAACACAGAACTAAGAAGACAGAACCTACACAGGACCTACAGACAGAAGAACTTCGCTGGAGAGAACATGGCAAAAGATCCTGGACTGAACCTGACTACAGAAATTGGCAAGAGAACCTGACTAGAACCTGGTGACTGAACCTGGCTGGAGAACCTGGACAGAACCTGGCTGGAGAACCTAGCGAGGGAACATGGACACAGAACCTGGCTGGAGATCCTAAGCAGAACTTCGCTGGAGATCCAGACCAGAACTTGGCTGGAGATCCTGGCTAGAGATCCTGGCTAGGCTGCTGATCAACTGAACGCTGTCTCTGTGTCATTCCTTCTTCGCCGACTCCATCCACACCTTTGGGGACCCCTGGACCTGCTGGGGCAGGACCCCAGCAAGTTCTAATATTGCTAAAGGTTGTTAGCTGCTTCTTTCTACTTGCCTTGGCTTACCCTTTGGCGTGGAACGCTTCCTTTCTCCATAGCCAGCTAGTTCATGCCATCTTCTTTTTGGCTCTCCCACTGAATCCAGGAGGATTAAGGACTTTGGTGTCTGAGAGAACTGGGTTCAAAACTGGCTTCCCAACTCTGTATCCTTGGACTAGTTCAGCCGTGGGCAAACTATGGCCCGCGGGCCGGATCCGGCCCGTTTGAAATGAATAAAACTAAAAAAAAAAAAGGCGGTACCCTTTTATGTAATGATGTTTACTTTGAATTTATATTAGTTCACACAAACACTCCATCCATGCTTTTGTTCCGGCCCTCCGGTCCAGTTTAAGAACCCATTGTGGCCCTCGAGTCAAAAAGTTTGCCCACTCCTGGACTAGTTCTTACCCTCTGGCCTTTAGTTGCTTCATCTCTGATGTAATCTCTTTAATATAATGTATAATAACATCTTACCACCTAAGATTTTTATGAAGAATAAATAAGACAAATATGTAAGTTTGTGGCATACTTTCTGACGCATAGAAGCTTTTTAAGAAATAGGAATTTTACTTTCTTCTGTGCTGTTTTTGTTCCCTTCTCCCCTCAGCTTTGTTTCCATCCGTACTTTGATGCTACACCTGTTCATGCTTGCTCCCTTCCTGGTCTAACTGCCTCCCTTGTGTTGGGTTTGTTTCCCCGAGCCTCTGCAAGAGAAAGCGCTGTCAGCATTGCTTTCCTCCCTTTCTGTGTTATTTCCTTATAATGGCCTTCATTTAATCCCTAATCCCACTTTAAGTAGGCTCCTCCCTTTGTCACTCAAATTAGTATCTACCACAACACCCCATGTATAATTATATATCTTTGTGTTCATTAGTGATTTCTGCCTCAGTCTGAAAGATTCCCCGTGGTCATGGGCTGTGTATTTTGTTAACCCCACTGCATTTGAACTATCCACAGTGCAATAAGTGTTTTCACGGGATGAAAGAATTATCTCTAGAAGTTGGCCAAAACTGAGGCATGGGCAGCGCTGATCCTGCCTGTGTGTCTGGAGGGCATGTTAGGTGAGGAGGTTGATATGCCATGAAGAACACAAATCAGAATACAGATCCTTTGTTTCTGCCTTAAAATCATCCATAATGCTCCAGATTTCTAACATACATGTTTAAGTGGACTAAAGTTTATTTCTTTCAAAATTTAGGTACATTTTTTTTAAAATTTTTAAAAAACATATATTTTATTGATTTTTTACAGAGAGGATGGGAGAGAGATAGAGAGTTAGAAACATCGATGAGAGAGAAACATTGATCAGCTGCCTCCTGCACACCTCCTACTGGGGATGTGCCCGCAACCCAGGTACATGCCCTTGACCGGAATCGAACCTGGGACCTTTCAGTCCGCAGGCCGACGCTTTATCCACTGAGCCAAACCGGTTTCGGCAAAAATTTAGGTACATCTTCTTCAAAACATAACATAAGCAGTATAAATGTTCACACACTGACTGTCTGAATTTTAACAACTCAAAATGTAAAGTTCTCCTTGGCTTTGTCTTTAGAATCCCTGACTTATTACTGTTTTATAGCTTACTTTTTTTCATTTTAAGAAAAAATACACCTTTGCAAGGTTGTCTCCGCAACAGTGTCATGCCCCTCACGTGTTTTATGTAGTCTTTAGTGTCAATTCTTTTTGATATGAAACAGATAACCTTTATTCATTCATAATTATTTCCCTTAAAACTGTTAATGCTGTACACATACTTAATTCATTATGTTGCATGTGTTTTTAAAATTAATTGGCTTAATTTGTCTTCCTTGAAGCCTTAAGAAGAAACTTTCTGTGAACAAAGTAATAGATGCTCTTGAATTAATAAGGCCTCATTACATTTCTTTCATGGAGACTGAGGAGATTCTGACTCCTCTTGGTGCTCAGAATTGCTTTTGACTCAGGTATTGATGGATTGGGTTTAGTTAGCATGACAGGTGAACTCTTTGAGGCTTTACTGTGTGTGAATCCTTGGAAATTACCAGAGGAGTTAGAAAGGTAACTGAGAAACAGTCCTTACTTTCTGGGAGCTCCTGGCCTCATGACTTTGCCATTAGCATATGAACTACCTAATGGCAGAGCCTTTCCCCCCTGGATCTAGTACCTGGATAGGACAGACAGTCTGCGGCCTCTTGAATGGTGACTGAATGATAAATAGACTGGATTAAGAAATTACTTAAAGATATTGCTACAACAAATGTCTGCGACTTTGCTGCCTTTGGCTTCTACTAAGACCAATACAGATCCTAGGGCAACAGAAACTAAGGAGAAAATAAACAAATGGGACTACATCGAAATAAAAAGTTTCTGCACAACAAAAAGAGACCAACAAAACAACAAGAGAGCCCTCTGCATGGGAGAACATATTTGCCAATGCTATCTCAGATAAGTGTTTAATCTCCAAAGTTTATAGGGAATTCATGCAACTTAACAAAAGGAAGATAAATAATCCAACCAAAAAGTGGGCAAAGGACCTAAATAGATACTTTTTGAAAGAGGACATACAAAATGCCAAGAGACATATGAAAACATGCTCAAAGTCACTAATCATCCCAGAGATGCAAATCAAAACGACAATGAGGTATCATCACATATCTGTCAGAATGGTTATCATCAACAAATAACAAACGACAAGTGCTGGGAGAGGATGCGGAGGAAAAGGAACCCTCTTGCACTGCTGGTGGGAATGCAGACTGGTGCAGCCACTGTGGAAAACAGTATGGCGTTTCCTCAAAAAATTAAAAATGGAACTGCCATTTGACCCAGTAATCCCACTTCTAGGAATATATCCCAAGAAAACAGAAACACCGATCAGAAAGGATATATGCACGCCTATGTTCATAGCAGCACAATTTATAATAGCTAAGATTTGGAAACAGCCTAAGTGCCCATCAGCAGATGAGTGAATTAGAAAATTCTGGTACATCTACACCAGCCGTGGGCAAACTACAGCCCGCGGGCCGGATCCGGCCCGTTTGAAATGAATGAAACTAAAAAAAAGAAAAAAAAAAAGACCGTACCCTTTTATGTAATGATGTTTACTTTGAATTTATATTAGTTCACACAGACACTCCATACATGCTTTTGTTCCGGCCCTCCGGTCCAGTTTAAGAACCCATTGTGGCCCTCGAGTCAAAAAGTTTGCCCACTCCTGATCTACACCAAACTATGCTTGATCTACACCAAACTATGCTTGATCTACATAATGGAGTACTACACTGCTGTAAAAAAGAAGAAATTCTTACCATTTGCAACAGCATGGTTGGAATTGGAGAGCATTATGCTAAGTGAAATAAGCCAGTCAGAGAAAGATAAATATCACATGATCTCACTCATTTGTGGAATATAATGAACATCATAAACTGATGAACAAAAATAGATACAGAGACAAAGAAGCATCGAACAGACTGTCAAACTTCAGAGGAAAGGCAGGGGAGTTAGTATGGGTAAGAGATCAACCAAAGGACTTGTATGCATGCATATAAACATAACCAATGGACACAGACACCAGGGGCGTGAGGGCATGTGCCCAGGGCTGGGGGTGGGCGGCTTGAGGTCAATGGGGGAAAAAGGAGACATATGTACTACTATTTGTAATACTTTAAACATTAAAAAAAAGGAAAAAAGGAAATTACTTAAATATCCCCCTTTAACCTCTATTGTGTTATTAATTAACTATAAGAGTAAAAAAGAGGGAATTTGTGAGGACTTAAAAGGAACGAGGTTGTATTTGGTCAAAGGTAAAAGAGAAGACTTCATAGAAAATGTAATGAGGGCCTTGCCACTTAAGATTAATTGGAATTTGGCTAAATCCTGGAGGCAGAGAAAGGGGTCTCTGAGCAGCTCTAAGTGCTTTTGTTTTCCTAACAACTGGGCTAGCTAAAAACTGATGATGGATTAGGTTAAAGAGTAGTTTGGGAGCATCATAAAGAAGACGGATATGAAGATAAGAAATTAAAGCATCCTTAGTAATATACATTTTAAAAAACATGCTCGAAATAAAACAATAGTTTAATAGACTTTAGATTTTCTGCACACACATCATTTATCATTTCAGTGCAAATAGTTTTTCCTTTACATTTTGTGTGATTTCTGTTTCTTGCGTCATTGCTCTGTGCCCAAGGTTGAAAGAAATGATAAGGTGGACATCCTTGTCTTGTTTCTGATCGTACAGTAAATGTGTACATTTTTAAAGGATGTCTTTACCAGGTTGTTATGGGTCACAGATTTAAATGTACAGCTAAAAGTATAAAGCTTATAAAAAGAAAAACATAGGAGAACATCTTGACAACCTTGGAGAAGGGGAAGATTTCTTAGAGAGTATACAAGAAGTATTAACTGTAAAATAAGAAAATTAATAAATTGCACTTCATAAAAATAAAAAAAAAGCTTTGCTATTTAAAATACTTTTTTGCTGCATTTTCTGTTTATAAATATTGAATCAGCTTTACCTTGAGAGAAGCAATTATATACTCTTGGAGTTTATGGTATTTGAATTTTTATCAGAGCATTGCATTCATGTATCTTAAAAATTACCACTTTAACAGTGCTGGTGACAAAAAGCAGTTAAAAGACATTTTTGAAAATGAAAAGACCACTTTATTTTTTTTATTTTTATTTTTATTTATTTATTTATTTTTTTATTGCTTAAAGTATTACAAAGGGTATTACATATGTGTCCATTTTATCCCCCCACCCTAGACAGTCCCCTAGCCTCCCCTATCCCCCAATGTCTTATGTCCACTGGTTATGCTTATATGCATGCATACAAGTCCTTTAGTTGATCTCTTATCCCCCTACCTCCTGCCCCCCAACCCTCCCCGGCCTTCCTGCTGCAGTTTGACAATCTGTTTGAGGCAGCTCTGCCTCTGTATCTATTATTGTTCAAAAGTTTATAATGGTCTCTATTATCCATGAATGAGTGAGATCATGTGGTATTTTTCCTTCATTGACTGGCTTATTTCACTTAGCATAATGCTCTCCAGTTCCATCCATGACGTTGCAAATGGTAAGAGTTCCTTCCTTTTTAGAGCAGCATAGTATTCCATTGTGTGGATGTACCACAGTTTTCTAATCCATTCATCTACTGATGGGCACTTAGGCTGTTTCCAGATCTTAGCTATGGTGAATTGTGCTGCTATGAACATAGGGGTGCATATATCCTTTCTGATTGGTGTTTCTGGTTTCTTGGGATATATTCCTAGAAGTGGGATCACAGGGTCAAATGGGAGTTCCATTTTCAGTTTTTTAAGGAAACTCCATACTGTCTTCCATAGTGGCTGCACCAGTCTGCATTCCCACCAGCAGTGCACAGTGTTCCTTTTTCTCCACATCCTCTCCAGCACTTGTCGTTTGTTGATTTGTTGATGATAGCCAGTCTGACAGGTGTGAGATGGTACCTCATTGTTGTTTTGATTTGCATCTCTGGGATGATTAGTGACTTTGAGCATGTTTTCATATGTCTCTTGGCTTTCTGAATGTCCTCTTTTGAAAGGTGTCTATTTAGGTCCTTTGCCCATTTTTTGATTGGATTGTTTATCTTCCTTTTGTTAAGTTGTATGAGTTCCCTATAAATTTTGGAGATTAGGCCCTTATCAGATATGACATTGGCAAATATGTTTTCCCACACAGTGGGTTTTCTCGTTGTTTTGTTGATGGTTTCTTTTGCTGTGCAGAAGCTTTTTATTTTGATGTAGTCCCATTTGTTCATTTTCTCTTTAGTTTCAAGTGCCCTAGGAGCTGTATCAGTGAAGAAATTGCTTCGGCATATGTCTGAGATTTTGTTGCCTTTGGATTCTTCTAGAATTTTTATGGTTTCCTGTCGTACATTTAAGTCCTTTATCCATTTTGAGTTTATTTTTGTGTATGGTGTAAGTTGGTGGTCTAGTTTCATTTTCTTGCATATATCTGTCCAATTTTCCCAGCACCATTTATTGAAGAGACTATCTTGGCTCCATTGTATGTTCTTGCCTCCTTTGTCAAATATTAATTGAGCATATTGGTTCGGGCCGATTTCTGGGCTCTCTATTCTATTCCATTGATCTATATGCCTATTCTTGTGCCAGTACCAGGCAGTTTTGAGAACAGTGGCTTTGTAATACAACTTGATATCTGGTATTGAGATCCCACCTACTTTGGTCTTTCTCAGGATTGCTGCAGCTATTCGGGGTCGAAAAGACCACTTTAGACTAGGAGACATGTATATGTATAGCTGAAAGAACATTACTGGCAGAGAACATCAGGAAACTTTGTGAGGTTTTGGAGAAATGTTTTTTTTTTGTATTGATTAGAGCAGCGGTTGCCATCCTTTTGGACCTCACGGACCACCAGTGGTCCACGAACCACTGGTTGGCGACTGCTGGATTAGAGCATAGACATTTGTCAAATATCAGGGAATTGTGTACATAAGATACCTGACTTTCATTCTGTGTAAATGTTATTGCAGTTTAAAAAACTGCAGTAGCTACCCCTCGCTGGTGTGACTCAGTTAGTTGAGCGAGGACTGAAAGGTCTCCAGTTTTATTCCAGGTCAGGGCACATGCCCAGGTTGTGTGCTCAATCCCCAGTAGGAGGCATGCAGGAGGCAGCCGATTGCTGTTTTTTTTTTTTTTCCATTTCCCTTCCTCTCTGACTCTAAATTCAATAAAAAACAACAACAAAAAAACATACAAAAAAGTGCAGTAGGTAGTTATATCTAGATTATGGGATTTTTATAATGTGTGTATACTTTTATCTCTGTCTTGTTTTTCATGTTTTCTCTGTTGAGCACATACTTCTTTGTAAATAAAAAAAAAGAAATGTTTAAAAAAGAAAAACTTAGCAGTGAGGAAACACTGTAGATTTTGAACAGGGAAGTGATTTATTTAAGAAAGATTAATTTGTGAATCTTGAATGATTGGCGTTGGAGAGAATATAGATAGAGATAGAGATAGGAGATAGGAGAAGAGGACAAACAAAGTAAACAGCATCACAGAGGTAGCATTTTATCATTTGACAAACAATTGAATGTAGAGAGTGACAATGAAAAACTTAATTCTTTATTTTTTTAATTTTTTTTATTTTATTGATTTTTTACAGAGAAGAAGGGAGAGGGATAGAAAGTCAGAAACATCGATGAGAGAGATCGATCAGCTGCCTCCTGCACGCCCCCCAGTGGGGACGTGCCCGCAACCACGGTACATGCCCTTGACCGGAATCGAACCCGGGACCCTTGAGTCCGCAGGCCGACGCTCTATCCACTGAGCCAAACCGGTTCGGCGAAAAACTTAATTCTTGAACCCTGGGGTGACTAGAAGAAGGTAGTGATGTCTTCTGTGAATCTTTTATTAAAAATAGACTTTGAATTTTGAAACTGATGATCATTTCTTTTTTATTTTGGATATTGTTCAGCTACTAAAAAGCTCAGAGCCAAATGTACAACCCACCTCAAACAAGTGGACAATAACTTACAGCACTGAATTCTTCGTCCTAACTTCCCCACAACATAGTTCCATTTTATTTTTGCTGGGCTACTTATTCTTTTTGCCCCAATTTCCTTCTAATTTTGAATCTTGTATTGGGGTTGTATAAACTGCTTCAGTTCCTTATTGGAAAGAAATAGATTTGGCACTATTAACAGGGACAGTGAAATCACAGTTGGTCTGGGGAAATTTTGATGAGCTTGACTTTATTTATTAGAGTTTAAAGAAAATGGTGATGATAGGAAAAAGGCAGCTAGAAATATGAATCTGGGGCTCAGAAGAGAGGACAAGCAAATGGTGTCGTAAAGAATTTAACATTGCTTCCAGATTACGTCCTTGGAAGTAATCTCTAAGTCCTTGAAATTTCCTGCCTTTTAATGTCCTTTTTATAAATATTTTTTTATTGATTTCAGAGAGGAAGAGAGAGGGAGAGATAGAAACATCAGTGATGAGAGAGAATCATTGATCTGCTGCCTCCTGCACTCCCCCCACTGGGGATCAAGCTTGCAATCTAGGCATGTACCCTGACTGGGAATCAAACCGTGACCTCCTGGTTCATAGGTTGACGCTCAACCACTGAGCCACACTTGCTGGGCTTAAGTGTCTTTTTTAACCCAAGGGGGTCATGCCAGATAGTCTAAAAATGTGATTTGTGGTAGGGGCTTTTGGACGGTGTGTGGACCGAAGTCAGCCATGTTGCTAGTCCACTGTGCTACATAATGGAACCCCAATAAGAACTGTGGACTCCACGGCTGGGGTGAGCTTCAGGTTGGCAGTACTCCGTGTGCACTGTCATATATCATTGCCTAAGGAATTGACTGTCCTCACCTCACCTGGGAGAGGAGGACTGTATGCTCCACATTTGGGCCCCTTCTGATTCTGCTTTGCATCTCTTCCCTTGACTGATTTTAATCTGTAATTCTTATGCTATAATAAACTGTAACCACGAGTATAACAGCCTTCGGTGAGTTCTCACAGATTATTAATGATTGAAACTGAGCATGATGTTCAGAACCCCCAAACTTGCAATTGGTGGTCAGCAGTGAGGGTAGTTCTTGGGACTCCTCAACTCTTTAAAGCCACAATTATTTTGACTTTTGTTACAATAGCCAGACCTGTTTACTAATGAATACCAGTATCCATTGTTATACTCGTTGTGCAATGAGAATAGAGACTCAGAAGACAAATGATTTGCCTGAAACTGTTTATGGAGCAGGCTCTTCAAGCAGCTCAACTATGATGCTTTCTCTTAGCATTCCTCTCTGATATGAAGTCATTCGGCTTTCGCCACACCAAAGGAATGCCCAAGTCTGAACCAAGTGTGCATCCTGGACCATCTGCCTGGCTGAGCAGAGGTTAACCTCCTTTTTGGGACTCCAACCTCATCAGAGGCTGAGTTAGTTTGGGATTCATGTAACCTATATGGTAGGTCAATAAATCATAAAAATACTCATCCTCAGTACCAACTTGGTTACTAGCATTTTGCATTTAAAGGCTTATGTTTGAAACTTTACATATTTAATACAACATTGTTTAGCATCAATACAGAGGATATGTTCCATGCTATTTTATTTGTTCATCTAAAATTTTTAAATATTGCAGTTCTGTCAGAAGTGGGGTCTTGTGGACTCTTCCTGAACCGTACACAAGTATTACAGATTTGATAGGAAACAAATCGTAGGTAAGGGGTGGGTATTAAGTGAATAAAAGAGATGCAGAGAGGCTGTTCAGTGACCAGCCTTTGAGAAATTTGATGGAATACAAGAGGAGAAAGAACAAGTTGAAAGAAACAGACCTAGCAGTCAGGGACCCAGTCCCTCCAGCCACCCCACAGCCCTTCTCCCTTCTCCACTTTTCCCTGCAATCTTTGTTTTTTGTTTGATTGTTTTCATTTTTAAGTCATTTTTATCTTTCAGTTGCAGTTGACATACATTACTGTGTTAGTTTCAGGTGCACACCCCAGTGACTAGACATTATATAACTTTAGTGATCATCCCAATCAATCTTACACCCATCTGACATCGTATGTATTTACTCGACATTATTGACTATATTCCCTGTGCTGTAATAAAGAAGTTTCAGATTTTATTAAGAGTCCGGTTTTTGTTTTTTTTTTAAACCTGGCCTGGGGTGAGGGGATGGGGTCCATTTATATTAACTAGGCAGCAGTAATTGAAAACTTCTATTTTCCCCCTCATACAGTTTTTTTTATTGATTATGTGAAATTCAACCCTTTAAAATGTACAGCTCACTGGTTTTTAGTATATTCACAGAATTGTGCAACCACTGCCACAGGGTATTTTTATTACTCCCTCAGGAACAACAACAACAGCAACACATGTTCATTAGCGGTCACTCCCCATTTCTCCCTCATCCCAGTCCCTGGCAAACACCAACATACTTTCTTTCTCTATGAATTTGCTTATTCTGGACATTTTATATAGTTAGAATCATACAATATGAAGTCTTTTGTGGGTGAGTTCTTACCACATTTTCATATTGTCCCGTCTTGCACCATGTATTAGTATTGAAACCTTTTTATACTGAGTAAATTGCTATGGGTGGATATATCACATTTTATTTTATTTATTTATCAAATAATGTACATTTGGGTTGTTTCCACTTTTGGCTATTATGAATGTGCTACTTATGAACATTTGTATATGAGGTTTTGAGTGGGCCTGTTTTCATTTTTCTTTGATGTTACACCCAGGAATGGAATTGTTGGGTTGTATTGTAACTCCATGTTTAACTTCTGGAGGAAATGTTTTCCCAAAGCAGCCACATCATTGTATATTCCATTATCTATATGTGAGAGTTGCGATTTCTCAAACTCCTTACCAACACTTACTCTCTTTTATTTTAGCCATCCTAGTGATATCTCATTGTGGTTTTGATTTCCCAAATGATTATTGATGTTGAGTAACTTTTAAAATGCTTATTGGCCTTTTACATATCTTTTTTGGAGTTGCTGTTTGTGGTATGTGTGTATGTGCATACACACACATGCACATACATACAGACTCACATGCTCTTATTGCTGAGGTTGTGGTTCATGATAACACACGTTGTTTTACTTATGAGGTTCCATGAGAGAGAGTTTTCCTCAACTCTCAGCACCTGGAAAAGTGGTACTGCTCCTAATTTGTTATTAATCTTCTTAATACTGTGAATGCTATGTGCCACTATTTCCTTGTTGGCATAGTTTGAGATGGGTAAAGGCTGAGAAAGGGCCAGTGAACCTATGTATGGGGAGGGTTCCTAATGACCCATCAGTTGGGGCCAGTCATGCGAATATCAAGGTGTATTTGAGAAAGCATAATCGATTCTTTGGTAAAGTTTAGCAATGGAATGAAAACTGTAGCTTGAGGGGAGTCAGAGATGGACAAGGGAGAGTTGGTGTTAGGGCAGGATACCTGAGCTTATTTCTAGGCAGAAGAGAAGAAATCTGATGAGAGTTTGAAGGACTTGCAAGGAAGGAATTAAATGAGTCGGTTTTGGAGATAGTGGGCTAGTCTTGAAAAAATTGAGATCACATCTTTTTTAGAGAATGATGGAGGAGATTTTGGATAGATGCTGTGGAAAGTAAAATAAGGATTGTTCTGGTTATTGTTGCATAATGAATTATCCCAAAACTTAGAAGCGTTAAGCCAACTTTTCATTTTGCTTATGATTTTATGGATCAGGCATTTAGAAAGGGCAAAGTTTGTGTGGTTTACCTATGTCTCATGATATCTGGGGCCGCCACTGAGACCTCTCAAAGGCTTGAGGTGACTCAGTGTCTGGGGACTAGCATGATCTGAAAGCTCACGAACATGTCTGGCCCTGGGTTTGAAGGGCTGGAAGAGTAGGACTGCCAACTGCAGGCCCTCCTTACGGCTATGCTTCTTTACTGCATGGCGTCCTCAGAGTCAGAGCCCCAAAGTGGAAGCTTTGTTGCCTTTTACAACCAAGTCTCAGAAATCACAGTCGCTTCCACTACATCCTGCTGGTTCGAAGCACAGCAGAAGCCCATCACATCTACAAGGATGAGTGCAGTCCTTTTTTCAGTAGTAGAAATTCAGGCTTCTAGGAAAGCAAGTGGTTTGGAAGATACAACAGTTGCGGCCTTCTTTGGAGAATACAGTCTGTCAGAAGAATGTCACAAGAAATTAATAGAAAGATGTTGCAGATTCCAAGTATATTTAGGTATGTTTAATTTTTTGTATACTTATGTCACATTATTAAAAGTGATTACCTGTAATACTCTTCTTGGCTGGCATAGATTATGTAAGCCCTAAGACCAAAGTTCACTAGCTATATCTAAATTGCTTTGTTGGGTGCCTAACATAGGATTATGCACAAGTTGGTACATGAGTTACACTTTCTGATGATGATTAAACTGGAAAGCTATAATTACTCTTGGATTGTAAAACTAGGTGGGGCTTTAGAATGAGGCTCAAAAGTCAGTTTTAATTTCCATATATATATGTAGGAGACCTTTACTTACTGCATTTGTAGTCATTTCTCTCTAAGACCTGTGTTCTTTTACCATTTTTTTTTATTTCTTTAGAGTAATTGAGAATTGGATTATTGACAGTGGTATTATTTTTCATTTTTACAGAAGATGTAACATACCTGGGAACGTGCCTGTAATTGTGTGGTTGAATAAGACATTGCTATGTGCTGTGATACACCCTTGTACCCTCTTGATCCCATGGGAGCCTAAAATAACAATAGGTCTTCACTTCTTGAAATAAGTTAATCTTTCAGTTATATTTTTATGTCTGAGTGTGTATAATTATGGCCTTTGGTTGTAAGTAGCCAGTAAACTTCTTTCAGAGTTCTTTTAGTTTAGCTACTAAGAGAATTTTTTTTAGTTGTAAAAGAGATCTCAGTATTTTTCAAGTGTCTTCTGACTTCTGAATTTTCCATATATCCAACTAAGACTTTCTCATTCTAAGATCAATTGTTTCCCAAGTTTATAATTTAATATATTGTACTTTTACATATCCAGAATATATAAGAATCAGGAAATGAGTCCCAGTCCTAGCTGGTTTTGCTCAGTGGGTAGAGCACTGGCCTGTGGACTGAAGGGTCCTGTGTTCGATTCCTGTCAAGGGTACTTGCCCTGGTTGAGGGCTTGATACCCAGTAGGGGGCATGCAGGAGGCAGCAGATCAATGATAACCTCTCATTGATGTTGCTATCTCTCTCTCCCTTTCCCTTCCTCTCTGAAATCTATATATATCCCAAATCTTTGAATACAAATGAACACTGTCCAAGTTCATATACTGAAGCTCATGTTTACTCTGGAGAGAACCCCCATTTAAAATCTTAGATGTCTATTTACTCTTCCCTTGCTCACAAAGCAAGTAGAAGGCTCCCTCCTAGAGCACACCTGTGCCTTTCCCTTTCCCCTCCTCTTCCCCCACAGGCATCTCCTAAACTCCAAGGGTCCCCACGAGACTTGCAAGCAGGGGAGCAATGGGCAGCGGCAGCTTGTCTGGGCTGACCCCTGAACCCGGCTCCAAGGCTCCCTTTTCTCTGACTCTCCGGTGAGCTCAAGGCAGCCCCACTTTGGCTCACTTCTGTCACCGTGACTGTTTCTCATTGAGCCAAGGCAGTCCGCCTAGGCTCTCTCCTGTTGCATCTTCTGTCCTAAGCCCTTCCTTGTTTCACCATCCCCAGCTTTAAAGCTGAGTCAATATGTTTGTATTCATTCAAACTGACCTTCATTTCTAAACGTCATATATGTCAGTGGTCTCCAACTGATGGTCCATGGACCACTGGTGGTCCATGAGGTCCGAAAGGTTGGCGACCACTGATACGTATAACTAACTCTTATATATATGAAGCCCTGAGGAATATTTTTCTCATGGGCCCACGGAGAAATCTGTTAAAAAAAAAAAAAGTTCATACAATTAAAATCAATGCAGAGTCACTGTTATAAAGACTGATTTTAGCCCTGGTCGGTGTAGCTCAGTTGGTTGGAGCATCGTCCTATACACAGAAGGGTCTCAGATTCGGTTCCCAGTTGAGGCACAGACCCAGATTGTGGGTTCGATCCCTGGTTGGGGTGCATATATGAGGCAACCTCTCAATTAATGTTTCTCTCAGATCAACAAAAATATATCCTTAGGTAATGATTTTTTTTAAAAAAAGACTGATTTCATTAATAGGCAAAATTAAATCTCTGGAATATTTATTGTACAGCAGCATACTATTAAGTAGGAATATTAATTAGACAACCAGATGAACTTTAAACAATTTGTGTATAGTTTCGATAGACTGCATTTTTCAGTTTAAAGGTAAAATTTTTATAACAAATGATTTTAATGGAGCAATGGTCTAGATTCTTCTATCAAAGATATACCGAAGGAGCAAAATGGCACTGTGTACTTAAGAAACAATGCAAAGTGTTGGTAATGGATACAAAATGGGTCCATTATCTCTCTTAGTCGTGAATTCTGAGATTTGTAGGGTATTCGTATGTTCAAAATAATTTCAGTGAAATTGGACTTTTAGTTGTTGGTGTATGTATGAGAAAACTTGTGACCCAGGTTACAGAGTCAAGTACATCGAGACTTGGTCTCCTGAAAACAGCCACTAGCCCCTTCTGATCTGATGTTAACCTCTATGCATTTTAAGGACTTCACTGCACACCCCCCCTCGCCCCCCCCCCCCCCAGGTGCATTTAAACCACTGTGTTCTCAAGCATTCTCACTAGATTGAGAAATGATTCAGGCTTATTCTAAAATATAGAAATTAGGCTTTTAGATTCTGGCTTGCCCCAGAGAGTAGTGTGACTTGCATTTCCACTGTGGGCTCAGTCAGTCTTGAGGGAATCTTCTAGAAAAATAGGAATGTCAACATCAGTATATTTTAGAAAAATTTTGCTGTAGCTATAAAATTATAGTACTAAAATGACAAGAAACCTTGATTATTGATTATAAGGCAGAAGAATTCCTTTATTTTTATTTGATTTTTGTTTAGAATCAGATTCCAACTTTGTAAATGTATGGAGCTATCAGTGTACTTTAATCTCCTAAATGTTTGTGGGTCCCATGATTGCTGTGTTCAGTATTTTATAAACATTCCTCTTCTTACCAGCTTGCCTTAAGTACACACATTTTAATTTTGCAGTATAATAAAAGTATAATTGTTCTGTGCAATTCCCTTAGCAGTGTTTTTATATGATACTAAAAGCCCAGTGCACGAAAATTTGTGCACTTGGGGGTCCCTCAGCCCAGCCTGCACCCTCTCGCAATCCGGGACCCATCGGGGAATGTCCGACTGCTGCTGAGGAGGCGGGAGAGGCTCCCACCACTGCCACTGCACACGCAGCTGCAGCCGTCAACCCAGCTTATGGCTGAGCGGAGCTCACCCTGTGAGAGCGCACTGACCACCAGGGGGCAGCTCCTGCATTGAGCGTTTGCCTCCCTGATGGTCAGTGTGCGTCAATAGTGACTGGTCGTTCCTGATCGTTCTGCCTTTAGGATCCATTTGCATATTACCCTTTTATTATGTAGGATTACTTGAGTTGCATTTAGATTATTAGTTCACTTTTTTCCCCATCTGGACATGATAAATTAAGGGAAATTGTCTTAAGGATATACTGTATTGTTAAAACTTTTTCACAATTCACAATGAAAGTCTAAACGTGAAACTCTCCAGGCTCCTCACAGTTAGATCCCAATGTGCTACTGTTCTTGTTTTCTTTCTTAGCATCAAACAGAACTCTATATTTTACTGTAAACATGCTTTCTCACTATTATAATTTTCCTTGTATTATCTTTTTCCTTTTGTTTTTTTCTCTGTTTTTCTGTTAGAGTTAACGTAGATTAATTTTAGCCCACATTTTACACAAGTAAAGCCTTTCCCACTTCTCCCTCACATCCTACTACTGAGTAGAGAACCACCTACCTCACATTCATTTCTGTCTGTCTTGTGTCATGTTCTTGTGCTTTCTTGTGTATTTGTTGCGATTCAGGTCCTATATGCTAGGAATACTGTCCCTCTCCTCAAAGTGCTTATAATCTCCTGGGAAAGACAAATGAGAATATGAATTATTAAAATACATTGTATGGTGTTGTGTAACAGAGCATAAGGAGGCATTATGGAAGTGCGTAAGAGAAGCACGGGAAGGAGGGAGGCTCCTCCTCAGCCAGGAAAATCAGGAAATGTTTTCCAAGAGGGAGCCTTGTTTGAGCTTGTTTATTGTGAGGGATTAGTACTGTTATTTGTATCCTAACACTTTACATACTTGAGACATTTTACAAATAAATATATAGAATACAATAAACAAATAGATGAGGAAAATATATAGTAGAAATAATTAAGTAAAATCAGATTAAGGTTAATACATACAGATTTAGTCATAAAGATATGTATAAATTGGGAGTGTTGCAAATTTGCCTCTGGGTTTCTTAGTCATCAAAGCAAGGAAGGAAATGCAGTGATTTTAAGACTTAAGAATTTTCATAAGATGAATACAAACGAACCACTCTAAACAAGACTGTATTTTCCTGATTCCAAAGATAAATTCATCACAAACCAAGACTTTTCTGAGATTTTTAACCTTCTTGCAAGCCAATAAGTTAGTTGGCCACAGTTTTGTGGGTGCTTAGACGGGAAACTCCTGGGTCAAAGACAAAGGACTTGATTACTCACAACACCAGAAGCAGCCTGAGCTTCATGTTCATACTGGTTTCCCTTGCCCTCCAAATCCAACAAGAGCCATGTGGAGGCAGGCCCAGGTGGGTGCTTTGCTCACCGTGGGTTTGTATTGTAGCTAAGGCACTCTAAACATAGGAAATCCCAATCCTTTATGAGCCAAACCTGCCCACCTTTATTCACCAGGGAGATGTTTATTATACTGGACAGCAGACCAGCCTCTTCTCTCCTCTAGAGGATGATAGTATGTCTCTTTTCCAAGGTGATTCACCTTAGAAACCTTTGAAAAATCATTTGTAACAAAGGCCATCGATGTCTCTGTTTAAAAGATTTGCAGAAGTATGGTGGGTTCTGGATCAGGTTCTCTCCTGAGGTTACAGTCCAGCTGTCAGCTTGGGCTGCAGTCCTCTGAAGGCCTGACTGGATCTGAAGCATCTGCCTTCCTGCTCATACTGGTGGTTGTGGGTTCCATCCCTCACTGCTGTTCACTTGACCCTTCAGCGCCTTGCCACAAGGGCCTCTCCATAGGGCAGACTGCTCACAACAAGGCAGCGGGCTTATCAGAGAGAGCACCCAAGATAGAAGCCAGTCTTTATCACCAGTCTTTGTATGTCTAGGGAAGTGACATTAAATTTGAATGTTGAAAAGTCTTGATTCTCTTATTTTAATGTTTGGCTAAATCATTGATAAAGAAAAGTTAATTTCTTTCTCTTCATTGATATTTGACAACTAACTAAATCATTATCGTATGTGGAATATCAAAAACCTTTTGTTAATTGGGCTATCCTAATTAATTAGATTACACTTTAGGACAGTTTTCCTATTTTAAATAGGAATAGCCAGTACTCTCAACCCTGGCCTGCTGACCCTTTAATCACAGTGGGGTGGGTAATGACAGAAGAAGAGTAAACACTTATGAGGGCACTTAATATGTGTCCAGGTATGGTTCTGAGTGAGGTAGGGGCAAGTACCCAGAGAAATAAAGTAATTTGCTCAATGTCTCATAGCTAGTAAATGCCAATGCTGCGATTTAAATCAGCATTCCTGAATTTAAGTACCAATCTGTTAAGTAATTGACAGTTGGCAAAAGCTTGAAATTCTCTGTTGGCCTTTATTAACATTTCAAATATGCAAAGTTTCTCCATCTATGAATTGAACTTAAATCTCTGTAGCCCTCCTGCAAAAGTTGTTTTTTGCATACATGATATTTATCTTATGTTCAAGTGGTTTTTGTTGTCACTTCCTTAGGTTCTAGACAATGGGAATCCTGTCTTTTGGAGCATTTCCCTTTGCTCCGGTTTTCCCCTAGCGCTCTCTTACTCATTAGTGTTACAGGAACATTAGATGAAGGAGAGATTGATTTACACGTAAGAATTTTCAATGACTATTTTTCTGACTGACTGCTTTTACCCCCCCCCCCCCCCCCACACACACACACACACTGCCCCCAAGCCTCAGTCCTCTAGAGTTTAATAGTTGTGTCTGAGGATTCATTATTGCTAATTTTTTTTTCAGTGGATTGTAGGGCTTTTTTCCCTGCTTCTTTTTTTGTATTTAGTATTGTTAATGTTTCTACTGGGGTGTGGGTGATTTAAATTGCACTTTAAATTACTAATAATGAGAATAGTGTATTCTTAGATTTCAACATTTTTATTTGATCTACAAACATTTTTCACAACTTGAGATATGGCTGTCAAATTTTAGGAAGTATATATGATAAAATTTTGAACCTACAACATATCCTCATATTTGTTTTGTAACCTAAATTTTGGTTACTGAAGACTGGTTGTAAAATTTTGTTTATGAAGGCCAATTACAATAGGTTCTTATGAATCATTGATAGTCAAACCATTTTCAACTTAGGCAATACTTTAGCTGTTTTCTTCTTTTTTTTAATCTTCACCTGAGAACATGTTCACTGATTTTTTAGAGAGGGTGGAAGGGAAAGGGGAGAAAGAGAGATCAATGTGAGAAAGAAATATAGATCTGTTGCCTCCCACACATGCTCTGACCGACCAGGGCTAGGATTGAGCCCGCAACCTAGGCATGTGCCCTGACAGGGAAATTAACCCAGAAACTTTGCTCCAACAAACTGAGCCACCTCTCTCCTCCCCGCCCCCTCTCTCACCTCCCCATAGGTATGCCCACTTAGTTCAGTTCCATTTGTTCAAAAGTCTGTTCTTTTCCAATTTAACTGCCTTTGCACCTTTTAATGAAATTAGTGCTTTATATTTTTATATGAGTATTCAAATTAGTTGTCACTTTCTACAACAAACCCTGTTGGAATTTAGACTGAAAATAAAATGAATCTAAAAGTCAGTTTGGGGAGAGTTGGCATCTGAACAATATTGAGATTTCTAACCCATGAACTCCATTTATTTAGGCTTTCTTTAATTTCCTTTAGCAGTGTTTTGCAAGTTTTCATTGTTCAGGTTATTCTCATATTTTTGGTCAGGTTTATCCCTAAGTATTTCATATTTTGTATGCTATTATAAATGATATATTTTTAAGATTTCAATTTCCCACTGTTTATTGCTGGTATGTAGAAATACAATTGGTTTTTATATCTTGAGCTAATATTTTGTTACCTGACTTTACTTACTTACTAGTTTAAGTAGGTGGTTTTTTTTGTTTTGTTTTGTTTTTTCTTTTGCAGATTTCTTCAGCTTTCCCTTGTAGACAGTCCTGTTGTCTGTGAATAAAGATAGTTTTAGTTCTTCTTTTCCAGTCTGGATTATAATTATTTTTTTTGCCTGATTATACTGCCCAGAACTTTTAAGTACAATGTTAAATAGAAGTAGCTTCATTCCTGGAATAGACCTCACTTGGTCATGAAATTTTATCCCTTTTATATGTTGTTTAAATTAGATTTGATGAAATTTTGTCTAGAGTTTTAGTATCTACATCATGTGGAAAATTGGTCTGTAGCTTTCTTAAAATGTCTTTGCCAGGCTTTGGAGTAAAAAGTAATGCCAACTTCATAGCACGAGTATGGAGTATTTCCTCCTCTTTAGTTTTCAGGAAGAATGTTACTACCCCCCTCAACCCCCCAGTAAATGTTTGGGAGTCCTGCCCAGTGTTGCTTAGTTGCTTGGGTGTTGTTCCATGCACCAAAAGGTTGCCAGTTCAATTCCCAGTCAGGGCGTATGCCTGAGTTGAGGGCTTCATCCCCAGTAGGGGGCATGCAGGAGGCAGCTGATCAATGATTCTCTCTCATCATTATGTTTCTCTCTCTCTCCCTCTCCCTTCCTCTCTGAAATTAAAATAAAAAATAGTATAGGTAGAACTTTACAGTTTTCTTGGGTGTGCTGGGGGACTAGGAGTTGGAAAAGTAGCCAGGGCAGTGAACTTAATGATTACTTAACAGTCCATTCTTGTTCTTTCTTGTTTGTAATGCAATCTAATTTTTATTCTTTAAGAATAAAAAGAAAACTTATAGGTAATAAAACATCAACTCAAACCCTAAGTCGTCGTATTCTTCCAGTGCTTGATGCTTTCTGGAGCTCTGCCTGATGCCCTGAGCAGTTCCGGGCCAGCACTGTGGTTGTCCTGTGTCCTGTACTGCCCTCTGGTCCCGCAGGAAGGAGAGGAGGGGGTCTTTGTCTTGTCTGTGACTGTTCTCAACGTTCCTTATGGGCTGGACACTGTGGTGGGCCAGGGGCTGTCCACTGCTAATAGTCATTCTGATGTACATTGTTTGCTAATCTCAGGGGATTGGAGAATTTCTGAGCGTGATTGGAGTGTCTGTTTTCTCTGATTTCTGGGGTGTTGGGTACTTGTGTGGTCTGCCCTGGTAGCATGAGTGTTCGTTACCATTCTGTGAAAAGAGATTGAAAAATGGTCAGAGGATGCCGGGGTCCAACCCCAGCAGGTCCAGGGGTCCCCAAAGGTGTGGATGGAGTCGGCGAAGAGGGAAAGACTCAGAGGCAGCGTTCAGTTGATCATCATAGCCGGGTTCTCTTGTCAGGGTCTCCAGCCAAGTTCTGTTCAGGATCTCCAGAGAGGTTCTGCTTAGGATCTCCAGCCAGGTTGTGTGTCCATGTTGTCTTGCTAGGTTCTCCAGCCAGGTTCTGTCCAGGTTCTCCAGGCAGGTTCAGTTACCAGGTTCTAGTCAAGTTCTCTTGCCAATTTCTGTAGTCAGGTTCAGTCCAGGATCTTTTGCCATGTTCTCTCGCTAGGTTCTGTCTCTAGGTTCTGAGGCCAGTTTCTGTCCAGGATCTTTTGCCATGTTCTCTCCAGCGAAGTTCTTCTGTCTCTAGAGAACGTTCTGTGTAGGTTCTGTGCCTAGGTTCTGTCTCTCTTAGTTCTGTGTTCTAAGTTCTGACTCTTGCTGTATAGTTACAACTGTATTTATACCAGTTGATTCAATCCTATCAATCTCTATTACAAAGGTTAGGGCGTTTCTTATCTCCATTATGTAGCTTAAGCATGATTGTTCATAGTTAAAGTGATTAATTACCCGCCTGGCACTTAGTTAAGAGGTTTTATTCCCTCCCTAACTTCAGGGGAAAATCCCTACCTGGGGAAACAACCTTTCTCAGAGACCTTGGTTAAAACACATAGTGCCAAGAAGGTGAGCAAACATATTAAAAACAGTATGCCATATATGCCAGGTCCCTTGAAACAGCAAGCATGGACCGGCTCCCGGCAAATTCCCCCTTTTTTATTTTTTAAAAGCAGGCATTAAAAAGAAAAACCTGAAATGCTCTCTTGTATCCATTTTAAGAGTAAGATTGGCGCTTTCTGCTATTACCTGAGTCCTGATCTATCACCCCAGGGAGAGCTTGCCAATCCTGCACTTTCCCAGGGTGGAAAGGCTGCAGTGGGGTTAAGGATAAGGCTCCTTGGGCCTACCTTCTCCCATGCCATTACATTTACCTTTCCTTCCTCAGGAAAGCATGGACATATTTCTTGTATAAAACATTTTGTCTGACTAGGAGTAACCTTAATTCCTCTGCTAGCAAGCATATGGGTTAAAAGATCAATACAGAGTCTTTTTTTCTTTGGACTCAGTATGGCACATCTTCTCAATCTAAGAATCAATACAGAGTCTTCTTTCTTTGGACTCAGTATGGCACATCTTCTCAATCTAAGTTCTGTACTATCTACCTTCTTACCCTACTTATCCTCTATAGGGGGGTCTGAAGTACCCTGGTGGAGTCCTATCCGTCCCGAATGTGGGGGTTCTCAATGGGGGTGGCTTACCTAGGGGAATCCTGTTCCAGGGGTTCCCAAAGGTGAGGACGGAGTCGGCGAAGACTATCCACCCTCTTCCTACGGTGGAGTCCTATCCATCCCGAGAGTGGGGCTTACCTAGGGGTCCCTGTTCGGGCGCCAGATGCCGGGGTCCAACCCCAGCAGGTCCAGGGGTTCCCAAAGGCGTAGACGGAGTCGGCGAAGAAGGAATGGCACGGAGACAGTGTTCAGTTGATCAGCAGCCTAGCCAGGATCTCCAGCCAAGTTCTGGTCTCGATCTCCAGAGAGGTTCTGCTGTTTATTGTCTTGTTACATCCGTATTTATACCAGTTGATTTTAATCCTGTCAATCTCTATTACAAAGGTTAGGGCGTTTCTTATCTCCATTCCAGGGAGTAAAGATTATGTAGCTTAAGCATGATTGTTTGTAGTTAAAGTGATTAACTACCCGCCTGGCACTTAGTTAAGGAGTTTCATCCCCTCCCTAACTTCAGGGAAAAATCCCTACCTGGGGAAACAATCTTTCTCAGAGACCTTGGTTAAAACACATAGTGCCAAGAAGGTGAGCAAACATATTAAGAACAGTATGCCATATATGCCAGGTCCCTTGAAACAGCAAGCATGGACCGGCTCCTGGCAAGAGGAGACTTGTTTTCTGTTGTGATATGTGAGTTTAAATATAAAAATTATAAAATATAAATTTGTATGTCAAGTTTTCAAAATAGAAGGATATTTATTTAGCACTTTGAATTGTTTTTATATTTGTATTTAAAAATTTTTATGTTTCTCTTGTTTAGTTGTCCTATTTTTAGGCACAATATTCTTAGCTATCTTGTGGGCTTCTGAGATAACTGGACTAAGTAATTTCTTTTGTTCAACTTTCAAAGTCCCATTGAGAAAAGGAGCATTTGTGTGATTACATTGAAAAGAGTGCTCTTCTATTTTTGTTCACCTCTACACACTGTGGCTGTTTTAGAATTCAAATCTGAAACATACAATAGTGATAGAAGTTTCTTTTCTTTATGTCTAATTAAATTGTTTTCACTCATGAGTGGGGGGTGTGGGGGCAATAGGGGGATAAGGACACATATGTAATACCTTAATCAATAAAGAAATTTAAAAATTTGTTTTTAAATTTAGACTGTAATGTTAGCAATACTATGCAGTTAAGTATTAAACGGCCTTTAATTAAGCTATCAAGTGTTCCTTGTGGACTAAGACTGTCCTCCAATTGTTAAATATGTAGTGCATTTCTTTCTTTTATTTTTTTATCCTCACCCAAGGAAGAAAGAAACATTGATACATCGATTGGCTGCCTCCTGTATGTGCACCGACCAGGGATGGGACCTGCATTTGGTATATGGGACGACTTGCACTAACTGAGCCACTTGGCCAGGGCTGGAGTGCATTTCTTACTGGTGAACAGGCCATGGACTTAGGAGTCAGCCATTTTCCAGCCCTAAACTATTGCTTACTGTCTCTGAGATTGTGTGTACTGCATCAGTGTAGAAATAACACCGTCTGCACTGGCCAGTGTAGCTCATTAGTGTGTCATTCCTTGCACCAAAGTGTTGTGGGTTTAATTGCCAGTCAAGACACATACCCAGGTTTTGGGTTCAATGCCCCGTTGGGGCATATATGGGAGGCAGCCGATCTCTCTCTCTCTCTCTCTCTCTCTCTCTCTCTCTCTCTCTCTCTCTCTCTCTCTCTCTCTGAAAGACATATCCTTGGGTGAAAATAAAATAAAAGAAGGAAGTAGGTATTATTTCCTATGTACTTTGTGCTGTGAAATGTTACTAGTTCTTTGAAGAAATGGGTTCATTAGCAGATATGTCTGGAATTGGCAGCCCGCTCTCCTCTCAGAGGCTCCCGCTGTGTGTTAAGTGGCTCTGAGAACCACTTTGGTCAAGAAATCTGCTTTGTTTAAGTTCTTTCTCATTTCCCAAACAGAACTTCTCCTTTCTTCCTTTCCCCTCCTCTGCTTCCCCTGTGGAATACCTGCAACATATTTTAGTTAATTTCATTATTATTTTTTTCAATCTCCACCTGACGATATGTTTTTATTGATTTTTAGAGAGAGGAATGCAGAGAGATGGGGAGAGAAAACATTGATGTGAGAGGGAAAACTATTGGTTGCCTCCCCCACACGCCCTGCCTGGAAATTGAACCGTAACCTTTTGGTGTATGGGATGATGTTCCAAGCAAGTGAGCCCCGGCCAGGGCTATTTTAGTTTCATTGAACTTGGTTTTGAGTGCCTAGGAGAGTGCTCCTAATTCATACTTGAAAATGATAATTTACTTTTCTTCCCTCTTAGTATAATTTTAATGGTTTAAAAACTGTAAATTCAGAGCCTATTTTAATTTTAGTTTAACCTTCTAAGGAGGTAAGCCATTTTTTCTTTCAGTTTTATTGAGATACTAGAGGCCCAGTGCACGAATTCATGCACAGGTGGGTTCCCTCAGCCTGGCTGGCGATCGGGGCCGATTGGGGTATTGGGGGCTGGCCAGCCAAGGAGTGTCTGGCACTCTCGCCCAGTTCCAATCAGTCAAGACCCCAGCAGGAAGCTAACCTACCGGTCGGAGCGTCTGCCCCCTAGTGGTCAGTGCACGTCATAAAGACTGGTCGAGTGGTTGACCAGTCAACCGATTGGTTGGACACTTAGCATATTATGCTTTTATTATCTATATATATAAAAGTCTAAGTGACCATCACAACCGAATGGATGACCGAACAGGCTTCGTGGGGCGACCAGGCCGGCAGGGAGGTTAGTGAGGGGACGACCAAATGACTGAGCAGCAGGTTGCAAAGATGGTGGTGCCCACAGCCAATAAGGAGGGAATATGCTAATTGACTGCCACGCCCTCAAAGATGGAGGTGCCCAGTCCCCTCAGCCCTGCCTCCAGATCCATCCAGTCCCCTCAGCCCCCCAGCCGCCCAGGGCCGCTCGAGGCTTAGGTAACCAGGGCCGGCTGAGGCTTGCGCTGCCGTTAGTGGCAGCAGCACAGGTGTGATGGGGTGTCACCTTCCCCTGATCGCCTGGTCGCCTCCCACCCCTGAGGGCTCCCGGACTGTGAGAGGGGGCAGGCCGGGCTGAGGGACCCCCCCTCCAGTGCATGAATTTTCATGCACCGGGCCTCTAGTATAGGATAATTGACATACAACATTGTGCAAGTTTAAGGTGTAACAGCTTAATGACTTAACATGTGTGTATATTGCAAAATGATTACCACAGTGTGTTTTGTTAACACCCACCCTTCCATTAAATAATTTCCTATTTTCATGTATAATTTACTACCTTTTAGTTCATATTTTTTTTACCCAAAATATTGTTACACACTTTGATATTAAAATCCAAGAAAAACAAGTACAGTGGTATGAGAGTAAGAATCTTAGAAAATGTGTCTACTCAAATTTTTGCTTCATTAATTCAACACAATTTAAGTATTTATATTCATAGTATTTCTTGAAGTATTATTCCTAGCCCTGTGAAAGTTAC
The DNA here is from genome assembly GCF_014108235.1 of Myotis myotis. Classification (NCBI taxonomy): domain Eukaryota; kingdom Metazoa; phylum Chordata; class Mammalia; order Chiroptera; family Vespertilionidae; genus Myotis; species Myotis myotis. Next base: position 13,817,080 of record NW_023416315.1, read on the forward strand.
AGATGGATTAAAAGAATTGGCTTAGGTACTTCCTGCACCTGCTTTGAGCTGCTCAAAAATAGGCACAAACCATCTATGTCTTCTTTTTAAAATTTTTTATTGAATTTATAGGGGTGACATTGGTTAATAAAATTATAGGTTTCAGGTGTACAATTCTATAATACATAATCTGTATATTGTATTGTGTGTTCACCATCCAAACTTGTTTCTTTCTGTAACCGTTTATCCCCCCTTTATACTCTTCTATCCCCCTCCATCCCCACCCCTCTTTCCACCATACTGTGGTCTATGTCTATGAGTTGTTGTTTTGTTTCTTTTTGTTAGTTTGTGGGGTTTTTTCCATAATCCCTTCACCGTTTTCATCCAGACTGTCCTCTGATAGCTGTCAGTCTGTTCTCTGTACTTCTCTGTCTTAGTGATTTATAAGAATTTTGCAGATTTAAAAAAAGGAAAACAAATTTAAAAAGGGAAAATAGCATCTTTGCAATAAAGAAGTGGTAAATGCTAAGAGAGTATAAAATAGAAAAGTATTATGTTTGTTTCAGAAAAATATTGAAAAAGATACAGAGAATAAAATATAGATTAAAAGAGTGAAAGCAATTTTATATCAAGCTGTTTGTTGCTAACATCATCCTCCTAGACTTTTTTTTGTTTGTTTCACAGAAATGCTATATTATACATGCTACTTTGTAGCCTCCTTATTTTACTTACAAATGCAAAGTGAAGGTCTTTTTATGCCAGATGTCTGTGAAGGACCCTTCCCTCCCCAAAAGTCTACCTTAACATGATACAGCCTCCCTCACTCTCTAACCTATTTCCAAGGCAGGAGTTTGAAGTTGGAGGAAGAAGGGCGAGAGGAGCAAGCTATGTTGGAGAGTGAATTGCACCAGTGGGGTCCCTTAGCCTGGTCTACGGGATCGGACCGAAACCGGCTCTTTCACATTTCCCGAAGGGTCCCGGATTGCAAGAGAGTGCAGGCCCGGCCAAGGGACCCCACTGGTGCATGAATTTGTGCACTGGGCCTCTAGTGCACGATCAAGGCTGGGAAGGGATGCGGGAGGTTTGCCAGCGGGAGGGGGTGGTGGGGGTTGCGTGGGAGGGTTCCAGGGTGTGTTCCAATCAGCCGGACACCAGCAGTAAGCTAACCATTCGGTTGGAGCATCTGCCCCCTGATGGTCAGTTCACATCATAGTGACCAGTCGACTGTCTCCTGGTGGTCAGTGCACATCATAGCAAGTGGTTGAGTGGCCTTAGCATATTATTAGCATATTACGCTTTGATTGGTTGAATGAATGACCAGACACTTAGCATATTAGGCTTTTATTATATAGGTGCCGGGGTCCAGCCCCAGCGGGTCCAGGGGTCCCCAAAGTTGTGGACGGAGTCGGCGAAGAAGAGATGACATGGAGACAGCGTTGAGATGACATGGAGACAGCGTTCAGTTGATCAGCAGCCTAGCCAGGATCTCCAGCCAGGTTCTGTGTCCATGTTGTCTTGCTAGGTTCTCCAGGTTCTCCAGCCAGGTTCTGTAGCCATGTTCCCTTGCTATGTTCTCCAGCCAGGTTCTGTCCAGGTTCTCCAGCCAGGTTCAGTCACCAGGTTCTAGTCAGGTTCTCTTGCCCATTTCTGTAGTCAGGTTCAGTCCAGGATCTTTTGCCATGTTCTCTCCAGCGAAGTTCTTCTGTCTCTAGTTCTGTGTAGGTTCTGTGCCTAGGTTCCGTCTCTCTTGGTTCCGTATTCTAAGTTCTGTGTCTTACTGTCTTATTACATCTGTATTTATACCAGTTGATTCAATCCTATCAATCTCTATTACAAAGGTTAGGGCGTTTCTTATCTCCATTCCAGGGAGTAAAGATTATGTAGCTTAAGCATGATTGTTCGTAGTTAAAGTGATTAATTACCCACCTGGCACTAGTTAAGAGGCTTTATTCCCTCCCTAACTTCAGGGGAAAATCCCTACCTGGGGAAACAACCTTTCTCAGAGACCTTGGTTAAAACACATAGTGCCAAGAAGGTGAGCAAACATATTAAGAACAGTATGCCATATATGCCAGGTCCCTTGAAACAGCAAGCATGGACCGGCTCCCGGCAAATTCCCCCTTTTTTATTTTTTAAAAGCAGGCATTAAAAAGAAAAACCCAAATGCTCTCTTGTATCCATTTTAAGAATAGGATTGGCGCTTTCCGCTATTACTTGAGTCCTGATCTATCACCCCAGGGAGAGCTTGCCAATCCTGCACTTTCCCAGGGTGGAAAGGCTGCAGTGGGGTTAAGGATAAGGCTCCTTGGGCCTACCTTCTCCCATGCCATTACATTTACCTTTCCTTCCTCAGAAAAGCATGGACATACTTCTTGTATAAAACGTTCTGTCTGACTGGGAGTAACCTTAATTCCTGTGCTAGCAAGCATATGTGTTAAAAGATCAATACAGAGTCTTTTTTCTTTAGACTCAGTATGGCACATCTTCTTAATCTAAAGATCAATACAGAGTCTTCTTTCTTTGGACTCAGTATGGCACATCTTCTTAATCTAAGTTCTGTACTATCCACCTTCTTACCCTACTTATCCTCTATAGGGGGGTCTGCAGTACCCTGGTGGAGTCCTATCCGTCCCGAGTGTGGGGTTCTCAATGCGGGGGGAGGGGGGAGGCTTACCTAGGGGAATCCTGTTCCAGGGCTTCCCAAAGGTGTGGACGGAGTCGGCGAAGACTGTCCACCCTCTTCCTATGGTGGAGTCCTATCCGTCCCATGTGCAGGGCGCTTACTAGGGGTCCCTGTTCGGGCGCCATATGCTGGGGTCCAACCCCAGCAGGTCCAGGGGTCCCCAAAGGTGTGGACGGAGTCGGCGAAGAAGGAAGGACACGGAGACAGTGTTCAGTTGATCAGCAGCCTAGCCAGGATCTCTAGCCAGGATCTCCAGCCAAGTTCTGGTCTGGATCTCCAGCGAAGTTCTGCTTAGGATCTCCAGCCAGGTTCTGTAGCCATGTTCCCTCGCTAGGTTCTCCAGCCAGGTTCTGTCCAGGTTCTCCAGCCAGGTTCAGTCACCAGGTTCTAGTCAGGTTCTCTTGCCAATTTCTGTAGTCAGGTTCAGTCCAGGATCTTTTGCCATGTTCTCTCCAGCGAAGTTCTTCTGTCTGTAGGTTCTGAGTAGGTTCTGTGTTCTTAGTCCTGTCTTCTAAGCTCTGTATTCTGAGTTCTGTGTTCTAAGTTCTGTCTTCTGCTGTCTTATTACATCTGTATTTATACCAGTTGATTCAATCCTATCAATCTCTATTACAAAGGTTAGGGCGTTTCTTATCTCCATTCCAGGGAGTAAAGATTATGTAGCTTAAGCATGATTGTTCGTAGTTAAAGTGATTAATTACCCACCTGGCACTAGTTAAGAGGCTTTATTCCCTCCCTAACTTCAGGGGAAAATCCCTACCTGGGGAAACAACCTTTCTCAGAGAGGAGACCTTGGTTAAAACACATAGTGCCAAGGTGAGCAAACATATTAAGAACAGTATGCCATATATGCCAGGTCCCTTGAAACAGCAAGCATGGACCGGCTCCCGGCATATAGGACTCCTTGTTAGTGTATGCAGAATTATGGAGGATACCCAGCCTTTATTTTGGTGAGTTATATTGCACTGACCTAACAAGATTGGTGTTTAACTTATAAGGTTGTTTGGAAATGTCAGGAGCTAGTGTGCATATTATTTACACCTAGACTTAAATATAAAACCTTAAGTAAGTGTTATGAAGTGCTGGGTGGTTTCTTGCCTTTCTAATTAACTTAGTAGAAAGGCAAAGGACACTTTTCTTTTGATGAAAATTCTTGAAAAATGTTACACTATTAAATATATTTTAATCTGATTTTATTATTTGCAGCTTTCTTTAATGGTATCAAGAACTGACAAAGGAAGAGATGATATTCTGTTACTATTTTTTGAAATTATTATTCTTTTTTTAAATAAAAGGTGGCTATCATCCAGTGAAAATTGGAGACCTTTTCAACGGCCGGTACCATGTCATTAGGAAGCTAGGATGGGGACACTTCTCTACTGTCTGGCTTTGCTGGGATATGCAGTAAGTGTTCTTTGTCATTTGTTATCTTGATTCCTGGCGTATTTGTCATCTTTATTTTACTACAAGCTATGGCTGAGGGCACAGCTGCTTCTATTGTGCAGTGTTAAGTGCTTCGCACAGGCCTGCCCTGTCCTAGCTAAACATTTCCCCCCTCAGTTTGAAGTTCATTTTCCTGTTATCTTAAAATATTAACTTTCCTCTGCCTGTATATCTGAGGCTTATTCATTGAAATTATAGCAGGATCATAGTTTTTCCCAAAAATTTATCCATACCAAAATACCCCACAACTCATTTACATATAAATTAACATATAGACCTTCCAAATCAGTGGTTTCTGATTCCTTTTTAAAGCTATGACCTATAGCATGAAACGCCATTGCAACCCAATATAAATATGCATTTGTGTTTGTGTGTTTTGTTTGTTTTGTTTGTGTGTGTGTGTGTGTGTGTGTGTGAAGTGAAACTAGTGTTACAAGATACTTACTCTCATTATATGTGATGAATGACATTTTCTAGTTTACCTCATTTTATGAGGAAAAAACAGAAACAATTATAAGGGATTTTTCTCCTGCTGAATTATTGATCCACAATTTGAAAAGCACTGTTTTAAAGGAAAGCTTATTAAAACTTTGTATATATTGGGTAAATTTCATTATAATGATCACTTCTGCTTATATTTTTTAAATTTGCATTTTCCAAAGGGGGAAAAGATTTGTTGCAATGAAAGTTGTAAAAAGTGCCCAGCATTATACGGAGACAGCCTTGGATGAAATAAAATTGCTCAAATGTGTAAGTACTGTAAAATCTTGAATGATAGAAGACAAATTAATAACTTAAAATTTTACAAAGGGATTTTTCTTGGTTTGACGAAATTAAAATTGATTTTATGTTTTATAAGTTCAAATACTGAATATTTTGTTTTAAAAAACACATCACCTACATTAAAACCATTTTGGTTGGTATAATGGAAATTATTTTCAGTCATAAACACTTCTGTTTTTGACTTATTTTTCTTTCCATAGGTTCGAGAAAGTGATTCCAGTGACCCAAGTAAATACATGGGAGTATAGCTCATTGATGACTTCAAGATTTCAAGTATGAGTGGAATCCATATCCTTTCTGACACTGCTGTTGCTTCCTAATGGCTGAATTATGCTGTAGTCTTTCTTATTGCTTTTGAAAAATTGGAATGTGTAAACCCGCTTAAACTTGTGCTTGCTCTGCTTTGTGATTCTCCGCATAAAGCCTCTCATGTAATCCCGGAGGGTTGGAAAGTGATAAGTCTGGAGTGCTCTTCTAGGGCTTTCGGGGGTTTTGGTGTAGTAACATTTTATAAAATTATTTTACATCACTTGACCTGATTCTTGCATGGAATTATTAATCTTTTTTTAATAATTCTAGTGAACTTTATTTTTACAGTGGTAGGTGGAAGCATATACCAGCATTTCTTTTTGCTTGAAACTGTAAAAAATTCCATACACAAGGGCTCGGTATCCTTCAGAAGCTGCAAAGAATTCATTGAGGCACTAGAAGGAAAAATGCTCCGCTAATGTCAGCATAGCAAAGTCACACCTGATCCTGCATAGTGTCATCTTTCTGCCAGGTAAATAGGGAAATATGTTGGTTTTGTTTAGTTTAGTTTGTCTTCTTTGGAAAAGTCTGGTGAAAGTCAAGTTGTTACTAGATAGTGGACCAGCCTGGAGCAGGTCTGCCTCGGGCCGACCTGTAGTGTGTGTTCTTGATTTCCTTCAGGAAAGATTTCACAACACAAGTGTGAGTGATTTTGAGAAGACATTTATTAAAGGTGGGGACAGTGAAACAAGGAAGGGCTTAGCATAGGAGAAGCAACAGGAGAGCCTGGGTGGGGCTGCTTTGGCTCTCTAGCAACATAATAGGAAAGAAATGAGCCTAGTTGGGGTGGCTTTGGCTCACTGGAAAGTCAGAGCAAATAGGGCCTAGGAAAGAGGTTCAGGAGGTTAGCCCAGGACAGCTGCTGCTCCCCTGGTTGCAAGTCTCATGAGGACCCTTCGAGTTTAGAAGATGCACACTGTGGGGCAAGAAGGGCATAAGCCTGCTCCTGGGAGGGAGAGCGAGGCCTGGGTCCTTTGTCTTGAGAGTGTTAAAGGCTGGGTGTTTAGGGGAGGTCTTAGGAGGCTCTCAATACAATAAATCAGTTTTATGCTGATGCTCCAGAATTAGATTCATTCCCTTCATCTGTCCCTGGTCGAGCTCCCAGTTGAACTCCTGGTTGAACTCCTGGTCAAGGGGACAATTTGCATATTAGCCTTTTATTTTTATAGGACAGGGAGAAATTATAGAATATGTGGGGTTTGGTACTGCATGCAGTTTCCAGCATCCACTAGGTGTCTTGGAACTTATCTCCTCGGATAAAAGGGACTACTGTGTCCTTATTTCTCAGGGTTCAGGAATATTTGGGCACTGCTCAGTACCCTGTGACTTATGATTGCCAGGGTGTGTCAGAGCCAGGGTTCTCCTTCCCCATCTTTAGCTGTTTGCTTTATATCATCTTTGGAACAGATCCAACATTTTGTTACTTGTTCTGCTCAAGCTCCAGAAGCCTGAGGACAAAGTTAAATTTCAGCTCAAATCCCAGAATAACATCCTGTTCATTCACTCACTAAGTCTTCATTTCTTAGGGAAGCACTCTCCTCATACTCTATATTTTTGAGGTTTTTATACAGGCATACCTCAGATAAATTGCTGGTTCAGTTCCAGATCACCACATAATCTTTTTGTTGGTGGAGGAAGAGTCTTGCCTTCAATTTATAAAAAAGTGAAACATCTATGAAGTGCAATAATATAGGTATGCTTGTATTTCCTCTAGAGTGGATTTGGAGGTACTAGCACGCACCCTTGACTGCTAAAGCCACCTCTCTGTTTCTCTCAGTATCATTTCTGCTAATTGCTGAGTGCATTTTCCCTCGTGATAGATAGGAAGGTAGAGCTGGTCCTGACCTGCTCCTGTTCTCCAAATGACTGATGGTTTATGGGCACGCAGGGCAGCCCCTCCTACATCAGATCTGCATGGCAGCTCCTGGGACAGCTGACAGGGAGATGGTTTCTTTGGAGAAACCGGCTGATTTGTAGGTAAATGGAGTTTTGAAAAATACTACATACACATTCTAGTGACTATTTTTACTGTTAAATGGTAAGAAACCATCATAGTTCAGATTTGTCAGTGATGTAGAAATCATTATGTAGAGATCTGGGTGTTGCTTTGTGTGTTCATAAGTACAGTTTTTGATTTTTTGTAATATGCCTGGGAAACTGGTTTTACATTATCTACGCATAAATCTGTAGCTCACATGTTCTCCAACACTGTAGAAATCTTTTTCTTAATATTTAAAGCAGTAGTTATTGTGATGATGTGGTAGATGCAGATATTGTAAAATATATTAAGTCAGCCCTAGCCGGTTTGGCTCAGCGGATAGAAGGTTGTCCTGCGAACTGAAAGGTCCCAGGTTCGATTCTGGTCAAGGGTACATGCCCAGGTTTCGGGCTCCATCCCCAGTAGGGTGCTTGCAGGAAGCAGCCGATCCATGATTCTCACACATCATGGATGTTTCTGTCTCTCTCTCCCTCTTCCTTCCTCTCTGAGATCAATAAAAATATACTAAAAAAATAAAAATAATATATATATATATATAAAATAATAATATATATATATATATTAATTAAACTAACCTGTCTATAGGCCTCCAGGGGTGAATAAAGTATTCTCAGATGGTTTCAGAATCATTTTAAATCTTCCAGTAGGAATGACATAAATATATTTATATGATGGGCCATCGTTCTGGAGTGTTGGTGTTTGACTAGAATTTCTGTGTGTTTTTTTTAAAAACCACCCAGATTCCTGAGACTTCATTATTATAGGTTGGTCTTAATGCCATGTCTTATATTGTGATCATATATTCTTGAAAACTGCCTACAATATTAAAATTGATCTATTTACACATTTGAAGATATGAAGGAAAAGATTAAATATCTTCACTGAGTTTGTTTAATTTCTATTTTATAAAGTGTTTTATGTAACCCATGAAATAGAAATTTAGGCAGGCAAATAGGACACTTTAGACAGGAGAGTTCTTTACTTTTTTCTCGTTAATTGCTCATGAGGTTCTGGTCTTGCTCATTTTCATTAAGACTGATCATCAAGGAAAAGTGTGCTAAAATGAGTGAGAGCACAGATAAGTGTGGGATCGAGTCCTGACACTGCCACCTTTGGACTGTAACGCAGGATAGTTCTTTAGTTGGCTCTCCCCGTTTCTGTGTGGGGATACATATATTATTTTCTAAGGTTGTTACAGGTACACATTAATAATCTGTGGGACTTAATAAGTACTTAGTAAATGTTCCATCATTTTATTTAGGTGAGAAATAGGAAAGGACCACTTGGGTATTATTGATAGTATTAGAGGCCTGATGCACAAAATTCATGCACTTGGGGTGGGGGTGGTCCCTCAGCCCGGCCTGTGCCCTCTCGCAGTCCAGGGGCCCTTGGGGGATGTCTGACTGACGGCTTAGCGTTGCTGGCGAGGCAGGAGAGGCTCCCGCCACTGCCGCTGCGCTCACCAGCTGTGAGCCTGGCTTAGGGCTTTTGGCTGATTGGCGCTCCCCTGTGGGAATGAAGTGACCACCAGGGGGCAGCTCCTGCATTGAGTGTCTGCCCCCTGGTGGTCAGTGCGCATCATAGTGACTGGTTGTTTTGCCATTCAGTTGATTTGTATATTAGCCTTTTATTATATAGGATTGTTGCATGTTTTGAAGAAGTAAATGTTTTGCCACGTGCCACAGTGCTGCTGCTTTTAGTAATTGCATCACTTCAGGAAATGTATCCACAAGTGATCCTTAACCATGTCCCAGATGTCTGCATGGTTTTCGAAGTGCTTGGCCACCATCTCCTCAAATGGATTATCAAGTCCAACTATCAAGGCCTTCCTTTACGTTGTGTGAAGAGTATCATTCGACAGGTGAGGCTTATGGGGCAGCCCCCAACCCCTAATACCTAACTGGCTAGGCTTTCAACATAAATTACTATTTTGTTTTGTTCTTTCAAAAAACACAAACATATACATACATGTTTCTTGATATATACTAGGTGTACTGGTTAATAAGGTGGATTTTTTTCAATAGATGGAGTTACACATATGTTGATATATATGCTATTTCATATGTATGCTGTTTTATTGTATTGACAATAAGATTCAAAACTTCATATATCAAATTTGCTAAAGGTGTTAACATCATGGATATTTTTACACTTAAAAATGTTGAATTTCATGCCAAAAAAAAAGAGCATTTGCAGGAAGTTTTAATTCATTACTTTATTTTGAAGAAAAGTGCTGCTGAATACTTCGTGAAGCTTATGGTGAAGATGCTCCATCTCAAGATACTTGTCAATGCTGGTTTAAACGCTTTAAAAGTGATGATTTCGATGTGAAAGACAAAGAATGTCCAGGTCAACTCTAAAAGTTTGAAGACCCAACAATTACAAGCATTATTGGATGAAGATGCGTGTCAAACTCAAAAACAACTTTCAGAAAGATTAAACATTGCTCAGCAAACAATTTCTGATCGTTTACAAGCAATGGGAAAAATTTTAAAGGAAGGAAAATGGGTGCCACATCAACTGAATGAAAGACAAATGGAAAACCGAAAAGTCATCAGTAAAATGTTGCTTCAATGGCACAAAAGAAAGTCTTCTTTGCATCGAATTGTGACTGGCAATGAAAAGTGGATTTATTTTGAGAATCCCAGATGCACAAAATCATGGGTTGATTCAGGTCAACCATCAACATTGACTGCAATTCCACATTGCTTTGGAAAAAAGACAATACTCTGTGTTTGGTGGCATCACGAATGTGTGGTGTATTATGAGCTTCTAAAACCAGGTGAAACCATTAATACTGATCACTACCTACAACAAATAATCAATTTGAACCATGCTTTCATCGTGAAATGACCAGAATGTGCCAGAAGACACAGCAAAGTAATTTTGCTTCATGATGATGCACCATCACACACTTCAAAACTAGTTAAAGACACGTGAAAAGATCTTGCCTGGAAAGCATTAACCCACCCACTGCATTCACCAGACCTTGCTCCTTCAGATTACCACTTGTTCCAGTCGATGGCACACGCGCTTTCTGAGCAGCACTTAAAAACATACGAAGACGTGGAAAATTTGGTCTCTGAATGGTTTGCCTGAAAACAAGAAAAGTTCTATTGGGACGGTATCCACAAATTACCTGAAAGATGGGGAAATGTGTAGCTAGCGATGGACATTACTTTGAATAAAGCACTTTTGATGTTTCTCTTGAAATTACCGTTTTCTTTAATTACAAGATCCGCATTATTAACCGGTACACCTAGTATATAATTTTTGTTTTTAAAGTGTATGCATATGTTACAGTATATAATAACTTGAACATTTTAAGTCAGTTTTATATTTAATACTATGCCATTCTGTTTCTTAAGGGAGCAATATGTAAATATCAGGCATACATTTCTTTGGGCATATTGAACTTTTTAAAGTAATGATATGGTATAGTGAAAATTTGTTTTATCTGATATTATTATTATAAAACGTCCCCCTTTGTTTCTCAGAAAATAATTCAAAAGAAATACTTTGTGTTTATTTGCTGTTTTTAGGTATTAGATGAAGGGTAAATGAACGATATAATGAATGTTTGTTATATAGGGAGTATTGTATTAGAATTATGCTTTGTTCATTTGCCTTGACAAAAGAAAATGGGTCTGGCCCTAACCGGTTTGGCTCAGTGGATAGAGCGTCGGCCTGCAGACTGAAAGGTCCCAGGTTCGATTCTGGTCAAGGGCATGTATCTTGGTTGCGGGCACATCCCCAGTAGGAGGTGTGCAGGAGGCAGCTGATCGATGTGTCTGTCAATGTTTCTAACTCTCTATCCCTCTCTCTTCCTCTCTGTAAAAAATCAATAAAATATATTAAAAAAAAGAAAATGGGTCTGGGTCTGGTTTGGTGATCATGTGGTAGCAATTATTTATAAAATGAAAGTATACCTACATGAAAGATCTCTTTCTGATTAGAAATGTTTACCGGATTTCATTTTCTGCACGGAATATATTGCTTTGTATCCCACTATTCCCTCACAGCCTAAGTTAGGAATGTTGCAGATATGACTTATTCTGGGTTACCTGTTCTGATAGAATGACTGTAGGTATTTCTTCAGAGTAATTTATATATCAAGGAGATTATTTGGTTTTCTTGCGACGAAGACTGAGTGCTAGGGAGCCTTGCCCTTTCCCCTGGTCCAGATCTTGAACTAGATTTGCCTGAGGGTTGCAGACCTGAAATATAGGCTATGGTCCAGAATTCTTAAATAGGAAATAATCAGGGAATTGAAGAATTGTACATCCTAGTGATTGGGGCCTGAAAAAGAACCTTCCTACCAGTTGTATATAATAATTGCATACATGCAAATCAGTAGGTTCTAAAACCATTTCATAAAAAATTTGATGTTTATAATTGTTAGATTTTTCCTTTGAAATTGTGTGTAGTTAACTTAGTTTATTCAGCCTGTGTATTTATCTCTTCTTTTACCTTCATCCTCTTATGGTGCAAATCGACAGCTCATCTTCTAATATTATAGACCAACCCAGCCACCATGGCTCAGTGGTTGAGCATTGACCTGTGAACCAGGAGGTCACGGTTTGATTACCGGTCAGGGCATGTGCTCAAGTTGTGGGCTCGATCCCCAGTGTGGGGCGTACAGGAGGCAGCCAATCAATGATCCTCTCTCATCATTGCTGTTTCTGTCTCTCTCTCCTTCTTCCTTCCTTTCTGAAATCAATAAAAAATATTTAAAAAATATATTATAGATGTTATTTGAGGAGAGAGGTTTGGTAAGAGAAGGGCTTTCTATAGTGTCTTACACATGAGATACTATATATTTTTTTAAATATATTTTATTGATTTTTCACAGAGAGGAAGGGAGAGAGATAGTTAGAAACATCGATGAGAGAGAAACATTGATCAGCTGCCTCCTGCACATCTCCTACTGGGGATATGCCCGCAACCCAGGTACATGCCCTTGACCGGAATCGAACCTGGGACCTTTCAGTCCGCAGGCCGACGCTCTATCCACTGAGCCAAACCGGTTTCAGCGAGATACTATATTTTTACGTAGTATTATGTTAGGTATGCATATGTACCATGTATGGGTTTCTGGCTAGCTTTTATTTAATATATTAGTTCTCTTTTAGGTTTTAGATAGTAGCATTTTAACTCATTATTTTAAAATGGTTAATTTTTCATGTGAAAAGACAATGCTTTTCTTTAGAAGATAGGCGATGAGGGGGAAAATTAATACGTTCATTGGAGTTATTTGATTCCCAAATGCTGCTTTAGTATTTATATCTTAATTATCTCTGCTAAATCCTGAAAATATAAAATGACTTACATATTATAACAAAAAGTAAATAATTTCAGAAATACCATTTTGCCTATATTCCATACAGGTTCTGTCATTTCCTTTGACCCCACACTTTCAAAGATGTAGGCTGTTGCCATTGTTAACTGACCATGTCAGTACTCAGGCTTGGCCATGTAAGGGCATTAGCAGATGAACCATTGACATTTATTTTGTATTTCAGAATGGGAAAACAAAATCTAGCCTTTCTTAGCGAGTAAAAGAGTCTGTAAATCTAAAGATGAAATCTAGCAATTTAATTGAACTGTAATGCATACTTGATGATTGAAGAAATGATCTTCCGAGTGTAGTATCCTCCTGTTACACACATACACTGAGCTTTGGAAATTAAAGAGCTCTTATGTTTTATTGTTCTAGGAAAATTTCAAGATGAAATCCTGATTTTATATGGTCTGTACTTTGTTCTTTTAGGTTTTGTGAGTAGAAGTTTTGTTTTAGTGTGAAACCTGTCTTTAAGTTTATTTAAGAAAAATGTTATCATGGAATCTGGATTTTTTCTCCCCTAAACTTTTAACTTTTAAAAGTAATAGGTTATTATATATCCCAGTTAATAGCCTATGTACCTGAGTTTCCCTTCATCTCTCCGAGTCAGCATATGAGTTTAGTATTTTTGACTTGTAAATAGTACTGTGAAGATCCTTTATTAACAGACCTGCATAGTTACATCCCTCCCCGAACAAGACAGGCAGGGCCAGCTTTCTAATATTCTTGCCATGTGTCCTCCTTCACCTTCATGGTCAGGCATAGCTGACCTCGTTTCAGTCATCCCTGTGGCTCTGCCACTTGCTGTCCTTCGCCAGTCACCTGGCCTTTGGTCCCTCCTGAGCCGTGTCTTTTGCTCTTGATGTCCCTTCCATTCTGGCGCCACTGTCCTCGGTCCACAGGCTCCTCTCTGCTCTTTCAGAGTCCAGCCCAACTTCCTCCCTATTCCAGTTTGTTCTCCTTTCCATTAGCAGTTACCTCTCTAAGTAAAACTTTGCTTTAATAATTTATATTTTCATTTAAACCTCTAGTGTTTTTCCATTGCTTATTGCCCAAAGCTTAACATTGTTGACTTTCATGAAGCAATAGATATAAAGAGCTTAGATTTTGGCGACAGTTATACCTTAGTTTAACTAAAGGACTTTGGCCAACTTAATTAACTCAGGCCACAATTTCGTCATAAATAAATGGGAATAATAAGGGTACCTTTCTTATTAGATTAAAGGGATACTGCTATCAATAAATACAAATATTTACTCAGTGCTTACTGTGTGCCAGGCATAATTCTAAGTACTTTGCAAATTTTAATTCATTGAATCCTCATAGTAACCCTATGAAATAGCTATTTTACTCTCCTGATTTTATATAAGTGCAGCTGAGGCATAGAGAGGTGAAAGAACTTGCCCCTGGTCAGGAAGTAACTTAAGAAGGATTAAGTGGTCTAGCAGGAATTCAAACCCAGATAGTCTGGGTTGGAGCTCATGCTTTTACTGGTTTGCTGAGCAGCATGTAATAACTTTGGAATTGTACTGGGCTTATATCCAATAAGAGTTAAATCATTGTTGTTCTTCCTTCTGCCATCTGGTGTCAGCCCATATTTTCCCCTTACAAACCTTGATTCACCTCTTATGTCCTGTCAGGTAAATTTTTGTCCATTAATTAATTAATCTTTTAAATAGGTAATATACATAACTGTTCTAAAATATATGTCTTTCAGGTACCCACTTTCCGTCGTGGAGTCAACCAAGTTACTAATTTCTTAAGAATATTGAAAGATGTCCTAAAGCATTTATGAATACGTGCTTATTTACCAGAATTTTTATTCATAAATTTTTACTAGTTTTCTTTGATAGGTATTTTAGAGTGTACTTGCCTTGCTTTTTTTTTTAGCTTCACATCTTTGATCTTTCTTTTGTCTTAGGCTGCTGAAAAGACCCTGCTTTCTTTTGTACCCATGTTTTAGCTAAAGACCCAACCAAAATACTTCTTCTATGATGAAGGCTTCTCATACTCCCCCAGTTAATAGTGGTGTGTTCTTTCCCCTCGATACCTGCGGCCTGCATTTGGTTCTTTCCTAATGCTTTGCAGGGTCTTATAAGCCAAAGTTTCTCAACCCTGGCACTGGATTGATATTTTGGACTGGATAAATCTTTATTGTAGGGACCTGTCCTATGACTTGTAGGATGTTTAGCAGCATTTCTGGCCTCTACCCACCTCCAGCCACCACCACCTTCAGTTTTGACAAAAATTACTCTGGCCCTAGCTGGTTTGGCTCAGTGAATAGAGTGTCTGCCTGCAGACTGAAAGGTCCTGGGTTTGATTCCTGTCAAGGACACATGCCCTGGTTGCTGTCTCGATCCCCAGTAGGGGGTGTGCAGGAGGCAGCTGATCAATGTTTCTCTCTCATTGATGTTTCTCTCTCTCATGCTCCTTTCCTCTCTGAAATCAATAAAAATATATTTAAAAAAATTACTCCAAACTGTCTCACATGTCCTCCAGGTGGCAAGATTCCCCCTCACTGAGAACCACTAGAATAGAGGAAAGTACAATGGGTGCATGACTTGATTTAATTTCAAATTCTAATTTTGGCACTTAACTGTTTGATGATGATCAAATTCCTTAGCCTCTGTGAGTATGTTTCCTCATTTGTAAAATCGGGATGATGATACTTAATTTGTGGCTTTGTTGTGGAGATGCATTCTGAGGGACGAGGAAGTGAGAAAGCATCCAGCATTATGAGCAATTTTCGAGTCTCTCATCTGCACTGTGAGCATTGCGCAGGTACAGGTCATGTATCCATGACACATTTTCTCGCCACTTCCTTCATGTAGTAGCTGATCAAGAAATGTCTTTTCTTAAGTGAAAGAAGAGGTGTATGTTCCTCTTAATCTGACTTTGTGATTTGACTGACCTATGATTTGACAGGCTTGAAGGTAATTAACACTTGTTTATTTTCTAAAAGTACTGACAATCACATTTCTAGGGTTTCCTATACTTACACTATTATCAATCCTTTGGTCAGGTCTCAGCTGTCCTCACTTAGCCATGGTGACCTTGTGCCCAGTCGGATAAGGGCATCCTGGTTGCCTGTGGTGAGGATGCTGAGTGCTGCAGCAGTGCACCTCCCCCACTCTCCGCACCAGGCTGCTTCTCTCGCCCCAAGAGTGGAGTCTTGTAGTTGTCTATTTGACCCACAGCTTTCATTTCTCTTTTTTTTTCTTTTTAAATCAGCTTTATTGAGGCCTATTTTATGTCTAACTTTTATTTCTGAAACTGAAAGAAGAATAATGGTGCTTGTTGGCAGTATTTGTTATTTGTGGTGCAGTTTTCTTTAAATGTCTTGCTGTTCTTTAAACATAGCTTTGACTTTCTTATGTAATTGAAAGGGTGGCTGACATCTCACATTTTAAAACTTTATGGTTTAATTTATTGCCCATTACAGAAAAGTGGTAAAGAAGGACTTCTTGCCATTAAATGAAGGTTGTTAAGAGCAGGACCCTAATTTTGGTGACTTTTCTAACTGCTAGTTTTCCAGTTTTGTAGCAAAGTCACCAGATTTTTAAATTATTCTATTCTGTCATCATTATTGTCACTGCCATTGATTATCCTCTTTTAGGCTCTCACTGTTGTAAGTGCTTTTTTTGTGTGTGATGCTGTCTAGTCCTCATCACAGCCTCAGGAGGTCAGGGCGGTTGTTATGTCCACTCTACAGAAGGCCTTTCACAGATAGGATAAAAACTTCCCCAGGCCCACAGTTACCCGTGCGGGCATCGAGGTCCGAATCCAGGTGGTGTGATTCGGCTCACCTGCAGGGTATGAAATGTCTGTATAGAAAGATTTGGGAGCATTTCAAATTGTAGCATGTCTTTATGGAAGGTGTGCGTTCAGGTCTCTATTTGTAGTAGGTGGTTTGTTTTTATTTTTTCGCCTTAATAGAGATGACAATTAGATTGTTTAAAAGTACAGCCATTGGGTTTTATTTAACAGGTAATTTATAATTTGTAATATGTGCTGCAATATATGTAAGGGGACTTTAAATGCAGTACTTTTCACACCTGCCTCTGTGGTGGCGATCCTGTGGGCATGCTAGGGGTGGGGCCTTGCCGGCAGGCTGACTCAGCAGTCCCTGGACCACGCTATCGACACTTAGTATTTATTTACCATTTTAATTATTTCACTTCTCCTAGTCATCAGTGCATTCATTATGGTCAACCCAGTATGTTGAATTTTAGCTCAGAAGATTAATTTTAAATTGGTAAACATTAATATTCTTGGAATTGTTTGGTGTGGTGGTGCACATGATTGATTCTGTATTAACTTGGAATTATCCTCAAAATGTTGGGTCCTCAACTCGGAAATACAGTGACACATTTCCAGGTAGTGAAGCCTCTTTCCCAGCTCATTACTCTGCATCTAAATGCAGGGCACAGAGGATTTACCTTTTGTCCTGACTGTATTCAGAAGTACAACTGCTGGGTTTTCTCATCAGTTCTCACTAATCACTGTTTGAAAGAGCAAGGAGCCGGGGCCTATTTCAGTCCAGGGTGGATAAGGACAGTGTCTACTGAGACTGGTTTGAGTATCCAGTTCTTTTCCCACACTTCTCCATTCTGCTTATCGTCGTGCTTGTCAGAAGCAGTTATAGGATTTGCCTCATATCTGTCTTAGTGAGGAGGAGAAAGCCAGTGGGAGTGTTCGTTTCCTAGTAAGAGAGATTCTGGGCTAGAGAGAATCCCTTTGGTGTCACGTCCACACTTACAAGAAGTCTGTCTCAGGGAAGCACCCTAGATCAGGGCCAGCCCTCTCCGATCTGCCAGCTCGTCTGGCTGTGGTGGTTTCCCTTGGAGCTGCATTAGCAGGGCCTTACCCACAGAGGGGGAGGCAGGCGAAGTCTTCACACCCTGTGTCCTTTGTTCAGGTGGGAAGGAAGAAAGTCCCCGAGTTGTGACCGGAGTCATAAAATAATTTGGAAAATTGCTCTCATTCTGTTTCTCTCTTTTAAAATCATTTATTTTTCAGTTACAGTTGGCATACGTATTATATTAATTTCTGGTGATTAGACACATGACTTTCTAAGGGACCATCCTGATATTGTACCCACTTGACACCACACAGTTATATTATTGACTATATTCTGTCTGCTGTACTTTACATCCCCGTGACTATTCTGTAACAACCAATTTATAATTCTTAATTCCTTCACCTTTTTCACTCATGCCCCCAAACCCCCCTCCTCCCAACCTGTTTGGCAACCACCAAAGTAGGCTGTGTATTTATGAGTCTGTTTCTGTTCTGTTTATTTTGTTTTTTTATATTTAATTGTCAAGAGATAGGTATTTATTAACATTTTGTTGTTTGTATTTTTATGTGTTTTTCTTCTTTTTCTAATCCTCACCCGAGGACATGCTGGCTCAGGGGCCACCTGGCACAAGCTACAGAGCAATCTGCAGATTGCTGCTACTTGTGCTGGGCTTGGAGGTACCCAGGAGAGGCCAAGCTGCCAACAAGACAGACTGCTGCTAATGTTGGGCCTGACCAGGCCACTTAGCAAGAGGTATGGGGTACACCAGGCCAGATGTTTGTTTGTTTGAGAGATTTTTAGGAAAGTCTAAAGCATGAGGCAAGAGAGGTCATTTGTGTGGAAAAGCCACTGGAATGGGCTTGGGGTGGGCCCACAAGGTGTGTTGTGTGGGCGTCTCAGAAAAGGAGTTGGGCCTTTGCCAGCACTTCTGTCTTAGAGAAAGCTGCCCCTGACCCACCTTCAGCTCTTGCCGTGATGCTGCAGAATTCAGTTCCTCCCTGTATGTCTCTAGCACCTTACAAGCTGCTGCCCCAGCTCTGGAGCTCAGAGTGAGTGAGTCTGAGTAAGTCTGTGAGCAGGCCCTTTAAGAGGAACTGCCTGGGACTCCAGCTGCCGTGTCTTCCCTCGCAGCCTCAATGCCTGCTGGTTTTTATAGCCAGAAATTATAGGGCCTTCTCCCCCTGGCCCTGGAATCCTGGGCTGGGAGGCCTGGTGTGAGGCTTGGACCCCTCGCTCCTCAGGGGGGACCTCCACAGCCGAGATACCCCTTCTGATGTTTATGTGAGTATGGGACCCGCCTGCTCCACATCTCTGCCCCTCCTACCAGTCTCAGTGTAGCTTCTTTAATTTCATAGTTGTAGGATTTCCATTCAGCTAGATTTCAGGTGGTTCTGAATGACGGTTCTGTAGTTTAGTTATAATTTTGATGTGGTTGTGGCAGGAGGTGAGTACCGTATTTACCTACACTGTCATCTTGACCGGCAGTCTTCATTCTGTTTCTCTTTGCAGTTTAGGATTTTGGGGACAGCATCAGTGTGGGTGGTGCATGCGCAGGGCCAGGGAGATGCCTTTGAGAGAAGTCTCCACATTACTATACTCTCAACTTCTATTTCCAGCAAGCCATGGTGGATAGGAACGCCAGTAATAGATGAGCTCTGACTTGTTTCATAGGTGTATAGAAAAAAAGTTAGAGGCAGTCTTGACCAAACCCCTTACTTTACAGCTGAACTTGAGAGAAGGGAATTGCTCTGAGCCATGGGTAGTTAGTTCCTGACTGAGAACTGGGGCTTCTCTTGCTCTCAGCCTTCACTTCTGTGCTGCTGCTGACCTGTGTGCCTGACTCCTGTGGAGAAAACTGGCCCCTGCTCCAGGAGGGTGTGTGGGCTCCCTGAGTGGCTGCAGCCCTGTTCCTGGCCCATGTGTGGTTAGATGGAGCTCAGCTTTCAAAGAAGCCCAAGGATCTGTGCAGCCTCTGCTGCCTCCTGCTGCTGAGGCCAAGTATGTGTGTTGTTTTTTTTAAAAAAATATATTTTTTTTTTTTTTTTTTTTTTTTTTTTTTAGAGAGGAAGGGAGAGGGATAGAGTTAGAAACATAGATGCGAGAGAAACATCAATCAGCTGCCTCCTGCACGCTCCCTACTAGGCATGTGCCCGCAACCAAGGTACATGCCCTTGACCAGAATCGAACCTGGGACCCTTGAGTCTGCAGGCCGACGCTCTATCCACTGAGCCAAACCTGTCAGGGCAGTATGTGTGTTTTTTTAGGCAGGAGAGAAATACTTAAGATTTGACAAATGAAGGCAACAGAGGGGAAATTAGTAAAGGCTCCTTTTAACTATTTTTCAGAATATGCAAGGGGAGACCTATCCTTGAGCATGAAACTTGCTTCATAGATTTTTATTTTATTTTTTGCATCATCATAGTAATTCTGCACAAATGGTGGTAAGATTGCCATTATTGTTGGATTCTGGATTCTGGGGTGCTTTATTGCTTTAAACCTCAGTGGCTGAGAACAGAAATGACTTTTTTTTATACATACATATATTTTTATTGATTTCAGAGAGAAAGGGAGAGGGAGAGAGAGAAACATCAATGATGAGAGAGAATCATTGATCGGCTGCCTCCTGCAAGCCCCCCCACAGGGGATTGAGCCCACAACCTGGGCATGTGCCCCTGACCGGAATCGAACCTGGGACCTTTCATTTCGCAGGCTGACGCTCTTTCCACTGAGCAAACCGGCCAGGGCAGAAA
The DNA here is from genome assembly GCF_014108235.1 of Myotis myotis. Lineage (NCBI taxonomy): Eukaryota > Metazoa > Chordata > Mammalia > Chiroptera > Vespertilionidae > Myotis > Myotis myotis. The sequence continues at coordinate 13,837,168 of NW_023416315.1, forward strand.
TGACATTTAAAAAAAAATAAAACTGTTGTTCTTAGCTTACAGCTAAAGGTTTTAAAAAATAGTAGTCTAGAATTAAAAGAAACTGCAGAATCAGATTATGTAACTTTATTACCACAGAGAATATCAAGTAGAGCCCATTCATGTTAGCTATGGGAGAACTGAGCCTAGAGAAGTTCAAGAAATGACTTAGTCAAGTTATAGTTATTTAGTCAATAATACAAGTCTTCTGGCTTAGTTCAGTTATATCACTTATTTTTGAGCTTCCTGTAAGCTAGACCTTCTTTTTATGATTTCCACAGATTATTTCTAATTCTCACTATGTTTCTAACCAGATATATGAAAATGGAAGCTCAGATACCTTGCCCAGTGAGTGAGTGAGCAGTGTTTAGTAACAGTGTGACCCCCGAGGTTGTGTTTTAATGCTTCATCTCTTAACCATTTTCTTTCCTTTAATGACTTACATAATCTTAATTAACTTAATTTGTTCCAGTGGTGAAGTCTTTTGCTTATTTTCATAGTCAGATGTTACAAACTATGCTTCTTAAAGAAAGTTAACCCAGGTGTGTGCAATAGCAACATTTAAAAAATCTGGACTCTTAACTTCTTTCTGAGAACACTTTGCTCATCTTGATAGCCTCATTGTCATGGGGAACTCATATGAACACATTTGGGTAGTGAATCTCATGAACTCATACCTGTGCAGCCTCCCACATGGTCAAACAACCTGAGAATGTGAAGGACCTGAGGTAGAAAGATAAAAGCTACTTGAGGATGAGATGGTGGTGAAAGATCTTTTAGGAAAAGTGTTGACATTTACTGGTACTATTACTAGGAACTCGTCCACATTCTAAATTGTGTTTACTGTCCCCATGATTCAACTTGGTTTCTCCTTGGCCAACCCTTCTCTCCCCTGGCATGAAGCAGTAAGCTCTGTGATAACATGAGGACGATGTAAGCCCATGAAGCCAGGGGACTTTGTTTATTGCTATGTATCAAACACATAGTCTACTGTGTGGCTAGAAAAGAGGGGGTAAGACTCGATGAGGGATTTTCATGCTACTTGAGAGACAGTCATTCTGTTTTCTCTTTTTGAAATCTCTGTATCTGTACCCTCACTTCCTGATGCTCTGTTGTCTGCTAAGGTCGTTTAGCCAGATTCTCAAGGTAAACAGAAGTGTTAGGTTTTTACTGCTAACTTTCCAGAGTTGAGTGATATTATATATCTTCTGCTTGTCTTTTCTCCACTTGTCTATTGTGGACAAGACCCCTAAATGACTTAAAATGGTTTAATGATATTTATTAAATGTTAATATTCATTGGGCATATTGAATTTCTAATGTATAGGAACATGATCTGTATTTTAAAAATAATTGCTTATGGAAATAATTGATAAAATTCCTCTCCCATGGAAGTAAGTCCAGAAAAACTTTGACCTCCTTTCCTGCATTATTAAAAATATATGCACATTATTAGTCATCAGTGAGATATACCCTTCCTATCCACTACAGTCACTGAAATGAAAAAGACAGAGAAAGCACTGGCTATGAGGAAGACATCAGAACCCTCACACGTGGCCACTGAGAACGGAAAGTGGTGTAGCCACTGTATAAAACAGTCTGGCAGTTTATCAAAGGGTGGAACATAGAGTTACCCAATGATCCAACAGTTGCACTCCTAGGTATATACTCAAGAAAAACAAAAACATATATCCACACAGAAACTTGTATGTGAATGTTCATGGCAATTTTATTTATAGTAGTCCAAAAGTGGAAAAACCCCAAATGTCCATCGAGTGAATGGCTAGACAAATATGGCATTTCCAGTGGAACATTGTTGAACAATGAAAAGGAGTGATGAAGTGCTGATACATGCTATATTTGGATGAACCACTTACAAAAGACCACTATGTATGATTTCACTTATATATAAAACTAGGGGCCCGGTGCACAAAATTTGTGCCCTGGGGGGTGGGGGGGGGTCCTCTCAGCCCAGCCTGCCCCCTCTCACATACTGGGAGCCCTCAGGGGATGTCCTACTGACGGCTTAGATCCGCTCCTTGCTCCCTTTGGGGAGTGGGTCTAAGCCGCAGTCCGGCATCGCTTTGTGGGAGGCAACTGGGCTGATCAGAGGAAGGCACCAGCCCCATCACCCCACTGCTGCAGCCACTGTCAGTCACCACAGCCACCAAGGCGTTTTCATCAACACAGACTCCAGTCCCTTCACCATGAAAAAATAACTTTCTTATAGGCATTTTCAGGATGTGTCTTTCATAGAATATGACATTTCTTTCTTTTTTTTTTTTTTTTTTATCCTCACCTGAGGATATGTTTCCATTGATTTTTAGAGAATGTGGAAGAGAAAGGGAAAGACAGAAACATCAAAGTGAGAGGAACACTTTGATTGGTTGCCTCCTGCATGAGCCCTGACTTGGGCCCTGGCCAGGGAGGAGCCTGCAACCTAGGTACATGCCCTTGGTCAGAATTGAACCCAGACCCTGCGGTTGGCAGGCCGAGGCATTATCCACTGAGCCAAACAGGCTAGGGCAGGATATGACATTTCTTAGCACTCCAGCAGCGGATCTGTGTTTTTTTTCTCCAGGAGTGTGGTGGAAAAACCCTAGGTCACCTTCTTGGATTCTTATTACCCAAGTTACTTATTACCCAGTGGCATACAGGGAGCTTAGCCAATGAGCGGTCAGAAAAGGTGTTTCCTCTGGAGTTCACACTGATCCCTGGCTTGGCCCCTGCCCAGGCCTAAAGCTTTGGGGCCTGGGCAGGGGACCCCCTGCTTCCTCCGATTGCCAGCTCCACCCCTGCCCAGTCCTAACACCTCGGCCAGAGGTGTTAGGACTGGGCAGGGGACCCCCAACTCCCTCTGATTGCCGGCTCTGCCCCTGCTTCCCTCGATCACGGGCTCCACCCCTGCCCCCTCGGCTCTGATCGCAGGCTCAGGCCCTGCCCAGGAGCCCCCGGCTCAGGCCCTTCCTAGGCTGCTCAGGGCCCACACGGGGCCTACCTCGGAGTGACCTGGGTGCCCGATGATGTTCCTGGGACCCAGGCCGCTGGGCGCCTACGTATGCAAATTAACCACCATCTTTGTTGGGTTAATTTGCATACTCTCCTGATTGGCTGGTGAGCATAGCTGAGGGACAGTCAATTTACATGTTTGTCTATTATTAGGTAAGATTATTAGTAAGATGTCCAGAATAAGATAGAAAGTAAGTTAGTGGTTGCTTAAGGCTGGAGGAGTTTGGAGCGGAAGGAGAATGACTGCCAATGAGTAGTGTTTCTTTTTGGGTAATGAAAGTGTTCTAAATTAGATAGTGGGTGTTCTAAATTAGATAGTGGCTATGGCTGCACATCTAAATACCATAGACTTATACACTTATAAGGGTGAATTGTTTGGTATCGAAATTACATTTCAATAAAGTTATTATAAAAGTATATATAGCCCTGGCCGGTGTGGCTCGGTTGGGCATCATCCCAGGCACCGGAAGGCCGGTTCGATTCCTAATCAGGGCACATGCCTGGCTTGTGGGCTTGATCCCTGATGGGGGGGCATGCAGGAGGCAGCCAATTGATGTCTCGCTCTCACATTGATGTTTCCCTCTTTCTCCCTCTCCCTTCCTGTCTTTCTAAAAATCAATAAGTCTTTAAAAAATGTATATATAGATGTATGTATAGATGCATTTGTTTGCGTGAGCATAAATTATCTCCAGAATGATACACATTGGTTGCTTGTGGGAGGAGATTTTTACTAAATATCATTTTTTGTCTTTTGAATTTTGTGCCTTGTGACAATATTACCTATTTTACAAATAAATATTGAGTAATAACGGTAAAATAACTTATCTCCTCTCTTAATTTCATTGTGATCAGGTACTTCAGGGGTTAGATTATCTACACAGGAAATGCAAGATCATTCATACTGACATCAAGCCAGGGGACATCTTGATGTGTGTGATGATGCACACGTGAGAAGAATGGCAGCTGAGGCCATGCAGTGGCAGAAAGCCGGTGCTCCTCCTCCGTCAGGGTCTGCAGGTGAGGGCCAGGCCAGCTCTGTCTCAGCCAGTTTGGGAACATTGAGAGCTTGCAGGGTTGCATGCTGAGGCAGCTGTGTACGTATTAGGAACTTTGGTAAGAACCTGATGGATAGAAATAACTACTTTTTTTTTAAGAAGGAAGATGCTTCAAATTACACTTTCACATTTGAGTTCTTTGTTCTCGCTTAAAAGGTCATTTCAGTTCTTACCTTTGCACATTTCCTTCTGTCGCCCACTTCTCTGTAGAAGAATATACAGCAGCAGGGCCTATGTAGCCGACGTGTAGTCATCAGAGTTTTTTCTAGCTTCAGGCTTGTTAGCATGCCTCCTAGTCTCCAGTTAGCATAGTTACATCAGTCATAGTCTACCTAGTGGATTTGGAATCAGTTACAGACCCCAGGGGCGGGGGGGAAAGACCAAGTGACTTGAGTATTAGTATATCAAGTTTAATTTCTGGTTTTCCCTGACTACAAAGGTGGCAGTGAGGGGTTGACTGTTCTCTCCCCTCCCCTCACAGTGTGTGTGCCCCAGGCTGTCAGGCAGGCGAGTAGGCTCAGGGCTGCAGCCCTGTGACTGACGGGGGCTTGGGAGATGCAGCACCTCTGAATCTGATTTCTACCATCTGTGTTTTCCTAGATCATGGACTCTTTTAGTCTTTCAAGCTTTTGAGACTGGCAAGGTCTGGTCATTTGATTTGTAGAATATTTGCTGCAATATTTGATTTACTTTAGTTGTACAAACTTGCTAAATAATTTTCAAACATCTCATCTAAATTGTTTCATTGTTTATAAAACAAGTTGGTTCAATGACTTCATTTGTGAATCTTCCATTTTCTTAAGTTATTAGTCAGTGCTTTTGGATGGCACTGAAATGGACTTTTGGATATTTCTGAAATGAATGGTTATTTCATTTCATTTTATTTTTAAATGGTTATTTAATTTTAGATAAACAAGAGAAATGGTTCCATATTGAACAGCTATTGCTATGATTTTTAAGAACCATTCATTTGAGTTGGGTAAACATTCTTTAGACTTAGATCTCTTTGATTCAGAAGCTCTAGTATTTAAATTGTTGAAGTTGGATAGCCATTAAAAGACAGTAATTATTTCATTTTACAATTTAATAAGGATATGTATCAATTTCCCTCTAAACTGTCGTTTTTTTGTTTGTTTGTTTTAGTGAGTACGGCTCCACAGCAAAAACCTGTAAGTACTAATCTTAAAAGCATCTGCTCATTACTGAACTTTTCGCAGTGTAACAGTAGTTTGTTTCTTTCTGCAACAATTTTTCATTTAAGGGTAGGTTGAGGGAATTGGTCATATATTGTTTTGGTTCCTTTCTCAATCACAGATATCCTAATATATAGTAATGTAATACACAGGTACGTTTACAAATGCTGTGTATCCTTGAATATAGAAGACTTAAACTGTTTTGGTCAGCTGAACTGAATTTTAGACTTAGAAATAGTTAGAGCGGTTCCAAGTTTGATCTTCATCTTCCTTGCGTGCTTTCTGGAGTGCTGTTGGCCGAGCTTGGTGAAATAGGTGATAGAAATAGAGTTTAGAGTGTGATTATTCTGAAAACACTTTACCTTATTTCTCATTGGCTTCCAAGTTACCTGTTTTTCTAATGCAGCTCTAAATTTTTTCCCCTCGCTAGCAGTTAAATATGGGAGGGATGATCTTTTTTGTGGTCCTGAGAAAACACTGAGTCCAGTCAAATGAAGCAGGCTGCCTGGAAAGAAACCCTGCCCAGCAGCCCTGACCCCAGCTGGGTCCAGGGGACGATTGAATGTCTCTATCTCGTCACCTACAGATTTTAGAGCTTTGAAAGGAAATGCCCAGGAATTCAGGGTGCCGCCACAGCCCTCAGTTTGGAATGGAAGTCCCAGTAGAAGAGGAGTGGTACTAATTGCGCCACCTGGCCTGCGAGGCCGTGAGCCGTGCCGTTCTCCATAGTTCCCCACGACTCGAGCAGCTGGCTTTGCTCTGTGAAAACTGGAGGCTCTCATGGCTAGTAGCTTCCAAGTTAGATGCCTATCATTGGAGGCGCTTTTCTCTTTTTTCCTTTCCTTCATGGGCTCATTTCCTACGTTCATGCAGTCTTGGCTGTTGGTAACAGCTCAGTGTGTGAGACCCAAACACGAGCAGTGCTGTTGACCGCCCATGAAGGAAACACCTGCTTTGGCAGGCACCTTGGTAAGGTAGGAAGGAGAGGGGACTTTGTTACTTTGTGTACAAGCAGCAGCACATAAAACTGGCAAGTGGTGCTTCTTTTTTTTTTTTTTTTTTTTTTAAATATATTTTATTGAATTTTTACAGAGAAGAAGAGAGAGGGATAGAGAGTTAGAAACATCAATGAGAGAGATCGATCAGCTGCCTCCTGCACGCCCCCCACTGGGGATGTGCCCGCAACCAGGGCACATGCCCTTGACCGGAATCGAACCCGGGACCCTTGAGTCCGCAGGCCGAAGCTCTATCCATTGAGCCAAACCGGTTCGGCAAGTGGTGCTTCTTGTTTTCTCAGCATATTCAGTACTTCTCAGAGTTTCAATGGAAAAAACTTAATTGGATTTAAGCTACATCCCTCTGAGGGTAGGACCTATTATTTGATATTACATTGGTTCCTTTTTTCCTGGTTTGACTGTAACCCTAGCCACCAGGTAGGTCTCATGTCTGGGCATGTGATTTTAATTGAATACAATCTGAAAAAAAACCAGACTTTGTTAGTATTTGCTATACTTCCAGGCTTTATACTATTGCATAGTGCTTTCAAAAGAAGCAGACTGACCTGTGGTATTTTCTTACCATGTTGTAGATAGGAAAAATTTCTAAAAACAAAAAAGCAGCAGAAAAGGCAGGCTGAGTTACTGGAAAAGCACCTGCTTTTGGGAAGAATTGGAGTGTGAAGCCAAAAGGAAAATAATAGAAGAAAATGTCACATCAGCTGTACCTTCCAAGGAGCAAGATGATGAATACCGCCCAGAGGGGAAACTAAAGACAGCAGCGCCAGAGGAGGCTGCTGAGGGAGAGCCTGCGCTGGACAACGGTCAGTCGCTCGAAGACGGGGCTGCAGAGAGGGCCAGGCCTCACTAACAGGGCCCTCCCCCGGGCACCACAGAGGGTGGCCGTGCTGCTTCAGAGTGAGGAGGGTTCTCTTTAACTCCTTACTCAGGAATATGGGGAACTGTCTGGTAATTCATTTGTAAAATGGATGCCAGAAATATGTTAATATTTTCACAAGTTTTTTAAAACATGGGAAATATCTGAGAAACTCCATGTTTCTATCATGCTGATGATTGTCTTTTATTTTGTAATTAACCTTTTACGTAATAGTACTATACCCACAAACCTTCCCTGAGGGTTACAGAGGAGACGGTAGAAATGGAAATGCAACTATTAGATCATTTTCCCCCAGGAACTAACTCTTTCTAATAAGAGAAGGCCAGTTACTTAATAAATGCAAATTAAGATTTCGGAAACCTGAGAGCCAAGCGGTGTCTGCTATGTAGTGCATAAGTTAAGCACATTTAGAGTTCTCTCTTGTTGGAGGAGATAAGTGCTCAGTGCCATTGTGGTAAGGAGGTAACAAGTTCTAATTCTCCATTCATCAACCTTTGAAGGTGAAGCTGAGGACCAGGAAGAGAAAGAAGATGCTGAGAAGGAAAACATTGAGAAGGATGAAGACGATGGTGGACAGGAGCTCGAGAAGATAGACCCCACCTGGATAGAATCACCTAAAATCCAATGACCACATTGGGAATGGCCCGTTCCTGCTGGAGCAGCAGCTGGATGATGAAGACAATGATGAAGTAGATTGCCCAAACCCCGAGGAGTATAACTCTGATGATCCAAACGCAGGAAGTGATTACATGTATACCAACTCCTATGAACAATTCAATGATAAATTGCCTAATGGACGAAATAAAATTCCTAAGTCTCAGTTTCCAGAGTTTTCCACCTCATTGTCCTCTGGGCCCTTAGAACCTGTGGCTTGTGGCTCTGCACTTTCTGAAGAATCCTGCTTACTGAGCAGGAGTAAAACAGCCCATCCCAAGACAAGAGCAGGATGGTTTTCGCCTTCAGCACTGGGGATTTGCCAAAAAGTAAGTGTCCCTCCCCATCAGGTACCTGCCTCAGTGGTCTGAGTCACACTTGACAAAGGAGGGAATTGGCTGGAGGTGGGAAAGCCATGTCTGTCTGCCGCACCACTTCCATTTTATCTGTGTGCTCGTGAATAACTAATGTGACATAGAGTATAGTCTGTGCCACTTTCTCTTGCTCGCTACGTCTCAGATCCATTTCTGAGCTTGTCCCATTCTCTCTATATTTAGTGACATCGTCTAAGAACCTTCCCAGTTTAAGAACTTATACCTGTAGCTTTCTAGAATGTGTAGTTTAATTTATACGTCCATCTGTAATATTTAGTTTTTGGTTTGTTTTGTTTCTATTCAGAGGTAGGTGCCTGTTCTTTGTCTGATTGAGAAGGGGTGTCTTTACTTTGATACTTATTCCTGATTATAGGACTTGGTTGCTGCCATTTTAAAGGCAGTGGCAAGGATTTCAATGTGAATGCCACGTGACACATCTCTGCCGTGACCTGCCAAGGGACTTCAGTAAGAAACCCTGGGCACCATGGCTGGTTTCCATTCTGGCCTCACAAACCTCCTCTGCTCCCCCTGCTGACAAGTGTTTAACAGACAGTCCGTGGGCGAGCCAGCCGCAGATCGCTCAGCCAGGTCTGCAGCCCTTCCATTTCAGCAGGTGGGAAAGGCCTGCAGAGCCGCCTTGCTACACACAGTCTGATCCTGTTTACCTTTACTCCGAGCAGAACCTTTTAAAGGTACTTACAAGGTGCTTCACCTGGGATGTCGGTTCATCCAAGGACGCACTCACCTCTGCGTGTCGTACTCACTCTCAGGCTGCCAACACTGCTGACTGCTGGGCACCAAGTGTCGCATAGCCCCTTCCCCTTTATTTTCAAGACACGATAACGAACATCTGTGTGCACCAGGCGTGTTCGCTCGTGCTCTGTCCCTTCACTGTGCTTCCCGCTGGCCTGGAAGGTTTCCTCCTGTTTATCCATTGTCCATGCTTTTGGCAAACTTTCGTTGTTTGGTCAGGTAGCAGCTCAAACACGAGTCCTGTGTTCCCCCGCTGGCCTGATCCTTCCCCCTCTTCCCTACTGGTCAGCTCTCCTTAAGTGCATGGTCATTGTTCATCTCCATTGTCTCTCTGCACTAGGATGTAAATCTCTTTGAAAGGGCTCTGTGTTTCTGAGGTAGAAGTGAAATTAAAAATAGAAAAAAGAAAAAAGGGGAAAAGAGAGAGAGTGAGAACAAGAGAGAGACAAAGCAGATTAGTACTGTAGACTTTTGTCTTTTAACCTGGCATTGTGATTCTTATAAATTACAGATATAAACTATTTTTGGGTTAATGTTCAGTATTGGAGTTGTGAGCCTCTTTGTATTCTCCCACTTACACTGAAATGCTTGTGCCCTGATTTTTTTGTTTTGTTATTGTTACCATCACAACAGTTTGGTTTGTCCAAGGCTTATTCGAGATCTTGTTTGTTTAAAAAAAACCCAACAAAATAAGATAAATAAAAGCGAGATGGGGGGAAAGAAAAAAAAAAAAAAAAAAAGAAAGGGCTCTGTGTTTTCTCTTTATAGCTCAGCATCTAACTTGACTCTAAGATAAACATTTGTTGAGTAATGAACAAACAAATCAGTGATACTTGGTTACATTCTTCTACTCGTTCCTTTCTCCCACTTTTTTCTACTCACAGTCAAAATTTTACTCTGTCCAACAACACACACTCCATCCATTCCCAGCACCCTGCCTGTTGCATGAGTGCTGGGAGAGGCAGGGAGAACTATTAGGTCTGGTTTTTCCCCATTGATCTTTTAGAGAGAGTGGAAGAGAGGGAAAGACAGAGAGAAACATCGATGTGAGAGAAACACATCAATTGGTTGCCTCCTGCACAGGCCCTAACCCGGCCCAGGCTTGGGAGGAGCAAGCAAACAAGGTGCGTGCTCTTGACCGGAATTGAACCTGGAACCCTTTGGTCTGCAGGCCAACGCTCTATCCACCAGCCAAACCAGCAAAGGCGAAGTTCTTTTTTTCTTTTTCTTTTTTCATTGAGCCTAGTCTCTTCTTACCAAACAGACCTTTTGAATATTGTCACATTCTAGGGACATAGCAGGGACAGGATCTCCTCATCCAGGCATGTGATGGGAGGTCCTCATTTTGGTTTTTAGCTTGGCTGTTTCATAACCATGGCCAGCACCCCACCGCTCCCCCTATGGGAGGTGTTTTCTGCAAGAAAGGGGTGTGATCTAGAGGCTGGTGGGTGCCACGTGGTACTTAATGAATACGAGGCAAGAGAAACAAGCTTTTATGACGAAGACGATGATGAAGAAGATTGCCCAAACCCCAAGGAGTATAACCTTGATGAGCCAAACGCAGAAAGTGATTACACGTACAGCAGCTCGTGTCAACAATTCAATGGTGAATTGCCAAATGGACGACATAGAATTTGTTTAGATCCTTTTCATTACGGCAGAGCGTGGTTGAAGAGGCCAGGCCAGAGCGAGAAGTCTGAAGGAAGGCACACACACCAGGCTGGAGAATGTGGGAGCCTCGAAGGTGGAGGGAGGAGGCAGGATTCCTCTTGGGTTGTTCGCTGCTGGATCCATAGACTAGACCCTGGCTCATCACGGCCGAGGGGCAGAGACTTGAGGCAGCGTGGTGGTGTCGGCTTTCCCTTGCAAGTATGTTGGTCTGTTTTGGATCCTTCCCCTCTCACCTAATGGTGACCGGGTCAGTCCTGCCTAGGCTGGTGTAACTAACACAGGTCCTCTGCCATCTCACTTTGCTCTCACTCCCTAGCCATTCTCTGGAGAGCAGTCCAAAGAGAGAGCTTGTTGAAAGCTTATCCCGTCCACTGAGCATGGCCCCGGAGGCACAGTGCTAACGCTTACAGCTCTATGCAGTCTGCTCCCTGCCGGTCATTTCCCTAACATCCCCTGGGTCTACTTCCTGGGCTCATTCTGTACCTCCCACACTAGCTTTGTTCTGAAGTTTCTCAGAAGTACCAGCGGGTGTGTTGGTGCCTCTTTGCACTCCACCTCCCTGGCCTAGAGCTCCCTTCCCAGACTCCCTTTCCTCAGGCCTCTCCTCAGGCCTCCCCTGAACACCCTCCATTATCCAGCTCCTTTCTTTGCTTTGCTTTTCTTCACAGCATAAAGAGCCACCTGACATGGTGTGTGACTCATTTTATTTGCTTTATTGCCCATACTCCCAGCTGGTACATGAGTTACCTAATTTGGGGTGTGGTGGGTGAACCTCATTTGTCTTGTTTATGCTGTTTCTTGTGCCAAGACAGCACCTAGAACAGATAATGGGTCGGGTTTGGGCACTAAATCTCCTAATTTTGCTCCTTGCATTTGGTACTGAATCTGCATATCGAGAGGGCATTCATGCCTCCTGTTACAGATACTTTAAACTAAAGTATCAATGTGGTTTTTCCCAGTGGTTAGAGTATCGACCCATGGACTGAAGGGTCTCGGGTTCAATTCCCGGATTCCCAGTCAAGGGCATGTACCTTGGTTGCAGGTTCCCCAGCCCCAGGTCAGGGCATGTGCAGAAGGCAACCAGTCGATGTGTCTCTCTCACATCGATGTTTCTCTCTCTCTCCCTTTTCCTCCCTCCCTCCCTCCCTTCCAATCTCTCTAGAAATCAATGGAGGAGATGTCCTTGGGTGAGGATTTAAAATGAATGAATGGATGAAGTATCAATCTGGGCCTAGAATAGAGCCTTGCAGTGCAGTGATGGCGGCTGTTTTGTCACCTGTAGGCCCCCCTGGCTGTCGTCTTACTAGTTTCTAGGATGGTTTCAAGTGGAGGGAACACAGTGTCACCCTGAGACCAGTTTATCAGGAATGGCTTAAGACTGCAGGCCTTCATGGAGTGAACTCTTTCCACTTGCCACTCTCTCCTTGGTAGCAGTAAAATGGGTGTGACTGTGCAGCAAGCATGATTGTACCTGTGTTTGAATGACTTTTTGTTTAGCATAATTCTCTCCAGGTCCATCCATGCTGTTGCAAATGGTAAGAGTTCTTTCTTTTTCATAGCAGCGTAGTATTCCATTGTGCAGATGTTGAAATGACTTTTTGAATATTACAGTCAGGTACTCAGAAGAAAGTTCTCTTTTACCTTCTCTGTGCTTTTATACAATTACATGTTTAAGGTAAATTCCATAGTGCTGTTTGTGAGGTGGTCATTGCCTCACACCTGAGCCAGGGGATGTGGTCCCTGGAGCAGGCCCTTCCCCCGCCACTGGCAAGGGGAGCCCCGGGCTCTACAGGCCAGACACTGCCCGCCTCCGGTGCACAGTCTGTGTGTGCGGGGAGGGGTGGTCCCTTCCTCTCCCTTCGTTTCACTGAGTCTCAGACAGCTTCAGTCATTGGCCAGAGTCTTAGAATTTGTAGGTGTTGGAACTTAGATTTTACTCCAGTTTTGCAGACCTCAGATTCCGGTTTCCTGCCTGCTGCCTCTCCTGTCAATGCCACACGGACTTGTCCAGCCTTCGCGTGCTGCCCATGCATCCATCAGGGCAGCATTTTTGTTTCTCCTGGAACTCTCTTCTCAACCCATTCTCTGTTCGGGGTGTACATTGTGCCTTTTTATGGGCTGCTTTCCTTCTTATTTCTGAGTTTCCTGTGTTTCTTCTTAGCTCAGATCTGGCCTTTGATGGGGCCCATGGTGATCAGTCTTTTTATAAAGAGGAACGTGGGCATTGGCAGTCAGCAGGAAGGGAACATGTGAGTCTGCCCGCCCCAGTGACCCACAGCCTGAGGAATGGGTCTTGAGGGTCAAACCAGAGCGCTCTCCACCTCCGCTGGCCCCTCCTGAGGGGCTGTGTCGGTGTTCTGGGTGCCAGGCACCTCACCTACCCACGGCCCTATGAACAGTGAGCACGGCCGGCCTTGCTGCCCTGGGTGCTGAGGCGTCAGAGCCTCCTTCAGTGCCATGGCTTCGTGGCACAGATGCACCCACAGGAGGTTTGGTTCATTTCGCAGTGCCCAGCTTTGCCTGAGCAAAGGGTGTTTAATGTTGTGTTTAGTCTGTAAAAACCATTTCAGAATTCTACAGTAAAAGCCATGGCTGTACCTCATCCTTTCCAGAATTCCGAGCTTGTAGGTCAGTTGAGGTTTGCTGCAGATGCTGACTGAGCTCCAGGATTTGCTGTCTGGGCCTCACCAGGTTACTTCCATGGTCACTGGCCCGTGGTCACTGTGCGTGATGCAGGCATGGTCTGGACTTGTCTGAGACGCTCTTCTGTCCCGAGCCCTGAGGAGGCTGGCCCTGTGCCGACCAGGAGGTTCTCTCAGGGTCACCCTGGGGCTGAGAGGGGCCGATTATTTGGCAAGACCATCGTGAAGGACCTCAGAGGTTGAGAGGTTTGCCTTACAAACCAGGTCTTCTCAGGAAATCTATCTTCTGCAATATTCCTTGTCCAAGGCTAACCAGGCTGATGAGTCCTGGCCTTTAATCTGTTTAATCATCATCTAACATCCCAAGCAGAGGGAGGGCGGGGGTGCAGGGACAGTGACGCTCAGAGTGGCGCTCTGCTGCCGTGCTCTGTAGTAATGCACAGATGGGCTAGGTGGGGCCCACCAGGGAATGTGCCCTCACACAGTGAGCAGCCAGAGACACGCAGGAGGGAGCTGCACGGGGCTGGTCCCTTGCACAGGGCTGACCCGAGGGGCGAAGGAATTGGAGGCAAAGGAGAAAGGGCGGGGCGGTGCCCGAGGGGTCTTGGGCAGCCTAGTTTGTTCCTTTTTGCAAAATGTTTTCCAGAGATAGAGACCACAAATGTTAAATTCTTTTGAGTTCAGCTTACAGGGTTCCAGGCCTCAATGACCATCCTATCCCTTTTCTGGAAAAGGAGGCTCTGTGCCCGGCAGACGTGTGTGCACACCTGCCAGCCACTTCCCCCATGCACTAACTGTCGTGCTGTTTGCTCATGCCAGCCAAAACCCGGGCAGCGGACTTACTGGTGAATCCCCTGGATCCACGGAACGCCGATAAAGTTAGAGTTAAGATTGCTGACCTGTGAAATGCTTGTTGGGTGGTAAGTAGAATTTTCTTTCTAAAACATTTGGTTGTGGCCATGTAGAAGACAGGCTGTTTTCTTTTTTTAATGTGTCCTCCCTGGTAATGCAGTCTGTTCCCTTTCAGCATAAACACTTCACAGAAGACATCCAGACACGTCAGTACAGATCCATAGAGGTTTTAATAGGAGCAGGTTACAGCACCCCTGCTGACATCTGGAGCACGGCCTGTATGGTAAGAGCGGCGTAGGGCGTGGCCACTTTCCTCCCTGCAGAGGCTCATCACCTGGGTGCCCGTGACGGTCAGGGTCTCGCTGGTGCTGCCGTCCGCACCGTCCTGACCATAGAGGTTGTCCACTGTGGGCAGGGGAGGGGCAGGTTGCAGCCTTAAGTGTCCTAAGAATTGGAAGAACTCTTCTCGGGCATGTCCTGGGCGTGGGCTGGGTTGGGTCTGGTCTTGTGAGAGAGGTGTCCTCTCAAGACCCTGGGCAGCCAGCCCTGAGAACCAGACCTCCACTGTGGTGGCAGCGACTTCAGCTAATTCCTCTGGTTGCTGAGAGCCTGCAGGTTGTCTGCAGCCTCATGCTTCACTCACACTGTGGCCCAGGGGATGATTTTCTGAGTGTGGAGGCCCCTGGCCGACCCTATCTCTTTACTGGAGAGGAAGGTCAGCCATCTACCAGTGTTTTGTCTCTCTTTTTCTATAAAGTCAAATCTAGAGAATGTCCTGGCTTCTTGTTCAGGGCTGTCCATTCGCTTCGGAGACAGCAGTAGCTGCACACGCTCCTGAGACCAGGTCTTCCGTGGGGGACACGGTGAGGTTTTCCTCGGACCTCAGGAGTCCTCTTCCACCCGGTGTCCAGTCCTTTCCCGCTGCCGGTCTTGTGCATCAGGAGTTTAGTGGTGTCTAAGCTCGCCCCAGGCCCCACCAGGGCATCTCTTTCTCACTCCCTACATGTGAACTGATGAACGTGAACGGTCCGTCATCCATAAGCCGGTTTCGGTTTCTCTTTCTTGGCCCTCTCTCCTGGCCAGGTCAGCACCTTCCTCCTCGTGGCTGTACTGGGGAGTCCTGTTGGAAATGGAGTGTGTGTGTGTTGATTAGAGTGGTGGTTCATGCTTTCCTTATTTCATATCCCCCCCTCACCCCCCAATTCTCCTCTGACCTTGAAATGCAAGGGCATGTGTGCAAAGCTAGGCACTTGTCTCATTGAAAAAATGCTGAATAATTAGATTTACTGTTATTCAAAGGTGAATGTAACAGTTGAGTTTATTGGATTATTTGTTACCGCTGCAGCAAAAGCATTGTTAATAGCACTAAAACGATATGAAAAAAGTAGATGTTTCAGGTTAGCATGATCTGAGGCAACAGATATGGCAAACAGAACTGAAACTGTGCCTTTCTATTCCCGCGTGGCTCTGATGGATATTTCCAGATAATTCTGAAAATTGAGTTTCTCAGTAAGTATCAAAAACTAAGGCATTGCTGTGACTGGGTATGGAAAAGAATGGTTAAAAGACTTGGTGGAAATGTGGTGGTTCCTTTGAAGCTCGAGATGCTCTGTGTGGCTCCTGAGGGCAGGCGGGGGCGGGCGGGGGCTGGGGGGGGGGCTGGGGCAGGAGAGGGGAGGCTTTGAACAGTGGGAGCTGCGGGGGAGGATGCTTCAGGACGGGCTGAGGTCAGGCCTTGCTTGTCCCAGCAGCACAGAAGGGGCCACGTCAGAGCCGCCCTGAAGAGACTCTGAGAACTTTTTTAACTCTGATATCCTGTGCTTCTAATTTTGGATCTTAAATGTTGGTGATATAACCAGAAAAATAGGACAAGATCACAGATATGGCAGAATAATGGCAGAGCAGGCAGTACAGGCCATACCAGGGTGTCTGTCTTCCCTCCATTATAGAAGAATTGGTCCGTCCACACAGTCTCCTGCCCGCTGACTCCTGCTGCTGCTGCTGCTGTAAATGGTGGCCTCAACTTCAGCCACCCCTGGGGAAGAGCATTCACTTCTCCTTCCAGCAGCTCTCCCCCCGACCCTCTCGCCCCTCCTTTCCAATAAATTAAACACACTCTCCCTCAGCACTTCTAGGGCCACTTATGAGGGTATGAAAATTTTTGCCAACGGTGATTTTTCTGGGAGGTGCAGTCTTCATCCCCCCCCCCCCCCACTTGTCCCCGAAGGTCGTGACTGAGAGCTCCCTTTTGTTCTAAGTAGAGAACCTGGTAAAGATGAGGCAGTGTTTCCACATGCCCATCCTTTTATCAAAGTTTCAAAATATAACAGTGTATTACATTCATAATTCCAAGCTGCGTTAAGCTCCAGCGTTCTTGGAGGAGAAGCCCAGAGTCCTCTGGGTGTTAGGTGGCACCAAGCTCTGCGGAGACTGCAGTGGGGGTGGCGCTCCTGCGGGGTGGCCGCACCATCCTGCTCATGAGCCCTCAGGAAAGGACAGCACAGTGAGTGCAGCAGCTGGAGGTGATCAGGTGTAAGTGCATGGACCTGTCACACTGTGCAGGTCGAGGCATGGCTCCTCTGTACCGGTCAGAGCCCCCGAATAGGTAGCTTTGTGTGGACGCCATGGTGAGTTTGAGTCTGTGCTCTAGAAACAAGAAAAGCCATTGGACAGATTTCACTAAACTTCTTTAGCACTGGTCACATGGCAGAACTAACAGGTGTCCTTACCTATTCAGAATGGGGCACTTTGGCATGAGAGGTGTTTCAGGAAAGAGATCTCCCCAGAATCTGAGAACAGAGGTTGGTCCAAGGGAAGGCCTCTGAGGCATCAGGCCACGTACAGAGGAAGAACCCAAAGTTCCCAGTGACTGAAAATAAATAAGAATTATGAAGGTTGTGTTGGGAGTCACTTAATGAGTCAAAGGCAGAAGCCTCATGGTTTCATAGCTACCGGCAGGTAAGGAAGTCGCAAAGTCCAGATGTCGATGTTTTCTTGGTCGTGTGTGTTTGCCCTGTTATGCATGTCTTGTTTGTTAAGAAAATCTCGTCACTCTCCAGAGAACCAGGACCAGATAACATGAGGAGCCCCTCTTCCTTTCCTCTTGTGAACCATTTCATCAATAGGCTTCTTTGACTTAAGGATTTCCTTGGAAACATGTGGGTACTATCAAATAGCCATCTTTCCAGGAACACTCAGCGGATATACCCCAGTGTTAGGCTGCACGCAGTGCACACAGCTAGGTTGAAATATTTTTGGAAATTAGTTAGAAAAGTGAGGACCTAAGGGAGGGCCAGGGGCAGCTGGCACTCTCCTTGGAGCTCCCATCTGCAGCCTCGTGGGTCTTCCTGTGAGGGCTTCACCGCTCCCTGTGGGCTTGTAGGTACTGAGTTGATTGTGTCCTGGTCTTCCCCGAGTAAGGCCATTCAGTGTGAAACCCAATTGTTCCTCTTGGCACTTGAGGCCAAATGTGAGGTTTTGTGTCCTGACCTGGGATCGGTTGTTTACTGGCTGGAGAGGAGAGGCCCCGTCCTCGGGCACTGCAGCGCTGGGGCAACACTGTACTCCAGGTCCTGCTCAGACCCAGAGCTAGTTTGGGCAGGGACCCCAAGTTCATGAACTAGTGGTTCCGGGCTGAGTAGGCCAAACTGTGGTTTTGAGCGCCGGGAGAGATGCCCCAGCTGCAGGCCAACAAGTCTTCCCCAGGTTGCCTTCCCCATGGTATGGTCATTGACCCAAGAAGATGGGTCAGTGCAGTTGGCAGCTCATTGAAGGGGGAGTGGGGAGGGCAGTGCCTTGAGACAAGTGGGAGTTGTGCCACAGTCAGATCCACAGCACCTTTCAGAACAGCACAAGCTAATACAGAATAGAAGTAAGTATGGTAAAAACCAAAAATGGGATTTAGCTTATCCTGTTTTGTTTTTAAAACATGTGTATTTGATCAGCAGAGCAATAGTAGTTGCTGCCTTTATATATTATTATCACACTAGAGGCCTTGTGCACGAAATTTGTGCACTGCGCGCTGGGGGTGGGGGTGGTCCCTCAGCCTAGCCTGCACCCTCTCCAATCTGGGACCCATCGGGGGATGTCTGACTGCTGGTTTAGGCCCGATCTCTAGCAGATCGGGCCTAAACCGGCAGTTGGACATCCCTCTCACAATCCGGGACTGCTGGCTCCCAACCTCTTGCCTGCCTGCCTGATTGCCCCCTAACCACTCCCCTGCCAGCCCGATCGCCCCCAACTGCCCTCTCCTGCTGATCATCTTGTGGCTGTGGGCGCTGCCATCTTTGAGTGCGGGGCAGTCAATTAGCATATTCCCTTCTTATTGGCTGTGGGTGCCGCCATCTTTGCGACGGTGTGAGGGTCAATTAGCATATTCCCTCCTTATTGGCTGTGGGCACCGCCATCTTTGAGTGCGGGGCAGTCAATTAGCATATTCCCTTCTTATTGGCTGTGGGTGCCGCCATCTTTGCGACGGTGTGAGGGTCAATTAGTATATTCCCTCTTTATTAGATAAGATTATTAAACTCATAGTCCTGAGATGGTGTGTGTGTGCATGAACCTGGTGGAAGTGGGAACAGGTGGCCCCCTCTACACAGGTGTGCTAGGGGCAGACAGTGGCCACCGAGGCAGCCAGCTCTCCTTGCCCTCCTCGGAGGGCTGCACAGGGATCAGGTTCCTCCCAGCCCCAGGCACAGGGCAAGAGGGGCTTCTTAGGTTCTAGGTCAGTGATGGCAAACCTTTTGAACTTGGTGTGTCAGCATTTTGAAAAACCCTAACTTAACTCTGGTGCCGTGTCACATATAGAAATTTTTTGATATTTGCAACCATAGTAAAACAAAGATTTATATTGTTGACATTTATTTTATATATTTAAATGCCATTAAACAAAGAAAAATCAACCAAAAAAATGAGTTCGTGTCTCACCTCTGACACGCGTGTCATAGGTTCGCCATCACTGTGCTAGGTGTTCCTTTGGTTGAGTCAGAAATGAATGACATGATGAGATGTTGAAAATAGCCCCCTTAGTTACTAAGACATGAAGGTCTTTGCTTCAGGAGAGTGGCAGCAGCCAGGGGCCAGGTTAGCCTGCTGGTTGAGTGCAGGCTCCGGAAGCAGAGAGACCTCGCCCGGATTGAGTCCTCCTCCTACCACTCGAGGCTGAGCAGTGTTCTGGCCAGCCCTCCGCACAGCTTGTGGTGCCAGGACATGTCTGTTTACTTCCAGTAAAATAAGGACAGTGCACAGCCCTTTCGTCTTCCAGCAAAGGAGGTGCAAGATTACTTCTGGGGCTTTTTTGAACTTTTTGAAAGGGAGAAAAAATTTGGAGTTGAGGTCTTTTAAGGAGGCTTTTTGGTTTGATTGAGATCCTTAAAAAAATGTAGGTCTCTGTACAAGGAGGAGAACTTGGGGCCAGTCTCTGGAGTGCTTAGCCTGTCATCTGTTGTGTTTTAGGCCTTTGAGCTGGCGACCGGAGATTATTTGTTTGAACCGCATTCTGGAGAGGACTATTCCAGAGACGAAGGTGAGTATTGCTGCCTGCTGGTACCGTAGTGTGGGGCTCCTGCCCGCGGGTCCTGAAATTCTGGAGAGTATTATATCTTGTTCTGAAATAGAACCATGTGTTGGTGTTTGAACACCAAGTTCAGATGATTTTCTTTTTGAGCTTGAAGCCCCTTCAGTGACAGGGAATGGGCAGAGCCTCCTGGAGCGCCTTCCCTCCTGCTGCCCACAGGCCCCCCCCCACCCCCCCGCCCCAGCCGGCCGGGAGAGGACAGGCTGCACAGAGCCGGGGCCTCTGTGTTCCTTTTGTCCACTGATCCGCTACTTGTTTTCCTCTCCTGTTGGGGAGCTGAGCTGAAACCCAGGGAATTCGAGCTTGAACCCCATCTGTGAACCTGGCCCTCTCTATGCTGAGTTGCTTGTGATGCTGGGTGGCCTGGGATGTGCTGGTATTCATGACCGTTAATGCTCCAGATGGTGCTGAGGCCTGCCAGTCCCAGAGCCTCTGCATGGCTGTGCTGCAAACATTGTTGATTTGAATGTTTCTGAGTTTTTACTAATTTGTTTTCTCCCTCTTTTACCCCCTCCTTCCCTCTGTCCCGCCCGTTCCCATCCCTTTTTTCTCTCCTTTGTAGACCACATAGCCCATATCATAGAACTGCTATGCAGTATCCCAGGGCACTTTGCTCTATCTGGAAAATACTCTCGGGAATTCTTCAATCGCAGAGGTAGTACCTCTTCTTTTTGGAAAGCGCCACGATGCAGACAGAAACGGAATAGCAGCTACTGGTTTCAGCATTCATGGTGACAGGCGTTTCTCCTAAATTTATAAAGCAGCCGGCAGAACCCGGTGCTGGTGTCAAAGCTGGGAGGGAAATCACGTGGCCCAGTGCTGGTCACCTGTGCACCAGCTCCTCCGAGGTGTCCTGGGCCCGGTGCCTGCATCCAGCCACACGGCGGAGCCAGTGCTTTTGTTGCTCTGGCCGCTCGGTTTCTGTCTGCACAGGCGGTGGCCGTGTCTGCATGCAGCGTGTGATTAAACTGTCGTGTGTTTCTGTTTTGCTGGTAATGTTTCCCAATGCAGATCACATAGCATTGATCATTGAACTGCTCGGGAAAATCCCTCGAAAATTCGCTATGTTGGGGAAATATTCCAAGGAATTTTCACCAGAAAAGGTAACAGTACTATGCAACACTAATTTCAGCATAATCCTCTCCCTAAAGGAGAAATTATGCTTTTGCATTTGGGCATTGGAGAAAAACCTGGACTTTCACAACTGGGGAATTCTACTGAAGGAAGCTCCCAAGAAATAAACATGAATGAACCATCTGATACCTGTGGAATAAGAATTTTGTAAGAGACAACCTTCCTAAAATCTTTTATCTCCTCCACACCTCCTCTCTCCTGCTCTGAGTACCAATCTGTGTATTAAAGTATTTATAAGAGGAGTGAAGTGATCGTTAGAAACCAGCTAACCTTACCTTTACATTTTCTGTGCTGTTCATGGAGCTGGAGTGACCTGCACCGGAGCAGCGGCAGCCCAGAGCCTTGCCTTGTGAACGCCCACTGCTGTCCTCTGGGACCTGTCGGCGGTTCATGCAGTGGGCAGGCCTGTGACACCCATTGAGCTCCATTCCTGCAAACCCGCCCCTGTTCCCCCATTGCCGGATCTCACCCTGTATTATAAGTGATTTTATTTTAATATTATTGTTCTTATTGATCCTTCCTTGGCATGACCTGTTTCTTTGCCCTGTATAGTCAGTCCCCTTATTAATGATCAGTTTTCAAAAACTCCAGGGAATTATTTTTAAAGAGTCCCTCCCCAGTGCTATAGTCTTTTGTGTGAATATAATTCTCTTAATTCATGATTTTTCAGCTTAATTTTTTTATTGTTGTTAGAACCTTTAAAATTGGTATGAGCAGGACATGGAGTTATAGAAATTCCTGAAAATCTCAGATACTCTCTGCCCCCTGCCCTAACCTGATTTGTTGCACCAATTTGACATTTTATTTTCCTATGAGATAAAGGAATTCTTAGAGTAGTTACCCCCCCCCCTTTTATTGTTGTTAATTCTCATCCAAGGATATTTTCTCATTGTTTTTTAGAGAGAGTGGAAGGGAAGGGGAAAAACATTGATGTGAGAGAGGCACATCGATTGGTTGCCTCCTGCAAGTGCCCTGATCAGGGCCAGGGATTGGAGATTGAGCCTGCAACCAAGGTACATGTCCTTGACTGGAATTGAACCCAGGACCCTTCAGTCCACAGGCTGACAGACGCTCTATCCACTGAGCCAAACCAGCTAGGCTAGAGTAGTTATCTTTTATTATACACTTGATGTTCAGCTCACCAGCCTTGTTTTGTCCTGTAGGTTTTATTTCCCTGTTAAATATACGGGAAAACCAAGAACTAACCATGGGAAGGTGTTTATGTGTTCCACTTCCTGGAGCACATTGACCACAACCGAGCTTTTCTGGGACCACCCAGTGGGCAGCCTGTGACATGTGAAACCAGATGCAGTTATTTTTTTACTACCTTTTTACGGCTTATCACAGGAAAAAGAATTGCCAGGGAAAACGATTTACCAGACAACCTGTATTAATTTTGGTTCTGAGATTCTGGTCTTCAAGTCTGGGTCACAGGAGTGAGATGGAAAGTTCCCCTGCCCCACCAGCAGGCTCACACCCAGGACCCTGAGCAGCCTGAGGCCATCTGTGCTCGGGGTGGTGCTGCCCTGAGGCGCCCCGCCCGGCAGGCTCTGCAGCAGGCCCAAATGTCCTCCAGGCACCGCACTGGAGAAGACCAGGCAGCAGCAGCTGAGGGCCTGCACCCTCCTCACCTGTGAGGGTTGCCTTCAGAGGGCAGGCTGATGAGTGCTGCCTAGTGAACTGATGTCAGATGGTGGTGGGTTTCAGCTCAGAGCTCCCTGTTCTGGGGCCCTTCGTGCTGGAAGCTGGCTTTCTGGTTGGCCTTTGCATCAGCACCCCGGCACCTGGGTGCTCCTGGTCTGTGCCCTTCCCTGCCTGTGCACAGGCCAGTGTAAGTTCTCCATTGTCCCGGCTGTGCTTAGGGCTTGCATACACGGTTCTTTTTGAGGCGCTTGTTTCAAGGTGACCTGTGGAGTCGAATGCACTTAGCATTCTTGGTGTAAAAACTCATGCTTGTCCCAGGATTTGCCTTCGTAGTCCCCGTATGTGGTGTAAAAACTCATAATTCTGGAATATTATAATTTTATGGACAGAATAACATATTTCCCTTCACAAATCACTTAATATTTAAGAGACATAATGGAAGTACTTCACTTTTTTCCCTAAAAAGTAACCTGATAACCTGGGACTGGCAGATACAGTCCCAGTCCCAAAGCCTGCACTCCGGGGGAGCGCTCCCGCAGGCCTTTCCTGGCAGCTTTCTGCGGCTCTGTCGGGGCTGCCCTGGGCTGGTGAGGGCGGCCGGTCAGGGCTCCCATCCAGAAAGTAGCCTGGCTGGTGTTCTGTTTGCACACACAGTGTGTGAGAGCTGGTGACGAGGAAGGGAGAAAGGCTTCAAAAGTGAAGACCATCACCATGAGGTGTCATTATGTCCGTACTTGCAAAATTTGTTTCAGCAAAACATATCTTGGTATATTTTCTTCAGAGAAAAAATTGTCAGGGCAAAAAAATTCTTTAACTTATGTGGGAGCCACTTATGTTCTTACTTTATTTTTATAGTGAGTGGTGGCAGTGCAGGTGCTGTTTCTTGTGTTTTATATGCGGGGCTGGAGCTGGTAAGGGGACTGGAGGCCCTGACTCCTCCGATGAGCCTGGATTTATCGTTTCTGCCCGGGGCAGATCTCCAAGTTTGGGAGCTGAGGGTTTGTTTTTAACCTTCGTCAGCTGGTTATCAGACAGCATTTCTTATTGTTGAGTTAAATGCAAGAATGTGTACATACAGTCCTAGGGCCTGGGCGAGTTTATTTCATGTTTTTGTTGTAGTTTTTTGGCATCATGTATTCTTTCACCTAGCCACATAATCCACATGTTCTTTTTAGAGGCAGTTCAGTACTTTGTTATATTGCATTGTTCTTCTGTCTTCATTGCCTAGGATTATTCTGCATATTCTTCATTGTTTAGGATTATTCTGCATATTTTCCTGTTACAGGCCATATATTTGCACATACAGTTTTTTATGTGCGATTTACCTGGTCAAAGTATGTTAGATATTTTAGACTGGGGATATTTTTATCAGTTTGTGATACTAGTTAGGTCTGAATAGTTTTCACAGCCTTTCAGCACTGAATTGTTATGCAGACTTTAAGTCACCTTTGGGGTAATCCATATTTTCACTAAAGAGTGCACATTCATGCCTTTTGATGGATTTTTGTTTGTGTAAAAACTGGCATCCTCGGGACTACATGTCTCGGTTGTTCTGGGCAGACAGTGCCTCTGGGTAGTTTCATTCATTTCCAAGCCTGGAAAGTATTTCTTCCAAGTCAGAATAGATGAGTGTAAATAGAGTCCATCCTCCCCCCCTCGCCCCCCCCCCCCCCCGCTCCCAAACAGCTTGTAATAGCCTGTTATGTGTGAGCTTTCTCCCCTTGCTTGGATGAGATCAGTAGTCACTATAAAATCAATAGAGCTGCATTATAGAAAATACAGGAAAAAAACAATCTTATTACAACACTGATGTGTGGGGGGGCACCTGTTATATCTTTTTTTAAATTTTCTGTTCCCATAGTCCCTTTTTTTTAAAAAACATATTTTATTGATTTTTTACAGAGAGGAAGGGAGAGGGAGAGGGAGTTAGAATCAATGAGAAAGAAGCATCGATCAGCTGCCTCCTGCACACCCCCCACTGGAAATGTGCCTGCAACCAAGGTACATGCCCTTAACTGGAATTGAACCTGGGACCTTTTAGTCCGCAGGCCGACGCTCCATCCACTGAGCCAAACTGGTTAGGGCCACGTGTTATATCTTTATGAGCACTTTGAAGATAACTCTTGTGATCAATGTATAGAACATAGTTTTCACATTCATTCTTTTACTACCAAACATTTTACCATATAATTCCATGTTATTAAGTAGTATTAAATAATATTCATTCAACAAACCACGGTTGTTGTTTTTAAACACCATTCTCCTATTACTGAACATTTGAAATACGGCAAGTATATGTACTTTTGCAATATGCATATTTAGGAGGTATGTGTGTGTGGGGTGGGGGGAGGGGAGGGTGCCAGGGTTTATTTTCTTAGGCTGGTCCCTAAAACTGGAATTTTGGTTTAAAGGAGATGAACATTCATGATTGCTCAGACTTTGAGGGTGGCTTCCCCTGAATCAATAGACCTGCCCTGCAGACTGGAGGCTCCACTCCATCCCCAGTCCTCATAAGGGAGCCAGAAGCTGTAAGAAGAACGTGTGGATAGATACATTTTTTAAAATATATTTTTATTGATTTGAGAGAGGAAGGGAGAGGGAGAGAGATAGAAACATCAGGGATGAGAGCGAATCATTGATGGGCTACCTCCTGCACACCCCCCACTGGGGATTGAGCCTGCAACCCCGGCATGTGCCCCGAGCGGGAATCAAACTGTGACCTCCTGGTTCATAGGTCAACGCTCAACCACTGAGCCACACCAGCTGTGCTAGATGTTTTTATTCAGAATTCTGTGCACATCGTGGTTACAACTCTGTAGACATAGCAGCTCATAACAGTGTACATTGAAAGAGTATAGACTAGAAGAAAAGGTCCCTGTGGGTGGGATTACAGTCACTTCTGTGTTTATAGTTTTTTGAGATGTTCTTTTATTTTCTTTACGATTAATGAAAAAGGAAGAGTGTTTCTAAATTGAGCTGAATAAGTGGGTGAAATAGACGAAGCCTTCTAAGACCTCTGTAAGCACAAAACTGGATGTCTGTTAATGCATATCATGAGAAAATTCACCATGTTGGTTAAACTGTGAAAGGGGAGAAATCGTCCCTGGCATGAGGTGTGCCTATAGGGTGCCCACAGGACTCTGGCTTGCCGTGGGCCTGAGAGGGTGTGGGGTGGAGTGCAGCTTGTCTGTGTGCTCAGATGGGCGCCCACGGAGGCCTCTCTGTGGGCAGGGGTGGGGTATCCTGTGAAGATTTCTAACAGGTGGAGAAAACAAGTTAATCATAATGTAAGCTTTCTGAGGGCAGTTTGGCGTAAAGGTAACTTTTTCTCCTATTATGAAAAAGGCGTTTACAATTACTGCCCGTTTACTAGCTTTTTAGTCATTCTGTTATGTCCACGGGGCTGCTTGGGTTTATACTGCAGCCAGCACAGTTTGAAAAGAATAACTTCAAGGTTTATAAATGTATGCCCTGATATCTTAGATTTTACAACAAGTGTGTAGAAAGGAATGGTATCTGATACAGGTTGGCATCTAGAGCTGTGCTGCCCTGTAGAGGAGCCACAAGCTACTTACATTTAAACACATTAAAGCTGGAATTCCTTAGCCACACTGACCATATTTCAAGTGCTCAGAAGCCATAGCCAGCCTGCAGCTGTCCCCTGGAGTGCAGATGAAGTGCATCGTAGGCTACCATCACAGGGTGTTCTCAAATCGCACTGTTCTAAAGGAAGAGATGCCTTTTTCTTTTGCGTGGTAACATGTAAAATAGTGGCCCAAAGTGTTTAAATAGTATGTATCTTAAAGCTTTTTCTAAGCAAATTTGCAAGTTGCAAAAAATACCAAATGGCAATGGGAGTGCCTCCATCAGTTTTGCAAATGGAAACCTCTTAGATGCACTCACCAGGCCCTCCTCATGTAAAGAAACCTAGAATCGATGTGAACGAACTAGTCCCTGTTAAATTAATGCCTGTTTACATTGGCCAAGCTTACTTGTAGATGACACACTCATGTACATTTAAGGATTATTCTTGAGGAGAAAAGCTGGCCTTCTTTGTTGTTTCATAGTGTTAAGCAGGTAGGTATCTGCTTCATTGAAAAGAACCTGCCTAGAACAACAGTAGGAAATGCACACTTGGGGCTTTCTTGACGTGTCTGTTCTCCCTGCAGGAGAGCTGCGGCACATCACCAAGCTGAAGCCCTGGAGCCTCCTTGATGTACTTGTGGAAAAGTATGGGTGTCCCCATGGAGATGCTGCACAGTTTACAGGTTTCCTGATTCCGATGTTAGAAATGGTTCCAGAAAAACAAGCCTCTGCTGGCGAATGCCTTCCGCATCCTTGGCTGAATTCTTAGCAGATTTTACAAATACGGTAGTATTCTGAGCTAGCAAATGTTTTCCAGTACATTGGATCTAAACGGTGACTCTCATTCTTTTTAACATGATTACAAGTGAGCTGGCTTCATCCTCCGACCTTTATTTTGCTTTCAGGAACTGTTGTTTGACATTTTGCTTTATGCAATATGATCCTGGGGAAGGGCAGTCTCTATCTTCAGCTTAGTAGCTCACTGACCCACTTTCTTCTGGAACAATACCACGTCTCTAAGCATTGTTTCTGGTGTTGTGTGACATCCAAATGTCAGGTTTTTTGTTTTTTTTAAAGAAAAATACTTTCCTTGTGTTTTGACAGGTTTTGTAACTATTTATGAAGAAATATTTTAGCCAAATACTATATAGTTTACAATCTTAAGAAATTATCAAGTTGGAACCAAGAAATAGCAAGAAAATTTACAATTTTATCTTCTGGCAAAGGGATATCATTCCTGTATTATAGGATATGTAAATGCAATGCACCCTGTAAATGTTAATTTCCATTAAATATAGGATGGGAACTCCAATTTCAGAAAAGTTACCAGGTCTTGAGTGCTTTGTAGCCTAAGTTGCATGTAGTGGACTTAGCTCCAGGGAGTTGTACAAACTTCATTCCATAACGGTCCTTTATCTGAGGATTTTAAACAGAGTGGCTCTGGGTTATGTCATTCCCTATATGGCACCTGAAGAGAGAAAAAAACATACTTCCCATTCTAAAGTACGTTTTATAGTTTAGCATTCCTTTTCCTGTTTTTGCGTATTTTAAAAGTACTTTTAAGAAGAAAAAACAACAGCAGTTTCTCTTTAAAAATGAGATGGCCTGGTACCATGTGGTGTTGCCTCCTCCAAACACTAAGTTGAAGTCTACGTAGATTAAACTGGACAAGAGAAACATGTTCAGTGTGTGAAATGAAAAAATACATATTTTTGGAAAATCTTGCTTGTGTTTGTCTAGAAACCAAGGTATGGTATATGCAATTTGCAGTGTAATGGGCAGAATATTAACAACTCAGAGGTAACAGTGATCACGTTCATTCTGTAGGCATTTTTTATGTGTGACTACAACAAATTTTACTAGTTTGTCTTTTCGTGCATTGAAGTTGAGAAATTGATTTTCCCTTTGCAGGTTGTACACAGTTTTGTTTATCATTTCTTTAAAATTGTAGAATCCAGGACACAAACCATAGTAGGCAATACAGTTTTAGGATATAATATACAAGAGGTCTATTTAGCCTCTTTTAGAAGTCAGTGGATTGAATGCCAGTTTTTGGGTTTTTTTTTTAAATTTTACATTTAAGGTGCCTCCTTTTTCTTGACTTTGTCTATTAACATTTATCCATATGCCTTTGCAATAACTAGATTGTGAAAAGAGAACAAGTGTTGTAACAATAATCCATTGTTTGAGGTGCTTGCAGTTGTTTTAAAAATTAAAGTGTTTTTGGGTTTTTTTTCCCCCCAGACGCCTTGGTCATTGGCCTATATTTGAATCCATAGAATGAACAAACATTTGCTATCCTTTTAGTGTAGTCTACCCAAACTAAAGTAAATATCAACATTCCTGTTGCAGGAAATGTAGTTCTATAACATGAATTAAGGCTTTATACAAGGAAGTCACTCATTGTTTTGTAAGGGTATAGAATATGGATTCAGAGAAGATGCTGCAGTATGGATTTAATACCTAGGATCTCAGTGATCCCTTTTCATTTGTTTAATGAAAAACATTACTTATACTTTGAGTATTACAATTCTTTTTCAACAGTGTTCACTGTGAGGGAACAATACATATAATTCTCTTTGGAGTGAGCATTATATCACCTATTACTGTGAGGTGGAACATGCTGTTCATTTATGAAATGTGCTTGTACGTTTTTCTAATGAGGCTATAGGTTATCATACAGGTTCTATGACAGATGGTGGCTGTAGACCAGCGATGCTATCCAACATTTCCATAGGAACCATAATAATTTTTACCAGGGCTATAGCACACTTGAATGAAATTTCTCTAATGCAATTTTGGCTGTTTGAAAATTAACTAGATTATGAATTTTGGAAGGATCTGTCCCTCATGATAAAATAGTCTACCTAGTTTACAATGTAAAAAACAATTATTCTTGCCCTGGCCAGGTGGCTTGGTTGGTTGGAGCGTTGTCCTGTACACCAAAAGGTTGCAGGTTTGATTCCTGGTCAGGGCACATACCTAGGTGTGGGTGTGATCACCAGTCAGGGCGTGTACAGGAAGTAACAGATGGATGTTTCTCTCTCACATCAATGTTTCTCTCCCTCCCTCCCTCTCTCTGAAATCAGTGGAAACACATTTTCAAGTAAAGATTTTTTAAAAATGAAACAACTGCTCTGTAAGGAATATACATTTGTTTTAGGTACAGTGGTTTTTAGCAGATTCTTGGTGGCTCAATGATAATGTATACTATAAGCTAAAGAACTGCCGGTTATGTAGAACACTATAGCCAGTGATTTTAGTTGAACGTTCTATCTTTTCCTCTAGTCCATGTAAAGTCTTCATGGAAAAATGACAAGCAGTGGATTATAGCAGATTCAGAAGCTGGCTGTCTGGAAATTAGAACTTCCCAAAGGCAGAGAAAAGGTCAATATAAGAGCTTCAAAAAAGCATACATTTTTAAAGGTGAAAACTGATTTACTAACTTGCTTCTTCCTGTACCTGGATCATATATATATATATATATATATATAGTTAACATAACTACTGGTTTCTGCTGGGGTAGAGAGCTTTAGTTTATATCTACAGTTGAAATTAATTCCTAAATTCCACCTTTTTCTCCCATTAATTTTTTTTAACTTTAATGAAATTTTGAGTATTTTGAGAGTGTATGCATCCTTCATTATCAAGTCAATTAATTATATAAGATTCTGCAGTTGACAGAAAAGATTCTATATACATTATTTAGTAGACATCCATGAGGAATTAAAAATCCTTTAAAGAGATGAAGCTGTTTCACTATGCTTAGTTAACTTTGTTCTAGTGTTTGAAACTGTCGGGTTGGATAATGTGAAGCCATTTCTCCTTGGACAAGTGTTTCTTTTGGTAAAGTAGAATTTTGTTCGATAAAAGCAAGGGTAGTAAAGTTGACCCAAGTTCTCCTAAAACTTGAAGCTGATTAGGATTGATCTCTAAACGCAGCTGTGTTAATGTACTATCATTAGCTATTTGGAAATGGAAATTAAAATGTATAACATGACTTACAGTATTGCCAATTCTTAGTCATTTTAGTCTGTTCATGTTTTTCTTCAATGCACAGAATTTGTATGCTGTGCCAAATTATGTCAAGTAATTAGATGATGAAAAAAGTGTTGACAAATAGTGTCATTACTATTGGTTGTACTTATCAATTGCCTGAAAGGTAGAGAACATAAGAATAATTTTTTATTTTTCTAAAATAACTAGCAGTTTATATTTCAGCAGTAAAATGTTCACTTTGAGAGGTCATTTCCATTTTACTTGGGAGAACTAAGAATAATGCCTTTTTCCTTTAAATTTTGTACACCCAAAACAAGTTTTTTAATTTCCTATTTTCTAAAATTCCAAAACAAGACAGTAAATGTTAAATTAACATTTTTCAAACAATTTTGATAAATCAACAGGACATTGCAATCTTGTTGTAAAATGTACAAGTTAGATGCTCCTGTGTGTTTAGGCAAATACTCAATATTGTGAAACAGTTGTAAATTACAGTCTACTAGAGGCCTGGTGCATGACATTAGTGCACTAGGGGAGGGGCGGGATGTTGTAGTCTGGGACCCCTTGGGGAGTGGGCCTAAGCTGGCAGTTGGACATCCCCTGAAGGGTCCTTAGCACTGCCACAGAGGCGGAAGAGGCTCCCACCACTGCCACTGCACTAGCCAGCGGTGAGCCCAGCTTCTGGCTGAGCAGTGCGCCCCTTAGGAGTGCACTGACCACCAAGGGGCAGCTCTTGCATTGAGCGTCTGCCCCCTAGTGGTCAGTGTGCATCATAGCAACCGATCTTTCCGCTGTTTGGTTGATTTGCATATTAGCCTTTTATTATATAGGATAAGGGTATCTGTGCAATGCTTTCATGGTATGGGTTCAGTCTGCTTTCATGGTATGGGTTCAGTCTGTGTGAGATCAGATACAGTGTACAGAGCATTTACATAACCTAGTTTCCTGTGGCTCCTGCTCCTGAACACTGACCAGCAGAAGCATTACAGGAACAACCTTTACTGCTTCTTGACGCTTGCTGCAGTCCCCCTGAGGTAGTATTTGCTAAAGAAAACTGAAGGCTCCGTATAAACTATATAAAAACAAACTTTTGTAAAAGCACTTGTTTAAACAGACCCCAATCTCAGAAGTTGTACAGGACAATTTGGTAAAACGGACATAATTGTGATTTATTAACATGAATTAAAATGCCCAACCAGTGCTTCAATGTGACAGTATATTTAAAATAAAAAAGAAATTAAAGGCCATATACTGTACTACTTTCACGAAGATCACACAGTTTTGCGAAGACTTGTAATATGTACAATGCTATATATCAAATGAGAAAAGCTGTAAGCAATTATATATGCAAAAGAAATGCAGTATTTACAGTTTGTCAGGAGACATTAAAAATCATCTATACATTAAATTACATTTTGCTTGCAAATAACCATAAAACAAAATGAGCCATGTCCACATCAAACTATAAAAATCTGTATTGCATTTTTTTATATCTAAGATGCACTCACAGAACTGCTGACAGGAAGAAAAAAAATAAAATCCTCGTAGTGCCATTGCTTAGCTCTGTACGTAATGCCTATGTATAAAATAATATAGAAAACATTCACTAAATGAATTTAACTGCAACAATAAAATTTAAAGATCATGTAGCGTCAATTCTGCCAGAAAAACAGCTGGAATGTTCCACTTACAAAGTAAAGGTAACTAATACTGGCTTAATAGCACATTTTTAAAGGAATTTTTAAAAAGCAAAGGTGGGAACGATACAATGAAAGAGCACTGGTGTTTTTTTGTTTGTTTTTTAATACAAAGTTTCATGTACAAGCTTTAAAAAGTACCTTAACAGGTACATATTATACAGTTTATCTTACAGAACATTTTAAAAAATGTTTTGGGAGTCCATTTTAATGCCACCCTGAACCGTGGTAATTGTTCTGAAATGTTGGTGGCACCTGTGCTCTGTGAATTGGAATCTGTCCAGGCACTGGAGATGCCTGCTGAGGTCCTTGAACCCCGTGTGGCAGAGCCACAGAGCCAGGATGAGGACAGAACCCTGAAGCAGGTGTTGGAATACTGTTTGGTCCTTGGGGCTGGAGATGAGGACCTGCGACTGGTAATGGACAGTGTGGCCCTGTTCCAGAAGGCTGGTGTTGGGCTCCCGGTCCCAGAGCGGTGTGATGTGTAGCTTGTGAGGGATATGGTGGTACAGCTGGATGAGCACTTGAAGGAAAAAGTGGAGGTCCTTGATGAGGTGGATGGTGTAAGGCTTGAGCTGATGTGTTGTGATGCCCAGAAGCCAAAACACTGGAAGGTGGAGGTGGTGGAGGTGGTGGAGGTGGTGGTGCTGAATTTACAACATGCTGGTGTTGTGCTTGTAGACCTTGGAGTCCTGTGGAAGGATGGGGCGGTGGATGGTGATGAGGGGCAGGGGCAGGAGGTGGAGGGGGTGGTGGCAAATGGTGTCCAACAGTTTGGGCATGAATATGCGACCCGGGGGTGACAGCGTGAACAGGTCCTACTACATGTGCCACAGAGTGTTGCTGATGGGAACTTGGCTGTTGTACAAGATGTGGTCCTGGAGCAGGTGGTGGTGGAGGAGGGGGTGGGACGACAGTAGCAGAAGTTGGATGATGAATAGTAGGGTTCTGAGAAGGCAAAAAATGCCCTGGAGTAACATGGTGTCCTGGAACTGTTTGCTGGCTTGTGGTGCCAGGAAGTGCTTGATTTGGTCCTGATGTAAACACAGTCTGTTGGGAAAGACTACCTTTAAGCTGATTATAATTTTGAAAGTTTGCAGAGGGCTGCTGGTTTTGATAATAAGATGAAGAAGAAGGAGGCGGAGGGGGCGGAGGGGGTGGTGCCGCACTGTTCAGACTTTGTTGGTTAAACTGACTGTATGTTGCCGAAGATTGTCCTGAGGGTGTCTGTGTAAATAACGCTCCAGGAGGTGCCTGCTGAGTACTGGCCTGAAGGTTCTGTGCTGCTGGGTAAAAGTTTCTCTGAGGTTCTCGCTGAGGTGTTCCAACTTGAGGTGACTGTGAGTGGTGAGGCCTATAGGGAGACCCTAACTGCTGTGAAGGAGGCTTTGGTGAGAGATAGCCATGCTGGACAGGCGTGTGCGGCGTCGACGACTTGGGAGGATTTTCTATGTGAGGTGATGGAGGACAGTGTAACTTCACTGGTGCAGGAGGCAGCTTTTGTGAAAGTTGCTCAGATGAGTTACGAACGAGTGGCTGAGGAGGAGGATTCTTTGAAAGTGCTTGGGGGTTATTTAATAGCTGTTTTTGTTGGAGTTCTGTTTTCAGGTGAACACCATTCTCAGCTTCTGACACAATACCTGTTGCCTCCCATTGGGAATCTGGTTTTGTGAGTTGAACAGGAATTATAGGTCCCGGTGAGTTAGGCTATGAAAAGAAAAACAAATCATATAAACTATAAATTTAAGAAACAGACACACACATATATATAGGCTTGTTATATTGGTATTTATTGCTACTTAAATATCTAATGCTATTTAAAAAAGAGGTAAGGAGTAAGATTGGTTTGAGGACTCAATTTTAAACTGAATCCCTTCAATTAATTTTTATTGAAGACAAGTTAAGGAAATAATGATCTTTAAATTTAATCTGCTTTTCCCCTAAGTCAGTGGTCAACAAACTGCGGCTCGCAAGCCACGTGCGGCTCTTTGGCCCCTTGAGTGTGGCTCTTCCACAAAATACCGACTTCTGCGCATGGGCCACGAAGTTTCAATCCCACTGTGCGTGTGTGCCCGCACATGGCTCGTGAGCCACAGTTTGCCGACCACTGCCCTAAGTAATGAAACCTGTTTTTTAGCCCCATTATGAAAGAACTCTAATCACACTAAACACTTAGCAAGTTTCAATTCCATGATTGAAATTTCTACACCCAATCTAATAATAAATAGGTTGGGTAAATAAAGTTGCTCCCCCAAAACGATTGTGGTTGTAACACCTTTTACATTGCTCAAATATAATCTGAGTTCAAGGCTACTTAAATAATATATTGATGTTAAGGACAAAGAAAAAGGAAGTCAATCTCAGATGCCTCCTTTTTAGTTTCCAAAGTTACTGCCACATTAGATGATCACATCTATGAATTTCCTAGATGCCAATCGAATAGGGGTGGGACTCTTAGAGGAAATGTCAGTTACTGTAGTGTATTTAGCACATTAGATAGTTTGGTCAAATTTTTATAGGAAAAGTGTCCAGAAATCATAAGCTGGTATTTGATACTGCAGAAAAATCTCTGTGTACATTACCACCCACTTTTCTGAATGGCCATGTTCGAAGGTCAACATTATTACCTTGCTCATTTTTGAAGGGCTTTTACAAGCATCTGGGGATGGACATTCATTTGTAGTCATGGGTTCTAGATTTTCAGGATCAGGATCTATAATGCAGAAGAAAAATATAGTAAGTGCAAAATTCCACTATATATGTTGCCTTTTACTAACCTTCCAAAGTAATGTGCATTCCACTATTGAAACCAACTTTTTATGAAGGCTCTCTTCTCTCTGATTTAAAAAGGTACGATAGGTCATCTGCTTACTGACCTTCCACAAGTTCACTGAAAGAAGGGACTGGGCCCTTGGGTTGCAACTGGGGAATGTGATTTGAATGAGATGGAGGTGAAGACGGAACATGACTCGGTGAACATGGGACACATGGTGATTCTCCCCCTAGAGATGAAGCAGAAGCAGACCCAAAGAGAACATTAGAACTGCAAGAACAAGGGTGCAGAGTGATTAGCTGACTCCACTTTTTGGCAAAGGAACAAGCTCACTTACCAATATCTTTATCCTTTCGGTGATCACTGAGAAGTAAAGCTCTCTGGTAACTCCTTTCTCTCACCTGCTCCACTGAAGTTGAGGCAGTCCTTTCAAATAAAATCATATCATCAATTCAAAGAAGCTACTACTAGCCAGACTTTTCTTTGTCACTTAATAGTCAAATATGTCCTCTCAGAGCAAGTCTTTAATCTTTTGGGAAACCACTTTGGTATTAAGCTTTGGAAACAGTTTTTTTTCCCCCCTTTCTTTTCCTCACAGCTTTCAAAACAGATTTTTTTTTAATCCTCGTCTCTCCGAAGTACTCAATTGGACTCGATTCCTTTGTCTTAAGCAGTTTCTTGGTGAAAATGAGGGGGAGTTGGAGGGTTGTGTATTAACATTCAGAATGTTACTTCAGATTACCAAAGGTACCAAATACACCCTTTACAATTTACCTTGTGTCCGGATTGTAAGGTTAGCAGGAAGCTCTCTGGGGCAAGGGGACCAAGGAGCAATGTCAATGTGGCCTCCTGCCCTTTGCCAAGACCCATCCTATTTCCAGCTGCTTATCCTACTGAATAGTTGATGATTCTTTCCAGGTAACTGGTAAAGAAATTGGAGGATGTTGGCTATGATAGAGGTTCTTTGGAGAGGAATATTTATGTGAAAACTATCAAGGAGTGACCACAATGGACCTTTAACAACACAGGCAAATAATATAGCTGTTTTACAACTCATTTCCAGAGAGGATCTTTCAAAAGTTATGTCCACAAACCTCTATCGCTTAGCCTTGGGAGAACAACAAAAATGAAGACAGTTTATTAACAAAACCTTGTTCTTATCAGGATAGCAGACTTCAACACTTTACAAATAACAAAGACTATTTTCATTATAAGGTATACTATTTGTAGTTATAAAACTACTAATTAGGTTTTTAAACAGGCTTACCATTGAACTGGCTCATTCTTCTCGGTGGCAGAAACTTCCTTAACAGGACAGTTATTGCTGGTTTCTTCCGAAGAAGCATTATAACCTGTAGCTGGTGTTGCTAAAGGTAGGCCAGCAGTGCTTTCTACTGACTCCCCGTTTTCACTCCTGTTGCCACACCCATCACCATTGTTGCTCAAGTTTCCACTTGCATGAAGTGACACACTGACCAGTGGGAAGTGTTCTGTTTTAGAGCCACTTTTCCTCGCTTCACGTTGTCTTTTACGGTATTCTAATAAAGAAACCTTAAGAAAGGTAAGGAAAAGCAAATCTTTTATTCTTGTTTTATATGTCAGAGTCCATCTATTCTTTTTTTTCTAAAGAGAATTACTATATTTATATTAGGAAAATTATGTAAAATAATTTGATTCTGAACAAATAATTACCAAATGCCTACTATATACTAGGCATTGTATTTAATGATTTACATACATTATCTCATTTAATCCTCACAACAACCCTATGAAATAGGTATATTATCATCCCCATTTTACAGATGAGGAAATTGAGTAACTCACTCACTCAAGGTCACACAGCTGGTGAGTGTTGGAGCCGGGATTCGAACCTAGGTCTTACTTGAAAGCCCGTGCTCTTTCCACTATACTACATTGCTTCCCACAAAGTTGCCAACTGGATTCTGTTATAAAAATTAAAAGCACACATCACTAAAATTCTTTGACTTATAAAGCAATAAGCCTATTAACAAATATAATAAGTGTAGTTTCTCCCATTCCTCTGAAATAAGGCATTCTAATCGTCTTGCTATGTATGCCAAATGAATAATGGTGGTAAATCAGATAATTTATTATTTATATAATACTTATACTTTGCAAAATACAAATACTGAGGAAAGGCATTTCTATGTAAGGCTACTTATTCTATATAAAATAAGGGTAGTAACAAATATACAACTTTGTTTTTTTGGTTGGGAAGTGGTTATCATTTTTAAAAGTTACTCTTTTGGTGAAAATAATCATCTCGAGGTTTTAATCTCTGAAACCATGCTTCTTATAAGAATTTTCCATATGACTAGAGTGTTTGTTTTACTCCTTTGTCAACATTTTCTAATTAACTTGGCATTTACAAAAGATTTGAAAATGTACATAACAAAAATTTCAACTTGAATACCTATATGAATGCCTTACACATAATACATACTATACCTACTAATTACCCTCAGGAGTATGAAAAAAACACTATTAAAAGGTCTATAAATCTTTAAAATTGTAACCTTTTTCTTTTGTGGTGGATTCTGGGGTGTGCAACTTCCGTCGATCAAACTGTCATTAATAGTCCGTCCGAAACCAGATACAAGCCCATCTTCTGAAGTGCAAAACACAGGTGTTTTCATAAACATGCCTCTAGTATCATCCTGCATCAGGCATTTTGACTCACTTATTCGGAAGCCTCCTCCAACTTCCAACTGATGCGAGGGTGTCAGGTCCCTCAAGTTAGAGTTTACTGAGAAGTTAACACCTGTTCTGTCAGGACTCTTTACCCAGGAAGAATATATTGCGCCTCGTCCAGAGTGAGTACATTCCAGTTGGCTGTTAGAGTCAGTCCTGTCATGTGTAGGTGTTTCCATGCTTTTATGCAAGGCAGTTTGCTCGACGGCATCGAGTCCCAGGTGAAGGTCTGCGGCAGAGTCCTTTTCTCCAGGGCACTGCCTGTTGACTTCATTCCTACTCCTAGGGCTGGTATAACCAATAGTCTTTATTTCTTGCAGACCCAGTTCAGTTAAATTAGAATTTCTAAAAGGCCCCAATGTTAACATGGTTGAAGATCTTTCATATCCCTGTTTAAAGAATAAAAACAAAATTGCACAACCACATCTTGAGACTAATTTTGAAGTCTACTAATAATTGTTAAAGCAAAATAATACTAGGAAAAAGTCACCAATTTAACCTTTTTGAATAGTTGAATAATCCCTTACCTCTTGACTGTAAGTGCGTCTCTTAATTTCTGGAGAACTTTCTGGGGAAGAAATATTCTATATAAAAACATAATTAGAATTGAAAATTAAAATATGTGACTAAATCCATGGTATTTATAGAAATGAAAACTTAAAATGAGAAATTAATTACACAGAGTGTGGTTTTAAACTGTCTTTTTTGTTTTATTTCCATTTCTCATATAAGGTCATTTGCTTTAAGGTCAATCTGATATATAGTCATTTAGTATAACTCATAAAATTGAAGGTTATGCTCATTTAAATAAAAAGTTCAAATTATATAAATGCATGTTCCAAAATATTTTTTAGTTTCTTAAAAACTTCTAATCTCAGTAAACCAGTTATTAAAGGGGGAAAAGAAAAGCTATTAAAGTAACACCATCCCCATGAGGTTTGTTTTTGGGGGTTTTTTTGCATTTAAATTTCTCACCTCAAAGTGCATGGTATTTCCTGGTGTGCCAGGAGTTACTGGGGTAACTGGTGAGTATATGGGCTTATAACCATTTCTACAAGCTTCATCATCTGATTTTATTCGTGGAGGAGTGGCAAATGATGGGTCCGTAGAAGTAATATCTATGTGAGTTGGTGTAGCATATGGTGAAGGAGTAGGAGTGGAGGTTTCTGAGTAAGCAGAATCTAGCAACTGATAAAGTCTTCGTTTTTTTAGTGGTGTCGTTAAATCTGTTGGGTGAAACAATTCATAAGAAATTTTACTGCTGGTATTTGATACAAAGCTCAAAATATCAACTACTACTAATGAATTTAATCCCCAAACAATTTCAGAGTTTTTAAACGTATTACTAATATAAAGCAATCTCTCTCCATCCTACCCCACCCCACCAAACTTAATTTCACTATTAGCATGCATTATCTTGCCAAAAGGCTTACAGACCTAGGGCTCTGAAGAAATCTTAGAAGTAGATATGTTAATTTAACTGAATTGTAAGAGCCCTATTGAATCTGTTTGAAAAGCAGCCAACCCAAAAGCCAAAACTAATCCAAAAATTCAACCATTCTCACCAACATGGCACTGCAAATTAAGGTTTTCATTTCTATCTTCATCCAAAAGGTTGGAGGACAGAAATGAGAAAAAATATGTAACGAAGTACTTCTTTTGTAAGGCATGTCATAATAACTAGAATATTACTTTGTTATATACAGTGGTACACATCTGGCCATATGTTTCACATTAAAACAGTACCAAAAAAAAAATGATACCTGGAAGGGAACAGCTTTCGTTTAATAGTAGAGGACTTTTATTTTCACCATTGATTATAGGACTTCTGGATCTTTCTTGACAGGGTAAAATAAATCTATGTAAAATTGTTGAGTTTTCTTCTTCTAGAGCTTGTTTCAACCATCGCTGAAATACATCAAACAATAAATGAACAGAAATCAGTTTGTCGCTGTTTATGGAGCCTATTTATGTAGAGCCGATTCCAAAAGCATTTCACTACCAGGAATGGTAGTAAGCAATGAGATTGACATTTGGCTCAGCCTAGATTTTTATATCCAGAAAAAGTTTACCTTCTTGCATGAGCCAGAAATGTTTTCAGTAGGTTCTTTTCTCCTCCTTTTTTCTGAAAGGAATGGTGAAGTGAATCTAATATAGTGCTTAGGAGTAGAGTACACATGAGGGCTGTAAGTGAGACCTGGCAAAGAATTTAGTTGTGTAGCTAACACTTCAGGATCTGTGGTTATGCGCAGAGGCCTTTCGGAAAGGCTATCTGAAGGTTTTCCTGTCTTCTCATTCTTCTCACTTAACCATTCATTGACCAAGTGCTAGAGAAAAGAAAAACTTTGATCACTTATATATGCCATTACAGATTCTCCTATAGAACATTCTAAGACCCAATTTATAATTGATGTATTACCTAAAATGATAAATTAAATAATTCAAACATTCATATATGATTTCCCCCCCCAAAATCAATGTCATTCTACGTTTCCTTGGTTATCACTAGTTTTACGCCTAATTTTTTTACACAATAATACTTTGTAAAGAAACACAATAACTTTTGTAAAATAATAAAATCTAGGAGACTTCAGCACCATCTTATAAACACAAACACTAAATAAATTTAGGTTACTGCTTCTATTCTAGGTATAAAATGTTTACTTTGTTAGAAAAATCTGATTTGGGGCAGTGCTTTTCTACCCTGGCTGTTCAGTATCTTCAGATGAGACCAGTGCATGTACTTTAAAAAAAAAAAAAAAGCGGTCAGCATTGACAATCACTATTGATTTGGCATTTGACCAGGAGTTTAAATAAATTTATAGCACTGCAATCATTTAGTCAAGTAATCTATAATAATAAAAGTGTAATATGCTAATTAGACCGGACAGCCGAATGACCTTCCGGACGAAGCTGGGGCTGCTAGGGCCGAGGCAAGCCACCGAGGCTGCAAGGGCCAAGCCCCTTGCACGAATTTTGTGCATCGAGCCTCTAGTACAGGGGTGGGCAAACTTTTTGACTCGAGGGCCACAATGGGTTCCTAAACTGGACGGGAGGGCCGGAACAAAAGCATGGATGGAGTGTTTGTGTGAACTAATATAAATTCAAAGTAAACATCATTACATAAAAGGGTACGGTCTTTTTTTTTTTTTTTTTTTAATGTTTTATTCATTTCAAATGGGCCGGATCCGGCCCGCGGGCTGTAGTTTGCCCACGGCTGCTCTAGTAACTGATCAGGGATGATGTCATATTTGTAATCAAGAAAATAGGTTCTTTTTTAAACATGAGTTTTCCCTTTAATCAAAATTACAAAGATAGAGTTATATTATTTTTGTCCTTCCAAAGTGGGCAAAAATAACTGCTCATTCTTAAGGCAATGGGTTGTTTGCTCAAGATCTCACAAATTTCAAATTAAACAGAACTGTGTTTCAATCTTATCT
Organism: Myotis myotis; assembly: GCF_014108235.1. Taxonomy (NCBI): domain Eukaryota; kingdom Metazoa; phylum Chordata; class Mammalia; order Chiroptera; family Vespertilionidae; genus Myotis; species Myotis myotis. Next base: position 13,877,840 of record NW_023416315.1, read on the forward strand.
CTAACTAACCCTCGGATTCTCCATTAAAGTATACTCCAGGGTCAGTCCTAGATGTTTACTAAGTGTACTTCTCATGGTTTCACAGTACTGGGAAACTACTGAATGTGTTAAGAACAAAGACAAGATAAATTAAATTTCAAAGCATTTTAAAAATATATTTTTATTGATTTCAGAGAGGAAGGAAGAGGAAGAGAGACAGAAACATCAATGAGAGAGTCACTGATTGGCTGCCTCCTGCACGCCTCCCAATGGGGACCCAGCACCCAATCTGGGAATGTGCCCTGACCGGGAATCAAACCTCGACCTCCTCAAGTTTCAAAGTATTTGGACGTAGAAGTTATGAAAGGATACATTTATGATCTACCCCCTCCCCAAATTGCCTAAAGATTACTACTTTAGGATCTCTGCTCCATCCAGTCTGCTGTACTATATTCAAAAGTGGGAGGAAAGTCCTAACCAATTTCACTCAGTGGTTAGAGCATCCATGCGCTGACTCAAGGGTCATGGGTTCGATTCTGGTCAAGGGCATGTACCTCAGTTGCAGGTTCCATTCCTGGCCCTGGTCAGGGCATGTGTGGTATGTTTCTCTCTCTCTCCCTCCCTCCCTTCCCTCCTCTCCCCCTCCTTCCCCCGCTCTCTAAAAATCAATGGGAAAAATATCCTCGGGGAAAGATTAACAACAACAATAAAAGTGGGAGAAAAACAGAAGCTTCATTAAGGATGTTCTGTTATTTCTTAATTCAGGTGGGTTTATCTCAGTGAATAGTTTTCCATACTGCTTCATTAAATTTAATGGTAGGTTTTCAAAGATTTTTATTAACTGATCTAAAACTATCCTTATGAATTTTTACACATTCTATGGAAATCCACAATTTCTTCACATTTAATTCTTATAATCTGCCTATAATGTGGAATTCATAAAAAAAAATACAAGATCAAAGAAAGAATAACATCTAAAACCAGTTATTTTTAAGTGTAAACTTAGTACATAGATTACGCAAAATTATTTAAAGAAATCCTGAATCACAATACTAAATAAGTAGGTCTTGATAGACTCAATTGTTACTGTTTTCATAACAATAAACATTTATATTGACTAATTTTATAGTCTTGCAATTCTTTTCTAGTTAAAGTATAAAAACTAGCAAGTATAAAAACTATGCCTCTTATTCTGTTCCTTATGAGGTTGTTACAGGCTGAATTTTAAAAATAAGTATATTTCACATAAGACAGGAAGCTGTTCTTACATTCATTAACTGCCATACCTTCTTTGTTTTGGGGTACTTTGTAGGACATTTATTAAGTGCTGGAACTTCAGATTCGGTAATTATTTCTGTTAGTGCAGTTTCAGTTTCCGGCTCTACTGCAGGTACAGTATTTTCAATATCATTTTGTTGTGAAGTAACTTCCAAATCAGGAGAAGATGGCTGGATATCTGAACACATGCTGACAGTTCTGTGTCTCCGACGCTGCTGTCCAATGTGAGTCCTACTGCGAGAAAAACTTTTTCTCTGTTTAGTTCTATTCACTTTGGCAGGGGTTGGCTTGCTAGCAGTTTCTTCTTTTACTTGTTCCTAATTCAAAATACAACAGAATGGAACTTTTAATACTATGTTTACATAAGTGAGAAGTTGAAATCTAATAGCGCTAATCTACTTCAGAAGCTAACTTCCCCAAGTTTCTTTATGAATTCCAATATGTACTAACTGACATAATTAAAATTTTCTTACTAAAAAACAAAACAAGTAGAATCTTTATCTCAAGTCTAAATTCTCAAAGGATTTGAGAAATGCTATTGAAAGGCTAATATCAGACATTAAAAATTCTTTATAAATGTAATTAAATCGGGTATAAAGAGTTTAACGGTGAAATATAACTGGACCTGAATAAGAATACCTGAATAACTTCAGCATCACTGACAATCTGTGTATCTTTACATTCTGTTTTAACTTCAGTTTTGGCTGTGCTGATCCTTTCCAAAGCTTGTTCTCTTCTTTTCTCTCTTTTTTCCAGTCTGGCAAAAGCTTGCAGAATTGCTTCCATTTTCCTTTCTTCTCTTGTCTATGAAATTTAAATTTTAAGTGACATAAATATCACAGCTCTAAAGTAAAATTCAAAAGTCCAAATGTTCATGGCAAATTTAGAAAAGTTTTATGATACTGTTAGCAAAACACTTCTGATGGTAGATAACGGGGGAGCACAATTATACTTATTCGAGATCTTTCAGAATCCCGAACATCTCGGTAAGCCTGACATTGCAAATATATTTCATGAAAGGACACTTGGATGATTATGGGTAAAGCAAAACAAAACCAAAAGGCTCAAAAAATAAACTATATTTTGCTTTAACAAAATAAAAACGTTTTTTCTCAATAGAAAAGTCAGCCTTTTAAAATATGAATCAAAGTTCTATGATGAAAAGGTTAAATTCATATAACCATAAGGAGTGAATATATTACTGACATGTGACAGCAGGAGATCCTGTGGTGTGGTCCTGGGTTCAAATTATGACTCCAACAGTCATTTACTATCTCCGTGACCCTAGACAACTTAACAACCCTAGTTAACCTTTATTTAGAGCCTCTTATTACAATACTTACACTTCAAATCATTACTGATTTCAAATAGAAAATAGCTGTTAAGGTTTTTAGCAGTACTTGGAAAATGGTAGGCATTCCATGAGTGTTAATTATTTCTACTTTGGCTCCATTGCCCTCCATTATAGTTCTTATATGGCATTCCTCTACCTTCTGCTCTTCCTGTCTTACCCTGACATTCAAGGCAGGGACTGTGGAACAGCAATAGTTCCTGTGAGCATGAATTCTTTTTGGAGAGAGAACATTAAAACCAAGACCTAGCGCCTTGGCCAGTGGGTCTGGCAAATGCTTCAGCTTTCAGCCAGAAACAGGAAGTAAATCCATCAACTGTTCATTTCTCCAAATCAAAGAACCAGGCCATGAGGCTCAGATCCGTTTGTGTTTCCTTCCCTATTGCCATCGATGTGGGGGAAGAAAGAAAAATCAGAAACTCAGGGTCTGGCTGAATGGTCTTTTCAGTTGGAACTTTAGTTCCAGTAATAAGCAAAGATTCAAGCATCAAACACCTACACTCTGGAATCTACTGCTACTCTTTCCTGTATTTGTTCCCTTACTGAATATAAGAAAGGAAGGGAAAAAGTAGTATGTCAACAGAATTTCTCAGGGCATACTTATACGTTTCTAAGTAGTTAAATTGCCATACTGTGAACGTCTCAGTCTCACAAAATGTGTTATCCTCCCCCTCTTTATTTTACAGGTAAGGAAACAGGTCCAAAAAGGTAAGATTACTTGGTCATAGATACATTATCTGCATCTTTTTACTAGAAATGGGAGTTTTAAAGCTGAACTTTTTCCTTAGATAATTCATCCCTAGTCTTTTAAAATCACTTCACTCAACCCCCTTTTATCTACGGCTCTCTATAAAAACCCTGGTCTCCATATTTCAGGGCTTTTCTAAAACCCCACATTTAGAAATCTGGAGCAACTGGAAAATATAATTTTCATAATTGCTTCACCTGTTCAACAGGGATGGGCGGGGAAGGAAAGGATAATTATTAATGTGTTTATTTAAATTTTAAAAAAAATAAATGTGGGAAAAGTACGTTCTTTGTGAAGAAACAAACTTAAACTTGCCTTAGCAAGGATTGTTTTGTGTTAAAAATAATTACCCATAAGCCAGGCACCCAATGAAGATACATTCTATATCATGATTATAGAGGGTTTTCTAAAATGAATATGAATTTATGCCTAAATAAGTTTTCTTTGACACAGTCCAAGATTCACTTGTTTAGGATATGGTGTGAGGGTCAGAGATAAAATTATTTGATGTAAAGACTACATTCATTCAATTAAAAACTGAACTCCCTTATAAAGAATACAACTACTTGATAGTCAAAGCAAAATCCTTTATTTAGAGATGACTAATAATCTTTCTGAGCTGGTCAGTATCTTAAAAAATAATCTAGTGCTTTGCTGCATAAGAAATCTAAGCCCAGTCCGGCTGGTGTGGCCAGTGATTGAACATCAACCTGTGAACCAAGAGATCCCTGGTTCGATTTGCCGGTCAGGGCACATGCCCGGGTTTCAGGATTGATCCCCAAGAAGGGGCTTGCGGGAGGGCAGCCGATCGATTCTCGCTCATCATAGTTTCTGTCTATCCTTTTCCCTTCCTCTTTCTCTAAAAAAATCAATGAAAACATTAAAAAGAAAAAGAAATGCAAGCACAGGTATATTAAGTGACTCGCTGAAAGGCAGTACTATACTTATTATCCAAGTTTCCTAGTTCCTGATTCACTCTTTACAATTAACCACTGGTATTCTGCATAAAGCATAACTGCTCCTACATTTACTACAACTGTTAAATATCTTAATAGCTTTAACCCAGCTTCATCTTAAAACACAAATGTTGGAAATGTACAGTGTCTGATATTCTACATGAGAAAAAAATCAGCGCAGATCTACTTTTATTTTAAATTAGATTCATGTCATTCAGCTTTTATATTCACCACTACAACTAATGCATTCTTTGATACATTAGCCAGCTATGCAGTATTTAAAGAATGAAAATTTACTAGCCATGTGAAAAAGTAACAATTTTGTGTATAGCTTGAAGCAGTGACAGCTGTTTAAGGGATTAGAAAAATTCAGAGTCCTAATGAAACCCAGCAGACAGTCAATAGACTTTAACATCTGTGCTTGATATAGTTTAGATCATACTTGTCATATAAGGCTACTACTAAGACATGTATATTCTATAACCATGACTCATTCCAGGCCTATGTCTCTCCAAACCTCAAAGTCATAATCTGTGAGCTGGACAATTGATAAGACTCATCTATAATTAGAATCAGAAAGGGTTGCCTTTCAGGAATATTACATTATTTCTAGTCACACTATTAATGCTGGAGTGTCAGGTGCTAAGCTAAACTATGAGGGATCTCTGATGAGATCTACCTAGATAGCTTTTATTACATACTAGAGCAGTGGTCGCCAACCGGTGGTCCATGGACCACTGGTGGTATGTGATGTCCAAAAGGTTGGCGACCGTTGAACTAGAGGCCTGATGCACGAATTCATGCACAAATTCATGCACAGGTGGGGTCCCTTAGCCTGGCTGGCGATCGGGGTGGCCAGCCAGCCAGGGGGAGGTACAGCAGGAGGTTGGCTGTGGGAGCGCACTGACCACCAGGGGGAGCTCCTGCGTTGAACGTCTGCCCTGGTGGTCAGTGTGTGTCATAGCTACTGGCCAGTGGTCAGGTCATCCAGTTATAACAGTAGCTTAGGCTTTTATATAGTTTCTAGGTATACAAAAGCAAATATAGAGTATGCCATTTACCATAAGCAAAAGAAATGCTGCTTAATGTCTCCATAGAATTTTATCACTCGAAAATTTTGAGAATTTTTATTTCAACTTTATGCTTCAATGTAAAACCACATTGATATAATTTTATATTTGGAAGAGACTATGGAGATCTTGTCTAAGCCTCCTATTCAACAAATGTGGGAAACCTAATGTCCATATAGTTCAAAGCTACATAATAAAGAACATGAATTAAAATTTTATATAATATTGCAACTAAAAAAATGCACTTCACTGAGTAAACTGTTATTATTTACCCCAATTAGAGATATTGGGTCATTTAAATTGAGTAAATATAAGCTTATAAACTGTGGATGCTCCATCATAGTAGTTTTTGCGGGAAATTTGCTAATCTAGGGACTTGTGACTTAATTTTTGCTAATCTAGAGACTTGTGACCTTGCTATCAGGTAGGAAGGGGCTTTTCTTAAAAACAAAACAAACAAAAAAAAAATCTTGTCTTTTAAAGGAAAGGGGAAGGGTAGAGCCAATCTGCCACCCTACAGCTTTGACTTAGAGAAATTAAAATATTCCTTACTGCTCTAACTGGTTTGGCTCAGTGAATAGAGCATTGGCCTGCAGACTGAAAGGTCATGGGTTCGATTTCTGGTCAAGGCACATGCCAGGTCGTAGGCTCGATCCCTAGTAGGGGGTGTGCAGGAGGAAGCCAATCAATGATTCTCTCCCATCATTGATGTTTCTATGTCTCTCTCTCCCTCTCCCTTCCTCTCTGAAATCATTAAAAATATATTTTAGGGTATTTTCCTTATCCTTTTGAATAGGAATTAGAAATTATTAAAATTTATTACTTTAAAAAAAAGATAAGACTGGTTACCAATAAAATCATTTCAAAATAGCAAGTATGGCTCATGGTGATATCAACATTTCTTCTCTACCACACGACAATTTCGTTTATCCTTATGTATTGTTTCATACTTGATTTTCACATATTTCCTACAGTCTATCCTCCAAAAGGACCTTTGTCTTCTTTTTTTTTGGTTAAGTGACTAAGAATTGTGTATACATTATATAAAGCATGTGTCACTGTTATTTGAAGGCATATAACTTGAAGTATTTAAACAAACTTTTAGAAATCTTTATTACAAGACAGCTAAAGCTAAATGTCCTTATTCTGTTTGAACCTATAAAAATAAAACAGGTTTCCTTTTGCTCTTCCTACAATATCATTAATTACTCTTCTTTAGAAACATAATTCCTAAACTATGATAAGAGAAAAAAGGACTTCAGAAAATTAAAATTAGTAATCAACATCAATTTAATCATGCTATAAGGAGAGGAAAGTGAGGTGGATAGTATGTCATCAGATAATTTTTCCGGCAATAAATTTACTCTCCCTAATTTTACTATTAAAATTTCTTTTGCATCTCTGATCTTAAGTCACTTTCTAGAGGCATTAGTAACAGCATGGAATCTGTATAGTGTTTTCTCTGTATTCCATGGAATAAAAATCTGGGATGTCAATATGTCACCACAAAAAGTTGCAAGGGTGTACAAGTTTAGGAAATGCTAACAGTTTTGTTTTGTTTTTCAAATCCTCACCTGAGGATATGTTTTTATTGATTTTAGAGAGAGGAAAGGAGAGAAAGAGAAACATCAGTATGAGAAACATTGACTGGTTGCCTCCTGTACACACCCCTGACGGGATGGAACCCACACCTTGGTATGTGCCCTAACCAGGAATTGAACCCGCAACCTTTTTGGGTGTATGGGACAATGCTCCAACCGAGCCTTGGGGCCACGGCTAACAATTTATTGAGTTTTTAAGCATGGCATGTATACTGGGAATCTCAAAGTTTGGGACATGGTATGTGGTTTACTAAACTCAAATGGCCACAGAGATTTTTTTTTTTTTTCACAAAACATCTTTTACTTTAAAAATATTTTTTTTATTGATTACAGAGAGGATGGGAAAGAGATACAGAGATAGGAACATCAATGATGAGAGAATCATTGATTGGCTGCCTTCTGCATGCCCCACACTGGGGATCAAGCCTGCAGCACGGCATGTGCCCTGACCTGGAATCAAACCCTGACTTCTTGGTTCATAGGTTGATGCTCAACCACTGAGCCACGCTGGCCAGGCCTTCACAAAACATCTTAAATCTGAGTTCTGTGGAATACTTTTATGTGAAGGATGAGGGCTGAAAGAATAATGAGGGATCCTGTATCCTGGCAAGGTCTTCAGGGCACAACTTGAGCTATAAGGAAGCCTTTAGTTCATACTCATGAACCTATATCTTTCCTTAAATGCTTGTCATAAAACACTTAGTAGGCTCATCTGTTGATCATCTACTTTTATAAAAGGCAGGCCTTCCCCTCCCCACCTCAGGAGCTGGATCTATGACAATGAAAAACTGGAGACTCTTGCTCTTCCATACTTTTATATCCTAGTGATATATAATTCTAGATTATCCTAGCTGCTTGACAATTCAAGACTCTCATACCTAGGTGACTATCCTTTCATATCCCTTTTGTTTCTGTAATGTCTATCCTCCTGAACCATCTTCCACAGACTCCAGTTAAATCTGAGTATAACAGGCCATGAAATATTAATAAGACTATATATTCCCAAGATAGTCTTTTCATAAGATTATGGGAAATTATTTTGAAATTTTAATATACTAAAGATATTTAAAGATATCATATTAGAAATATTTAATATATTAAAAATACTATAAAGGTTATTTTCATGAATTTTAAATGGGGAGGGGGACAAGCCTCCTTTTTAATTTAAATCTTTCAATGGCTTTGTATTTTAATTGCTCACTTGTTAATTCCAACAAAATAAGGTGACCTTCCCAATATCTAATTCCCTTCTGGCACACTCTACCTCTGACAAGGTTATAGCCACTAACCTCACCTCACAGCAACTGTCGTGTACCTGGGTGGGTCTACTCAGTAGTGTCCCTGTTTGGACTCAGGTGAGTATAAACAGCCTACTATGTTTCAATTGCCATAACTTAACTGGGCTGACTGTAAGAATCTCCCAAATCGATCCCAACCTACTGCCTAAGAAGTACTTCTCATGAACTAAAAAGGAAATGTCTAATACATTTATTCAGTTACATACCATTTAGCCCTAAGTTTGATTTTATAAGCAGGTAACAACTTTGGGGGGTGGGGGGAGACAAAATAAATGGAGGAAAAGGGAAAATGTTAATAATTAAGAACAGCTTTCTACTTGGGCCCCATAGTAAGATTTTAATAAACTTTCTTGAAATCATCAACCAACCAACCTTATCTCCCTTCCCCCCAAAATAATCAGCCTATAATCCTATGTAATAAAAGGCTAATATGCAAATCGACCGAACAGCGGAAAGGCCGGTCACTGACGCACACTGACCACCAGGGGGAGCACCACTCAGCCAGAGCTGGGCTCATGGCTGGTGAGCGCAAGGGTGGTGGTGGGAGCCTCTTGTGCTTCCGTGGCAGCTCTAAAGACCCCTTGCAGGATGTCTTAAGCGGGCAGTCGGACACCTCCCGAAGGGTCCCGGACTGCGAGAGGGATACCCCCACCCCACCCCATGAATGTCATGCACCAGGCCTCTGGTACCTAAATATGATTTACCATTTATCACATTTATAACTACCTCCAGGCTTTTTCCCCTGGAGAAATAACCATCCATTCAATTCCATACAATTTAGCTATAAGCTAATCTGCACTTTATACCCTACTCATAAGGTCCATCATGAATACTACCTAGTTCGTGAATGGTGTCTGATCCCCCCAGCTGTAAGCTATATTTCTAGCTCCTATACCACACTTCTTGCTGCATTGCAATTGTTTTGTAAATGCCCATGAAGGCAGAGACATTGTCTTTCATTCTCACCAAAAGATCAAGCCAGCAATGAAAATACATAAATCCCCTGGTGCAATTTTTAGAGACTGGGCAAAATGCTAAATAGCAGGTTGTATATAAAATTGCCATCTGTGTAGGTAAAAAATGGTCAAGTCAGTAATTTCACATGGTTCAAGCTATACTTCAAAAGGCGGGGCTCTAGCATATTTGAATTTGGAAACTATGTGGTATTTATCTGAGAGGAGAATATGACTGACTCCTTTTTATATTCCAACTTCATGAACACACCTAAAAACCAGTATTTCCTATTATACTCATAAGGATAAAGTTTGACCTGTCACAGAAGAAAATCTAAATCAGTTTGACGTAAGTTCCTCAGGAGTTAACTATCTTTCCAACTACTGATGTTAACCTAACCAATATATAAGGTAAACAGTAGAAAAGTAAATGCTAATTAGTCTTTAAACTTTTCAAAACCAACTGTTTTGTCCTCACAAATACAAATATCTTGGCAGTGGGAAACAACCATACCAATTAGAAATAGCAACATTGCAATTGACTTTGAGGTCAAAAGCCAAAGATTTTAAAATATTTCATATCCCTTTAAAATACCAGACAAATTCTAAACATTTACACTTTTTCAATTTTTCCACATTTTAGTCCTATGAAAAATAACCCAGTTGCACAACTGAGAAGTTAAAATGAATATGCTAAAATTGATATAAAAATGAAGTATTCTTATATATTAATATAGCATGCTAATAGGCAAAATCAGTACCAAAAATGGATTTCTAATAAGCTTTTTTGTCTGTCTATCCAAAGTTCTGCCATGTTCAACATCAGCAAAAACATATCACTATTTTCTTCTGGGTCAGAAAATGAGGATGTTCTAAGTATCATTACCTCTCTCAGCTTTGGTAGAAGGAGATATTTTTAAAGTAGCCCATAGTCATATAAAATTAGAATGCAATCTGAAAAAAAGTATTGTATGGGCACAGAACCAACCTCCAGGTGTTTTTTGTTTTTTTAATTTTTTTTTTTTTTAAAGCAGTTGTAAGAAAGGTCCTCCTGGCAGACACATACTTCATATAGAAATCAGTAATGCCCTAAATTGGCATTCTGAAAGTTTCCGCAAAATTACTGCAAATACAAAGCTGTGGAATTGTGGAATGAACAGTCCAATATGAAAATCTAGTCAAGAAAGGGTAATCTCGTTAGGTACAGGTAATTTAGATAACTGAATCTTACAAAAGGTTCAATATTGATTCTTTTAGGTAAAGGCAGAACTTAAAAAAAAAAACAACCTCCAATATTTTTCTTTTCTCCCATCTCTCTCTGAAATTCTGAAGCTATGAAAGAGTTCTACATTTCTTTCACAATTTTGAAGATCACTAATGAATCCTAGAGAAATGATCAAGGCAATGAAACAGACTTACATTGAGTAGGCCTACAATGATCTGATTCCATAGACCTCAGATTCCATGGAATATACCATGTAAATCAGTAAAACAGGAAATAAGGGAGTATACGAAATAAAAGGGACTACAGAAAACCCACACAGATCTTTAGTTGTATAAAGTCATTTTCAAATCTTAGGGCAAACTATATAATACTTTCTTAAGTGGCCTAAATATTGTATCAATTGCTAAATTAGCATGGATGGTAAAAATAAATATTGTCCTAGTTTTTACACAGATATTAGAGGCCCAGTGCATGACATTCGTGTACTGTGAGTGTGTGTGTGTGTGTGGGGGGGGTCCCCCCCCTCGTGCTGTTGCAGAGGTGAGAGGCTCCTGCCACCGCTGTTGTGCTCACGAGGCTCCTGCATTAAGCGTCTGCCCCCTGATGATCAGTGCATGTCATAGCAACCAGTCATTCTGCTGTTTGGTCAATTTGCATATTAGCCTTTTATTATATAGGATTCTATAGGATTTACAGATATAGTACAAGGAATATAAGTATTAAACATTTTAATGAAAACCTTATTTCATGATAGCTGTATGAGATACAGAAATAGTAGCTACCAAACAGTAGTGGTTTTTGTTTTCATAAGCCATTTATTTGATGCTATTATAAGCTTTAAAATTCCATTTTTGTTTTACATTAAATTATGAAGAGAAAGGATACATTTAACTAATGAAAGACATTCTGCAACAGTAATTCTGGCATTAAAATTTATTAATAGTTCTCAGCTTCAAAAATGTTTAAAAAAAAATTTCTTAAAATTTCATACATTCTAAAATGTCTAATGAACACACAGTAAAAATACAAAAGGTTAGTATAATTAACCTGAATGGTAATGACAAAGCCAAGCAAATGCTCAGTGGCACATGGTATTTGCTAACTTCAAACAAAGAACAGGGTAAAAACCCTCCTAAAGGCAGCAACAATTACTATGAGAAGATCAGCTATCACTAAGCCCAAGTGACAGCAAGAAGCAGCTACTAGCTTCCCAACTTACCATCTTCCTTTTCCTTTCTGCAATCTGTTCCTCTGATTCCATTTCTACTTCATTGCTAATGGGAGTTTTTTCTTCTATATCATCAATAAAATCTGGTTCCTGAGAGATGGAAAGAACTGCTTTATGAAAACTACCACTCCACATATAATAGGGGCACTGAACTATTTTAAATGTCTTTCAACTACAAGTAATTCAACATAAACATTACAAGCCTACAAGTCCATTTCAAATAAAACTGGTTTCCTAATTCAGGAAACTTTCCAAAATCAATTTTGCTAAAGATCTAATGAATAGTGTTCTTATCCATACAGCCTGTAACAGTGGTTCTCAACCTTCTGGTCCTTTAAATACAGTTCCTCATGTTGTGACCCAACCATAAAATTATTTTCGTTGCTACTTCATAACTGCAATGTTGCTACTGTTATGAATCGTAATGTAAATATCTGATATGCAGGATGGTCTTAGGCGACGCCCCGTGAAAGGGTCATTCAACCACCAAAGGGGTCGCAACCCACAGGTTGAGAACCACTGGCCTACAAGGTCAATATGGGAGGATAGCCTTATGTTTATATTCTTCCCAAAACATAAACATAAATTATTTCACCAAACCCAGTGCCTACAAATACCAAGTGCTCAAAAAATTTTTAATTTGAAACTTACAGAAAATTATTCCTAGAAGATAGGGTATTGGAGATGACTAAAATGTTAATTTTTATGATTAAATGGTCCCTCCTAATTTCCATTTGTTTAGAGGACATACAACAAAGTGTTTCTTGGAAGGGCAAAAGTATAGGCCAAACCTTTTCCCAAAGTTATCTTGTATTTTTAAGACAATTTCCCCTCAAAAATATTGTCTGTCATCCATATATAATTGATTTAACTATGTCCCAAATATTAAAGGAAAGGAAATTTTACAGTTTAAGACTTTGAATAAGAACACTTACTATGAATACAAGGACAGTGCAATCTGGAAGAATTGTTAAAATTACCCAGCCTTAGGAAAATCTTATATTCAATTCTGCAAAGATTTGCTGGGTGGGTAGTTTCTTTGTAGTTTAACAAATACTGTACAAATTCTAGCAGAACCTGTATTTTATGTGTATAAGTACTTCATTAAATAACAGAATGGACTTAACTTAGAAATTTTACACCATTTTACATAAAACAAAAAAGAGGCTAAAATATGCCAAATTACTTTTCTTTGTTAACTTATTTCATTAAGAACTAATAAACCAAAGTTCAGTACCTGATTATTTGATACTGACAGTCTCAGTGGAGAAAGCTTTCTCTGTTTAGTTTCTGGGCTCTTCATTTTATTTGTTGTTCCTTCACAATCCAAAGTAATATTCTGATTTTGCGTATCTTTGTCTTTTGAAATATCCTTTTCTTTTTTTCCTTTTTTCCTTCTTGTCTCATAACCACTATTGATGTTTTCCGTAGACTCAGAACTACGTTTTAGAACAGGGCACTCTGGATTTTCTTTGAGGCATGCGCAATCCACCTTGTACTTACTGGAAAAATAACCAGTTAAATAGTTATTCAAGACATTTTTAAAAACTTGTAAAATTTTATAATTCATTTTAAGCTGCAACTCCACAAAACTATATGCTATTACTAATTATAAGTAATCCTTACTTTTCACTAATTTGCATTCCTAGTAACTATCTCAAAGAAATTTTATTTTCTTATAAAAACAATATAATAAAATTTGATTTCTAGGCCTTCAATCACAAGGATAATTAGTAACAGTTTGCAGAAAAAAAACTCCAATAAAAATTTTTTAAAGTACAAAGATACTATGGCTCACATTAAGACAAAAACTGTATTTACTTGAGAGATTGCAAAGTGTTTTAAAGTATGTATACAAATAACAAATACCCTAAATCTGACCTAAATAAAAAAAAAAATGCTAGGTATAATAAATATCAAACCTTAATTAGTTTCTCTTATACTTTACAAATGGTCTCAATAACCGGGTTTCTTTAAAAAACTACACTGGAAAAACTTTAAGTAGTGCTTCCTTTTGCCCTTCAGTGTTCCCTCTTTCAAATGGGAGCTTGAAAAATAACTATCTTTCATCTTCACAGTAGTGATAATTATTGCTCTCATTTTACAGATGAGATTAAAACTCAAGAGAGAAATAGTATCTTGTCCAAAGTCACACAATTAATAAGTGGTAGGGATGGTATCCAGATTCAGGTCTGTAGGAGTTCAAAGCCCACATTTTTCATCTCAATATTTCTTAATGTTCTGATCTCTTTATCTCTACCACCAAGATTTAGTTCATTTCTAGGATAAATGTCCAAATGTAGGTTAAATAATAATAGAAACTTCCCACCTTGAATGTTTTAAGTAGATTCAAAATTGTTCAAAATAAAAATAATAATTTGCTAAGTTTCTAATACTCCTATTCATTCACTTTCAACACCAGCAGAAAGGCACAGATCAAACTGCCTGACTGCCTAATTCTCTGAATTGGGTAGAATTCAAATATTAATGGTCTACCTCCTACCTCCCCAAATCAGGTTTAATAGGAACTAGCTTGAAACTCTTTCTAGATGTCTTCTTTGATTTCAGGATAACAGAATTGCATATAATAATGATGGCAACACTAAAGCGTATTAAGTACTTATTTTGTGCAAGGAACTGTTTTAAACACATACTACTCATTGAATCTTCAAAAAATTTGTTAGGAGAGTATTATTATTCTCATAGTATACAGGAGGTACTGAGGCACTAAGAGATTAAGAAACTGCCCTAACCGGTTTGGCTCAGTGGATAGAGTGTCAGCCTGCGGCCTGAAGGGTCCCAGGTTCGATTCCGGTCAAGGGCATGTACCTTGGTTGTGGGCATATCCCCAGTAGGGGGTGTGCAGGAGGCAGCTGGTTAATGTTTCTCTCTTATCGATTTTTCTAACTCTCTATCCCTCTCCCTTCCTCTCTGTGAAAAATCAATAAAATATAATTAGAAAAAAAAAAAAAGAAACTGGTCCAAGGTTATATAGCTAATAAGCGATCAAGCTAGGATTGGAAACCAGTCAGATTATTAAAAACTTATATTCTTAACCACTGTGGGATAGTGTCTCTTAAAGTAATGAGCAAAGAGCCATTTTTGCAGTATTTCCAACTGTCTTGGGGAGAAAGGACCAAAAAGGAAACATGTAAAGTATCACGATAAATCTGACTCAACAATCAAATAGAAATGCATGCTAAAGTAAGAGGGTTTTCATTGACAAAAACCAAAATGACCATTAAAAACTTCTGCATTTCCATAGGGTACCACACAAAATTTAAAAAGTAAAATACAGAATAGGAGGAAATGAACTGAAATACTTACAACAACCCCTCTCCCTTTAAAAAAGTCAGTAAGAAAAAGACTACCCAGCAGAAAAAATGAACAAATGATTAGGCAATTCATAAGAAAGGAAAGCCAAAATCACAAACACATTAAAAGATCCTTGGCTCCATAAAACAATTAAGGATAATGTAATCTATAATAATAAAAGTGTAATATGCTAATTAGACCAGACGTCCTTCCGGATGAAGCCAGGGCTCTGAGGGAAGCCTGGGTCCCAGGTGCCAGAGGGAAGCCCGTGCCGGCAGCCAGGGGAAGGAAGGCCTACTCTTGCATGAATTTTGTGCATCGGGCCTCTAGTTAAAATATAAAAGGGATGCCATTTCACATGGATTAGCATCAATTTTAAAAAAGATGTGGAAAAAAAAAAAAAGATGTGGTATGTGTACACACACACACACACTGGATTATCACACAGTAATAAAAAGAATGAAATTTTGCCATTGGCAACAACATAGATGGACCTAAAGTCAGAGAGAAAGACGAGTCAAGTGGAGCAAGGAAGTAAAACAGAATACAAACTGGTTATTCATCTATGTTTAATATAAACTGAGGCTGTGCACATTCTACAACACAGCAATTCTACCCTTAGGTCCCTACGATGGAGAGAACATGTACACATGAAGACATGCTCATAAAGTCATAAAAGCCTTTTTTGTAACTCTAAAGCTCCACCAATGGTGGAATAGATAAATACCATCAGTGAAAATAAATGAACTGGAACTACACATAACAGAACTGAACCTCAAAAAGTAATGACTGAGAAAAGATGGAATGCAAAAATCATACAGATTCTAATTTACATATAATTTAAAAATATACAAAATACTAGATCCTATTTAGGGACAAAGGAGGCAAGAATATAAAATGGAGAAATGAAAGTCCCTTCAATAAGTGGTGTTGGGAAAACTGGACCACTCTCTTATCTCATATACAAAAATAAACTCAAAATGGATTAAAGATTTAAATGTAATGCCTGAAATCATAAAACTTCTGAAAACAGAGGTGGTAAACTATCTGACATTAGTCTGAATGTTATCTTTTTTAATATGTCCACTTGAGCAAGTGATTCAAATCAAAATAAACAAAGGGGACATCATCAAATTAAAAAGCTCTACACAGTGAAGGAAACCATCAACAAAACATAAAGACAACCTACAAAATGGGAGAAGATATTTGCAAATGACATACCTAATAAGGGGTTTATATCCAAAATATATAAAGAACCCATAAAACTCAGTAACAAGAAAATAAACAATCCAATCAAGAATGGGCAGAAGAAAGAAGATATACAAATGGCCCTCAGACATATGAAAAGATGCTCAACATCACTAATCATAAGTGAAATGCAAATCAAAACCACAATGAGATAACACCAGTCAGAATGGCTGCTATCAAAGTCAACAAGTAACGTGTGGGGGAAGATGTGTCGGAAGGAAGGACCCTTTGCACTGTTGGTGGGGCTGCAAACTGGCACAGCGACTTTGGAAAACAGTATGTAAATCCCTCAAAAAAATGTAAAATAGATCGACCATAACAATCATAAATACACTCTGAGTATCAGAGGAAAATGAAAACACTAATTTGAAAAGATACATGCATCCCTACGTTCACTGCAGCATTGACAATAGCCAAGTTATGAAAACAACCTAGGTGTCCATTGATAGATGAATGTATAAAAAAGATGTGGTATACACACACACACACACACACACACACTGGATTAACACACAGCAATAAAAAAGAATGAAATTTTGCCATTGGCAACAGCATGAATGGACCTAAAGGATATTACACTAAGTGAAATAAGTCACAGAGAAAGACAAATACTCTGTGGTTTCACTATGTGGAATCTAAAAAAACAAACGAATGAAACAAAAACAGACTATAAATAGAGACCAAAAGGGATGGTTCGGAGAGAGGAGGAGGGTAGAGGGATAGGTGAAAAAGGTGAAGGAATATAGAAATATGTTTGATATTTGCATGATAGATATTAAAAGAATTAGTGGGGTAATTAGGTTGTAAGGTATAAAAATGTAGAATCACTATATCAAACTGAAACTAATATAACTGATATAATATTGCATAGCAATTACACAAATAAAAAATAAAAGTGTGGGCCAGGTTCAAGCCTCGGACTAATGAAAGGACAGGGTCCTCTCATTGCCACGTGCAAGTCCCAGCTGGAGGGCAGGGCCCTCCCAGCACAATTATAACCAACGGCTGTGGTTGTAATCTTGAACCTATGGTCCAAACACGTAGCCCCACGTGCACTGTGCTAGAATTCAGGTGCATATAATTGAGTGAGGTTGGAACTCACGAGAATGCTGTAAACAACGTGATCACGCCCCTACTTTGCCTCGTGGCATCTGCTATAAAAGAAAGACACGGCTTGTGGGCGCTGGCGCTGTCTCCTCATCAGGGAGCAGTGTCCCACCGAGACACAGCTTTCATTCTCTTGTCTGTCTTTTCTCAATGCTTTCACACACCCCTCCCCCCCAACTCAGGGTCACTGAACCTGGCTGAGCTAGCATGGCACATAAGGCGCCCTGGGGCTGAGTATGCCATGGCCGTGCCGGCTCACCACATAAAAGAAGGGGAAAAATTCTTACATAAACAAGGTCAGTGTTGTAGTTTTAAAAAGGGAAAGTTTGTTAAGTATATTTTACTACCTTTAACAGAATAATAAAACAACTGCATATTTAAAAAAATAAGGTCAGTGTTGTATGGCTGAATCAGGATTACTAGTCATAATTACTATTAGCATTTTCATTACAGTAGTAATTAGGAATGTATGGAAAAGAACTAAGCAGCTTTGCTGTAATGGAAGCTGATACCAAAATGCTTGTAAATAAAAATAAAAAGTTGTGGACATTAAGGAAATATTTTGAAAGAACAGATATCTTATTTACAGATTTGAACTTACCAATTCCCATAGTCAAAATCAAAGGCAATAGTAATTTCAGTTCCCTTTGGAATATTTTGTATAGAATAAATGTAAAGATGTATGGTTCCATCTTCAATTTCATGCCTCACCTATTAGTTAAAAGAACAATTTTATATTTCTATAGATTACTTTTTACCTTTAGAAGCATCTCACCCTACCATTTTGAAAACCATTCAAAGTAATTCACAAATACAACATGGAAAATAATGGCATTTAATTACAAGACCTGTAACTATAAATCAGTGGTTACCAACTGGGAAAGTGGTATATCAATGAAAGTCTGATGCAAGCTCTACAGCCCACCATGTAGTACTGAAAAGAAAATACCGTATTTTATCAATTCTACAATGCATATTTTTTCACCTTTTAGCATCTCTGAAATAGGGAGTTTTTAAAGTGATGGCATCTTTAACCTGATGAAATGTAGTAATGGTACAGTTAACACTGTAGTTTTTCTATGACAGACACTGCTCTAGGTACTTTACATGACCACTTTAGTTCTCATAACACCTTTTTACAGATAAAACTGAAACACAAAATTATAAATCTAGCTAGTCAAAGAGAAGACATGAATCTAGTAAGTCTGGCTTCAAAACTTACATTCTTAAGTGTAACATTATATAACAATAAAATTAAAAACTTTTATTTTTCCATGAAAAACAACAAAACCAGAAATATACTCAAAATTAAAACACAATTTTATCGTAGCATATAATAAAATCATTTTAGCTTTCAGCGTTGTCATCTACCTTGATCAAATTAAAACATATATTTGACCCATATATACAGAATCTTCTAGGATAAACAATCTAATATTTCCTCTTATGAGAAACATCAAAATTTCTTCAATGTGTAAAGTAATTTTTAAGACCTCAAAGCAATATCACCTAAATTTTCACAATGGAAAGATGCTGGAGTATAAAATGCATCAACAGTTAAAAAGTGTTTTTAGGCTACCATACTTCTGTGGTTAATACTCAAATTCCACATACCCCTCCAACCCCTGCCTCCCAAAAAGATTTCTATAAGCTTACCTCTGCATTGGGTGTACAAGAACGCCTGATGAACCGAGCCTCATTCCCAAAAGTCCTTGCATCAACACACATTTCTAGCCCATGAAATTTAGAATAGAATAAAACAAAAGGGTATGGTCTACAAAGAAAGAAATGCATTATAAACCATTAACATTTTGAGTTTAAGAAACTTCTAAAAGACAGTAAGTAGTGAAATCAAGAAATTGAATATAAAAAAGCTTGATATCAAAACCTACTCTTTTTTTTTTTTTTTAAATATATTTTATTGATTTTTTACAGAGAGGAAGGGAGAGAGATAGAGAGTCAGAAACATCGATGAGAGAGAAACATCGATCAGCTGCCTCCTGCACATCTCCCACTGGGGATGTGCCCGCAACCCAGGCACATGCCCTTGACCGGAATCGAACCTGGGACCCTTCAGTCCGCAGGCCGACGCTCTATCCACTGAGCCAAACTGGTTTCGGCCAAAACCTACTCTTAACCACTAGGCTAGTTCAAGCTAATAAGGTTTTTACCTATTCCTATATTCTTACATAAGTCAAAGATAATTAACTGGATATGGAAATTCAAGTTTACAAAGATAAGAAGGGAGTGATTATTACCTTTACAGGACTTATAATTGGACTAGAAGCCCGGTGCACAAAATTCGTGCACGGGGGGGGGGGGGGGGCGTGCGCGCGGTGTATGTCCCTCAACCCAGCCTGCACCTCTCTAATCTGGGACCGGTGGGATTGGGCCTAAATGGGCAGTCAGACATTCCTCTCACAATCTAGGACTGCTGGCTCCCAACCGCTCGCCTGCCTGCCTGATTGCCCCTAACTGCTTCTGCCTGCCAGCCTGATCACCCCCTAACAACTCCCCTGCCAGTCTAATTGACACCTAACTGCTCCTCTACTGGCCCGATTGCCCCTAACTGCCCTCCCCTGCAGGGCTGGTCCCCCCCAGCTGCCCTCCACTGCAGGCCTGGGTCCCCCCCCCCAACGATCCTCCCCTGCAGGCCTGGTCACCCTCAACTGCCATCCTCTGCTGGCCCAGTCACCCCTAACTGCCCTCCCCTGCAGGCCTGATTGCCCCCAACTGCCCTCCCTTTCAGGCCTGGTCCCTCCCAACTGCCCTCCCCCGCAGGCCTGATCGCCCACAACTGCCCTCCCCTGCCAGTCATCTTGTGGTGGCCACCTTGAATGTTGGAGTGACAGTCAATTTGCATATTACCTCTTTATTAGACAGGATGCTTTGAAAGTCCCTATCTCTTTGTGCATTTAAGTGTTTGAGTTGTAGCTCTGTTTCAGTCAAATTTGCTATATAAAAGGGAAGGATTCACATATATCTTTTGTATTTTAAATAAAAGCTCAAGTTATAAACAAATATTTTTAATAATTATACCATATAGACTGAGAATGTTATCTCTCTAGAGATACACACATACTTCTAGACTTCAGGGAAGCAATGGCTATGATAGGAACACATCAATTTCCTCCCAAAATCACAAACCATAGAAGAGGCCTCCAAAGCCATTTCATACCTAGAGTGTGGGAGTTTATAATGGTGGCAATAATGTAAGATCAAATCTATCATCTAATAAAGAGGAAGAGGTTTTGCCGGTGGTAGGCACCAATGGTCTTTTCAGGTTCTAGCAATTATATTACAAGGAATTAGGAATGGTGCTGGATGGAAATTACCTTATAATCTCAGGTAATCGAGTTTTTAATTAATATCCACCTACATTGCTATAGTTTATCTTTGAAGTAGATTGTTTTAGTGTCAGCAAGATAAAAATGGGTAAGAGACAGGAATATATCTGCATTTTTATATTTTATTATAGTTCAAAAATTATTAGTTACTGTTCAACTACACTACTGTTTTAAATACTAAAATGATCACTTAGGAAAACAAAATACATATAAAACACAGCATCTTGGTTAAAAACAGCAAAAAATTCAATACAGAACAATAGAAAATATGGGAAAATAAATGCATATACCTCTTAAAGAAATATCCATTTGCTTCAAATTGTTCTCTTAGCATAAATTTTCCTCTATATTCAATGATAAGTGCATCAGGAGGCAAATCTTTTGCAGATTTCAGAATTTTCTTATTTTTTTGTATATGGCTCTAAAAATTAGAGAAATGTTGAGATTAATTAAACCTTAATGCTTTTAGTCTAACTACTTTAAGATATAGAGTAGAAAAAATAAGGTTTTTGTTTTATAACATTTTGGCAAATGATATATTTACCTCTACAGGAGGCTTGAAAAGCGAATTGTTGGTATTCAAATTTGATTTATTTATCTCTTTTTTGTCATTTCCATTGCCTAATCTCAGAGCTAATCTTTGTGCCTCTCTCTGAACACCCTCGCTATACTGGTTATTATTTGCCTCTTCATATCGATCCATCCATGCTTTGATTTTTGTCTCCCATCCAAAATTTGAACCATCAGATGAAGGATCAATCTCTGGAGCTGAACCCTAAAATCACAACAAACTAAGCATTAATATCTGGACTTCAAATATTTATACATACATATAAATACAAAATCAATGACTATATAAGATATAAACTAGACATTAATGTTAGGCTTTTTAAGTTGGTCCTAGTAAAAAATAAAAAGAGCGCCATAAATGAGCGGTTTACTACATTTTTATACTACATGCCACACAAATATGAGTTGGAAAACTGAAGGAAGCTGAGTTAAGTCAGAATAGTAGAAATTCAAGTTTCACCATCACAACTGTAGTTAAATGAAGGCTATCAATAAAATTGCAACTACCAAATGTTTGGAGTCATTGTCAGCTAATGTTTAAAAAAAGAAAGCATATGAAATTTTTTATTTTAGAAACTGCCAATATCTACTCTGTCCTCACAGCTCTATTTAACCAGAATAAATGGGATTATTATGTAAACTACACATATTGCATATTAAGTATAAACATTTTATATACAATAAAATTTTAACATTATATAACAAAAATATTCTTGATATCTTAATTAGTATAATTCCAATTGTCCCCATAATAAATCTGACATGAGAATAAAATGTTTCATAGAATGTGAAATACCCCAATGGTCCATGGCCTAATTTCAAGGGTCATAATAAGGACAAGAACTTTCAAGCTTAAGTGCTTGCTCCTCTATAGCCCCTATTAAAACCTGTAAGATAAGAATTCTAAATGCCAAGTAATAAAAAGTTAACACCTCTCTTCTTAATGTTACAAAAAAAAAAAGAGACATTTTTTTCCCACTGGAATGCAATTTATATAAAAGCACAATTACCATTCATTTAAAAAATTTATTAAAATCTGAACTAGGTCAGGGTTCCATTCCCAGTCAGGGTACATGCCTGGGTTGTGGGCTCGATCCCCAGCAGGGGGTGTACAGGAGGTAGCTTATCAATTATTCTCTGTCATCATTGATGTTTCTAGCCCTCTCTACCTTCCTCTCTCTAAAATCAATAAAAACATTTTTTAAAATTTCCTGAACTCCTACAATTTTTATTTGCAATCTTAGGATGAAAATCAATTAATGCAGATAATAAGAACAAATATTTTACCTTATCATTAGAATAATTCAAATGTATAACAAATTTAATGTAAAATTTCAATTTAGTTGTAAATGCTGTTCTTTGTTTTCTTTCTACAATATTAAACTTTGATAAAAGATTTTGCCCATATGTACAATCTAACAGAACTGAAATTTTATCATATATAGATATAATAAAAATCCTTTTATGTCCTGTTAGACATGTAAATGTATACAGAAACACTAAAATTTACCATCAGTCAACCTTCCCTATACTTGTCTACAATAAAACAAACTACAGTTGAACTGTGAACATAGGTTTGAACTTCATGGGTCCATTTATATGCGGATTTTTTTTCAATAACTACCTGTATTATTTTCCATCTGTGGTTGGGAGTCCGCAGATACAGAGGCCTAGCTGTATGCATTTATCTAAGCCATTTAATATAGGGTACTTGATATCTGTGTGTGTGTGTGGTGGGGGGCGTGTTCTGGAACCAAGCCTCCTTGGACATCAAGTGATAACTTAAGTTTTGGGGAGTCAAAAGTTATACTTGAAATTTTAACTGTGCAGGAGGTTGATGCCCCTAACCCTGGCATTGTTCAAGGGTCAAATGTATAGTAAGTTGCTCAACTATTTGATTGGGATAGATTTATTTCACTAATTGATATTTTATATATGTACATATTCTACATTATAATGACTATTTGATAAAGAACAGATTTTTATACAAATGAGACACTACATATTAAGGCTTTCCTCAGCATTTTAAAAGAAATCTATCCGTTTTCAAATTTTTCTTTGTTTTGCATCTTCCCCTCCCCATCGCCTCAGAAAACACTCTATACTGAGCTGGTAATCTTCAATACAGCTCTTTTGTATCTCTTGAATCTTATAAACACTACAGAATTACTTAGTAGAGTTGTCATGATCTTAAAGAGGTATCTTCAAATTAAGAAAAAGATATCTTTAAAAATGCAGACTCACTACGTCACATAATAAATGAAAATATTTCAGTTAAGTAAAACACTCCTTCCTCATTAAGCCTCCTTTAAACTGATTAGATAAATTGTGAAGAAAGGAAAAGAGCTGGAGTATCAGTTGTACTAACAGCTTAATCCAAAATCTTTTTCAGACCTCCATTTTTGGTGTCAGAGAAAATACCATAAATCCAGATTTAATATACTACAGTTGAATTGTGAAAAACAGTATGAAATTCCAACCTCAATATATAAAGAACATTTTGTGAAACTTTGGACTTATTAACATTTTTGAGAAAGAATTATAAAAGTACATAATAATAATTGGACAACTGCTTATCCTCCAGTAATGTGGAATTAATGAATAATTACTATTGAATAATAAATAACTATTATAATTACTATTAAATAATGGTAATTATTACACTACATGGACAACAGATATACTGTAACATGCTGCCCACATCCTATTTCAACATCTGACAACTTGGAAAATCCATTATCCTTTACTGCCTAATTTAAAAAGCTATAGTAACACTGTAAAGTTGACCTCTATGATCCAACACAAACCTATCTCTTAGGGGGAGGCAGAGCTGGGGAGCCTTGCTTCTCTCAGCAATCTTGGCATCTACAAAATTGAGGATTTATTCTAATTAATTCAAGGTACAAGTGACTAATTTGTACTATTATTAATATGGTGGATCTATGGTGATCTTATAGTATTTTATAATAACTGATGACTAAATCACTAGAATCCCAACTATGCAAAGCAGTAAAATTTCAAATTCCAAATGTGATTTTGCATACAATTGTCTAGTATATTAACACCAAGTGTACTAGAGACATGGAATGAAACAGTAACTGCAATTCAGTTTTCTTGAAATTTTAATATTAGAAATTGTTCGTATATCTCCTCCTTTTGGCTATTTTAACAATAAACTCTAAGAGTGGCATATTTATCCAATTAGAATTCTCTATGTCCCAACTTCTGATAAAGATAATAAGCAATGAAATGACACATAGTGAAGAAAGCATAAAGATTACGAACAAACAACAACTTAGTAAACTCTTGAATAATGGACAGTTGCTAACAAGGGCTTAAATTTAACATATTTACCTTAACTCTTGATGACTTCCTAGATCCTTCACGAAAGGCCTGAAATAAAATGGAATTCTGAGTTCTGAATATAATTAATATTTAAGAATCAATCGGTTCACTGAAGTCTCATAATAACAAAAAGTCGGTATAACCACCAGAACTAGGAGAATGTTAAAGTTAGAACGTAAAAAATGTATGTGATGCAATGCTAAGAAAAAGTCTAAGTTTTCTGTGTGATCAATATTACAATAATGGAAAATTATTTCCATTACTTATTTCCAAGTACTGTTTGATAAAAATTAGAAGGATATAAAAAATAGTAATTCCTGTAAAATTCAGCTCCCACCACTTTCTATCTTACTCATCTAAAAAAATGAAAAACTTACTTTTTTACATTTTGAAATGTTTTGTTCTTTCTCCCCACTTTTTTTCCTTCTTTTATCATTAACCTTAGAAACTCTTGAAGTAGTTAAAGTAATAGATGTTGGGGTATGCTGAAATGCAGTATACAATTCCACAGGAACCTCATCACCACTCTCAGTTGCACTGGTATCACCATCTTCAAGGCAAAATAAAAATTACTGCATGTGTAATACTTCTATTTCAAACAATAAGACAGCATTCCACACAAGAAACTATTATATATCCATTTTTCTGAAGAATACACATTTTTTTCACTTTCTTCACTTATATTAAGATACATTTAAATGCAAGCTTCAGCCTGGCTGAAGTGGTTCGTTGTTTGAGCATCGACTTATGAACCAGGTGGCCACAGTTTGATTCCCAGTCAGGGCACGTGCCAGGGTTACAGGCCAGTGCGGGGCATGCAGGACGCAGCCGAGAATGATTCTCTCTCATCATTGATGTTTCTATCTCTCTCTCCCTACCTTCCTCTCTGAAATCAATAAAAATATATTTTAACAACAAAAAAATGCAAACTATGAATGTCAGTTTTCATATTTAGGCTAGAAAGGCTAAAAAAGTTTGACAACACACTCAGATGGTGTGACTGTGGGAAACACGCAGTTGCATACATTGGCAAAGGAAATTTAAAATTCCCTGCAAAGGGTAGCCAAATCTAGCAAAATTCTATATGCACTCAGCCTTTCACTCAACAATCCCTTTCCTAGGGATCTATCCAAAGATAAAATGACAAAAGCACACAAAAACATATGCAAGAGAGTTTCATTGAAAGTACTATTTGTAATAAAAATAAAACAAAAAATGAAAACAACCCAAATGTCCATGAAACAGGAATAGTTCAATAAACTATGATTATCAAAACCAGTTGTATTGGTATCAGCATGTTTTAAACCAAAATGGAAGTTGTAGCAATGTTATACTTCTAAATTCTGTTCCTAAAAATGAAAGAAACACTATTCCAAATAATAAACTAATGAATCCACATCTTTTCAAAGAGCAAACATATTTAACTTCTTTAAACCAATAGGTTACCTATGTATTTTCCTATACAATTAAAATTTTTTATTTATTTTCCTCTACTTTCCATATTTCCTACATTCTTATTCTATAATCTGTAAAAAAGAATATTTAAAAATCTTTATCTGAGATTGTAAATTATATACAATCAACATTCAGCAGTAAGGTATTTCCATCCGACTAAAAATATGCAGGCCACTTATTCTCTCAATCACACTAATCCTACTTACTATAGATCTTTTTCACCCACCTGACAAATTTTCCCTTTTTCGGCGTTGTAGTAGCACTGCTCTCTCTTTATCCAAACTCCTACATTTAAAATATTAGCATGATTATTATTTATCAAACTTCCATAAATTTAAATATAAAGCAGATTTGTTTTAAATGTGACAAACTTACAATTTCCTTAATGTTCTCACTGAAAAATCAACAGTATAAAATACATGTATTGCCCCTTGCCTCACATTAGATTTCATTTAGCATCATTAGCATTATATGCCAGTTTAGTGACTATAATTGCACTGTTAAGAAAAATCTTTTTTATCGTAGGAAACGAGTATATCTTTTTTAAAGAAATTTTAATTGAATATTTAAAGCAGTTTGGAAAAGAATGTTAACATGTGTAACAAAAGTTATAAATTAAATTTCTTAAAAGAAATGAATGACACTAAATTAAGAGTCTATTTGCATTATACCATTTACCTAAAATTATTTCCACTTTTGAAATAATAAACACTAAACATTAAATTAAGTAAAATATTTCATTAACTTCCTTCAGTCTCCACTCATGAAGTACATTACATCATCAATAATAATTGTTTTACTTTATTTCCCCCTATATTTTACTGTCTAACTTATTAGTCTAGAGGTCAAATAACACTAGATAGTATTTTGAGATGGGAGAATAAGCACTCTAGACCAATAAGGGCTGTAGACTAAGCCTACAACTTAGTAACAGACTTGCCTTAATGTCTACTAGGATATGCAACAATCCTATAGCACCAATGATAACTATCTTAGTCATCACAGAATGATGGCAGTTATTGCTCAATT
Source organism: Myotis myotis (assembly GCF_014108235.1). Taxonomy (NCBI): domain Eukaryota; kingdom Metazoa; phylum Chordata; class Mammalia; order Chiroptera; family Vespertilionidae; genus Myotis; species Myotis myotis. The sequence continues at coordinate 13,904,943 of NW_023416315.1, forward strand.
GACTGCCTTCCCTAAAGGTCAGTTTTTAATCAACTCTTATTGATTAAAATAACATTTAACAACAGCTACTTATCCCATCAAAAAATAGCCCTAGCCGGTTTGGCTCATATATGATAATTGTTTTGTGGTTATGGTTATTTTTAAAAATTCTTTTATGTACATACACATAAATACATATATCTTGAAATACATAAAGATACATATGAATAAAATAATATATCTTGGATTTACATTAAAATAGTATGTGAAGGGGAGAAGAAATAGCAAAATAAATGAAAAAGGTTGTTGACAATTGTTGAAGCAGGGTGGTGGAAATATGTGGATTCAGTATACTATTTATTTTTATATAGGTTTGAAATATCCTAATAAAAATATTTTTTAAAGCATACAAAAGGACCAGTAGGTGTGGCTCGGCAGTTAGGCGTCAACCTATGAACCGGAGGTCATGGTTCGATTCCTGGTCAGGGCACATGCCCGGGTTACAACTTGATCCCCAGGAGGGACATGCAGGAGGCAGCCAATCAATGATTCTCTCTCATCATTGATGTTTCTATCTGAAATCTATAAAAATATATTAAAAATACAAAAGAAAAAAAAGAACAAAAAAGAAAAAAAGAGAAAGAACTCATGGACATGGACAACAGTGTGGTAATTTCAGAGGGAGGATGGTAGGTGGAGGTGAAAGAAGATAAAAGGGGGATAAGTGGTGATAGAAAAAAGAAAAGAAAAAGAAAACCTACAAAGAGGTATCACTTCACACCTGATAGAATGGCTACTATCAATAGATCAACAAACAAGTGCTGGGGTGGATGTGGAAAAAAGGGAACCCTAGTGCACACACAATGACACACAAAAAAGAAATGGGAGAAAAACACATGACTGCAAACGTATAAAATTCTGTAACTAAGGCAATGTCCTCTTAGTAACTCTTGAACAGAGTGCATTCCAGTGAAAAAACATGGCATCACATAGAAGATGCACTATTATTTCATGCATCATTAAAAAAGTAAAAATGCTACTAACTATAACATTATCAATAGATTCTTCCTGATGTTAGGATTGTCAGAATACAAAAACAAAAAACAACCCATTTTTATTCATACATAAATTTCTATTAACTAAAGATTATATCAGTAAAATTATGAGCAATCTTATTGGTATGCACAACTTACCGAGGCTGACAACGTTCACATAGATATGTGTCAGGAATATGCTGCCTATCAATCCCCATGCAGTCAATATGTTGCCAAACACTTAAAAAAAAAAAGCAAAAAGCAGAGCATATAAAGTATTTTTAAAATCATCCTTAAATTAAGATTTGATACTCCATTTAACTATCACTTAAGTGCCTACTTTGCATTTAATACTGTAAAAGTACTAAAAAGTGCTGTGAGGAATTTATAGAAATATGTCCTCAAGGAGATGTAAAAACAAGAGGACAAATACATTATATAGAATATAAATTTACAAAGCAAATATAATTTTAAACTGAAAAAGATATACATTATAAATATTATTAGCAATCACAAAGTAGAGAGCTCCACACTACTTGGAGTTAATGGGAAAAGCACCCTGGAAAACAATGAACTTGAATAGAATCTTGTTTGGGTCTTTAGGAAGAAAAGATTAATTACTATAGCAATGCTTTCTTCAAGTAGGCAGATATGAGGAGCAACAATCAGAATATGGTTAATATCTATGAAGAGGAATGTTCATTTTGAAAAAGAGAGAAGGCTAAACACGGATTAGTAATGTATAGTCAGATTATATAGGACTTGGAATGTCAGGATATGTGTAAATTTTTTCTAATTGGCAACAGATAACAATTAGAGGTGCTTTGATGGTATAAATTAATTCAAAGAAGAAACTGAAAGCAAAAAAAACCAACCCATAAATAAGAGGCTTTTCCAAAATTCCAGACCTGAGTTAAAGGAGAACAGAACTAGAATGATGGCAGAGATGAAGTTAAAGAATCCAGAAAACATTCCTGAGGTCAGAGATTAAACCTACTCTGTTCTCTATTTTTAATAGAACACATGGACCAGCTTGAGGCAAACTTTTCAATTTGTGACTTTAATTGGCTTAAAGTTGACATATATGCCTATTTCTAAAAAAGTCATTTTTACATAATTAGCTACTTCTAATATATAAAGCTATGAAATTAACAACTATCATATACTGTTGTTCTTCACTTAACCGAAAATCTTGGGACAAGAACTAGTAGAAGGTGGAAGGCAATGGAATATATGCCTATATATATCAAAGATGTGGGGGCAGAGGGAGGAAAAAGAACAAACAAAGGCATGCCTGGCCAGTGTGTCTCAGTGGTTGAGTATGAAACAGAAGGTCAGAGTTCGATTCCCGGTCAGGGCACATGCCCAGTTTTCAGGCTCAATTCCCAGTGGGTGGCATGCAGGAGGCAGCCTATCAATGATTCTCTCTCATCATTGATGTTTATATCCCTCTTTCCCTCTCTCTTCCTCTCTGAAATAAATAAAAATATTTATTTTTTAAAAAGGCAGAGCATTTTAAAGGGAGGGTTAGAATAACAAAATTAAGTTAAATTTGGGGGATAAGCAATGATGTCATACAGAAAACAGAACTAGAAAATAAATAATCAGAGCTCTAGATGTCAAATTTGAAAGAGATGAGAATGAGCAGTAAGAATGAGCATTGAGTATATGAAAATACAGAGGCAATAAAAAAACAAGAATAAAAGAGAAATGCAATACACTACAAGTTAAGCAGTAAAAAAATAGAATGATAAAAAAGATTCATAACAAAGACAGCAGTTGCTGAGAAGCAAATACCTTGAGTAATACAAAAACTGTGAACTGTTCCTTCAAGATTTTGTAGATAGGTATAAATCCTAGGGACTATTTCATTATTTTCTAATAGGGATTATTCTATATTCTATATAGATCAATGTAATTAAATAAAAACACTTTAGATTATGCATTAAAATAAAAACATTGCAAATGGTATGTAACTTATCACAGACAAAATCAGCTAAAAGAAAGCTATTTTATATTACTGGTTAAAATATGAATTGAAAGATATTCTAGTAAGTAGCTAATAAAAATAATGAGGATAACAAGTTATCACTAAGGTTATTTTTTAATTTTTTAAATTTACTGAAGTGATTGCTCATGGTACTGATATGTGTCACAGGTTAATGAGAATTTATTTTTAAATTTAAAAATGTTTTTATTAATATGTTTTTATGAGTATTAACTCAAGTATTAAAATTACAACTTTCCATAAAAATATTATCAAATTTCACATTCCACTTAAGACTACCTTTTTTCCCCTTTTGGCAAAGTTAAACCAACTTTTTGAAATATAACCCTAACTGCATGTTTATATAACAATAACATCCAAACCTTAATCACTTAATCTAATAAATGGTAACAATATTACAAAATAATGCAAAGTAATTTACATTTGGCTCGAGGATGCATATTTATACTCACACTGGACTATTTCAAATCAAATAACAAAGCTATGACATAAGCACCAGACCCAGGGAATTCTGTAAAACTATCAAACTTTCGAACCCACTACAGTGCACTGCTTAAATACTTTGATTCCCACACTCTGCAGGGGATGGACTCAGTAACTTTCAGGCTGAAATCCTACTGTTCCCTCTCCATCCTCCCCAACTCCCTCCCACCAGGAAAAAAAAAAAAAGAAAGAAAGAAAGGAAAAAGAAAACAAAGCCCCACTTTCTGTCCCAATCACACCTTCTCTAGGGGAAGAGGCCTTTCTTGGTGGTTGAACCAGGGTTGGGGGAGGGGAGACTGTGGTTCTGGTTCAAGGAGACTCCAGAGTGCTGCAAGGTTCAAGTCAAAAGGAGGTGAGAGAGTCAGGTCAAACAAACATCAATCAAAATGTATAATTTCCCCCAAACTGGAAAATCACAGTTGACTATACTTGACTATACAGCACAAATAATTCCAAAAGAAATACACAGGACTCAATTCTCTTCTCATTTCTATCTTGTCTACTACTTTATGTTTTTATATTACTATTAAAAGAGTGACAAGAGAGATGTGATCCTATATGAATAATGATCAAAACTGATTGTCTAGTAATTAATAATGAGGAGTTCTAATCAATTTTAAGATAGATTTTTCCCATAGGGGCTTTTTTTTGGAGCAAAACAGACTGCACTGATAATAGCAGAGGTCTCACTTAAAAATGCTTTCATAATTCCCTCAAAAGTGACTTTATCTTTTCCAACATTAACAATCAAAGGTAGCAACAGTCAACAAAAATAAACTAATGGTGTGAAATATTTTACCTGCATTTGTCACAACAGATCATGTATCCATCATCATGTGTAAAACCGCATATGCACCTGGTTACATCAGTACCATAACTTCCATCTTCAGATGTGCTGATTGTAGTAGCACTGGAAGTTTCATCAAAATTAGGAGTGGTAAATATGCCTACTTCATTTTTGCTAATAAGAACTGATGGAGGAGGTGAGGCCGGAGGTGTTGGAGGAGGACGAGCACCATAATTATGGTCCTGGATTATTGAACACAAATACAGCACAATATAATTTCAACAATAATATGAACTAATAAGCAAGTTAAAATTCAATCCTTAATTTAAATATTCAAGATATATGAAAATGGCCCATTTCTTTCTTTCTTTTTAAACATTTATTTCAGAGAGCAAGGGAGAGGGAGAGAGAGATAGAGAGAAACATCAATGATGAGAGAGAATCATTGATTGGCTGCCTCATGCACACCCGCCACTGGGGATCGAGCCTGCATCCCAGGCATGTGCCTGTACCTGGAATTGAACCTGGGACCGTTCAGTCCGCAGGCTGACATTCTATCCACTGAGCCAAACCAGCAAGAGCCATTTCTTTCTTAATAGCTCTAAAATAATGACTTGGTGAAGCTAAATATTAAACCATAGTAGTGAGTGAAAATGTCAATCTATAACCTTGATCACCTTCACAATGATTTCCCTCAAACTCTACCCTCTCATCCCCCAAATCAGAAGATATCTTCACAGTTCTATTGGTTACATAGCTTCGCCTTCTAGGTAAAATCAGGTGCAAGATGTGAGAACAGAAGTAAAAAGAACTCAGGAATGTGAAGGCTAAAGAATAACAAAACAACTACAAAAGACATATTATCCCTATAAAGTATTAATAGGAGATTTTTCTAAAATTGGGTATTTTTTATTCTGGTCCAAATAGTAAAAACCTTTCATAATTGTACCTTAATAATATCACAAATGTGTCCAGTTCTGCAACTGTTCTGATCTAATCTCTGCCCCTTACTAGCTATGTAACACTGAGTAAGTGAAGTAAGATAAGCTTTCATTTTCTTAGCTATGAAACAGAGATGAAAATTACACCTATCTCATGAGGTTGTTTTTGAAGATTAAATGAGGTATATGCAAAAATACTCACCACAGAGTCTGGCACGTAAGTGCTCAATAAATAGTAAATATATAATTTACTATATAAATTACTATATAATTTAGAATTAACAGTAGATAGGACAATTTTACTTAGTCTTTTTTTTCCATCACCATTTATACCCTCTATGCCCTCTTCCACCTCTACCCCCACAATCACCACACTGTTGTCCATGTCCATGAGTTCTCTATTTTTTCCCCCTCAATCTTTTCACCACTCCCAACAGCGTTCCCCAACCCCCACCCCCCACCCCCCAAAAAGCTCTCTGTCTGCTCTGAGTCTGTCTCTAGTTTGCTTGGTAGTTCAGTTTGTTCATTAAATTAGACATATGAGTGAAATCCTATGGTACTTGCCTTTCTCTGACTGGCTTATTTCACTTACATAATGTTCTCCATTATGGTAACAGTAGAGGAATGTGCCCTAGCCGGTTTGGCTCAGTGGATAGAGTGTCGGCCCTTGGACTGAAGGGTCCCAGGTTCAATTCTGGGCAAGGGCATGTACCTTGGTTGCAGGCTCAATCCCCAGCCCTGGGCGAGTCCAGGAGACAATCAATCGATGTGTCTCTCTCACATTGATGTTCATCCCTCTCTCTTTCTCTCCCCCTCCCTTCTACTCTCTCTAAAAATCAATGAAAAAATATCATTGGATTAACAAAACCAACAAAAGGAAAGAAAAGAATGTATTTTAACACCAAGCTATTAATAGCATAAAATACAAAATAACAGTAATAATAACACTTCTAAAGAATTCCTTATAGAATTGTAACTCCTTGAATATAGTTAGATCAATGAAATATTAAGCTATTAATTATGTACCTGTTTAAATAGTATAAAACAAGTATGTTTTCCAAGTATTCAGTTTTAAGTACAATGCCACACACATCTACTTTCAACTTCTAGATATAAGAAATAGCCTTCAAAACACACACACACACACACACACACACACACACACACACACACACACACACCCTTCTTAAGAAATGCTTGACACTTACCGCATAGGGCAAACCAATGTAACTGTGTGAATGATGCGAGCTGCTGGTATACAACTGGTGGGGATAACTGTTGGATTTCTCAACTACCACAGGGCTAGCTTCTACGGATTCTGGTCTGGAGGGGAAAAAGTTGTATCAAAGAGAATTCCATTCATTTTTTTCCTTTTAATCAATTTAAAATTATAAGCACTTAGTTTATTGGCTATACAAATAAAATGTCTTGTTGTAACTGAGTCATTATTTATTTTGCCATTGCCAATAAAATGTCTTTTTGTAGTAGACAGACACCCTGTGGATAAGATATATCCTATCTAGATTCCATATGATAAAACTTTTGTTTAATTAAAATAAATGTCCTGTCTGCTGCTGTGGCTCAGTGGTTGGGTATTGACCTATGAACCAGGAGGTCACGGTTCGATTCCCAGTTAGGGCACATGCCTGAGTTGTCGATGTCCAGTGGTGGGGGGTGTGGGAGGCAGCTGGTCAATGATTCTCTGTCATCATTGATGTTTGTCTCTCTCCCCCTCTCCCTTCCTCTCTGAAATCAATAAAAATACATATTTTTAAATTACATAGACGGAAGAAGCAGAATTTTAGCAATTCCTGATCTACATTACTATTATTAATACAACATGTAGGAATTATGGCCAGAGTAGAAACTTTTTTTTTTTAAGCAGCAGAGTGAGGGTTTATTTACAAGGAAAGGAAATACACTCCCATGTAATGTGATGGGCAGCTTGCAGGTCGAAGTGGAGCCATGTGACTCTTATTTGGGAGTTCAGAGGGTGACACCCCTGCCTACCACCCTGGGCAGGAGCACAGCCCCCTCCTCGGGTCCCACACACACCTCCTCACGCTGCCAGGCTGCCTGGGGCGCTAGGGGGCTGGTCAGACCACACCCTGGGGGTCCTGTCCCCACTCCGTCATTTGGGCCTGTGTTTGCTGGTCTGGGTTTGTCAAGTCTCCCATGTACCCTCCAGGCCCAGCGGCCTCTCCCAGCCCCTGGCTATCTGGCTGACACACTAACACTCCTAATGTTAATCCTGAGGAGAAATCTTACAAATTTAGGGAGTGGTGATGTTGGCAAGGTCGACACAGTGGAGGAATTTCCAGATTAACTCTTAAGGATTTAGATTAAACTCTGAATATATTTCAAATAAGTACTGCCAAAACTTTTATATTTTGGAGTTAGAAATAAAAAAATAAAGCTTTTAGTACAAGCATGTAAACAAATCACAAATACTTTGCATAACCTCATGATTCAAATTAAAGCTGCAGCACTGATAAGCTGGCAATGTAAAAAGGCAGAAATACTTTATCAACATCCTCATTTCTTGATTATGGTATCTTCCCTGCCAGGTAAGTATAAGATCCTTATTTCTAATAACACTTCTTACTAAAAGTAATTTTTAAAAGGTTAACAAGTTGAGCATCATGCTATGAACCAGGAGGTCACGGTTTGATTCTGGAGGCACATGCTTGGGTTGCGGGCTCCATCCCCAGTGGGGGACGTGCAGGAAACAGCCGATCAATGATTCTCTCTCATCACTGATGTTTCTATTTCTCTCCCTCTCCCTCTGAAATCAGTAAAAATATATTTCAAAAAACACATTAACAATTGTTGGACAACAGATATACATAGAAGAGTTCTTAAAACGTCCCATGATGATAGATATCCTCAAAGCTCTTCATTGCCAGAACACCATAAATTTGAAGACAATGTGACCAATACCAAAAGTCAAACATCCTTTGGTCCAGTAACACCATCTTCGGAAATTTATCACAAGAAAGTAATCCCACTATTAAAGACTTGCAGGATTGAGATGTTCATTGAAATACTCTTCATAAAACTAGATATAAGAGCAGAAATCATTCAAATGTCCAATCAATAGAAAACAATAATTAAATCTGAGCAAACCTACCATGTTTACATATGTATAACAGTTCAACAGAAACTCATACTAATAAAAATCACGATATTAAAGTCAAAGAAGTTTTCCTCAAAACCTCCTGAAATATTATCACAAATCTTTAATAAATTTTTAATGACAGGACTAAATATGCAATAATAATTTTTGTCAATAATTGCTACAGTGCTCTGTTTAGCCAGTTTATGTATATTCACATAAATACTGACTTAGTATACTGGTATAACATTTATCATCAAGTAACAATCTGCAACCCCTAAGAGATCATGGATTTAGGCAAGAGATAACTATGGAAGCTAAAATCTTGAAAGATTGAAAGCTGATGAATAGATAAGGTTAACAACAGCCTGTTGATCACTTATCACTACCAAGCTAGACAACCAAGTTTATTATGTGCCTCTTCTAATGCTATGCAATAGAAATTACAAAGTCCAACACAGAAAATATCATGCTAAAAAGAAAAATGAGAGGAAAGTGGGGGGTGGAATTTGAGGCTAATCACATCTCTAGTTCTAAATGCCGGGTAGAATATTACATATCAAATTCAGAATGTTGAAACTTTTATAGGCCAAATGACCAGTTTCTTCAAAAGGGTGTACATGTTGTCAAATTTAAAAGGTTGTCACAGATGAAAAGAGATTCAAGAGACATTTCAATCAAATACAATGTATGGATCTTGTTTGGATCCCAATTTGAACACACCAATTACAAAAAGCCATTTTTGAGACAAGTGAGGGAAAGCTGAAGATGAGCTGGTATTTGAGGGTACTTTATATTAAGGAAATATTCTTAATTGTTATAATACTGAGATAATCGTATTGTGGTTTTTTTAAAAAGTCCCTATCTGTTAGTGATGTACACTGAAGAATATATAGGTGTAAGGATTTGCTTTAAAAGATGTGAGGATTTGCTTTAAAATACTTTAAATAAAACTGTAGGATAGAGAAAACAAGGTTGGCAAAACTGTGAATAATGCTAAAGCTGAGTAAGGGCCACTTGGGATAATTATACTGTTCTCCCTACTGCTGTAGGTAGTTTTGTATTTCTTTACTAAAAAATGTTTTTTTAGGTTCCCCAAGTTACTTTAAAATCTTACACTTAATATATTTTACACAATGGGTACCTGGAAGAATGGCATACTATCTCTTTTCCTCCCAACTCAGGAAGATGTCTTCAGCATTTCTAAACATCTGTGTGTGGAATCTCTCTTAACCCTTTAATTTCAACACATTTCTCAAGGCTTACTTCAAAGTGCTCTTTAAGAAGCACTTTCCTGATTGCTTCAACTCATCATCTATAATAATAAAAGCATAATATGCTAATTAGACTGGACGTCCTTCTGGATAACCTCCGGACGAAGCTGGGCTGTGAGGGAAGCCAGGGTCCTGGGTGCCTGCCGGCGGCTGGAGGGAAGCCCAGGTCCTGGGTGCTGGAGGGAAGCTGGTGCTGGCAGCCAGGGGAAGAAGGCCTACTCTTGCACAAATTTCATGCATCGGGCCTCTAGTAATTTTACAAAGCCTATGGGTACGTATAGCACTTATTTACTGTATTGTTAATGTATTACTTTTTATGTAATATTTTTGTATGCTGCCCACCACCTTCTCACATGCATTTATTTTCTCTCCCAAACTCCATCAAAATTAACAAGTTTTCTCCAGTAGAAAGAATACAGAATTGGGACTTAACATGTCTGTGGCTGGCCATTCAATAGATATTTCTAAATTTGAGTTTCTTATTTGTAAAGTGGAAATAAATATACCTGTACTTCACCTTCTTTCCAGCAATATGAATGAAGCACAAATGATACAAAGAATACGAAAAAGAATTTTCTCAACTATAATGCATTATACAGATGTGTAACACTACTTATTTGATCAGAAATGCCCAAATGTAACTCTGACTATTCAGTCTGAAGTTGCTTTTAAATTATTTTAAAAACTTAACTCCACAATAATTCAAACTTCTAATAAAGTGGTTCTAAGTGGTCCTGGCCCAGTAGCTCAATTAGAGCATTGTCCCGATAAATCAAGGATTCGGGTTCAATCCCCAGTCAGGGCACATACTAGACTCGATCAATGAATGTATTAATAAGTGAAACAACAAATCTCTCTCACTCTCCATTCCTCTCTCACTCTCAACAAATGGTTCTAAATATGAGTCTAGCTGGACATATTCTAAATAAATCACTAAATATGTAAGATATCAAAACATTGTTAATATGTAAATCATTTAATTAAGCAATAAATATGTAATGTGTACTAAAATAAACTCCTTATAAAGTTTATTTTTTGAACTATACTCCCATAACTCCCAGAATTATGTTGAAATAGGTGCCTTGAAATAAAATGGTTCCTTTGTAAAGCAGATTTTTAAAATATATTTTCTTAAAGTTGAGTCCATACATACATCTGAATTTTTCACATACTAGAAGAAACTTTACATCAAGAAATATAATCTGTAATCATAAACCTGTAATGTTGATATAATAATGTTTTAAAATTCTAAGTTGGTAATCCAGGACATTAAATTAATCAGGAAAACAAAGTAAGTTTTATTGTTACACTGAACATTTATGTATCATTAATCTAACAGGAATACAGAGCAATATACATACATGCATCACTTTTCTATACATTACTTTCCTTATTTCTTTTATTGACATTATAAACTCTAGGAGACAAGGACTTATTACTGCAGAAAAGATTATTTACTATAAGCAAAATAGAATATAGATAGAAAATGGTGTAACATAATGGGATTAATGTTCTAGTTTTAGTTCCAATTTCTGCTTAAACCATTCATAATTTCAATACAAAAGCTATTAAGCAAGGAATCAGTGTCATTGGCAGCAGAAAAACTATAAATGTTTAAATTGTTTTTAAATTAATAATTTTAAAGTTTCTGGTTTCAAATATTTTTAAAAGGGCTATATAAAGATATATTTAGCCTTAAGCATGTCAATGAAAAATCCACACAATTTTATGGAATACTTAATACTATATATATGTATGTAAGGTTTACATATATTAACAAGATCTGACACAATGCATTAGATTCATTGCTCACACAGTCTAATATCCAACATGTTAAACCAAAAAGTAGTATGTGAGTTCCTTGAAGAGAAGTGACTATTTTACTCAAAACCTCTGTAAAGGGCCCAGCTGGTGTGGCTCAGTGATTGAGCATTGACCCATGCACCAAGAATCCAACCCGTTCAGGGCACATGTCTGGGTTCGGGCTCAATCTCCAATGAGGTCTGTGCAGAAGGCAACCAATCAATGTTTCTCTGTTATTGATTTTCCTATCTAACTCTCTTCCTTCCTATCTCTTGTAAAAATCAATAATCACATTTTAAAAAAAAATCTTTGTAAGGGAACAAAGTTCATCCCTACATTTTGTTTCCATCTATAAATCCCATTCACATAATTTTTGTCTCAGTTTTTTGGTGGATTTAACTTACAGTCAAAGGAGTACACAAACTGTAATTCAACAAATAGTTCTATGATAATGTTCACTACATGTTTAAGGTACCTTCTTAGATGCTGGAGAGAATAAAAAAATATATAAAACATACTCATATCTCTCAAAGAGATTCTGATCTTGGAAGGAGCAGTAAGTTAGCAAAAAGAGATGGGTATACAAAATCCACCAATAGGATAATGCCATGAAAAAGGTATAGATAGATAAATGATTAACAAAACCCTTTCCTCTTGCCCTGGCCAAGTGGCTCAATTGATTACAGCATCGTTCTTTGCATCAAAAGGCTTTGGGTTTGATCCCCAGTTGGGGCAGGTATGGGAGGCAACCATTCAATGTTTCTCTTTCATGTCGATGTTTCTCTCCCCCTTTTTTTCTCTCTAAAAATCAATCAAAACATATCCTCAGGTGAGAATTTAAAAACCAAACAAAAAAACCCACCTTTCCTCTTCAGCATGAGACTTTTTTTAAAATATATTTTTTATTGATTTCAGAGAGGAAGAGGGAGGGAGAGAGAGAGAGAAACATCAATGATGAAAGATAATCATTGATCAGCTGCCTGCTGCATGTCCCCTACTAGGGATCGAGACTACAACCTGGCATGTGCCCTTGACCAGAATCGAACCTGGGACCCTTCAGTCTACAGGCCAATGCTTTATCCACTGAACCAAACTGGCTAGGGCGAGGCTTTGATCATTAGTTAACTTTCTACCTCCGTTCACTAAAAAAAACCTGATAATTTGCTGTATTGCTAGGTACATTAATAAAAATAGCCCTTGATTGGGAAATTAATTGTAACTGGACTGGAAAAACTATAAATACTTGATGTAGATGCCACAGAACAGAACTTCCCCAAAATGCAGTAACTACTAACTGGCATGTCCCTTGAAGGAACCTAGAAGTCTATGCTTGTGGCAAGAAATACTGGCTACTAAGGGACATGAGACTTCTAAATCTGGGAGACTCTCACACCAGTCCTGCCGGGAGCCGGTCCATACTTGCTGTTTCAAGGGACCTGGCATATATGGCATACTGTTCTTAATATGTTTGCTCACCTTCTTGGCACTATGTGTTTTAACCAAGGTCTCCGAGAAAGGTTATTTCCCCAGGTAGGGATTTTCCCCTGAAGTTAGGGAGGGAATAAAACCTCTTAACTAAGTGCCAGGCGGGTAATTAATCACTTTACGAACAATCATGCTTAAGCTACATAATCTTTACTCCCTGGAATGGAGATAAGAAACGCCCTAACCTTTGTAATAGAGATTGATAGGATTGAATCAACTGGTATAAATACAGATGTAACAAGACAGCAAGACACAGAACTTAGAACACAGAACTAGGAGAGACGGAACCTAGGCACAGAACCTACACAGAACGTTCTCTAGAGACAGAAGAACTTCGCTGGAGAGAACATGGCAAAAGATCCTGGACAGAAACTGGCCTCAGAACCTAGAGACAGAACCTAGCGAGAGAACATGGCAAAAGATCCTGGACTGAACCTGACTACAGAAATTGGCAAGAGAACCTGACTAGAACCTGGTGACTGAACCTGGCTGGAGAACCTGGACAGAACCTGGCTGGAGAACCTAGCAAGACAACATGGACACAGAACTTGGCTGGAGATCCTGGCTGGAGATCCTGGATAGGCTGCTGATCAAATGAACACTGTCTCCGTATTATTCCTTCTTCGCCGACTCCGTCCACACCTTTGGGGACCCCTGGACCTGCTGGGGTTGGACCCCGGCACAGTCCAATGTGGATCTTGTCTCCTTGTACCTGACTAGTCACCTTGGGAGCCAAAGAAAATAGTTCCTGGATGGCGGGCTGTATTCCTACATGGTCTCACATAGAGAGCAACATCTGATACTAATCTCTGACAAGTTGTGGCTCTTGTCCTACATACCATGTAGACTAGTGCTAAGTATGGTTTATGATAGTTTTGTAAGTCTGAAATGTTTAGTTGAATCTAGAAAGATCTCCTTGAAGGAGTTGAAAGGTCAAATTTTAGAATCTAGTTTCTAGGGGGTTCAAGAAAAGGATACATCTACCTGAGTAATTGGAAAGATAAGAAATAACATTGAGGTTTTGTTAAAGGTGAGAATGCTTCTGAAAGATATATAGGACTTTGAATATTTGAGTTTTATACCAGGAATATCTTCTACTGAAAAAAAAACTTAATTAAAAAACCGGTAATGATGGAGAAAGACAATATCCATGCATATGCAAAAAGACAGAAAAAAATGGCATGGGGAGTCTTCAAGGACCATAAGTCAGTTAGACTTCAGGGTAGTGTTTATTTCGCTGTTTTTTAAAAAATTAAGTAATATACAAACCCCTATAATAGAAAGAGATTTTTCTTTGTAGATTTAGAAACATTATGTTAAAGTAGGACGTTAGGTGTTCTGTGTACCAAAACCATTGAATACAAATTCAAGAACTTGCACAAATTTCATGGCAGTATTCCATATGAAGTGGCGGTTATCCAGGATGATTCTAAACATAAATGTTTTCTAGCTCAAAATTAAAATAGCAAAAATTTTTAACTTCCTATTACTCAGAGCCCATTGGGAACTACATCACAGACCTCAGTTTGATTTGCACTGATTAAACAAACATAATAAAGAGCCTAATGTTTGCCAGGGACTATAAGATATAAAGATAAGACACTGTCTATCTTTAAAAAACTTACAATTATACAGTTTTCATTCATTCTATAACCATTTGAGCACACATTAAGTAGAAGACACTAACATGCTGGAAATTAAAATATAAAGATGTGAAAGAAGTGGCTCTTTTCAAGAAAATAATGTATGGGGAAAAAGTATATCAATGATTACAGTAGTGACATCAGAGGTAGGCATAGCGGCTCTTCATAATAGTAGTCATATTTTTAAAGTTTTTTTTTTTAAATTTTTTTTAGAGAGAGAAGGCGAGAATAGAAACATCAATGAAAGAGAAACTATCAATCAACTGACTCTTGTACACACCTACTGGGGATTGATCAACCCCACAACATGGGCATGTGCCCTCACGGGGAATCGAACCCCAACTTCTTGGTGCATAGGAACACACCCAACCAACTGAGCCACACCAGCTGGATAATAGTCTCCCAGACTTCTCCCCTTTCCCCATTTACAAACAAGTTACCTTTGCTCAGTTCTTTGCTCTACTGAAAAGCTTAGTATTCTGTCTAGTTTCAAAGTGATCCTTATGAGTGTATGGTGGCCAGGGTACAAACTGGTTACCTTTTTATCTAAGAAGGGATTATTAAAATGTGCAACTTGCTATTACAACTAATAATTTTGTAATTTTATCCTTAAGTTCCTTCCACTTGATCTTAGTCAAAAGGCCAAGAACAATCCTTAAGTTCCTTTCATTATCAAGTACAGGACCAACCCACCTTGATGATTTATCTACATTAATTTTTATTAGGTACAGAACAGTGCCCATTAACCACTCTTAGATGCATCTGACACTGAGTTGCTTTCAATGACCATGTGGAAATGAAAAACTAAAATATTTTCTTACTAAAAGAAGACTTAACTCTTGGTAATCTCTGAATCTATTAATTACACTACCAACAAGAAGCTCCCAATAATCCTCTGGCAGCCTTCCTTCCTATAATGTGTTTTTGTAAACTTTACCAAACTAGTGTCATTTGCCAAATATGCTTCAAGCTATCTTTTCATCCACTGAATTTCTAGTTATTAAATGATAGGCGAAACTTCTTTGAATCTACTTTTCCCCTTAATAGACTATTCTGAATTCTGAAAGAAACCTTTTTAAAAATATATATATTTTATTGATTTTTTATAGAGAGGAAGGGAGAGGGATAGAGAGCTAGAAACATTGATGAGAGAAACATTGATCAATTGCCTCCTGCACACCTCCTACTGGGGATGTGCCCGCAACCAAGGTACATGCCCTTGACTGGAATCGAACCTGGGACCTTTCAGTCTGCAGGTCGACGCTCTATCCACTGAGCCAAACCGGTTAGTGCTGAAAGAAACCTTCTATTTGGTTGTTTTCTTTATAACAGAATCTTTTATTTGGCTCTTTAGCCACACAAAGCTTGACTCAGCTTCAAGTGCCGATTTTTCACATTACCATACCATATAGCACATTACCATAGAGCTTCCAAAGAGTATCTTTACGTAGGCTCTAGAGTTGAGAAAATAAAATCATATTTTAAACTGTTACTTTTTAACTATATGATCTGGGAAATTTCGTTTCAAATAAAGAGAATGTGATTTAAAATATCCTAGTCAAAATATAATCATTCAAAAAAATACCACCACTTGTGGTATTTCTATGAGAAAGTTGGTTTTTAAAAAAATATTTTTTAAACTGATTACAGAGAAAGGAAGGGAAAGGGATAAAGAGATAGAAACCATTGATGACATGGATCGGCTGCCTCCTGCATACCCCCTACTGGGGATTGAGCCTGAAACCCGTACATGTGTCCTGACCGGAAACTGAACCCTGGTTCATGGGTCGATGCTCAGTCCACTGTCACACCAGTCAGGCATTAAACTTCTTATATAGAAGAATTTTATATCCCTTCTATTTCTACATTGTTCTAATGTAGTCTATTATGGTCAGTACATAGTCAGTTACTCAGATAATGTATGTAATAAACTTCAATTCCTCTCTAGTTGCTCTTTTCTTTCTTGTTAATCCTCACCTGAAGATATTTTTTCCATTGATTTTTAGACAGAGGGGGAGGAAAGGGAGGGGGGGGAGCATCAATATGAGACACACTGATTGGTTGCCTTCCTCATGCACCCCCTACAGGGACCAAGGATCAAACCTACAACTCAGGAATGTGCCCTTGACTGGGATTCAAACCTGCAACCCTTCAGTGCATGAGCCTACCACTGAGCAACAGTGGCCAGGGCTCTAGTTCCTCTTTTAATTCTCCTACTTTCCTACTACCTTTTAGTATTTCCCAGCTTCCTGAAAATAGGTACTAACTAGAACTGCTACTTTACTAGTAAAGAACTATAACATTGAACTCACTGAAATCCCACCAATTGTGTAAGATTTTTTTTTACATACAAGGGACATTTTGTTCAATAACCCTTTACACCTTTCTGCAATGAAGCTGTAAAATATAGGGTGGGGCAAAAAAGAGGTTTACAGTTGCTCATATGGAAAATAATACAGTAATTAATAATAATACAATCCAAGAATAAACTGTCTCATATACTCACAACTGTAAACCTCCTTTTGCTCCACCCTGTATATCTAGCTTTAGTTTTCTCTCTCCTAAACAGAAATAAATTAGCTAAGATATGAGCATTCAACAATCACTCCTGTAAAATAAACCAAGAGACACTCAAGCAATATAATTTATGACTCAATAGTTGCTATATGCCAGGCTGAAGATATAGTGACCTACTATAAAACAGGTAAGGTGTTTGTATTCATAAAGCTTGTATTTGAGTACAATGATAAAGAAAAAAGAATAAAATAAAACAAGATAATTGCAGAGAGGTTATTCAGATACTATTTTAGACAGTGTAAAGATAAAAGGCTTCACTGTTAATATTTGAGCTCAGCTAAGATTGTGCTAAGAAAAGAATACTCTGGGCAGAAGAAACTGCAAATACAAAAGGCCCTGAGGCATGAACAGAGAATGTTCAAAGAACAAGGAAAATATTATCAATATGGGGGAAATAGGTTAAGAGAAGAATATTGAGTAGAGATTAGAGAAGTGGGGCCTTTGGAACCAAAGGAAGTTAGGATTTTAAGTGAAACAAAAAAATCCCTGGAAGGTTTTCAAGTGAGAGAACTATATGATTTGGTTTAGGTTTCAGAAGAATCACATTAATTTCTACATAGAGAATGAATTATAGGGGGCACAAAAGAAACTACTGCAGCGTTCAGACAAGAGACGGCAAAGACTTGGACTTGAAGAAGAAAGAACTGTACTAATCCTAAGTGAGTTTTGGAGGGAAATATAGGATTGACCAATGAATTAGATGAGGAGGGTGAGGGAAAAGGAACAATAAAGGCAAGGCAGGTGTGGGTAGGTGGGAAGAGATTAACCAAAGAACTTGTTTGCCTATGGCATAACCCATGAAGGTGCACCCTCTCCCTCCTCCACTGCTGCTGCCTCCTTCTTCTGCAGCTCCTTGTGCTTCTTCGGTGTGGACCTTGTACCTCTTCTGTAAAGCAGCAGCTGAGGAGACTCCTGAGCTGGCCATGGCTAACAAAAAGCCCAAGGAAGGAATCAAGACTGAGAACAAAGATCATATTAATTTTAAGGTGGTGGGGCAGGATGGTTCTGTGGTACAGTTTAAGATTAAGAGGCATACGCCACTTAGTAAACTAATGAAAGTGTATTGTGAACCATGGGGTTTGTCAATGAGGCAGATCAGATTCTGATTTTGACGGGCAGCCAATCAATGAAACAGACACACTGCACAGCTGGAAATGGAGGATGAATATATAACTGATGTGTTCCAGCAGCAGATAGGAGGTGTCTACTAAAGAGAGAACCTGCTACTTTACTCCAGAACTCTGTTCCTCCAGACCAAGAAGACATTCTCTATTAGAAAACTGCAATTTGATTCCACCACATTCTGACCACTACAGTATAGTGTTCTCAATTCTTTCATTTTTCCCTTTCTCTTACATTTATTGTACATAAAGTAACTCATGTAGGTGCACAAACATTTGCATTTTTTAAAAACTAAATGCCCAATGGTATATTTTGATCTGCATCTAATGGAGATGAGTGGGGAAAAATACTTGTTCTGTGAACGAGTATTTAGTAGCACGCTCATTCAGCACTTATCTTTATATTCCAGGAAGCTATTTTGTTCTTACTGTTTAACAAAAAAAGAACAACATAAAAATCCTTGCATACCTGTGTGGAGAATTTTAATGTTTTTCTTTTTTTAAAAATCTTTATTGTTGCAAGTATTACATATGGCCCCCTTTTCCGCCCATTGACCCCTTCTAGTCCACCCCCACCCCTGCTCCACAGACCTTCACCACACAATTGTTTGTGTCCATGGATTATGCATATTTGCAAACAAGTACTTTGATTAATCTCTTACCACCCACCCACCCACACCTGCCTTCCCTCTGAGATTTGAGTCTGTAAAACCAAGGTCAATCTAATAACTTTTTTGTATACAGCTGTTATATGTAGGCCAATCTGTCTTTCAGTAGGGATAAATTACTCTAAAAGAAATGAATCCTAGATAGTTTTCCCTTCATGTCAAGGTTCTTATTGTTTAAATAAACTTCTTATTTAATAAACAAACAAAAAAATGACACCTTAGGGTTTTGGCTTATGCAACTGGATAGAGATGGAGTTATTTAAAGAAAAAGATGAGCCTGGAGGAAAAAACAAAACAAAACCAGATATGGGGGGAAATCAAGCAAAAAAATTAGAGTCTGGCCTTTAAGTGTAGTACCCAGAAAGCAAACAGTTAAGTCTTTCTATTAGGAGGAATTGATTATTTCATCAAATTCTGAGAAATCTATATAAATTATAAAAGACTACCAATTACTACGACAACATGGGTAGTTATAGTGGTGTTGTGCAGCCTCATGTTGAGTGCAAACAACTCTATCAGGGAGTTTGCTAATAAGAGGAACAGAGAAATGAAAGAATAAATAAAAGGGCAGGAGTTCTGTTTTAACATATTTATATGTAACGGAATGATCTAATAGAGCAGCGGTTCTCAACCTGTGGGTCGAGAACTCTTTGGGGGTCGAACGACCCTTTCATAGGGGTTGCCTAAGACCATTGGAAAACACATATGTAATTACATATTGTTTGTGTGATTAATCACTATGCTTTAATTATGTTCAATTTGTAACAATGAAATTGGGGGTCACCATAACATGAGGAACTGTATTAAAGGGTCGCAGCATTAGGAAGGTTGAGAACCACTGTAATAGAAAGAGAAACTGAAGATACTTCATCAGGCAGGAGTGAAATATCAAGATCTTGAAAAGGTGAGAGGGGATGAGATCCAGAGGGCAAGTTTAAGAACAGGATTCCAATAAGGAAAGTCTTCCATTTTACAAGAGGAAAAACAATCTGAACATAAATACAAGATTTTTGATATGGAGTTGTGTTACCAGCACCTAAAAACAGTAGCTGGTATATAATAAGCCTTCAGTAAATATTTTTTTAATATATTTTATTGATTTTTTACAGAGAGGAAGGGAGAGGAATAGAGTTAGAAACATCGCTGAGAGAGAAACTTTGATCAGCTGCCTCCTGCACACTCCCTACTGGGGATTGCCCGCAACCAAGGTACATGCCCTTGACCGGAATCGAACCTGGGACCCTTCAGTCCGCAGGCCGACGCTCTATCCACTGACCCAAACCGGTTAGGGCAGTAAATATTTTTAATAAAAAATTCTTATCAAGTTGTTGTTACAATTTTAGCTATTTTTAAAGTTTGTTTTGTTGTTTTGAATCCTCACCTGAGGATATTTTTCCATTGATTTTTAGAGAAAGTGGAAGGGAGGAGGAGAGAGAAATATTCATGTGATCAATTAGTTGCCTCCTGCACTGGGATCAAGCCTACAACCAAGGTATTCAAACCCAGGACCCTTCACCCCGCGGGCCCATGCTTTATCCACTGAGCCAAACCCACTGTTGCTATAATTTTAAAGCAAGTCATACCACTGAACTAGTAGTACTTGTTTTATTATGCCAATGAAATCAGAGAAAAATGGTATTCTTTATTAGAAACTGTACCTCCTCAAGATTCACTCTCGTTAAACAAGACGTCAGCAAACTAGGATCCCCCCACCCAGAGCCAAACCCAGCCTGCTGCCTAACTTTGTAAATAAAGTTTTAATGGAACACAGTCATGCCCATTCATTTGTACATACTGTGTGGCTTTCCACTACAACAGAGCTGAGTAGCTGCACGGAAACCATATTGTTCTAAGTCTTACATATTTACTCTGGAAACAGTAGTGACAGCTGCACAACACTGATAGTACTTAATGATACTGAATTGTATACTTAAAAATAGTTAAACTGGTAAGTTTTATGTTATGTATATTTTACTATAATTAAAAGAAAAAGAAAACCACTAAAGCCAAAGGTAGGAAGAGTCAACAGTATCAAATCCTGCTAAGAAAACAAGCAATAAAAGGCCTGAAAACTATGCATTAACTCCAGTGTGATAGTAGCATGGTTAAAGTAAAAAGCCAAATTATATGCAGCCTATAAAAGAATTAATAAAAGGAAGAACAATGAAAGAATTCAAATATCTGAATGGGCCTACAATTTAGACAGTATCCAAGGAATTATAGGAAAGAGAGGCACAGATAATACTGACAAGGTTAAGATTTAATCTAAATTAGTCATTCTCGGGCCCCACCTCTGATCCCTAATGTTGGGGTCTGAAAAAGGTGATATGATGTTACAAAGATGTAGTAAGTAGCGCAGGTAGAACAAAGATGTGGTAGGACTGCTTTGCATCTGGCCCCAAGGGAGTGTTCAGGATATGGTTTCTTTTCCTCAGACTGGAAGTAGATTTGTTCTGGCCTAGAACAGGTGGTAGTATATCTGTTCCTGCTGAGTCTAGATAGGTTTAGTGTGAGAGCAGTTTCTGGACGCCCCGACAATGATGTCATGAAGCTAGGGGTGAAGGGTCAGCTGCTAAGTCCTGCTTGGTGTAGGACAGGAACTACTCAGAAAACAGAACCTATGCTGCTCCAAAGTGATGTTCAGGCACTGCCCTTAAAGGTATTTTAAAGATCATGTTGTCCAACCTCCAGTTTTACAGGCAAGGAGATGACTGATCTAAGTGTCACAAACTCTAGATTCAAGCCCTAACTCTACTACTAACTCATTGTGTATCCTTGGGACCTGCCATATAAACCCTCTAAGTCACATGGTGTTATAACAGTAAAGAAAATATTAAGCCCAGATCTCTTAGGTTGGTCTAGCACTTTTCCCACCAAATTGTCCCCACTATTTCTGTAAAATTGACTAGAGTGCTATTTATGCCTGTGGATTAGCAACATAATGAGGAAAATAGCTTTACCTCATTTTTGTATTACAAAATAGTAGTATGTGTTACTTTATTAGAAAGTTACACAAAGCCTTTGAGTTCTGGTAATCCTGAATATATGCCATTTAATTTTCATTACTTCACAAACTTAACAAATATGGAGAGCATTTTTGGTCATTAAAATTTTTATGCAATATTTCCATTCTTAAAAATGAAAATAAGTATTTTCAAATGTGTTTTAGTTCTAAATTATTGTCAAGATCTTAGAAGACAAAACTACCATTCTGTTTACAGTAATCTACGTAATGTTGCCACGTTTTTCTGGGCCACTTTACAAATTTAAAATCTTATTTGTTTATATCAAAACTAGAGGCCTGGTGCATGAAATTCGTGCACTCGGGGAGGGGGTTGGGGGGAGTCCCTCAGCCCAGCCTGCGCTCTCCTGCAGTCCAAGAGCCCTCAGGGGGATGTCCGACTGACGGCTTAGGCCTGCTCCCTGCTGCTGCGCTCACCAGCCGTGAACCCGGCTCAGGGCTTCTGGCTGAACAGCGCTTCCCCTGTGGGAGCGCACTGACCACCAAGGGGCAGCGCCTGCATTGAGCGTCTGCCCCCTGGTGGTCAGTGCACGTCATAGTGACTGGTCATTCCACCGTTCGGTCGATTTGCATATTAGCCTTTTATTATATAGGAGAATATCCATTTTCTTTAAAAAGCCATCGGAAATGATCATCCAAGCCACATTATACATTCTTAGTTCAGACATTTAAGTAAGTTTGTTGAACTTAATTTAAGATTAAAAAAAAAGAAAAGTGCTAATCATTAAATAAAGAGTGGCATTTAGAGAAAAATAAATTTATAGAATAATTGAATAAGCTCTGATACCTCAGAAATTGGACTTTTATAATTCCTTCTTCCTCATCAAAAACTTAATTTCTTCCCTGTAATAAACCTTCAAAATATAGTTGAATTTTAATAAGAAGTTTATACCAGTATTTTAGGCAAAACCTCTAATTTTACTTTTAATGTTAAAACATTCAATAACACACACTTGGGTATCAGTAATGGCACGTGGATAAATTGGCTCCCTAAATGTTAAATAATGGGTGTAAAAGATCTCCGTGAGTTCTCCACATGCTCCTTCAGATTTGTGATCAAAACTTTCCATTTCTTCCATCCTTGTTATGATCTATTATTTTTCAAAGACATAGTAAATTAGACACATTGCAATAGTATACAAGAAAACTTTTTAAATGGAGAACAGGTTTTGCAAAACAACTGTCCTCATTTTATCACATGTGGCATTTTGCTTCATTTCACTCATCTTTACAAAATCTGGCTCTTTTGATCTATGTGGCAGCATGAATCTAGAGCTAAGCAACCCTGGGTTCAAACCTAACTCTAGTTTTTATTAATTACGTAGTCTTAGATAAATTGGTAAATCTCCTTGAGCTGCATTTCTTTTGTGAAATGGGAATCATGCCTGCCTGAATTTTTGCTGGGATGGTTAAGAGATATTATGCAATATGTTATAGAGAATTGTATGGGTATAGTGACTTCTGTATTCAGTATCACAAGTGAAAAAAATTATTTATAATTAAGTATGAAACAAATGAGAAATTCAGCATCATTCTAAGAATAGTTCTAAACAATGCTAGGATAGCATTTAAAGTAGGTTTTTAATATTAAAACAAAACCACACTTAAGTGAAAGTACTTCTGAATTAAGATAAGCAAATCAACACTTGAAGAGCAGCAGAAAAGTATTAGTTTCTTGATAGTGGATTAAATGTAAAGCAACCATAAGCAAAAATGTTAAGCACTAGCCCTAACCGGTTTGGCTCAGTGGACTGAGTGTCGGCCTGTGGACTTGAAGGGTCCCAGGTGCGATTCTGGTCAAGGGCATGTACCTTGGTTGCGGGCACATCCCCAGTAGGGGGTGTGCAGGAGGCAGCTGATTGATGTTTCTAACTCTCTATCCCTCTCCCTTCCTCTTTGCAAAAAATAAAATATATTTTTTTAAAAAAATGTTAAGCAATAGTGAAAAATCTATAATAATAAAAGCACAATATGCAAATCAACAGAACGGCCAAACAGCAGAACAACCGTCCAGACAACCTTCCGGACAAAGCCTGGGCTGCAAGGGCCGAGGCAGCCGGGGCTGCGAAGGCCTACCCTTGCACAAATTTCATGCATTGGGCCTCTAGTGAATAAATAAAAAGCTACTGAAAACATTTCATTATATACAAAACATTTCAGTACCTTCAATAATATAAATTCAGGCTAATAGTGCCCAACCAATTCAACAAATTAATAAATTCTGTCAGCAGGTGGCTCTAGTGACACTGAAATTATTACCAAATACTATAGCAAAATACAGGTGGTAAAAATGTAATCTCAGAAATTAGGGGTCAAAAAGAATCACATTAACACTTCAATCCAAGCCCTCTTTTACTTTCTTTTTTGTTTGTTTTTTAATTAAAATTTTGGAGGGTGACATGGGTTAATAAATTATACGTTTCAGGTATACAATTCTACAATACATCATCTGTATATTGTATTTTGTGTTTACCACCCCAAGTTGAATCTCCTTCCATCACCACTTATGCCTCCTTTACCCTCTTCTACTTCCCTCCGCCCTCTCCTTTGCTGTGGCAATCACCATACTGTTGTCTGTGTCCATTATTTTAATGCCTCCACCCATCTCCCCCAGTCCCCTTCCCCTGCCCTGTGACCACTGTCAGTCTGTTCTCTGAATCCATGAGTCTGTCTCCACTTTGTTAGTTTACTTTGTTCATTAGATTGCACATACAGGTGAAATCATATGGTACTTGTCTTTCTCTAACTGGCTTATTTCATTTTAGCATAATAATTTCCAGGTCCATCTGTGTTAAATTTTAAATCAGTTTAATTCATTAGTGATATACTATATTTTAACTGTACAATCTTTTCTCTTTAAAGTAACTAACATATAATTAATAACAGAATATAGCCACCTGAGTACAATAAAATGTAATTCTCTTTTTAAAAAACATCTTATTTTGAAAAAATTATGTAGCTTCACACTAGGAAAACAAAGAAATGTACAGGGAAGTCCCATGCACCCTTCATTCAGCAGACTGTATCTTAAACAACTATAATGTCTTTTGATTATGTATTTGAAATTAAAAGGAAGCAACATGTTAATTATATCAAAAGTTCTTATGAAAACAGTTCCAAAAGCTTTATGCTTCTGTGGGAAGGGAAAAAAAAATGTGATTTAAGGCTCTTTTTAAGCTTCCAGGTTTTATACTAAAGAAAAGAGAATTCAAAAATTTGAAAATCAAACCAAAAAACACACTAATGGTTGTCCTATAATAAAAACTGGCACCAGCTATACTTTCTATGTCCACTGAGTGGGGGAAACTATACCCGAGTGATACAAACCTGTGTGCGGAATAAAAAAATTTTTTTCCCTAAAATAACTACTTCAAAGACTGTCATTCTATCATTACCTAGAAACTGTTAATTTTTCCATAATAAAAATGGCCATATTTATACAAGATTTGGCTCCATAACATAAATCATACTTATATTCTATACATTATAAATGTATTCAGTAAAGAACATAGGCAGGAAGCTATCCTTGACATTGCTATCTTTCAATGTATTATTCATCCTCTTTTAACTGTATAATTATGTGGTTTTCATAATTTCATCATGAATTGCCTTATAGTACCCATATTACACATTCAAACAAGGTACAGAAAGATATATCTCACATTATATACTAGACAAATCCCTATCTAGTATATAAGTAATATTTCATAAATTATATCTTGTATTAATCGCTTAAAAGGCTAATTTAAAAGACAGTTGAAGTATTTTTAATAAGTCAGGAATCTTTTATTATTACCCATAAATGCATATAACTACTATCAAATATGGATTTGCATCTCAAAGATAGATGCTTACATTAAGACAGACTAGTACTTTAGACTTGGAATCCCTTGCCTCTCAAGCCCTGCTTCTAGGTTCTTTCCTTTCTCAGTAGTGTCCCTATTTGGGCAGTAATTACCTGTTACAAGAATGCCTTGTTTGGGAATTTATTATTTTACAACAAAAGTAACTCATACATTTTAGTACAAAAAAACATAATGGCTCTTTTTTTTTCTTTCTTTTTTTTTTTTCAGTTGATCAGCAGCCTCATAATGGCTCTTAAAAACTATATTATAATAATCATACAGTTAAATGGACTGTATAGTATTAGAATATTAGAGAGCACCTGTCTTTTCCAATGGCAGAAGGAGTGGTAAAAATACTTCTAGGCCACTTGAAATGCCAGCAAAAGAACAATAAATTCTTTTCATCCTTTCCATATTCCAGTTCTAGCAGCCCTAAAATAAATTTCCTTAAAACTTAAATTCCATTAACTTCCACTTTTTGGTCAAAAAAAGTCCCATTCAGCAACTATGTATTGAATCAGAGAACTAACATATGCATCTTTTCATGCTTCAGCTTCCAATACTTGAACCCCTTGCAATTCCCCAAAACAAATAACCACTCAATCTTCACAGCAATAACTTAGTATTAAAGTGGCTGCTTATTAAAAAAACAAAACAAAATCTGTCCACACAACCACCTAGACCAGTGGTCGGCAAACTGTGGCTCACGAGCCACATGCGGCTCTTTGGCCCCTTGAGTGTGTCTCTTCCACAAAATACCACGTGCGGGTGTGCACGTACAGTGCGAATGAAACTTCGTGGCCCATGCGCAGAAGTCGATTTTCGGCCTGGGCGAGTCTATTTTGAAGAAGTGGCGTTAGAAGAAGTGGGGGTACATTCGCTGAGGTTGACCCCCTCAGATTGAGGACGTTTTTAGCAAAGGCCAGCATAGGAGTACCCTAATTAAGTTAATAACAATGTACCTACCTATATAGTTTAAGTTTAAAAAATGTGGCTCTCAATAGAAATTTTAATCGTTGTACTGTTGATATTTGGCTCTGTTGACTAATGAGTTTGCCGACCACTGACCTAGACCAAATAGTCTAGAGACAAGGTAAGAACCTTTCACTGAATCCATCAGAAATGGCTCCCATAAAAGTAAAAAATGTCAAAATAAACATACAGCAGGAAACACTCCCTTTTTCTTATTTAAAAAGAACTTGAATTTTGATTTTTACTCAACTTTTAAAAAAACACAAAGCAAACCCCATGTTTAAATGGATATTAAAGATTAAAATTTAAAACTAAATTATATTCCAATATAAACATGACAAACCTTATAATCTAAAAAAACAATAACCAATTATATATTAATTCTTGATGTCAACAATTAGCAAATGGAAAAGACAAAAATAATTAGAAAAAGATACATCATTTTGATTCAAAAGTTATTTATGAAAGTAATTTTAGTTAAAGGGATTTTTGCCTTTACCTTCTGATATTTTATTTTAGGCAAGAGTCTAAAGTAAGAAAAATATAAATGCAAATCAAGCACTGCTTGGTTGTGCTAAAATAACTGTATGAAATATTTTGCCTTGCCCTATCCAAAAATCTTTAAATACTTACTCTGAGCCTGCAGCCATTTCCAAGTATGACGTTTCTGCTGTATCAACCCCCAATGGGATCACTATGCTCATGACGTTCGCCTCTGATAAATTCGATTACTATGGAGTCCTATGCATTGGTATCCAAAACACTGGGGCATGCCAGCCACAGTGCTCATTGCAAACATCTAAGTGCATCCACAAACCCTGTTTAAAAGAAAAGAGAACAAAAAGTTAAGAATCCTCTGCCTAGTCCTAGCAACAGCCACATTTTAACAATTAACAGTAAAAACACATGAGGAAAGCATTCTTTATTAAAATACTGAAATAAATTAGAATTTGCTCAGGGAGACTATTTCATTTATTTTTCTGGAATTAAGCTATGTGATTGTGATCAAATGAAAGTTTCTGCGTCATAATCTTCCTTAGGAAATGAACTTAGAATGCCAAAAGAAGGATTACTATTTATATTCTTTAGTGAAGAACCAACAAATATTATTCATTTTAAAAGACAAAATGGAATTTCTTACAGCACTAGTATCCAAAAACAAGTCTTCTTGTTCAGTGTGATCTAACAATAAACTAACAAATATTGAATACTCACTATGGACTAAGTAGCATCTAAACTTTCACGTGGATGATCTATTTAATCCCCACAATGCTGAGATACTAGTAGGAATCTCCACTTTACCACTAAGGGACACAACAGCAAAAAAAGTTAAATAACTTAACGAAGTTTGCTCAGTTTAAGAGAGAAAACCAGGATTCTAATCAATTCCACTCTGTATATATGTATATAAAGGTAAGCTATGTTATTTGTAATAAAATCAACTGTTTTACAGTGGTTAATATTTTCCATACTACAGAAATACATGTGCATTGAGGGGGTTGAGTTCTCCATGTCTTTTTACAGATCACTAGTAGAGAAAACGAATATTCATGAAGTGTGTCTTTTTAAACAAATTTACCATAGTAACAAAAATATATTCAGTTTCAACATCAATCTTTTAAATCTAAACTCACTGTATAAAACCTGCTTTATATATATTTTTGTGGAATATCTACTCAAAATTTTTTCAGCAGTGACAACTCAGGAACAAAACAGATAATCCTATAACCAGAAAAAGATCAACAAGTCAAAATTGTCCCTGACATGTTATACCTGAAATAATGAAAAGCAGTTTATTCAAATAGTAATTCTTATGTTTATCTTTAATTTTTTATAAGTAAGTTTGAGAATACTCAGGGTTAATTCCTATTTAAAAGATGATGCAGTTTTGTGGGCTCATACCTTATGGGGGAAAATACCAAAATAGGGAAATAAGGTGATAATGGTGGTTTCAATTCTCCAAGAAAGCTAGTCTTTACTTTTAAACTAGGGAAGAGCTAATAAATTACAAGTTATTATAATAAAAATCCTATATAATAAAAGGCTAATATGCAAATTGTCCCCTTGGGAGCTTGACCACTTGCTATGACGTGCACTGACCACCAGGGGGGCGGCGCAGAACAAAGGAACCCTGGCCGGCAGCCGGGGAAAGGAAGGCCCTGATTGCCAGCCAGGCCTAGGGACCCTACCGGTGCCCAAATTTCGTGCACTGGGCCTCTAATATACAATAACAGGCAATTGTACCTAAAAGTTTAAATATAAGCACTGAACCTAAGCATCAGGTTCCTTGTTTATAAAACGGGGACTTAATAGTGTTTCTGTGAAGAAAAGGAAATAATGAATGCAAAGCACTTCACTAAACACATTTAGCAATCAATAAGGGGTAGCCACATAAGAAAAGCTGCTCTTATATCATCATACACAAAGAAAGTGTGGACAGAAAAACTCTCTAGTTCTCATTTAAAGAGAATCTTCTAATTATTTTTGAAAATAAAGTAATTATGGTTCTCTACTTGCCATGTTTGCTATGTGTTTTTTTTTAATTAAATCTTTATTGTTCAGATTATTACATTTGTTCCTCTTTTTTCCCCCCATAACTCCCCTCCTCCCAGTTCCCGCCCCACCCTCCGCCCTCACTCCCCACCCACTGTCCTCATCCATAGGTGCACGATTTTTGTCCAGTCTCTTCCCGCATCTCCCACACCCCTTTCCCCCCCAAGAATAGTCAGTCCATTCCCTTTCTATGTCCCTGATTCTATTATGATCACCAGATTATTTATTCACTTGATTCTTAGATTCACTTGTTGATAGATGCATGTTTGTTGTTCATAATTTGTATCTTTACCTTTTTCTTCTTCTTCCTCTTCTTAAAAGATACCTTTCAGCATTTCATATAATACTGGTTTGGTGGTGATGAACTCCTTTAGCTTTTCCTTATCTGTGAAGCTCTTTATCTGACCTTCAGTTCTGAATGATAGCTTTGCTGGATAAAGTACTCTTGGTTGTAGGTTCTTGGTATTCATCACTTTGAATATTTCTTGCCATTCCCTTCTGGCCTACAAAGTTTCTGTTGAGAAATCAGCTGACAGTCGTATGGGTACTCCCTTGTAGGTAACTGATTTTCTTTCTCTTGCTGCTTTTAAGATTCTCTCTTTGTCTTTTGCTCTTGGCATTTTAATTATGATGTGTCTTGGTGTGGTCCTCTTTGGATTCCTTTTGTTTGGGGTTCTCTGCGCTTCCTGGACCTGTAAGTCCATTTCTTTCACCAGGTGGGGGAAGTTTTCTGTCATTATTTCTTCAAATAGGTTTTCAATATCTTGCTCTCTCTCATCTTCTGGCACCCCTATAATTCTGATGTTGGTACGCTTGAAGCTGTCCCACAGGCTCCTTACACTATCTTCGTATTTTCGGATTCTTTTTTCATTTTGGTTTTCCGGTTGGGTGTTTTTTGCTTCTTCGCATTTCAAATCTTTGCCTTGATTCTTGCGCTCCTCTGGTCTGCTGTTGGGAGACTGTATAGTATTCGTTATTTCAGTCCATGTATGCTTAATTTCTAGTTGGTTCTTTATCATAACATCGAGGGTCTCATTAGATTTCTTGAGGATCTCACTACATTTATCGGCGGCTTCTAGACAGTTCTTAAGAGACCTTAAAAGTGTGGTTCTGAACTCAATATCCTCCATTGACAGTTTTGTCCTGTTTCTTTGTCTCCGCATTTTTTATGCTTTCTTGGTGCACCCCCTAGTGGTCTTTGTGCGCAGTCTTGTTGTAGTTAAGCCTTGATTGTTGTCGGCAATACCGGGGGTGATTTGACCTCCAGGCTAACTGGCTATGAGAGTCCGCTGTGTCTGCAGTGGGAAAGCTTCTGTGCTGGATCTCTAGGGCAGTGCTAATCTAGCCTTTGCCTGAGTCTATCCAGCAAATGGCTCTGCGTAGGGCTTGGGCGGGGCAGGTCCCCGGGGATCTATAGGGCGGGCCGGAGCGAGCAGTTATGGCTGCTCTCAGTCCGTCCCTAGGGGCTCTGCCTCACAGAGTCCCAGCAACTGCTGCAAACCTCGGAGAGAAAGCTGCCTTCGAGTTCCGACCGAAGCCAGACAGTCCCGCTTCTCCCATTTGAGTCTGGGTCCCTAGAGACTCGCCCGGATCTGGAGCTCAGAGTCTGAAACTCCCTCCCGATTGAAAACAACAACCGCGCCCTCCGCCGCCAGCCCGCTCCGCACCTTAGTATTTCACTTCAGCACTGCACCTCCTCTGAGTCTGGGTATGATATTCTCTTTCCTCCTAGTTGTAGAATTTCCACTCAGCCAGCCTTCCTGTGGTTCTGGATGATGTCCGTTCAGTCTTTTAGTTGTTTTTTGAAGTGGTTGTTCGAGGCAGCAATCTCCGGCATTAACCTATGCCGCCATCTTGGTTTTGATGTTTGTTATGGTTTGCTCCATCAAATTAAAATTGTCCTTTAGCCCTAGCTAGTTTGATCAGTGGATAGAGTGTTGGCCTGCGGACTGAAGGGTCCCAGGCTCGATTCCCAGGCACATGCCCAGGTTGCAGACTCGATCCCCAGTGTGGGGCGTGCAGAAGGCAGCCAATCAATGATTCTTTCTCATCATTGATATTTCTCACTCTTTCTCTCTCCGTCCCTAACTCCTTCCCTCTCTAAAATCAGTAAAAAATCTATTTTTTAAACAAATTGTCCTTTAAAAACAATTAAATACAAGCAATATACAAAACTGTAAGTTTATTCTATTCAACTGCCATTCTATATATCTTTAAAATGCTGGAAACTTGAACATAATAACAGATAACAATTACAATTAAAAATATTTTTTCTTCCTCTTGGTAACAACTAGTTGGTAGATGTTTTCTTTTACTTTTATGTTAAAATAATAAGAAATCTTATATTTTAGGTAGATGCTGTTAAATATCTAGCTGCTTTTTTTAAAACCATAGGTATACCTGGCCAGTGTGGCTCCGTGATTGAGCATCAACCCATGAACCAAGAGGTCACCAGTTTAATTCCTGGTCAGGGCACATACCCGGGTTGGGGGCTCAATTCCCGATTGATGTTTCTCTCTCATCAATGTTTCTATGCCTCTCCCTTCCTTTCTCTCTCTAAATAAAATCAATAAAAACATTAAAGCCAGACAAAAAATGGGAAGCAGAAAGCTAATGATTGTGTATTCTTTTAGGTAACTATTTCCAACTTTTTTTGAATATTTTTTGAGTATGTACTTAGTAGCACACCCTATTTTATATAAATATACAATCCTCAATAAACACTACATTTAAGCTGTTTTTAAACATCAGTAAAGAGTTTGTCATAAGCCTATTTCAGACAATAGCTTATATTTGTGTGAGTACTGCCTGTCTCTCAAGCACTCGTGCAGTTTTTGGAACATAAAAGCTATTCTACAAAATATTTGTGAATGAATTAGAGCACCAGGGGTAAAATTGCAGCTCTGGCCTCATTAATCAAATGAGCTGCCAATCTATACAATTAAGTGCTACAAAAACAACTATATGACACCTTTCCCAGAAAAGCATCTCTCTAAAAACACAGAAGCTCATCCCCTGGACAAAGACACATCACCACATCTGAAACAGAATCACAGACTCTGAGTTTGATTCAATAGAGAAGAACTCAGTTATTTGCTCACAAGAGGGTCAGAAGACAAGAGGTCATATCTATTGAGACCCTAAGTTGGCAAATAACTTCACTATATCAAAAACTCTATACCCAGGAAACTCACAGTTTAAAAATCCAGTTGATACTTAATAAAATCATAAATTCATTAGAGTCAAATAATTGTGCCTTAAAAAAATAAGGAAAGAGAAAACCAATGTAGTAAGCAGAAAAGATGTGAGCTTATAACACAGTATGTGTAACTAGAGGAACAACAATTCAATACAATCCAAACAATTAGCACAAAACTTTCACATCTTATATGTGAATCAAAAAAACTGGTTTATCCAACTGGCAAGTAAAATATATACAAAATACACTGAGAATAAATGACAACCTTTTAAAAAGTAATATAAAAGGAAATACCATGAGATGACTGGTAAATCTGAGGTCCAAGAAAGAATAAATGTCTTCACAAAACCTGCTATCCAGAATAGACCTAGAAACCAAGTGAACATAGGAATATTGAGCTGTTTTTAAATGGCATAAAATTATAGGTACTTTTGTCAAACATGGCACCTAAAACTGAAGGGACTCACACAAATATAGCAGCTAATTCTTAAGGAAATAAATTTGTTCTTTACTTTTTTATACATATAAATGTAAACACAACTAAAGGCAACAATTAAAGCTGGAAAAAAAACCAAACTAAAAGCAAACTGGGAAAATACAATATTAAAAACAGACTTAGCAAAAACAATGGCAACAATACCAAAACAAACAAAACCCTAAAGTAGGAAAAACAAGATAAAAGGCAAGGAAAAGCCATTAAATTAGAAAACACTCTTATCAAAAAACTGGATAATTAAAGCTGCTTTTAAGACTAGGTTAAAAAGTTCAGAAAACAAAAAGTACTACTGAAAAGATGAATATGATACTCAAAGGCAGACAGGATGAAAATACGAGGAAATCTTTCCTCCAACACTACAAATAAAAGTGCCCAATCTAAAATAATCTCTTTGAGGAAAGGGTCATTTATTATTACCTTTCTGTCCTTTATAAGCACTTTACACAATGTTTATATTTTCGGCATGTATTACTAAGAGAAAAAAGAGATGAATTTTGGGCTGAAATTACTAATAGAAATGAATTAAAGAAACTTGAAAGAAATTGTAAGGGACCATAAACCAGATTTCATTATAAACTAGAGGCCCAGAGCATGAAATTCATGCACGGGTAGGGTCCCTAGGCCTGGCTGGCAATCAGGATCAATCTATGGTGCAACCAGTGGGGCGATTAGTGGGCCCCAACCTTGGCTGGTGTGGTGCCGCCCACTCACCAGCCTGGCTGCCCCACCCGCACCTGCCAGTTGCCTCCCACTGCGGGGCGACCAGCAGGGCAATCAGGGGGCTCCCACTGGCAACTGCCTTGGCTGGCCTGGGACCTGCGGGCAGATCCTGCATTGAGCATCTGCCCCTGGTGGTCAGTGCGCATCATAGCAACGGGTCATTTCACCATTCAGTCGATTTGCATATTAGGCTTCTATTATATAGGAGGGTTAGAAATTACACTGCCCCCATATTCATTTAAGATTTTTTATTTCTAGCAGTTGACTAGGGTATCCTATCTAATAAAAGAATATATGCAAATTAACCATCACTTCACGATAAAGATGGTGGCGCCCACAGCCAATAACGAGGGAACATGCAAATTGATGCAACAAAGATGGTGGTGCTGGCGGGAGGCTTGGCTTTCTGGGGCAACCAAGGAAGCCAAGCTGGCCAGAGAGTGGGGAGGAGGCTTGGCTTCCTTGGCTGCCCCAGCCATGGTGGTGGGGGCCAAGGCAGAGGCGGTTAGGGGCGATCAGGCAAGCAGGAGAGGGCAGTTCAGGGCCATCAGGCTGGCAGGGGAGGGCAGTTGAGGGTGACCAGGCCTGCAGAGGAGGGCAATTAGGGGCGACCAGGCCGGCAGGGGAGGGCAGTTGGGGGCAATCGGGCTGGCAGGGGAGCAGCTAGGCATCGATCAGGCTGGCAGGCAGAAGTGGTTAGGGGCAATCAGGCAGGCAGGCAGGGAGCCAGCAGTTCTGGATTGTGAGAGGGATCCCAGATTGGAGAGGGTGCAGGCCGGGCTGAAGAACACACCCCCTCCCATGCACAAATTTTGTGCACCAGGCCACTAGTAATAAAAATAATACTGATTGAGCAAGACCTGTTACCAAGTTACTACCTATGAAACTATGGGCAAGTCATTCCACTATTCTAGGCTTCAACTCAAATGGAGGTAGGTTAGGTTGATAATCTTATAGTTTAAATCTTAGTCCAAGTACATTAACAGATTATTCCTGATCACTGAAACAACAGAATAAGTATCAGATTCTAAAAGGCTTTAAAAAAATTGACAACAGAATCAATTATGTATTTCTCCAACTGGGTTAGTATTAGTATCAGACAGTGCTCCATTAGCATTTACCTGATTGATACTCAACTGAGGTTATAACTGTTTTAACAAATACTGA
This sequence comes from Myotis myotis, assembly GCF_014108235.1. Classification (NCBI taxonomy): domain Eukaryota; kingdom Metazoa; phylum Chordata; class Mammalia; order Chiroptera; family Vespertilionidae; genus Myotis; species Myotis myotis. Next base: position 13,939,835 of record NW_023416315.1, read on the forward strand.
TTGCTTACAATGCTTAATCTTTACAAAGAGCCTTAATCCTTACAAAGAGTACGTATATTTATTATCCCCATTTTATAGATAAGGCAGAGAGGTTAAACTTGTCCAAAGTTCCATAGCTAATAAATAGTACAATCAGGATTTGCTCCCTAGCAGTCTGATTTCAGAGCCTACACATTAGTTTGTCTGAAATTAAAATTTGCCAGATAATTAGTCAAATAAATAATCTAGAATTTACACTTCAGGGGGAAATTGACAACTGTCTCTCTCTCTCTCAAAAAGAGAAATTAAATAAATATGTAAGTGTCTCACTCCAGAACGTCTGGCACACTAAATGAGAGAACATTATCAAAACCCACCTTGTTCTTTTCCCAAACCTGGTCTACTTATAAACATGAATCCATTTCACAATAATGCATTTAAAACACTACCAAAGTAGAGATGCATGGGTTTAAAGTCTAAAATTTGTGCTTAAAATATTTCCGGGATGGTATAAAGCACATAATAAAAGAATAGATATATTCAAATTCCCCAATCTTTTCACAAACAGATATCTCACTAGTGAATTGAAAGCAACCCATATATTAAGGGAACCACGCTCTAAATTTGAGAGTACCAATGCATGCAGAAGTATATTCAATTCCTTATAAACAGAACTATTTGTTAAGCAAAGACTACCTATCTACCCAGTTACATTTTAACTTGGAAAAATATTTTTAACTTGGGTCTCCCTTAAATAACCATTTGGTTCCTGAAAACAAATTCACCAATTCAACTTACACTAATATTTTCACAGCAAATAAAATATCTAGAAAAATCTGTCTTCTTGTAGTCAGGGTTAATGTTGGTGGACCTACTTGAAAAATGGAAACCTATATATAAAATTAAATATTCAAAAAGCACATGTTCATGCACTAACAGAGAGTTTCACAGTTTCACTGTCATATTTAGTACAATTCCACCCAACTGTACCATAATGAAGAATGTTGATGGTGGGCAGGGCTGTGCCTGTATGGGAGGAGGCATGTGGGAATTCTATACTTTCCATTCAATTCTAAGGTGAACCTAAAATTGCTCTAAAAAATAAAGTCCATTAATTTAAAAAATACATGTATGAATATAATATAGTGATCTATTTGTTTGGCATTATTTAAGGGGATACCATTCTTTTTTTTTTTTTTTAATCCTCACCTGCAGATATTTTTCCATTGATTTTTTGGAGAGAGTGGGAGAGAGAGGCAAAGACAGAGAGAAATATTGATGTGAGAGAAACACATCGGTTGGTTGCCTCCTACGCACAACCTGACCAGGGCCCGAGCGGGAAGGAGCCTGCAATAGAGATATTGGCCGGAATCGAACCTGGGACCCTTCTGTCTGCAGGACGACACTTTATCCACTGAGTAAGGCGGCACCATTCTTTCTACCCGATTTTTTGGGAAGGTATTCTAAACATCAATTCTGCAACTAGCTAAAGTACTTGTATACTCCATCACCACTCCATGACCCTCTCAAATTAAAATATTTAATTTCAATACTATTCAGTTTTTTAATGCATCATTGCTATCTTTTTAAACATATTTTTACTGAGTTCAGAGAGGAAGGGAGAGGGAGAGAGAGAGAGAAACATCAATGATGACAGAGAACCATGGATCAACTGTATCCTGCACACCACACATTGGAGATCAAGCCTGCAACCCAGGTACATGCCCTGACCAGGAATTGAATGGTGACCTCCTGGTTCATAGGTCCATGCTCAACCACTGAGCAACGCTGGACCAGGCCCATTCCTATTATTTTGTATTAATATCTGTCATGCCCCAAAGTGTTAGAGATCACTAACCTCTGGTGTAAAATCTAGTAAAATGTGGTCTTTTATACAAGGGGCAATTCAGTGGTTGAAATCTGATTAGATCAGAGTCTACAGGTATAAATGTACGATATCTTTTTCCTACACACATAAAACTGTTCTTAAAATGAGTTTAGTCTTTGTTCATACCAGAGAATAAAACTAACAAAAGCGTTTTCATTTTAAAAGTTACCTATTCCCTTTTTTCACTTGCCATATGGCCTACAACTATATATCTTAGAATGTACTGCTCAATATACAAATGCAGAAAAAGAATTTTCAAACTTATAATAATCACATAAAATTTTTTATGTAAAAAAATTGTGAGAACTTTAAAGCATAATACCACGCATTTCAATGGGTTCTGAAATTTCTGGCCAAAAATACTGTTATTGCCCTTTCTGGTTTGGCACAGTGGATAAAGCATCGGCCTGTGGACTGGAGGGTCCCAAGTTCAATTCCGGTCAATAGCACATGCCCCGTTGTGGGCTTGATCCCCATTAGGGGGCGTGCAGGAGGAAGCCAATCAATGACTCTCTCATCACTGATATTTCTCTTCCTTCCTCTCTGAAATCAATAAAAATGTATTTTTTTTTTAAATACTGTTATCTACTTGAGTAACTTTTAAATTGTGATCTCAGTAGTCCTGGGAGAGTTGGGGATTGAGATAGTAGGAGAAAACAGTCAGAGAAGTTAACAAAAGAAAAAGAGACATGTTGGTTTTTTTTTAAATATATTTTTATTGATTTCAGAGAGAGAGGGAGAGTGAGAGAAAGATAGAAACATCAATGATGAGAATCACTGATTGGCTGGCTCCTGCATGCCCGCTATGGGGATCCAGTTAGCAACCTGGGCATGTGCCCTTGACCAGAATTGAATCCAGGACCCATCAGTCCACAGGCTGACACTCTATCCATTGAGCCAAACCAGCCAAGGCAACAACATGTTCTAAAAGGAAAATTCTGAAGCTGCATATTCTATGTGGTAACTACCAAATAAAAACATAACATTAAATGGAACACTACTTAGCAACATAAAAGGAACAAACTACTGATAGATGTAACACACTGGATAAATTGCAAAGAAATTATGCTGAGTAGGAAAAAAATAACCCACAAAAAAAACCCACTCCCCAAAGGTCATATACTGTATAATTCCATTTATATAACATTCTTGAATGGCAAATTATAAAAAAGGAGAACAGATTAGTGTAGTTATAAGAGGGCAACATCAGGGATTCTTGTAGTGATGAAACTATTCTGTATGTTAATTATGGTAGTGGATACCAGAACCTACAGGTGATACACACACACACACATAAAAGTTAAAATGGGGACACCTGAACAAAAATGTGTGGGTTGTATCAATTTCAATATTTTGGTCATGAGAGCAAAATAGAAACAGAGGCATGAATACATGGTACAGTATGACAGTTATCAGAGGCAAGAGGAGTTGGGAGGCTAGAAGAAAAAAGGCAGAGATTAAGGAAAAAAAAGCGCACGCACACACACATATATGTATATCTATATATGTATATAACACAACACATAAACACATATTCCCTCTAGTAATAGCCAGAGGAAAGGGGGTTGTGGGTAAGTGGATGTGAACAAAGGGAGAATAAATGGGGACAGAAAGAGACTTTGCTTTGGGAGATAGGCGCATGATGCAGTGTGTAGATGATTTGATTTATTGAGTTGTATCCTTGAAACCTATGTGGTTTTGTGAAGCAATGTCACCCCAATAAATTCAATAAAAAATAAAAAAACAAAATATCTGGGCACAGAAAAAAATAATTCTAGTCACGAAACTGTATTACAGCTTTACAAGATGCTATCATCATTGAGGAAAACTGGGTAAAGGGTACACAGAATTTCTCTGGGTAAAGGGTACATAGAATTACAACTGCATGTGAATCTATAATTACCTCAAAAATACATTTAATTTTAATTTTATAAATTGCATTAAAATGGTGACCTTCAAATTTTGAGTATTGACAGAAACTTTCCTACAGATCAAATTGTACACAGAAATCTAAGCACCTATTTTGTTCTAGAATAAAAAAAATTGTTTTAATCTCCTATAGTTTTCTCAGTGATTGCTAGTGTCAACATGATGTGTTGTGTTAAGGAGGCCACAGCCAGGTATAATGAGAGAAGGCCACAAGTAATGTCTGCTAATGGGCACAGTAGGCATTTGTTCCTCATATTTGCTATGACATATTTTTCTGTCTGTGGTTAAACAGGGTTGTAAGGGTATGTTCCTGCTTGCGTATCAGTATATCATCCACATACCAGTTAAGTTGCATGAAAACCCTAAGGCTTTCTGGAGAATAGTTTGAAATATCACAGGCTAAAAGAAAATAATTACTGACTCAACATGTAACGTAAGAAATTAATTTCATTTGTAAATTCCATTTGTCCAAAGGAAGAAAACAATACTCTTCCAAAAAGAAGTGTTAAAGTTTGTTGTAATTAAAAATCAAACATAACAACAAAGCTCCTGCATTTCTTTTAATCACACGTATAGATACATAAATTACATTAATTACATTTTTATTGATTTTTTTTTTGAGAGATAGAAACAGCAATAATAAACATCAATCAGCTGCCTCCTGCATGCCCCCTACTGGGGATGGAGCCCACAGCACATAAACCAAGCACATAGACCGGGAAATGAACCAGAGGGACCAATGCTCAATCCACTGAGCCCCACGAGGGGGGCATCGCATATATATTTTATATACTACTAGATTATTAAGTTGGTTCATTCTTGTTTTTATTTTTTGTTTTGTTAATCCTCACCCGAGGATATTTTTTTTCTATTGATTTTTAGAGAGAGTAGGAGGGAAGGGGAGAGACAGAACAAGAAACGTCGATTGGTTGCCTACCATAAGCGCCAACTGGGCTTCAGTCCTCAGGCCAATGCTCTATCCACTGAACCAAACCAACTAGGGCTTGCTTGCTTTATTCTTTTAGCATTCAAAGAAGTATTCCATCAGATAAGGCATCCTTTTTTTTTTTTTTTTTTTTAGAGAGAGAGGAAAGGAGAGGGATAGAGAGATAAACATCGATGAGAGACAAACATACATCGGCTGGTCCTGCACACCCCCTACTGGGGATCAGCCTGCAACCCACGCAACCTCTTGGTTCATGAGTCGATGCTAAACCACTGAGCAACACCGGCCAGGCATATCACTATTTTGAATCATTTCTTTTATAATAGAGCCTAGTTTGTGTGGCTCAGTTGGTTGAGCATCATCCCAAGCATCCAGAGATCTCAGGTTCCATTCTGGGTAGGGCACATGACTGGGTTACAGGGTCCATCCCCCAGTAGGGGCGGTGTAGGAGGCAGCCGATGTTTCTCACACTAATGCTTCTCTCTCCCTAAAATCAATAAAAACACATTTTAAATAATAAAAATAATGGGCACCAACTCCAATTAACAGGAATTGAACAAACCTTTCTGATCCATCTACATTTTATCTCAGACCTAGTCTACCAGAATAATAAAAGAAGTGTTAAAGTCTGTTGTAATTCTCCCTATTTTCACTTGACCTTTAAACCAGTGGTTCTCAAACACAGAACCACAAACTGCTACTTTTCATATATCTGGGGTTGGCAGTTGAAAATGACATATTCCTGCCTTAGGTGGTTTGGCTCAGTAGACAGAGCATCAATCAGCCCGACCCAGGTTCGATTCCAGTCAAGGGAACATGCCTGGGTTGCAGGCTTGATCCCCAGTGTGGGGCGCGCAGGAGGCAGCCGATCAATGATTCTCATCATTGATGTTTCTATCTCTTTCCCTCTGCCTTTCTCTCTGAAATCAATAGATATAAAAGAAAATGACATATTCTTAAGCCTCACCCCAGAGATACTGATTTAGTAGGTCTGGGCTGTGACACAGATGTCTTATCTCAAAAAAAAAGAGAGCGGGGGGAAGTGGGAGAGGACATTCACTCCAGTGCTCTATTCTAGAACAATTACTTAAACATTAAACAAAATATACTTCAAAACCCACTAGTTTCCTAACTTTGACCTCTTCAAAAAAGCATAGTAGCTCATAGTACTTACAGTCAAGTTCCTAATCTTGGAACTTACCAGGTTACCTTATTCCATACTAACATTACAATATATAAATTATGCCAGTCTCTTTCCTATTGTTGGCATGTCCTTGCTCATCCCCTTCAAATTTTATAAAGTTATTTTTCTTTATTTATATCCATCCCACCAAATAAGTATCTCATTAAATCTTCAAGGATCATTTAAATAACAGTGCTTCCTTGAAGCCTTCTCAACTTCCCAACTTAAAACATCTCTATCACAAAACTAGCTTTTGAGGTCTCTAGTAGATCAACCTCCCGAGGACTGTTTCCTCATCTATAAACAAAAATCTGACCAGGTTAACTAAAAAAACTGTTCTAGCTGTAAAACTTATCCCCCTACTAATCTCTTCTCTTTGTAACCTCCAAAAAAATGTATGTTTTTTAACCACTAGTTTATATTTTTGACACATTATTTTGAATCAGCTGTTAGATACATAACTTTCACAATTAAATCATCTACTTCACCCTACAGTAAGCACTAAGATAGTTTACATGTTAGCTCTCAAAGCCCATAGTGGCTAAGATACCGCTTAAAAACAAAACAATACAAAACAAAATACCTGCCACTGAAGAATGTTAGTGATTGATTTCCTTCTGGAAACTTTGTTTTTTTTTCTTATTGCTTCCCTTTCCCTTATTATGCTAAAATGTGGCTGGCCCTCAAGGCACAATCCTCCCCAGTATTACTCTCCATCCATCTTGGTTTTTTTGTTGTTGTTTTTTTAAATCCTCATCCAAGGATATGTTTTTTATTAACTTGAGAGGGAGGGAGAGGGTGGGGGGAGAGAGGAGAGGAGGGGAAGGGATAGGAGGGGAGGGGAGGAGAAAATATCGATGTTAGAGAGAAACATCACATTGGTTGCCTTCCTTACTCACACCCCCCCTCTCCCCAGACTAGAGATGGAACCTGTAACCTAGGTATGTGCCCTAAAATCAAACTTCAAACTGAATCTTTTCCACACAACTTCTTCCATTCCATTTCTTATTTGGACCCATTAGTACCCCAGTTCTTTTTTTAATCCTACTTTTTATCTAGTCTCCTATTATATTTGGTTATCCAAGTCTTCTGTGCCTTCCCAAGTGTTTCAGATTCATTCTTCCTCAGTTTTCATGGCCCCCACTATCATCTTCATTATCTGAATAATTTCTAACAATCAATAACCCTTCCAGCTTATCACCATTAAGTTCTGAGTACCTTGTCTCCAAATATTATAAGAAATCTTGAGTGTTATTTAAGCACCACCACCACCACCACCCAATTGTGGCAACTATTCTATTATTTCATATTTATTGAGCATATACTATGTTCTGGCTACTGTTCTAGGTGCTAGGGAATAAGCTAATGAAATTAAGTTGCTTGTAAAGCATTTAAATGAGGTAGGCCAGGGCAATCTAATTAATCAAGGGTGGAGTAGTCTTCTTAAGTAACTGCCTTTGATTAATGAGTTCTGTATTGTTATTACCTTGCCTAGAATTAGTCTTTTTTTAAAAAAAAAAAAAAATAAGGATGTTTATTAAGGACATTTCTAGCCAACAGCTAGGGCTCATACTCTGTTCTACAAGCCATTGTCAGACTTCATACCCATTCAATGTAAATGACATTAGGGAGGCCGGGCCACATGTAGATTCCATTAATCCCACAGTAAGGGGTCCCTCCCATAGCCAGGTATAGCTATACTTGGGGGATGAAGAGGGTAATCCTTTGATTAAAACATTCCTCTATACCAGTGGTTCTCAACCTTGGCTGCACATTAGAATCACCTGGGAATCTTTTTAAAATCCTGATTTCTGGGCCTCATCCTCCGGAAATTCTGTTTCTTTGTTACTAATGTTGTGGCTCCACCCCATAAGAAAGAAACAGAATTTCCGGAGGTCGAGGCCCAGATCAGGATTTTAAAAATATTCCCAGGTGATTCTAATGTGCAGCCAAGGTTGAGAACCACTGCTCTATACCCTGCCTCTAATTCCTTCTTACCTTCTAAGACAGCGGTTCTCAACCTGTGGGTCGCGGCCCCTTTGGAGGTCGAACGACCCTTTCACAGGGGTCGCCTAAGACCATCGAAAAACACATATATAAGTACATATTATTTTTGTGATGAATCACTATGCTTTAATTATGTTCAATTTGTAACAATGAAAATACATCCTGCATATCAGATATTTACATTACGATTCATAACTAGCAAAATTACAGTTATGAAGTAGCAACGAAAATAATTTTATGGTTAGGGTCACCACAACATGAGGAACTGTATTAAAGCAGCGGTTCTCAACCTGTGGGTCGCGACCTCTTTGGGGGTCGCCTAAGACCATCGGAAAACACATATATAATTACATATTGTTTTTGTGATTAATCACTATGCTTTAATTATGTTCAATTTGTAAGAATGAAATTGGGGGTCACCATAACGTGAGGAACTGTATTAAAGGGTCGCGGCATTAGGAAGGTTGAGAACCACTGGTTTAAACCATTTACTTCTACAGCATTTTCCCCAATCCTTTAATTACAAGACTTATAGTATTCAAAGATCACTTCTTCCTCTTTATATATTAATATAAATAAAAAAACAAAAATCTGGAAGTTCATTAACTTATTTTGCATCTTGTTGAAAACAGGCTTTTAAAGTAGCCTATCTTGCACAAGGCATATAATCACTGAGAAAATTTACAATAAAAGGAAAAATATCAAGAATGAAGTTAGTAATTACAATGAGTGCTATAAGTGACCGATATATCTGTTATGAGAGAAGCTTACACCCTCTTTCACTTTCAAACTTCATTTAAAGAACTTTCTATGAAGAGGTTATGTGTTAATAAAAAAAATAATCAACATGTACTGAGCTAACTAGCCACTCTTATTAAATACTTTCCCCCAAATCCTTAATGAACCATTTACTTTAGGAGGTAAGAGGTGTAAACTTTTAACTCCCTGTAAGTGATAAGTTTAGGCTGTATCAGAAGAAATTTCTTTTTAAATATCAACCATCACTCTAGATTAAACTTAAAGAATAAATATCACAGTATCTCAGATTTGTATTCTGAAAGTAATTACACAAAGAACTTTTGTGTTTTGGCACAATCATGCCATTTCCATAATACTTTGGAATTCCAAGTTAAAATTACCAGTATTAACTTGGAATTCAAAATTAAGCAATTACTGCATCACTGTATAATAGGTTACTACTAACATATAGCAACTAGGTTATAATACACCAAACAATTATAGGCTAAAATTTAAAAACTCTACAAACTGATCCTATATAGTAAAAGCCTAATATGCTAAATGTCCAGTTGTCCAGTTAGCCATTCAATCAATCAAAGTGTTACTATGCTAATGATATGCTAAGGCCGCTCAACCACTTGCTATGACATGCACTAATCACCAGGGGGCAGATAGTTGACCGATAGGTTAGCTTGCTTCTGGGGTCCGACTGATCAGGACTGAGTGAGACGGGCTGGACATGCCCTGGAACTCCCCACCAGCCGGCCAGCCTCCCATGTCCCCTCTCCCCAGCCAGCCCAGCCCAATCAACCCCAAACAGGGTGGGCCAGCCAGACTGCACCAGTGCACGAATTCGTGCACTGGGCCTCTAGTTTAGAGATATTAGCCAACACAGTCATCAGTTACTTCACTTAGGAAGTACATGCAAAATCAGCAAGCCAAAATTAGTAGCTACCATGATACTTTCACATAGAGGGCATTTAACTATTTGTCAGTAAATGAATCTAGTTTATATTATTAGAGTTAGAATGGTCCAAAAGAAGAGAACAATTTAAATCTCACAAGATAGCAAAAGTTATTGAACCTTGACACTTGAATGTATCTGTTAGATTCCAAATAAAACCTGTCATTTCATCTAGATATGGTCCCCACTAGACAAACCAGAGTCAGATTTTACAAAAGAATTTTCAGATTCCCAAAATACTAAATGAAAAAGACAGTTACAGAATATCAAAGGATCCATCCCCTTTTAGTTTAAAAAAAAAATAGAAATTTACATATTAAAAATAGGAGCTAGGAATATGTGAGTTCATTAAACAGTTAACAAAGAATCATAAAAAAATTATGATTTTTGGTTTTAGAGTATTTCAAGGCAGACAATCAATTAGACACTTGTAGAGTAATGTGAATGCAGACTTCCTTCCAGATTTTTATTATTTTTCCCCATAATCTTTTAGCTATCTTACCCATATCTAACTTAAAAAAAAAAAAAGCCACCATTTATTAAGTGCCAGGGCTAAATACTTTACCTAATACCATGAATCACAATATCCCTAAACTGCCATCTGACCAGAAGCTTACAGATACTTAACAACAACAATTTTCTTCAGTAATTAATTTATTTAGTTTCCCAAAGCATTTAACTTCATTTTTATTTAAACAATTCTCTCTTCACACTCATACCATTGGTTTATGTAATATCTAATTAAATAATATAAACACAATATAAGTACAATAGGATAAGTCAATTTAGGAACAATCATATGACTTCTATAAGCATTCTATTCAACAGTGGGAACAGCAAAGATTAGTTTGCATCATTCAACATGCAATGGGTATTTGTGGGTGTTTTGTTTTTTTAAATCCTGGAGCCAGGCATCAAACCCAAAACCTAGGTATGTACCCTGACCAGGAATCAAACCCGCTCCAACCAACTGAGCCACACTAGCCAGGGCAGGCATTAGTATTTTTAAAAGAAGGAATATTGAGCCCGGCCAGCATGGCTCAGTGGTTGAGCGTCAACCTATGAAGCAGGAGATCATGGTTCAATTCTGTCAGGGCATATAGCCCAGGTTACAGGCTCGATCCCGTGTGGAGCGCTCTCATAGTTGATGCTTCTATCTCTCTCTCCCTTCCTCTCTGAAATCAATAACAAAAATTTTTTTAAAGGAATATTAGTCCTGTAGTTTGGTTAAATGAAGGGTAAGGAACTTCTACAGTATCTACATAAAGCACTATAGGAAAAATATATAAATACTATAAATAGAGATCACCTCAGTGCCAGGGTCACCGAAGGAGGTACGCACAAAGCCAAAAGTGGTAAGAATTTTATGTTTATTACATCATCTACAAAACTAGATGGGCTGAGCCCCAAAATGGCGCCAGCACACAAGGATGAGAAGGTTTTTGGGGAACTCTCTGGGCTGTCCAGATCCTGGGAAAGTCCGGAGGAAAAAGATAATGGTCTTAGCAAGTGAAATGTGGTCTAAGCAAAAGGGAATGTTGTTGCAAAATGATCTAAAGGTCTGCTTCTCAGGGGAGGGGGTATCGATTCAATTATTTGATCAGACCTAACACCCAGCATCTGAGAAACATTAGGGATGAGAATCAGAGACTCACTTTTTTCCAGAAACAACTACAGCTCTACAAATTTTACACAAATTAACTAGCTGAATTTTCAAAAAACTCTGTAAGGAAGACTTTATTATCATCTCCATTTTGTAGATCAAAAAACTAAGGCACATAAAGTTCAGTAACTTGCCCAAGGTCACACAGCAGTGCAACCTGATTTGAGTGCAGTCAAACCAAAGCACTGTGGTCCTACAGTTTCTACTCTTAAGCTCTTTGCAATACTGCCTCTAAAGTACTGTTTGAGTTTTTTTAGTAAATTCTTGTAATTACTTTCATAATCTTAAGAAATGGGGGGAGGGGCAGGATTATCATGTCACAGTATATCACTCCCTGAAGCAGATTTTTCAGTAGTTTTCCCAGAGTCCATACTCTTCTCCTAGCATTCAAGGCTCACCACAACTTGATCCAATTTGTATTGCTATAATTCCAATCCAAGACTTTAACCAAACAGCACATGGGTTGTGGAAACCAGTAGATCAGATCATCTTAAACTGGGATGTACACAAGCACTAAATATATATGGTCTATCGCATGATATTGCACAAAGATCAGTGTTTCCTTATTCAGAAAATCCAAAAATAGTGTCTCGCCGAGGCCGGTTTGGCTCAGTGGATAGAGCGTTGGCCTGCGGACTGAGGGGTCCCGGGTTCGATTCCGGTCAGGGCATGTACCTGGGTTGCGGGCACATCCCCAGTGGGAGATGTGCAGGAGGCAGCTGATCGATGTTTCTCTCTCATCAATGTTTCTAACTCTCTGTCTCTCTCCCTTCCTCTCTGTAAAAAATCAATAAAATATATTTAAAAAAAAAAAAAAAATAGTGTCTCAAGAGGAGAGTCAACATGGTTTCTTAGAAAAGTATAAAATACCAACTAGCAGTACCTAAATTTTAATCCTCAACCAACCACTTTCTAACTACACAACCTTGGGAAATTTATTTAACTTCCCTGGGGCTTAATCTACTTGTAGCATAAAAGGAAAGAGCTGGAACAGTATAAAAATCAGCTGAGACTAAAATACCAATTCAAGACCCCACTAGATGTGATTATGCAGGTGTGGAATGGGGGCCCAAGAATGTTCATTTTTAATAAGCACTCCATGTAAATAATACATGTCCCACAATGAGAAGTATTTAACTAAAAGATCTCAAAAGCCCTGGTTAATATGGCTCAGTTGGTTGAGCATTATCCCATGCACCAAAAGATTGCTGGTTCAATTCCCAGTCAGGCCACATACCCAGGTTGCAGTTTCGATCCCAGTCGGGGTGCATATGGGAGCAACTGGCTGATATTTCTCTATCACACTAATGGATCTCTCTCTCTCTCTCTCTCTCAAATCAATAAAAACATTTTTTGGGGGGGAAAAATCTCATAAATCAATTCTGACTCTAGTTTTTCCATTTCACTTAACAGGGTGCTACTTTCCATGTCCAAGACACAAGTTCTGGCATAAAAAGAAAATTCTCTACTTCATCATGGGATTTGTTTTTGCACCTTTCACCCAATACTTTTTTTAAAAAAAAGAAACAATGGATGAGATTTGGCAGTCCTACAAACTGAACTTTCATTCTCTAAAGACAAATACAGTTGAATCAACTAAGTTTTATTTAAATAATTTTTATTGATTTCAGAGAGGGAAGGAGGGATAGAAACATCAATGATGAGAGAATCGTTGATTGGCTGCCTCCTGACCACTTCACACTGGGGATGGAGCCCTCAGCCCCAGGAATGTGCCCTCGACTGGAATCGAACCCGGGACCCTTCAGTCTGCAGGCTAACACTCTATCCATTGAGACAAACCAGCTAGGGTGATTCAACTAAGTTTTAAACCAATTTTTTTTTTTTTTAACATACCCCATTGATTTTCCACAGAGAGGAAGGGAGAGAGATAGAGAGTCAGAAACATCAATGAGAGAGGAACATCGATCAGCCGCCTCCTGCACATCTCCCACCGGGGATGTGCCCGCAACCCAGGCACATGCCCTTGACCGGAATCGAACCCGGGACCTTTCAGTCCACAAGCCGATGCTCTATCCACTGAGCCAAACCGGTCTCGGCACTTTTAAACCAATTTAAGCACCTACATAATGCTAAGAATCTGCTGTATCATAATACTCACTATTCTGAAATATGCTTATCTTAATTTTCTCACAAAAACATCTTTAAATTTGTTTTCCCCACTTCAGACAGGTAACAAGGTCATAACTAGGTTTAAGGGAGGCACATCTCACAGAAGAGCATAAATACCCAATCATCACATTTATGAACTGCAGAAGAATCCATTTTAAATTTGAGAGACTATAATCTCTACTCTACAAGTATTCACAATTCTCAAAATTTTCTTCTCCTAGTCTCTGAAAATTTCCAAAGAAATTAAACTAATAATTTTTATTCAATATGTTACCCAGGGCCTGAATCAGTATAAAATTCAAATTACATCCAAATTAACTACTAATACTTTGCTATTACTGAAAGAAATGTCCCAAATTGATGAAAGTATCATTATAACATAATTAAAATCTAAATAAGTGTTTTCCTTGTTTCTTGTCCCTTTCTTGTCCCTAACTTTTCTCCAATGGGTATGTATTTCTTTATATACAAGTTTCAATAAACATACAATGCTTTGTCCTAAGTAAGAGTAATAGATGTTTGATGCTCTGCTGTATTCAACGTACCACCTTAACAACCCCTTTTTAAAAAGTAATGTCTTGCATATATATTAAAAACAAACAAACAAAAACACCTGTCTCGCCCTAGCCAGTTTGGTTCAGTGGATAGAGTGTGGGCCCTCAGACAGAAGCGTCCTGGGTTCGACTTTGGTCAAGGGCATATACCACGGTTGCAGGCTTGATCCCTGGCCCTGGTCAGAGCGTGTGCAGGAGGCAACCAATTGATGTGTCTCTCTCACATCACTGTTTCTCCCCCTCCTTTCCATTCTCTCTAAAAATAAATAAATAAATAAATAAATAATGGAAAATTATCCTCAGGTAAGGAGTAACAAAAACAAAAAACAAACACCTGTCTCAATCATTTCAGAAAAGTGTATTTTATTTTAAAAAAAATTACCTTAAGTTTTTAATGAAGGAAGGGGAATAGCACCAGAATTAAAATACTTATTTTCAGCTTTGTCTAAAAAGTCAAACTACTAGCATTAGTAGCAAATCATAAATCTAAACAAGTGTAACTCAGGGCTCATTTAGCAGTAATTCTGAAAACTAAATGAGGAATTAGAACTACATCATTAAAAAAATAACTTAACAGTCTAAATACTTAATTTCTGTGTTCTGGATTTCAAGTAAGACCAGCATTCAAGAAACTATTATAAATCCCATTTGTGTAGAAAGCCATGCAGAAATACTATTTGATACTATCTAAATTATCAATACTTCCCCCCCCCTCAAATTTTCTTTTATCTGTTGTGATTACACAAGCAACCCATATGCATTACAGAAAAAACTGAAGAGAAAAGAAAGTAAAACTTCCACAATTCCAATTACCTGGAAAGAAACCACTGCAAAAACCATGTCCTATTCACAATCACCACAGGAAAAATTTATTCAGGAAAGAATCATCAATAGATGCTAAGTCTCTGAGAGGACGGTCTGATGAGGAACAGAATATTTACACAATTTCAAAATATCTCTCCACAAGTTACTTAACCATGACAAAATGACAAACACTAACTATACAATGGAGAAACTACTTAACACCTTAACTAAGCAATCAAAATAAACTTCCTGGTTAAGGTGTAAAAAAAAAAAAAAAAGGCATCAAGTGTCTCCAGATGATAGAAAAACACATATTACTTATCTAGTATTCCAGTCAAAAATGCAAAATCTGAATCTAATCATGAAGAAATCTTAAACAAACCCAAAATGAGGGGCACTTATAAATAACTAGTCTGCCAATGTTACAAAAGATAAAGACTGAGGAACTCTTCCAGATTAGAGACTAGAGACCTGAGAATTAAATACAACCTGTGATCTTGGAGTGGCTAGTCAGGCAGTGGTCGGCAAACTGCGGCTCGCGAGCCACACGCGGCTCTTTGGCCCCTTGAGTGTGGCTCTTCCACAAAATACCGACTTCTGCACTATGGGCCACGAAGTTTCAATTGCACTGTACATGCACGCCCGCACGTGGTATTTTGTGAAAGAGCCATACTCAAGGGGCCAAAGAGCCGCATGTGGCTCGCGAGCCGCAGTTTGCCGACCACTGGCCGCGAGTATATCAGGGAAAGGAAAAAAAAGCTAATAAAGAGCATAATTGGGACAACTGATGAAAACGGACTATGGACAATATTAAAATGTTGTAGTTTAAATACTACATCAATACTAAATTTCCTGAATATAACCACTCTGGTAACCTAAAGAAAAGATATTTATTCTTAGGAAATGGATACAGTACTTAAGTATTAAAGATTGTAAGAGGGCATGATATGTGCAATATACTCTCAAATGGCTCAGAAAAAATTTACATATACATACATATATATACATACACGTATACATATATGAGAGAGAATAATAAAGCAAATATGACAAAATGTTAAAAATCAGGAGATCTGTAAGGGTATAAAGAAGTTTTGTACTATTCATGTAACTTTTCTATTAAGTTTGAAGTTATTTCAAAATGAAAAATTAAATTAAAAAACCTGGGTTATTTTAAAATCATTCCGTGTGTGTGTGTGTGTGTGTGTGTGTGTGTGTGTGTGTACTAGAGGCCCAGTGCATGAAAATTCCTCCAAGAGTAGGCCTCCCACACCACCCCTGCCCTCCCACCTCCCACTTCCAGCACCAGCTTCCCTCCAGCACCCGGGACAGGCTGGCTTTCCCCAGCCCCGGCTTCATCAGGAAGGACCTCCGGAATGACGTCCGGTCTAATTAGCATATTACCCTTTTATTATTATAGAGGATTCATTCATTGGTTTGATTTCAATTAGTTTTCGGAGGCCCTCTCAAATACATCTGTGAAAAAAGGCAATTGTTTTCAGATGAATTAGAAGTGTCCCTCTCTTGCTCTCCGCCCTCCACACACACACAACATACTCACCCTACCCCATCCAGTCACAGCTAATTAGAAGGATCAAGGTGGAGAATAGTGGCTCTCTGACCCCTTCTCAATTCCTGTGAGGCCCAATTGTACTTTCCTTAAATAAGTTCTGTGAGAATTCCCTATAGCTTTATAACAAATCTTTTATTTAAGCTAGTTGGGGCTGATTTCTTTTCCTTATAGCCAAACAAACCCTGAAACAACAGGCTTTTGAAAAGTAGAAATAAATGGTGCAAGACAAATAATTAATCTTTTGTCTGTGCTTCAAAAATATTATTTTTTTGTATTGGAGATAAATGGTGATGGAAGGAGACTAGACTTTGGGTGATGAGCACACAATACAATATAAAGATGATGTATTATAAAACTGTACACTGGAAGCCTATATAAATTTTATTAACCAGTCACTCCAATAAATTCAAAAATATTGTTTTAGTGGGGGCTTAATGGTAAGATGTAATAAGGCTGTGTCAATTCAACCAATTATACACCTTTAAAAGAGAAGCAGAAAAGCAAACATGGAACAATCTTATCTTCTGGAGAATAGTATGTAGCAGATTAAATCAGACCATCCTCCCAATTAGTTTATGGCTGCTGAAGCACAGTCCCACCAGTCACATCAAGAATCTTCTATCTTTTGTCACACTATTGAAAAGGAAATGGGTTTTCAAATTCTGTACTGTCTTTCTTTAAACAACATATAAAGCAGCATAAAAGAAATTCAAGAGGTCTCTCAAAAATAGAAACTATTAAATTTCATTATTATTCTGAAGTAGGAAAAATAGTATTAGAAGATTTTATCTTTCTCATATATAGTCTCCTGATATGTGAATTTCTGAAAAAAGCAAAACTGGTTTTTTTTCTTGATAATTATCCTAAGTGATAATGGTTAATTCTTTTAACCAATCATTCCTCATTTTTTTGCTAAAAACCATTATTGATACTAGGCTTTACCTTACCCTTGGACCAACAGTGAAAAAAATGGAAATCAAGGAAAATTCTGTTTGTCTTTAAATAAAAAAAATGTCTTAAATATCTTTTGAAAACAAGTCAACATAGAATAAAATTTTTATAAATTTTCTGGTCTCAGATAAAATGTTAGATAATGTAATTATGTGAACTTACTTTAAAATTATCTTATAGATACTACAAACCAAAACTAACTCAATCCCACTAATATATTACTTTGCTTTCTACCATTGGATCAGACCTTAAATGCTGCAGCCACATTGGCTATAACACAGGTGTGATTACTCAATATAATCTTTCTCAATAACAAACTTCAGGACCAAGAATGTTTATTACTTTGGATTAACTCTAGATTGAGCAATCATCTAATAGTTGCTACAAAATTCTCTCTCTTCTTCAGTTTAGAATAAAGAAAGCTGCATAATCACTGTTTCTCATGTTGATCTGTATGTAGGTCCTTTCTCAAACCCAGATTTCACATTTGAGACAGTTTTAAAATGCAAAAATAAATATTTTAATTAAAAATAATCTGTGACTGATCTGTTATATTCAAAATGACCAACATCACAAACAGTTTAGGTAAATAACCAAATCAGATTTTCGATAAAGCTGTAAAATTCACATAAAATACAAAAATGGCTTTCCCTAAACCGTCTAAAAATAAAATTTGATTTATGAGCTGTCCATGAGGAAAAAACAACTGATTTCATATTAAGTGAAACATAGGACTACTGTTCTCTTGACTCTAAGTAAAAAGCGTATGTTACCAATGATTAATAAAAACTTTTTATTCTTAAAGACACAAATAAATCTAATTGCTAGCCTGAGTCAACAACATTTGATTTATAAATGTAGCACTTAGCAAAAAGGTTCACAATAACAAAAAAATATTTCTTTTGGTTAAGTTCTACCTCTTTATAAAATACTCATTGTTTGATTGCAGTAGCAAAAATTTTAGTTAAATACTGTCTAGTTCAAATGTAATGCACTTAAAAACAATTTTCAACCACAAATATTACTCTTCCATACTAAATAAATATTTAGGTAATACATTATCTTTCACTAATAAAAAAACAAACAAACACGAGACTCCTCTCAACATGTGTACATTGGAAAAGAGACAGTAAAAAAAGAAAAAAAAGACAGTGAGCCACTCCAATTTCAACCCAGCCTAAAAGCTAACTTTTGTACAGCAACATCTCAAAAAGTATCCTTTATATTTTGCCAGTAAACACACAAAAATAATTTTATCATAAAGTAAAAGTAATTCTATATTCAACATTAAAAAGTCTCTCTGGATACAAGTATTTAACACTTATTCTAATATATGACATGAAACAGTCCCCTGATCACTGAATATTTGAGATGTAAATGTGTTCACTTAAATAAAACCTTTAAATTCAACAAATAATTGGCACCTACCATCTGCTAAGAATAAATCCTTTGACGATAAAAGCTGTTATACACTATTAAATTTTTAAATAAATGTAACATCTTTTAAGAAAATTCCATTCTAATATTTCTTAAGAAGTTTTTAATAGCTCTTCAAAGTCCAATTGATTTTATACAACATTTTAAACACACAAGGGTAGTACACATTAAAGTCCCAGTAGTAACTTCCAGAGAAGCTGAGTTGTTAGGATTTATATAATATAGTTTTAAAAATAAAACCATAAGTTTAAAGGTCTGATGCATACTTAACTCTTAGAAATAAATACCAATTTAATAAGTTATCATTTTGCTAAGACCACTAAGGTATGGATTAAGGGAAATAATTTCTCTTATTAATTGGCTTTTTTTCCTCACTTCCTCATTTTTAAATCCAAGAAGTCTTAAAATTTACTGTGGTATATATGGTAAGCATTCTCTGGCTGGAAGCTGTGAGGAAGACAGGCAAGCCAAAATTGTGAGAGTTATCAGAGACCTAAAGAATTGAATGGAAATGAAGAAGCCCCGTAAAAGGTTCTAAACTTAAATTCAGATCAAAGGGATCCTATAACTCACACTGACGACAAAAGGGAAGTATGATCAAAATGTAGTCTCTAAAAATAAAATTTGCTCTCCAATTCATTATGGTTTTCTATAAACCCAGTTAAACAGATAAACAACTAATCCCTCAAACTCAGCTATCCTAAGAACAAAGACCATTTGACTAGTTTCCCCCCAAGGGACCAAATGTTTCAAAACTCTGGAAACAAAAATTATGCCTAACCTTTTAAAAATCTGCCTCGACAATCCTACCTTAAAACTTAGTCAACTGGGATGTACAGTAATAAAAAACAAACATTGATAACCATGTTATTTATAAAGGAACCACTTAAAATAAAGTGTAATATACAAAAAAAAAAAAAAAAAAGCCAGTCTGGTTTTATAGGAACCACACATCAAAACAAAAAGAAGCAAACAAACAAACAAAACCCAAAGCAATGAAGCAGGCCAGTATGAAGAAACCTATTCGAATGAAGGCAGCTTTTTTTTATAGTAATTTCTAACTTGATATTGTTTGTTTGAAGCTAAATTAAGTCCACATGCTTTATGTGTCTATAAACAAGGTCACTATCAAGAAAAACCTGGGTATAGACAATGTTTCCTCCTATGGCTACATAAACCAAATCTCCCTAGGAGTATACTGATTTCCTACATTAGATAGTAAGTTAAAAGTACCAACCTTCTTAACCACAGTTATTAATCACTTAGTCTTCAAACAAATGCACAATCTTTACACAGGAGTTAAGGATTTGTACTTATATGATCACTCAGCATACTACAAACCCCTCCACAAACTCTCCCACTACCCATCAACAATTCACTTTATAATAAAGTATTTCAGAGATTCTAAGTAAGGTTGATTGCTCAGTCTTCCATGATGAAACTCCCTGTGTCAGTTATTTTTACAATTATTTTGTAGAATAGAAACTTATCAATCTAGTTCAAATATGAACTTTATGATTCTCTTACTCTGTTGTATAGACTTTAGAGCAGAATTTACAATAGAATAGGAGAATCATGAAAGCGAATATACTCTCCAACCCTTTTAAGTACTGCTGGATTAAAAGGCACTCATCTTTCAGTTACTTCTCAATCAGAATGGTCATTAAATGCCATTAATTGCCCACTCATATCTCACTGCTTAATTCAGGTCAAAAAGATCAATCTCCCACTACAGAGATGAAATCATCATTCACACTTTAAAAAATAAAGCTAAATTACACCACTTCATTTCCTGCATCCATCTATAAGATTCTGAAATTAGCACAAAGTGAATTCAAGACCCTATTATGGTGTGGCTTTCATTTAAAGTCTATTAGGAGTGACTAAATTTCACATCCTATAACAGATAAATGGGCACGTTGAGGGGAGGGGGATCATGAACTAAAACCATACTTTTTTACCTACGTAATTATGATAGTGTGCCATAAGACAATATTAAAAGGCAGCAAAGCATGGAGCTTCCCTTTATTAAATAAAATACACAATTAGAAAATTCTTAAGGAATTATTAAATATATGGGGGAAATGGATGCAAAATTTAATAGTGAGAAAAACAAGCATCTCCACACCCTGTGAAGTAACAGGTTTGGGCTTGTTTGTACAGCTCCCTAAAAATTAATCTGAGAGAGTACAAAAACCAAAATTCACAAAATTGGTCAAGACTTGGATGGGAAACATTTCACTCTAGATTAAAACACCTAGTCATACAAACCAGGTTGCACTTAGACACTTATTAATCATTTTAATTTACTTTAGCATACTGACTAAAAGATGTTTGGATTAAACCGAACAAAGCTATTATTTGTCCCCAAAGGATTTTTTTTTAACGTTTAAAAGAGTACCTAGCTTCACCATTAAAATTTCTAAGGCTACTACCTGAATGTTATTTTTTTTTTCCAAAGTGGTGTCACTTTATTTGCCTCTCAGGAAAAACCAATAAAATCAATCAGCTAAAACACAGCATTGTCATTTGCAGTGAAGTCCACATATTCTTGTTAACAGTTTAAGGAAGAAAAAAGCCCAGTCTTTCCATGTAAACATAATAAGCCTGTAATATGCTGCAGACAAACGCACTGCATGGGGTGTGGAGGACCCGCGCTGATTAGATTACCACAACATCAGCCTGGGGCCGCCATTTTTAGAATCTGTAAAGGACAAAAGAGGGAAATTTCACTTTTTACTTCCCATCTCGGAAATTAAAGGGAAAAACGGGCTATTTTCCAGTTAGGTATTGATGTCTCCAGCCTAGAGCTGAATGCATCTCCCTTAATTCTGCCCAGGGTTTCCAGAGCTCCAAAGACCTGACAGAGAGTCACATCTCCAAAACGGGGGCCAACGGGAAAAACGGGGTTCCCTCCAACGCTAACTCCAGCGCCTTCTCTCTGAAGGTGCACCGTGCCGTTCTGAAGGCAGGGCAGCAGGAGCGGACCGCGGCGGAACGAAGGCCGGGGGAAGCGAGCACTCGGGGCTGTTGTTTCTCTCCCTCCTCCCCCGTGCAGCACAGTGAACCGTTTGTTTCTCCTCCGTGTCTGCTGCCAGTGTCTGTGCCAATCCCCGGGTCAAAATAAGCTTTTCTGAAATGTGCCATATTGTGGGTCCCAAGCCTCCGGCGCAGCAGAGGACAGCGATCCTGCCAGAGACGTGGGGGAGGAGACAGCAGGCTGGGGCCCGGGTGACCACCCCAGGGGCGGGTTTCCCTGCCCCCGCGGAGGGTGAGAAGCTGTCTCCTGCCCCCACAAAGGGAGCTAGAGACCCAGGCCGCTCGCTCCTCAGCCCCTGCCCTGCGGACGATGGGATTATACCGGGGGCTGCCGGGGAAGGGATGGAAGCAAACGAGGCCTAGGAGTCTCAGCACCTGAGCAAGATGCAGGGGAGGGAGGCGAGGGAGGGCCGGCAGCTCCTGGGACCACTGGGACCAAACCCTTCCCTTCCGCCAGCCGCAGGCCCCCGCTCCCCCGAGCAGCCCTAACCTGCCCAGGAGGAGGGCACCCCTCCCTCACTGCCGCTCGCAGGGGGGTTTAACTGCCAGTTTCCCCTTCCCCAGCCCTAAAACCCGCCATAATGCTCCCTTCCTAGGGGCAGGGGAGAGAAAGGATGAATTCTGTCCCCCAAAGCAGCGTCCGGCCCCAACCAAGGTACCAAGAATCAGCGTCTACTGCCCCCCACCGAAGGACTGAGAGGCGAGGACCCCCGGTCCCCCCCAAACACGTCCCCCCACCCCGCAAGCCCCGTGAGCTCCCAGAGAGACGACAGGCACTGACCTGTGATGTTCACACACCAGACACCCGAGCCCCGTTATTTGTTCGACCCCCCAAGGAGTCTCTCCACACCGTCACGGTCAGACGACCCCCCGACAGCAGCCACTGCGGACACAGGACCCGGCTCCACACACCCCCTCCCCACACAGCAGCGCGCAGCCTCTTCGGCAACCGAGGACCAGGGGAGGGGGCACGCAGTCCGTCCACAGGAACGCGGAGGCGACGGCGAGGCTGCTCCGAGTGTCTACGGCCCCTCTGCTGCCGCTCCCGAACTCAGACGCGGTTTCCGACCGGGCCCCCTGCGCTCGCTCAGTGTCACTGCCTCTGGCTCTGGGAAAATGGCGGCACGGCGGCGGCGGCCGCGGCGGCGGCGGCGGCGGCGGCGGCGTCCGCGGCGTCCAGTGCACGGGGCTTGCCCGCCCCGCTCCGCAGGGGCAGAGGGGGAGGGGACGGAGCTGCCGGCCGCCATTTTGCTTATGGGCTGCCACCCTCCGCTGTTGCCTCTCCAGAGGCTCCAAGACAGGCACCTGGAGGCCGAGAGGGGGACTGAATCTCCGTCTTTTTTCACAAAAGATGCATTCCACAATTCACCCAAGGTTTGGGGAAGTTTCCGTGTCTGGTGGGATGGATTCTTGACCCCTTTCCCCCGAGTAGCCCTCAAGTCTGGAGGTCGGTGAGCTTGGGCATGCCACGACTGGATGGGAGCATGATGCCTGCAGGCCCCGGGGACGACCACCTCCTCCCAGCACCCTCCCAAGTCAGGGCACTTTCTCCCACGCTCCGTCCCGGCCTTCCGCTCCCCCCACCCCATCTGGCCTCCAGCGCTAGGTGAACTCGGGGTGTAAAATGACACCCACTGGGGGCCGAGGCGGCTCCAGTGCGCAGGCTCTGGGCACAGGATAAAAGCGGAGCTGGCGAGTCCAGCGCCGTCTCGATGGAGGAGCGAGAAACGGAAGAGGTCGGGGGGAGCAGTAAGAAAAACACAGCCACCGTCAGCGCCGCCTCCCTGCCACCGTGTATCGGGGTAAAACGCTGTCGTCGCTGTCGGTGCAGTTGCTGTCGCTGCCTCCTACTTCTCTTAGCCCCGGGGAAGGATTTCCCCGCCGAGGGACAATGCGGGGAAGGGAGCGGGAATTCCTGTGTGTGGTGGTGATTCAGTGGGGGAGGGGCAGACGGTTATCTCGAAGAAAAAAAAGGACAAGGCCAGAGAAGAAAACATGGGTACCCCGCACCCCTCTAAAATGGCACGGTGATTCCCGCTCTTGTTTTCGGGGGGTCTTTCCCCGAAATGGCGGTTTCCCGTCTTGTCCTTGCCTCACAGCGACCCGAACGTCTGGGTAAACCGAGTGGGGAGAGGCAGAGGCGGTCCATGCAGCCAATCAGTGCGTGGCGTGCTCTGTCCGGCGCGCTGTGATTGGCTAGCGATGACTTCATGCTGCAGCAGCGGGTGGGGCTAGAGCCCGGAGGGAGGCTGTTGCAAAGGCAGAGTGGGAGCAGTGACGGCGGTGTCGGTTGCTGCCGCGCCGATGTGGAACCCCACGCAGTGGCGAAGGGAATCTCAAGGCTCTTCCCTGACATTTTCTCCTGTCCCTGCGCGAGGTGAGGGCCCCGGCTCGGCCTCTGCGGAACTTTGGGGCGCTGGCGCGGACGAGGAGACACAATTGCTCCCATGACTTTTGTAACTGCGTCAGGGCAAGATGGCGCCGGGCCTCCTTGGGGCGCGGGGGGTGTGGGGGGGGGAGAGGCACGTCCACCGCCGTCGCAGCGCATGTGACTGGGCTGCATTCCTGTGGGGTTTGGCCGGGACCCAGGCCGGGGCGGGGAGGGGAAAGGGCTGGGGCGGAGGAGACGGGCGCGGGTGGCTTTGGCGACCTGAAGAGGAAGAAATGACTGTTTGCGTGCTTCCCCTCCCCCGCGCGGCTAACAGCTGCCGCAGCGGGGGGCCGGGCGGGACGCTCGTCGCGGGGCGGGGCGGGGCGGCGTTGGTGGAGGAGGTTTGGCGCCCCGTTTTGTTATCGGCCCGTCTGCTTGCACAGCATCCTTAGCAGGAGGTGGCAGGTCCCTGAGGTGGAAGTTTGAATCCCCTGGGAGCCCTGGGAGCCGCTAGACCTCGGCCACCACGCAAGGAGTATCGATTATTTTCTGAAAAAACAAAGTTTTTCAGACCGAATAAAAAAATAGTCCCTAAGTTTGGAAGCAGGTATAAGTAACACCCAGGAACACTTTTAATTTTATAAAAGTTACCCAAAAAAGGACTGTATCTGAATTTTGAGGGCCCCTTTCAAACGTTCTGTACATTCCACCTGTACTTTTCCCGTATCTTCCCTGTCTGTATATTCGACAAGAATGTTCAATGTTACCAACGGATTTACTTTTCTGTTTAAATTTAAGCATGATTAGTGATACAGAATAAAATCTGCTAGTGTAATCTGAAGTTTTAAGGCTGTTTTCAATACTTGTATGTTGTCTTTCTGTCTCCCTCTTACCTATAGTTTTTTTAAAATAATGAAGTTGTCAGTTGGTGAATATTAAGATTCCTGCACCACTATAAAACATTAAAGCCTTCTTTAAATCACTTTTGTGGAGGTGTGAATTTAGTTTTAGAAACCTTGCTAGGTGAAGGTAAGGTCTCCAGCAATTTAAAAATTCTTAAGGCTTAAATTGGCATATCAATAAGAAAGACTCACTTTGTTTTTTATTATTCCCACTTGGCCAAACTAGTCTAGTAGCCATTACCTAAACTAGTGAAGAGTTAAAAGACTTCTTCCGATGGAGTCCACTGAGAGTTGGGAGTTACTCATGGAGTACATGTGCACGTGAACCCTCGCTTGCTTTTTGAGGGAACCACCTCTTACTTGATGCCAGGGGAAATGTTTGCTGAACCTGAAAAGATAAGTGTAACCTGGACCTGAGGTTGTGCTGTTCCCTTTAGTCTTACTTGTAGACTTCGTAGTTTGGAAAGAAGATTGATGTTTCTAATTAATTTGTGCATACATAAATCCTTACTAGTTGTGACTTTTTTTAGTGAATGTGAATGAACAGAAAAGCCAGTGATTAACTGTAAATATTAAGTAATACAAAGATTTTAAAGTTCAAAGCTTTTTTGTTTTCACTCCAAATATAAAATGGGTATTTTGCCTATGAGGACTCACAAATAGTTTCAATAATCTATTTGTTATGTGTAAGTTGTCGCCATCATGAAAGTTACCATCATAGCAACTTTTATTCTCGCTTAGAAAAGAGGGGTAAACATGAAGTCAGTCGATTTTAAGGTAATTTGTAGAATGTTCCTAGTTTTTTGTGCCTTAATAAGGAAAAGAGGCGGTTTATCAAGCCAATGGAAACAAATCCTTGATTTGTACTTCTGGTAAGCATGTATCCTTATTGTTCCTACTCACCCAATCCATGAGCGTCATGAACCCTAGTTTTTCTTTACATTCCTGAAATTTTAAATACTATTTGCAATTACTTCCTTTATCTGACTACATTTTGCATTTTATGTTCTCTGGGCAATTTCACTTGTGCCTATTCCCTGATAATTCCCACACTTTTGTCTCAAAGCTGCAGGTGGAATGTTAAGGTTTACGGGGTGGGGGGCGGGGGGCGGCGGGCGGCGCACATATAAAAACACTAACCTTAGTACTTGATTCCTAAGAACTTTCTTCACTCATTCTCTTAAAAAAATTATTTCACCTCTCATTCTACATTTCATTACCTGAGTAAGTCATACCCCAAACTTATTTCCCTATTTCTGTTCAAATCTAACGGGGTTCATATAGCAGACATCCCCTGATGGGCTAAACTGAACACCATAACCATATCGAAATAGTTGTGCTATTTCATACCTTCATGTCTTTGTTCACAACTCCCTGAAGTGTGCCTCTTCCTGCTCCTAGTTAATACAACTTGAGCCTTTGCCCCTGAAACTTTCCAAGTAAAATGAGCCATTCTTTACATTGGTGACCCAGGCCAATTTGTAGATGCTTTTTAGAGATTGATAACGCTTTTTTTTTTATTAGACACAGTTTAAAATACTTTTATTTAAAAAACAATACATTTTTGACCACTAGAATTTGGAGAAGAGATGAAAGGTTACAATTGCTCTGAAGCAAGGTTTCATCCTCTTATAAGGTGGGGGAAACAGGTCCAGCTGATGGGACAGATGGTTCTGCCTACCCCCCCCCCCACACACACACACACAAATGGAAAGAAAAAAACTGGCCTTATCGCTTCTAGGCCTTTTGCTGAGGTCGTGTAGTATCTGTTCTTATCTATTTAATATCTGATATGTCCTCTGAGGACAATATGTTAAATGTATTTTTGGAGCAGGGAGATGGAATAGAGCTTGCCTCGTCCACTCCGTGCATTGACCTGGTATTGCAGTACTTCCGGGAACAGTGCACCCAAAAAAATCCACAAAACTGGCCTTAGTTTTAGTCAATATCCATATTTCTCAAATCTAGAGGACATTGTAACCTATAAACTTCCAACAGTATATAAAACCAGTGACCATTTGAGTTTATAATTATTTGATGTGTTCAGGGTTTATCAAGGTGTATGTAGTATTGCTTGCTCTGATACTGGAGGACCCAATTTGTTGTGCCCTTGGGTTTAATTATTTTTGTCTCTTGCTGTCAGTTTTAAGGGCCAGTGTGCCAGCCTTTAGTAGCTATATGTGTTTTATGTGTCATGAGGTTGGCATTCCAGTAACAGGGCTTATAAAAATATGTGAAAGGAAATTTTGCAAATATGAGCTTTATAGCATAAACATGAATGACCCTTTTGTCTACTCTTAACACTTTTGGGGGTATTTTTCAGTGGTCATGGTCTATTTCACATTTGTTGAAACTCAAGTTCAAAGTAAGAAAATACTCTGAATTACCTGTGACTTTAACTGGATTTTGTTTTTATATGAAATTTTCTTCTGCCCCACCCCCACCCCTGACTTTAGTGTCCTCTAGGTGCAGAATGAAAAGATATCTGAGAATTGTTTGAAGGTATATATTAAATATACCTTAAAATATTAGGGTAAAACAACACACACAGCCTGATAAATTTAACTTTCTGAAAAATGAGTGAAATGCTATCTCTTCATCAGCAAGAGATTACTTAACACCAAACCTGAAATCCATATTTGCAAATAGTAGTCAAAAAAAACTATCAAGGGTTGTGGATACTTTAAATCAACTTCAATTATTAGTCTTAAGAAAAAGCCCTAGCCCAAGCATGTCAAGCCCACGGACAGCATGCCTGATTTATTTGGCCTGTGTTAGCGTTTGAGTTGGACATGCTTGCCCTAGCCGGTTTGGCTCAGTGCATTGAGTGTTGGCCCACAGACTGAAGGGTCCCAAGTTCAATTTTGGTGAAGGGCATGTACCTCTGCAGGCTCAATCCCCAGCCCAGGTTGGTCGGGGTGGAAGTGGGAGGCACCCAATTGATGTGTTTCTCTCTCTACCCCTCCCTTCCATTCTTTCTTTAAATAAATAAATAATCAGTGGAAAAATATCCTCGGATGAGGATTAACAAAAAACAAACAACAACAAAAACCAAAAAGAAACGGACATGCACATTTTAGACCTAGGAAAAGGACTGGTTCCCTTTGTTGTTGTTTTTAGATAGCTAAATTAAGTGCTGGTACATACTTAACTGAGTCTGATTAGCCATAATAAGATTAGTAATATTGTTTTATTTTTTTAGTAATATTTGTAACTATTCTAAGGAATACCTTTTACTAGATTATTCTCTAATGCACAAAAATGAGAAGTAGCATGTATAAGTCCTTTTTAAAATTATTAAATGATTCTTTCTCCTTAGAAAGTAACATAGTGTAATCAATTCCAAAAATTGTGAAAACCATGCACTTGTTTAACTCTCTCAAACCAGATTGCTTCTATCACCAGTAACTTGATTTCCTAAGGGGCAAAGTAACAAATGCTTTGATACATGAAGTGGTTTAACTCTGAATTCAAGGAAATTGCTACTAATTTGTTAAATAGTTGAATATTTATAGCAAGGTTAGAACTTAGCAACTAAACTCCTAGTAGGAATCTATAAACCTCTCCATCACATACTTTCCACACATTATGCCCAATGCCTGGCTCCTAATGTCTTTCTGATAAACTTTAATGTTGTTATGTAAAGTGAGAGAGAACCTGTTCCTTCAGTTTCGTCTAATCCCTCGTATTTAAGTTTTTAATGAAAGAAGGCTATGCTAAGGTAACAGCTCATTCTCGAAGAAAACTTATTTTGGATAAGCAAGAAATGCCAAGTTATTTTTTCTTATTCTGTACAATAGTAGAAACCTGAAAAGGTAGCAAAAAATATTCATTCTTCTCAGGTTTGTGTGATAACAATGATATGGTATTATCTAGGCATCTCTCCTGTGTCCTAAACACAACTTATCTAACCACATCTCTGCAAGAATTTCTGTGGATACTTTCTGTTTTTATTCCCATGCTCTCACTTTATGACCAGTTAAAGGGCAAATGGGAGTAAAAAGGATAAGAGGCTATATCAAATGAATGAAAAATACTTTAGAAAATTAAATGGCTGTAAGAAAAGATATTCTACCAATAAATCTGAAGTCAAGGGTTCACTTGTGCCATCTCTGGATTTTCTAAGTGTCTAAAAGTTAACTAACTCCCTTTTTCCACAAACTCAGCCTTTTGTGTCCATGTTGGTATTACTGGAAAATAAGACTATATGCAGTTATTTGCCTTTAACATTTTGTCAAAGTTCTGTATGTTTATGTGTTCCAGATGGGAGGGTCTTATATGACCTATAATATTTGATTACTAAGAATATTCCTTCTTAAAACTCCTTGGTTTATATGCTAAATATCCTTTGCTGGTTGATACTTCTGTCCTCCTGTTTTCATTAGTTGCTTTCTTCAGCTTTTAGTTTGGTAGTTCTCAGTGTTAGGTCCCCAGCCACCTTTTCACCAATTGTATTAATCAATTTTCACCCCTTTACCTATTGATGACTCCAGAATTTATCATCTCTGAACTCAAATAGAACTATTAAATATGGGTACTTCAAACTAAACAAATTCAAAACAACTTTTCTCTCTAAACTTTTCTCCTTGTATTTCCTTTTCTGGTTAATGGTTTTTTACCCTTCTAGCTTATTCATGTGATCAAACATCTTTTCAAAACAATCTTTTATGCTTAAAAGACTTTATTCGCCAGAGATTTGAAGATCAAGTCCAAACACTCTATAACATGCAAGGTTTTTCATCTAACCCCTCCTTATGAACCTCATGGACACCACTGAAATTAAAATGACCCAAATTTGAATATTTGCTCTTTCATTTCAAGTGAGACCTTAGGTAGCTTGCTTTCTGGGCCTCAGTTTCATATCCCATAGAACAGGTAAAATACTGTTTCATTATAGTGACTAGGGATTAAATGAGAAATAAAAGCTCTAGGAGCATTGTTGATTTGTAGTAAACTCAATTATCATCTCCTGAAAATGAGACATTTCTCTGTTACTTCTGTATCTATCACAGTCATGTTCATGTTACTCTTTTCTATGAGCCTGTGAGATGTTGATAGCTAACATGCAAAGTTCCTGGCATACAATAGGCACTCAGTTTTTGTTGGGCAAACAACAGATAATCTGATTTGATGCCAGATGTCTGAAAATTTTGCTGTAGCATGAGTTTATGGTAATGATAGCAAGTCAGTTGGATACATAATTGGATGCAAAATATTTTGGTTGATTCTGTCATATTATAAAAGTTTGGGTATTTTTTAAAAATACCTTTTACCAGTATTGTTAGCCCTCAAATTAGTTTCTGTCCATCATGTTCCTTTTTTCCTCAAATATGTGTGCCTTTCTTTCATTGTGTGAGGGAAAACTGGACCCTATTAATTTATAATGTAGTTTGGGGTTAAGCCATGTGGGTATAATTATTCAGCCAGGAACCCCAGTTCACGGGGTCTTGTGTTTTACAGTGGAATAGAATTTTTAGACTAGGAAGCAAAATATTTGTGGATTTCAGTGAAGGGGTAGGGGCAGTGAAGTATTTGCAGTAAGCGTGGCTTTATGTGCAAAGGCATAAACAGGAATAAAATTTTTATTGAACTTATTGGGGTGACACTGGTTAATATAATTATATAGGTTTCAGGTATACAATTTTACAATACACCATCTGTATATTGTATTGTGTGTTCACTACCCCATGTCGAGTCTCTTTCCATCACCATTTTCCCCCTCTTTACCATCTTCCACCTTCCCCTACCCCCTCTTCCCTCTGGCAGTCTGTGACTACTATAGAAAGTTCTAGTGATGACCTAGCTGGTTTGGCTCAATGGATAGAGATAAGCCTGTGGGAAGCGTCCTGGGTTCAATTCTGGTCAAGGGCACATGCCTGGGTTGCGAGCTTGATCCCCAGTGTGGGGCAGCCAATCAATGATTCTCTCTCATCATTGATGTTTCTCTCTCTTCCTCTCCCTTCCTCTTTCTGAAATCTTTTTTTTTTAACTAAAAAACCATGAGGTCATGTTCCTTGGAATAAATGTTACATTTGTAAATAAGAGTGCAAGTTTTTCCGTGCCATGCATTTTTATGAAATAACTAATTCATATGAAAATTAAAATATTTTAAGATATGAAATGAAGGGGCCAGATTACAAAATCAAGTTATGGAGTGAGGCTTAGAGAGATAAGAGAACAGCTAAGTATCCATTTGTAGTGTTTTAATTTACTTCTTTGAAAGAATTCTCAGTGAAAGGGGTTTCTTCATAATTGTCATAAAACTTGATATTTTAGAACTCACTAATTACAGCCAAACCAATGACCTTTTTAAAACTTGGGGTCTAGAATGTTCAGGTGAAGGTAAATGTATAGGATATTGACCCTTTTTGATTGAGGGAGTAAGAAGAGTTTTGATATCATGGGCTATTTGGACTTAAAGCTATGAAAATTTGAAAGTAGTTTCATCATTTAGGGTTTAATTTTTCATGCCCTTTCCAGGCTCTCTCTCTCTCTCTCTCTCTCTCTCTCTCTCTCTCTCTCTCTCTCTCTCTCTTTCTTTCTTTCTTTCTCTCTCTTCCCCCCCCCCCCCCCCCCCTCCTTAGCAGAACTTAACTTCCTTGCTTGCTCTTTATGTTGTTGACTACACATCAAGGAGGCATTGGGTACCGGAAGGCTTTGAGCTGTTTGGAAGAAAGGTACTCAAAAGTACAGGATAATTATTAATTGTAATAAACAGTTTTTTGTCAAAGGCGCATGTGTAACTCCCTTATATATTAGTAGCAGACAGCAACTAGATATCTTTGCAACAAGCGGGTTATATTTGTTCCTTCTAAATCGAGGTCTGCTTCATAAATTAGGTCTGGAGTCTTATTAGGAGCCTTTATAACAGAATGGTTAAGATGGGAAAAGCTCACATTCTGTATCCCTGGAATACAGAGCCATTGTTTGAAGATAGGATAACTTCAAAGATATAGGACAAATCAAACAATGCATGTCGGTATAGACTTCTAGGGTATAAGTCAACAAAGCAAAGTAATTATGAAACTCTTCTGGGTCTTGGTAAGAATGTAGTAATCCAGTATATTATGAGTAACAAGCTAAAAAGAGTCGGTAGGGCTTTAGAGCTAATCAAATCCTTTGGTTCCCAGACTTTGGGAGTTCTTGTATGAATAAAATTGTAAGAAATATGGAAACCAGTATAGTTGCTAGTTTTAGTTCTTTAAATAGCAACATTATACCTAAAACTTGGTTTTTAAAATGGTTAACAGCAAATAAGGACATAGTCAAGTCCATAAATACAGTACTTAAATTATTTTCAAATAATTATTTCAAAGCATTACATACTACAAAGAAATGGTAAAAATATGAAAATACTATTACAATTTTGTGGAATTTTTGTGCAGGGTATTTCCATAGAAATGGGTCAAAGAAATAAAGTAGAATGCTTTCACTGGTTCTCTCTAGGTTTGCATGTAGGCTTACAGAAAGATTTTCTACAATAAGTATGTATTACCAGAGAGCAGCCCCCACCCCCAAGATGTTCTAGTTTGCAGTGATATGAGAAAATGCTTGCATGTAGATTAACTAAAAATGGAATACAAACTATCCTTTAACACCCATGTCCATTATCTTCCTAAATAATGTCCATTCTAACTTTGTTTTGTGGTCTACTTCCCCTCCTGTTCATCACCACTGCCTCTACTTTAGTTCAGGCAGTTGCCTGAAAAATTATATTATATATAATATATATAGTGATCTCCTGGCTTACTCTAGCTTTAATTTTACTCCTAATCCATCTGTCATCCTTCAAGGTGATTTTATTAACATGTGAATCTTATCTTGAAATGCTTTAATGGAGTGCACGCTCCTTAAGATGGCATACTAGACCTTCTGTAATCTGGTTCCTGTCTTTTTCCAATGTAAGATCCAAATAGTCCTTCTTGCTTCCACCCATATTATTACTGCTTTCAGTTCCCGAAACTTACCGTGTGACCTCTGACCTTTCTTTTGTAAAATCATCTCTACATGGAATACCTCCCCTCATCCCCCCTTGAGAAGGAAGATCCTTCAGTTCAAGTGTTTTCTTCTATGAAGTTTTCCCTGGTGCTCTTCTAAGAAGTCCATTGTTCTTTATAGTTCCATAAACCTTTTCCTGAGCTCTATTATAGCACTTAACTGCAGTTTATTTATAACTATATAGAATCTCCTCACCCTGCTGGAATATGAGCTCCTGAAGGCCAGTGTTTAACTTGCATTGTCTCCCTCAGATGAATGCATAGTTCTTGCATTAACACCTAGGACAGCCTGGCTGGTGTGGCTCAGTTGGTTGCACACTGTCCTGTGCACCTAAAGGATGCTAGTTCGATTCCCGGACAGAACATGTGCCCAGGTTTGGCGCTTGATCTCCTGTAGATTGTGTGCAAGAGGCAGCTGATCAATGTTCCATTCTCCCATCGATGTTTCTCTCTCTCCCTCTCCCTCTTAAAGTCAGTTAAAAAAATTTTTAAAAACACACCTAGGACATAGTGCTCAAGTAAATATTTAAATTAAGTAGGTCTCTTCACTCTTTAGTGTAAGTATAAACCTGCAAAATAGCTACTAAAATTGTGAACAGGGTTAGAGATGTATTTTTGTAGTTAAAAGTTAGGAAACCTAAAATTACTAATGATGTGTGCAGAAGAGCAAAACCATCCTTATTCTAGAAAAGAATAATACGAAGAAAATAATTGGACATCTGTTCTTCTTAGGTTTCATCCCTCATAATTGTCTTGAAAGACTTACAATGCCCAGTGAAACATATCCTGGTACTTTGTCCATTGCAAATAAAAGCCTCCCTTCAAAAGGTGTTAAATTGTTTTGAACAAAATGAAAAGTCCTATCCATCTTCTGATGTTTGTTTATAGATTCTTATTTTTCAGGTTTAACCTGCCTTTTCAATGTATAATAGTAATTCTTATTACTATTATTATGTATTTTATTTCAATGTATAATAGTAAAAGCATAACTATAAACATAAATTACACTAGAGAGGAGGACTTTCCCATAGCTAATTTTTCTAAACAGTTGAACAACCCTATTAATAGGATGGAAGTTCAGGGCTAAGTGCTTATCTGTATGGGAAGTTATTTAGCTTCAATTTTTAATGGTTTATAATCAACAGATTATTTTAATATCCATTTTTATAAAACTGAATCCATTAATGTGCTAACCAATTCACACACACAACACAAGCAATTTTATATTCTTTGGGAAGGTTTAGCGCACTAAGTCAAAAATCACTAAGATTTGCAACATTAAATGAGTTGATATATTCTGTTATACAGATACCAACAAATGTCTTTTTCTAAGTGTTAGTTGAAGGTACTTACATAAAGAACTAATAGAAATATAATGTGTTTGTTTATCAAGCCAGAACTTGGTTGGTCATCCATTTCTAACAACTTAAATTTTAATTGGAGGCAAATTTCTTATGCCTAGAGTCATAGCTACCAAGTCTTTTTTTTTTTAATCCACTTTTTAAAATTAGTTTCTCTGCTATAGGCATGGGGTTCAAGTCAGTGGTTCCCAAGCCAGTTTGATCACCATAATTATCTGGGAAGCTTATTAAACTAAACATTCCTAGCCTCCACACCCAGAGTTCCCCAAAACAAGATGTATCATCATTCATTATTTTCTAAGAATGTAGCAATTCCTGAAGACCCATATGCTGAACTACTTAGTGTAGCCCAGGAATCTGCATTTTGACAAGCCTCTCATACTCAGGTATGTTTCATGAATATGCAGCTTTAAAAACATGGTATCAGGCATTTCACTAAAATGTCTATATAGAGCCATAGTGCAAAGACAGTGCTTTTTCATTTCTTTTTTGGGCAGTGTTATGTAATATTTACCTCTCCAACCTGAGAGGCTTGGAGGTACTATTGCCATGAACCATTTCTTCTTGGAGATTTTATCAGAACAGTAAATTGTTTTCTAGAAATTTGGGATATTCTGGAGTTGTCTAAGTTTGTTGTTAAAAAGAAGTCTTATTTCTAAACTCATCCCCACTCAATATATCTGAACATCTTAAAAGGGGAGGAGTTATCAACGGTTAAACAACTGACATTTCATCCTAATTTTTAAAAAATATATTTTTATTGATTTCAGAGAAGAAGGAAAAGGGAGAGAGGGATAGAAATATCAACGAAGAGAAAATCATTGATCAGTTGCTTCTTGCACGGCCCCCACCTCCCATCCTCGGTGATTGAGCCCACAACCTGGTTATGTGCCCTGACCGGGAATTGAACCAGGGCCAGGCCATCCTACTGATTTTACAAATAATTATTCTAAGATGTTTAGACAATGTGATCTTTTGTAAGGTTACTGTTTTCCCTTAAAGGTGAAACCAGTAACTTTAAACCCAGAAGTGCAACTCAGGAGTAGAAAGAAGCATCACTTCATTTAGAATTAGTAACTTAAGAGTAGATCTTAAGAAATTTAGATGTCATGAGCTAGGACTTTAAAGATCCACTTCAATATAAAATATTTTAGTCCTAATGCCAGAAAATATAGTATTCTAAGAATTCCACATATATATTTTGGTTTCATGTTCAATTAATATAATTAAACTTAACTATAGTTAACCTCCTTGGAGGTAATGTACTGGCCAAGGAGATATGCCTTTTTTTCATAATTGGATGACTTTTTTTTTTTTTAACACACCTGTGTCTCAACTTGGTTACTGTGACTTTAGCCTTGAGAGACATCTACTTGCTTATTAATAACAAAGTTAGGTGTCTTCTTATTGGGAGATCACCTCATAAGTTGTATAAGTCTAGCCACAATGCTATACACCTGAAACTAATATAATACTGAATGTCAACTGTAATTAAAAAATTTTTTAAAACAAAAATACATCATTCAGCAAAACATTTTTTAAAAGTCAGGTGTCTTGCCCTAACCGGTTTGGCTCAGTGGCTAGAGCGTCAGCCTGTGGACTGGAGAGTCCCAGGTTCGATTCCGGTCAGGGGCGTGTGCCTTGGTTGCGGGCACATCCCCAGTGGGGGGTGTGCAGGAGGCAGCTGTTCGATGTTTCTCTCTCATGGATGTTTCTAGCTCTCTGTCCCTCTCCCTTCCTCTCTGTAAAAAATCAATGAAATATATCTTTTTTTAAAAAAAAGTCAGGTGTCTTGATACCTATGTTTGAAATCCCCACCTTTGATTGGTAAGTAGGCATTCTTTTGATTTATAAATTATTTATAAAAGCTAAATATAAAGAACTACTAATTACTTCAGCAAGTCAATAATAACCAAAGTATGTGGATATACATAGGAAAAACATGGGAAATTCAGTACAAAAAACTCACTTTTCATCAAGTTGGTAATAAACTGATTTTGTGGGTGGGCATGATTGTTTCTAAGAATACTGATACCTTTTAGTTTTGAATAACTCCCACAATGGTCACTATATTATCCAGAAGATATTAACCAGGAATAGAAAATGTACAATTTAATTTCCCCTAGATCAAGGTTACGTCCCACCAGGTCTTTCCCTGCTGATACTGCTTAGCTAGTGGCCTTGGCTGTGTTTTACTGGTTACTAGGTATAGACAGTGGGAATCTCCTTCATTCATAGGAAACCAAAGTAGTGCACTAGTGTAGCCATTAGCTATGGTATTTTATAACCTAAAAGGCATGAAGACAACACAATTGCATTTAATATATACAGGAGTTGGCAAAAGTAGGTTTATAGTTGTGAGCACATAAAACAGTTTATCCTTGTATTACTTGTTTTATTATTGTTATTTTGTACCCTTACTTATGATTTCTCTTTTAGGTAATCATGGCTGGGAATTTAACCATTGACCAACGAAAATGGATACTTAAACAATACTGGAAGACGGAGAATGCCGAAAAGGTTCGACAGAAATGGGCTGAAGAATTTGATACACCTTCCCCAAGTAGACAAACAATTTATAGAATACGTGATAAATTTGATGAAACTGGGTCCATCTGTAATGCTCCAAAAAGTGGTCGACCAGTCAGTATTACCACCCAGGAAAATGAAATGTTAGTGAGTCAGGCATTTACAGAGAGCCCCAAAAAATCCAAACAACGAGCTTCTGTTGAATTGGGCATTTCCTGTAGATCTTTGAGTCGTATTATGCAACGTTTAGGTTTGAAAATGTATCGGCCAAGATTGCTTCATGGGTTACTAGAGGATGATCCAGATCGCCGTTTACAATTCTGTGAAGTGGTTCTGAATGAAGAAAGACAAGGCAATGGCATCATTGATAAAATTACGTGGTCCGACGAAGCTCATTTTAAACTTTCAGGTGCTGTAAATCGGCACAACTGTGTCTACTATTCAAGAGAAAATCCCCATGTAATGATAGAAGGACAATTGAATCAGCCAGGGATTACAGTTTGGGCGGGTCTTTCCTGTAAAGGGGTACTTGGACCCATTTTTTTCCATACAACTGTTACACACGACCTATATCTCGACATGCTAAGGGACACTGTTTTGCCACAATTACAGAGACAGCATGATAATGATGATTTCTTCTTTCAACAAGACGAAGCTCTTCCACACTGTGCTGTAACAGTACGTGAGTTCCTTGATGAACAATTACCCAACAGGTGGATAGGTCGACGAGGGCCAGTGGAATGGCCACCACGATCACCAGACCTCACTCCAATGGACTTCTTCTTTTGGGGTGTTGTCAAAGATAAAGTCTTTTCACGAAAACCACATACTATGGATGATATGATTCGTTGCATAAGAGAAGCATGTCAAGAAATTGATGACAATAAAGAACTCTGTGTCAAAGTGTGCTCAAATATAGCAAGTCGACTACAAGAATGTGTAAATAATGAAGGCCGGCAATTTGAGCACATACGAGATTATACCTAAGTGCATTGTGACATTCTTTTGAGTTAATAAAGCTGTTGTAATAATCATAACCTGCATGTCTTCCATATGAACAACTGTAAACCTACTTTTGCCTGGCCTGTATGGATAAGAATTGTTATGTGGGAAGAAATTTTATTCATGGCAGTAGGGACAAATGAGGTGTGGCATTTAGTCCGACATTCCATTGTGTTAATCATTCTTACTATTCAAGAGGCACTGAGGAGTAATTTACAAGTGACTGTAGTTATAAATAAGATGGTATATAAGGACCCAACAGCAGAAATAAGGATGGAATTACAGCCTTCATTTTTTATTTATCAAATCATTTTGTTTCTATTATCCCTAGAGACTCAAGAATCACTGTTCGTAGAACCAGAGTTTACCCAAACGTAAATCTTGAGACTAGATGTATTTGGAGGCTATCACAGTGGTCAATCTTGGACCATTCAGCATTAGTTTATTAACAAATAGTGGAGACTGATAGAATTTAGGATCAGCCGAAAAACCAAGGTTTTCCCTCTATATGCATGCATTAGTTTGCCCAACAAGTAACTGGCCTCTTATTTAAATAGCCAGCATTATTAAGGTAGTTTGTTTGCATCTTTGGACAGCCTTTTCTTCTCTTCAGTCTCTAGAACAGAATACAATATCCTAAATTTATTTTGTCCCACAAAACGAAGGATTGGGTGGATAGGTTACAAACAGCATAGGTTATTTGGAATTGCTCATTCCATAAGCAAACTAAGTAAACAAAAAGCTGTTTAAGAAACAAATGGGTTGCCGAGACCGGTTTCGCTCAGTGGATAGAGCGTCGGCCTGGGGACTGAAGGGTCCCGGGTTCGATTCCAGTCGGGGGCGTGTACCTGGGTTGCGGGCGCATCCCCAGTGGAAGATGTGCAGGAGGCAGCTGATCGATGTTTCTCTCTCATCGATGTTTCTGGCTCTCTCTCTCTCTCCCTTCCTCTCTGTAAAAAATCAATAAAATATATTTAAAAAAAAAAAAAAAAAGAAACAAATGGCAACTAGTAAGAGCCTGTTGATCATCAAGGGATCTGTTCATATATGGAAAAGAGAGAAGCTAGTTTAACCAGGGGGTCAAAATACAAATATTAAGAACTGGCTAATGAGCAGGCAAATAATTAAATACAATTAGTATAGGTCTTTATATCTTCTTGACATATATGTAGGAAGAAAATGTAATTCAAGAATATATATCAGCCCTGACCGGTTTGGCTCAGTGGATGGAGCGTTGGCCTGCGGACTGAAGGGTCCCAGGTTCGATTCTGGTCAGGGGCATGTACCTTGGTTGCGGACACATCCCCAGTGGGGAGTGTGCAGGAGGCAGCTGGTCAGTGTTTCTCTCTCATCGATGTTTCTGGCTCTCCCGCTCCCCTCCTCTCTGTAGAAAGTCAATGAAATATTTTTTTTTTAAAGTAAGTTGCAGAGAATTAAAAATATATATATATATCATAAGAACTAGCAAATACTAAGTTTTATTTAGTACATCTAGTATGTGTTTTACTTAATCTCACTCTTACCTGCTGAGTATTAGGGGAGTTGGTTGTACAACATTCTCTG
Organism: Myotis myotis; assembly: GCF_014108235.1. Classification (NCBI taxonomy): domain Eukaryota; kingdom Metazoa; phylum Chordata; class Mammalia; order Chiroptera; family Vespertilionidae; genus Myotis; species Myotis myotis. Next base: position 13,979,345 of record NW_023416315.1, read on the forward strand.
AAATATGTTGGCAATATTCTCATTATAAAGAGAAACAAACCAGTAGCTTCAACTGTGAGCCAAAGTCTCTGTCATGCTCAATATTCAAAAGGAATACTAAGAGGGTATGTGACATCAATAAATGGAAAGATTATTTGCCTCCTCACTGGGAAACAACCTTCAAAGATGGCACTACTAAGTCAAAAGTTTTAATGCAATAGGATCACAAATTATGAACACTTTTTATTACTTGACTATTTAATAAAGTTGATCAGACATAAGATTTTCAAGATGATGGACTCTTCAATAAGGTGTTAGCATTTTATAAATTATCAAACCTATATTAGACTTAAAAATGGTCATCGAGCCCTGACCGGTTTGGCTCAGTGGATAGAGCATCGGCCTGCAGACTGAAGGGTCCCAGGTTCGATTCTGGTCAAGGGCATGTACCTTGGTTGCGGGCACATCCCCGGTGGGGGGTGTGCAGGAGGCAGCTGATCGATGTTTCTCTCTGTCCCTCTCCCTTCTCTGTAAAATCAATAAAATACTTTAAAAAAAAAAAATGGTCATCGATGCATGTACATCCCATAGGCAAAACTCATGCGAAAATTTAAAACAAGACTGTATACTTAATCAGGTTCCCCCAAAAGAATTTACTTTGTGGGGCATTAGTAAGTAAATGTGTATTTTACAGTTTCACAGGAGAGACTGCATAGGGAGTTTACATTGCAAAAATACCTTTTTGTTTACAAAATCCCATGCATTTATCTTTAAAAAAAATTTTTTTTGTAAAAGAAACATGAGATCAACCCTCTCAAGTTTTAAAGTTTACGAAGTACATGTTCCTCCTAAACTTATGTTTCTCACTTTCATCTGGTGAGTCTCAAAAACTTCCTCCTTTTTAAGTTTTTTTTTTCTTATGCAGAATCATTTAGCAGTTGTGGGCAATATACAAATATAGCATGCATATAGATAGATTTTAGGGAGAGAAACATCGATTTCTTGTGCCACTTATGCATTCATTGGTTGCTTCTTGGTGCCCTGATCAGGGACCAAACCCGCAACCTTGGTGTATCAGGATGACTCTCTAACCCAATGAGTTACCCAGCCAGGACCTAGACAAGTATATTTTCAAACTTGTTAGGGAGTGGCAGATAATTGGATTTTATGTTCTACCATATGGCACTGGTTCTTGGTGCAAGGTCCCACTAAGTCTTATACAAGAACTCTAGCTGCTTGTCACAGAAGCACATAGACAGCCTCTGTCTACATCTTTGGGGAGCATCTCACTGTATTTAGCCAACAAATTTGATCAGGTATTTGCCAAAGTGTGATTGCAGTACAGTTTCTTTTCTTTTTTTAACAACTTGATAACTTGATTCAGGTCCTGAGCCTGCAAAGGTTCTGTTTGCCAACTCCAACACTTTTACATCAGCCTAGGCCTTTAGTCGACATTAACCAAGACAACAGAGAATTGTAAGTTTTAATCATAAATAACAGTCATAAAGCATTTGTGAAACGTTTTTCTCCATCCACATTTCATTTGGTTGTGATGCTCCTTTCTAACACAACAGGACTTCAAGAATTTCAAAGCAAAAGTATGATTTTGTACAAATTATTCAATTTGGTCTCTTGTTATACCTCCATAGATATTTTCCATCTGATTCTACAAAATCTTTTTAGTTGCATGGATAACCTGGGACCAACCAAGAAAGCTTTATGTATTTGTCTCTAAGCCAATGGTCCTTAAAATGTGGCTCTTGGGTCAAATGACCAAGTCAAAATCGGTTCAATCCTGTATGTGTTTTTGTTTTTTTTTTATCAAGTAATGTTCCTTTTTTGAGAAACTGAAACTGCAATGAAGAGATTGTCCGCTTTTAAAATATGACAAATGATACCATAACATTAGACTCCTCATTGATGGGATATTTGATGAAAACCAGTTCAACATTTTAACAAGCCTTTAGGAATGCAAATTTTATAGGGCATATAGTATGAACAACTGTAAGAAGGAGAGTATTTGAACAATCACGGATTTTTTTTTTTTTAAGGAGCTATGACTTTACAAGGCAATCCTACAGGGAAAGGAAGGGGAGAGAACTATTTTGAGCTGCACACAATAACTGCGTCACACCTGAGATTTGTTAGTCCCTTTCCTCTATTCCTATTGAATAGGAAAATGACATGCTTAAAGGCAACCATAAAAGCTATTTCATTGTTGGGTATCAGTGAATAGCACTTTCAAAGATTAGTTTTGGGGGAGGGGACTTACCTGGTCAAATGAATTAAGGGAATTAACAAATTTTTTTTATCTAAAAAGGAAGTTACCTATCTGTATAATGGGTTTAACACAAAACATACTATTAGCCCTGGCTGGTGTGGCTCTGTCTAGCGTTGTCCCATGCACCAAATGGTCACCAGTTAAGATTCCCACTCAGAGCATGTACGGAGATTTCCGGTTTGATCCTTGGGGTTCGTCGGGGAGGCTACCAATCAATGTTTCTCTCCCTCTCTCTAAAAATGAATAAAAATATTTTTTTAAAAAACTAACACTGCTACCCAAATAATTTGTTGACAGGCTTTAAAATTTTTTTTAGCAAGTTACATTAGTATCCTGTGAACCCAGTCACAACTGGAAACTAGTTCAGGAGTTCTTTGTACATAAGGAATACAGCTTTAAAAAGCACAAAGTGTGGATTAAGATAGTGACTGGTCAGAAGCCCTCCTTTTCTGATGGTTAATGGAACCAAATTATTTGCAGTAAAGAGCCAACATCTGATTCCCAAAAGAAGATGGAAAATATGGACAGGCAACATGACAGCTTAATTTCTGGAGCAGACCTTTGAAGTAGGACTTAATAATGAGTGTACTTTTTCCTAGGACATACTTTACTGGCCAAAACAAACTTTGGTTGTTTCAAGCTCCCAGAAAATAAGCGTAAATGACCAACCAAAGAAAGCTTTATATATATATAATTTGTCTCTAAGCCAGTGGCTTGCTTCCAGAGATGCCTCCCTCACCCCCAAATACGCAGAGATTCTAAACTACTTTTGTGCCACGGGCCTATTGACAGCCCCATAAAGCCTATTTGTAAATCCCTTGTCAGTGTTTGGACGTGTATTTTGTAGTGCATACACAAGTCACTGCTACCTATGGACTCCCAGCTAGGCATCACTTGACAAGTGTTGAAGTTTTGATAGAAGACTCAGTAATGAGGTCTGTGACTAATGGCATGTCTATCGGCGTATGTCGCTTCCAGCTGCAGCGGACCCCTTCCCTCAACTGACCTTGAAGAAACCTGCTCCCTTCAAAGCGGCTGCAGGGAGAAGCCAGCAGGGAGGAGTCTTACTCTAGGACAGCGGTTCTCAACCTGTGGGTCGCGACCCCTTTGGGGGTCAAACGACCCTTTCACAGGGGTCGCCTGAGACCATCGGAAAACACATATATAATTACATATTGTTTTTGTGGTTAATCACTATGCTTTCATTATGTTCAATTTGTAACAATGAAAATACATCCTGCAGATCAGATATTTACGTTACGATTCATAACAGTAGCAACATTACATTAAGATCTGGAAACAGCCTAAGTGCCCATCAGTAGATGAATGGATTAGAAAACTGTGGTACATCTACACGATGGAATACTATGCTGCTCTAAAAAGGAAGGAACTCTTACCATTTGCAAAGTCATGGATGGAACTGGAGAGCATTATGCTAAGTGAAATAAGCCAGTCAATGAAGGAAAAATACCACATGATCTCACTCATTCATGGATAATAGAGACCATTATAAACTTTTGAACAATAATAGATACAGAGGCAGAGCTGCCTCAAACAGATTGTCAAACTGCAGCAGGAAGGCCGGGGAGGGTTGCGGGGCAGGAGGTAGGGGGGTAAGAGATCAACTAAAGGACTTGTATGCATGCATAGAAGCATAACCAGTGGACATAAGACATTGGGGGATAGGGGAGGCTAGGGGACTGTCTAGGGCGGGGGGATAAAATGGACACATATGTAATACCCTTTGTAATACTTTAAGCAATAAAAAAAAAAAAATAACAGTAGCAACATTACAGTTATGAAGTAGCCACGAAAATAATTTTACGGTTGGGGGTCACCACACCATGAGGAACTGCATTAAAGGGTCGCGGCATTAGGAAGGTTGAGAACCACGGCCCCAGAAGAAGCACCAGGAGAGCCTGAGCCCTCTTCCCACCGTCTGGCCAGTTAAGAGGGGCGCTTTAAACTTCTGCGGACACGGGCCCTTCCATTTCTCTGATAAGTCAAATCTACGGACACAACCAAGAGCCCATTAAGGGCCCACCAGCCACTTGACACTTGAGGAGAAACCTCTCCGCCGCGACCTCCCTCACGCTCCCGGTGCGGTGGTACTTCGCCCTCGTGACCTCGACCCAGCGCTGGGCCGCGGGCCCGGAAGACAAGGTGCGGCGGCTGCGCAGCGGGCGGCCCGCGCGCTGAAGGGCGGAACCGGCCGCTTCCGGCGTCACAAGGGGAGACGCCCTCCGGCGGGCGGGGCAGGCGCGCCCGTTCCGCCGCGACCCAGCCGGAGAGCGGCAGCCCCCGTCAGGGCCAGAAGCCCCTCGTGCCGGCGGCCGGGAGAGCCGCGGGGCAGCGGGGGGCAAAGGCGGGCCCGGAGGGGTGCGCCGCGGGAGCTGCCACGCCGGCCGTTTGGTCTCAGGAGGAACCCCGAAACGCACTTCCTCCGCGGCGGGGCGCCCGGGCGGCGAGGGCGCCTCTGCCCGCCCACTTCCGCCCAGCGCTTCCCGCGGCCCCCACCCCACCCCCTCCCCGGCCGCAGGGCGGTCGCTTTTTTGTCGTTTAGGGCCTGACTCACTTCATCTCACCCGCTCCTCGTTTTCTCCCCAAATAGCAGAAGGCCACTTGCAACTGGCTCCGACCGTGCGGCTGGCGAAGCCGCCATCTTCCGGCAACGCCCGGAAGCCCATTGTCCTGCGGGCCGGGAGGAAACGACTGCTCAGTGTTCGCGCTGCTCTGCCAGGGGCCTGCCTTGGGACGGACCTGTGTTTGAATTCTGACTCCCCCACCCCTTAACAGCTGTGTCCAGATCGAAAACGTTAATCTCTCTTGAGCCTCTTTGTTAATGGGTCAAATGAGGTAAGCCATGCAAAGCCCTTAAAAAATGCCTGGCACAGCGTGGTATCCAGCATAAAGGTTAAGTAAGAGTAAATAAAAAGCGATGTGGATTTATTGGGCGCCTGTTTGCTCAGTGCCATGTTGTGTTGGGTTAGGGAAGTGTTTTTGATTCTCCATGCCCATGGGAATGGCTTTCTCCCACCTAAATGAGCTGGTGTTGGATGTCTCTTGAGCATGTTTTCCAAATCCCAGGCTCCTAGTTCCTAAGGAATTTTATGCTTTTATTGAACTTGACCCCTCTTTTGTGCAGAACTTTGTACTGGATGAGTATTCTGTTGGGATGATGGGCAAGCCCAAGTTATGTGCAGTTTTATTTCACAGGGAATGTAGAGATAGACTAGCCTCTTCCCAGGTTCATTTTAGGTTGCTATCTGACGCGAGGCCGTAATGCTTTCCCAAAACTTGCCCCCTACCGTTTGGAATCAGGCAAAGGGGCAGAGACGGGTCTTAAAGTTTTGGGGGATTTTTTTTAGTTGCACTGGTGACTGTAGTACTTGTCTGTACTTCTTGTGATAATTTATAAGGGAATGAAAAAGAAACATCATGAAAGAGATTATCTTCCACTGAAAAATGGACAAGGTCATTACTTATAAAACCTATAAACTCATGACTGACTGACTCATTCATGCTCCACTGAGTCTTGAGATGTTGAAGAATAATTAGAACTTTTCTTTCCAGACTGAGTTCTTAACCTAAGTTTCAATTGATTTCTACAATCCCTGCAGGACTCTCTTAAATTCTTGCCCCTTCAGACACAGTTTAACTGAGGTTGGATGATACCATCAAACACAATTCCCTCTGTGCAGTGAAATTATCTGATTCCCAATCCAGTTGAAGATCTGGATTCCTTATACTTTACAAAAGATACCTTTTGTGTAAGTACTAGAGGCCCGGTGCATGAAATTCGTGCATGGTCCCTAAGCATGGCTGGCAATCAGGACCGATTGGGGCCTTCTGGCTGCCGGCCCGGGCCTTCCTTTGCTCCGCGCTGCCCACTGGTGTAAGTACTAGAGGCCCGGTGCATGAAATTCGTGCATGGTCCCTAAGCATGGCTGGCAATCAGGACCGATTGGGGCCTTCTGGCTGCCGGCCCGGGCCTTCCTTTGCTCCGCGCTGCCCACTGGTGGTCAGTGCATGTCATAGCGAGTGATCAAACTCCCAGTCTCCAGTTGAACTCCTGAGGGGACATTTTTCATAGTAGCCTTTTATATATAAACTACAGGCCTGGTGCACAAAATTCATGCACGGTGTGTGTGTGTGTGTGTGTGTGTGTGTCCCTCAGCCTGACCTGCACCCTCTCCAATCCGGGAGCCTTCAGGGGATGTCCTACTGACGGCTTAGGCCCGCTCCCTGTGGTTCTCTGCTCTCTGTGGGGCCTGCCTGCTCTCTACCACAGTGACTGCCAAGCAGGCCGTGTTGGGTGCTGCCTGCGGGCTGCGCTTGCCTGCCCCTAGGTCGCCGTGGCAACGGCCAAACAGGCTGTGCAGTGCTGGGAGCTGCCTCCTCCCTGCTGTCAGTCTCCACAGAGGTGATGGGTTTAATTTGCATACTCACTCCTGATTGGCTGGTGGGCATTGTGAAGGTATGGTCAATTTGCATCTTTCTCTTTTATTAGTGTAGCTAGAAGATACTACAATAAAAAAAGGGAAATGGGAGAATATTGAATGACATAAAAAGATGAGCATCATATGCTTTAATATATAGTGCAAAAAATGTGTAAGGATATGCATCAAAATGTTAATTTCCTCTTTATGTTTAAAATGTTCTACAATGATGAAATATTGTTCATGTAGTAGTGGGAAAAATAAAAACTATTTTGTAAACTGTCTTTGTGACTGATTTCCACAAAATCACAAAGAGGTGGATATTCTGTTAGCTAAGTCCTCAGTTTTCATAAAGGAAAAATAATGTCAGTTTGATAAATCAAGAAATAGAATCAAACATTGTTTAGGAATCTAGTTACCTGTAAAAGTTGTTCCCTCTTGAATTTAAGGTTGAGGATAGGGTTGCATTTCTATTCATTTTAAACTCTTGGGTATGAGTTTTTCCTTTTAAAAATATATGCAAATGTTTTATTTTGCTAAATTTTAAAAAATAAAATATATTGCAGTGCAATTTTTAAAAATTTATTTCATCCAGGTTACCCTACTCTGACCAGATTATTCTACCCTTTCACTTTGCCACTCAGCAGGCAGAGCAAAGAGAAATTAAACACCTACCTGAAAGGCTCTTTGAATAACACTCAGTATAAAGTAGAGACTAATTATAAGTTGCTCAATATAAAGCATGAGTTTCTTTTTTTTTAATTGAGGGAATAGAAATGTAGCCTCTTAATTATAAACTGCGTCATACACTTTTTGGGAGGGCCCTTTGGCTTGAACCCATTACTAATTATATGTCTTGTATCACTGGGAACTGTATTATCATTTTTAAAGTCACAGGTTGTGTATTTGGCACCCTCTAGTGTATTATTTTTTAATGACAAAAGCATAATTTATCTTCACAGAGCTGTTAACGAGAAGAGGATAAAATGTAAAATTCAGTCCACCTTCCCAGTGCTTCTTTTCTTGACATCCAAAGAGTCTCCTCTCTGCACCTGCCCATGACACTAGGCTGTGACCTTGCACTAGTTCCTTAATCTCTAAGCTTCCATTTCCTCATCTGTAAAATGAGGATGGTGAATATGTGAACTGTAGTGTGTTCCTCTTAGGATTAAATGAGCTAATTAATACATATAATGTAGATGCCCTGCACACACTAGGAGCTCAATAATTGGTAGCTATTTTCTGATTATATATGTATATATAATATATATGCATATGTATAATCTCCAGTCAATACCTAACCACTTATTGAGCTATTGTATGCTTGGACACTGCTAGGTATTTTACAAGCACTATCTAACTATCACAATCCAGTAAGACAGAGGGTATTATCCCCATGTTCCAGAGGAGAAAATTGCACCAGATAACCCAGAGAAGTGTCAGAGCCAGGCCTCCAACCTGAGTCAGCCTCTAGAGCCTATGACCTCAGCCCTGTATCAGAAACATTTGCCAAAGAGAATTTTGAACTATGCAGCTTTCAGATGTGCAAAGAGAATCTTGCAACTCCCTTCAGGAGCTAAGCCAGCAGTTCTGAGGTTTCCTCCTTTGCAAGAAAGCCCACCTATCTAGCCCTCTCCCATTAGCTTAGCACCTTGCAGTTTTTAAAGGTTGGCCTGCAGGGCATCTCATTTTCTCTTCCAGAAAAACTTGCTCTCATCATCTACTCTACCTCCAAGCTGGGGCATCAAGTTCTTTTCTGGCAGCTGCTACTTACTCCTCAGGGGATATACTGCAAAGCCCAAGCCTTATATCTGGGAACACTGAGATCTGGCAGTGCAAGCACATAAAAGAAATCTTGACAGGGAGGGTGTTCACAGCTGGCCATCCTAGTCACAGTGCACTGGGCAGTGAGCTCTCCCACTGGAAGCTATACCACAAAACCAAAGGCACTGTCTTGGCCTCCAAAATCACACTCAGCAGGCCTTCCATCTGCTGGGCCTTCCCAACACATGCTCATTCACTAAGCCAACCATGGGATCTCTTCATTGCTTTTCTTTTCATCTTTCTCCCCCATCCCCAACTCAGTTTTGTCCTTAAAAGCTTCTTTCAGGTTTACACCTTACCCTCATTGTAGGGTCCCAGTGAATGACAAGGCTTGTGTGGGTGGAAGATTATCAATCGAAGCTGAAGACACAGGCAATAGGGCAGGGGCCACCCTGAGGACGGAAGGGCCACAACCTGAAAACAAATGAATCTTTTTCATCACAGTGGGATTTTTCTTGTTTTTCTAAAGCCTGCTGCTCCAGTAGAGCACTTGACCAGACGCTCTGGTTTCTGGGATTTTTTAGAAAGATTAAGCACTAACAACAGAGTTGCCCATATATGTGTCCTCTTCAAGAGTTTCAAGAAAACTTGGGGGCCTGGAGAAGTTCTGTTATTTCAATGAGCCTCAGTTTCTCCCCTTAGAAAAATAGGTTTCACTTTTTTTTTTTTTTTAGGAGAAATGAACTTTTATTTTATACTAGAGGCCCGATGCATGAAATTCATGCACTGGGGGAAGGGGGGATTCCGTAGCCCGGCCTGCACCCTCTCGCAGTCTGGGGCTCTCACAGTTCAGGACTCCTTGTCCCTTACTGCCCACCTGCCGCAGAGACAGGAGAGGCTCCCGCCAACGCCGCTGAGCTTGCCAGCTGTGAGCCTGGCTTCTGGCTGAGCGGGGAGGGGAGTGCTGCTCAACCAGAAGCCAGGCTCGCTGCTCCTTAGCGCTGGCCCCACCCCCCACCCACTGGTGGGGGGGGCAATTGAGGGCAGGCTGGGGAGGGGCCATGGGAGGTTGAGGCGACACGGTTGCACCCCATCCTGCCTCTGCGGAAGCGCCCCCTCTGCCACCACCTCTGCAAAAGGGGGAACACCAGGACCGCCATGGCTGGCCTGGCAGCACAGGCTCGCTGGCCCTGCCCCCTGCCCACTGGTCATTCCAGAAGGTCATTCTGCCGTCTGGCCTAATTAGCATATTAGCTCTTTATTATATAGGATTGATTCAAAAGACAATGAGCTATTAGTTAGTTATTTCACCCATCCATGCATTCATTGGTTTCAGAGAGGAAGGGAGAGGTAAAGAGAGATAGAAACATCAATGATGAGAATCACTGATCAGCTGCCTCCTGCTTGCCCACTACTGGAGATTGAGCCCACAATCTGGGCATGTGCCCTTGATCAAAATTGAACCCAGGACCATTCAGTCTGCAGGCTGACCCTGTATCCACTGAGTCAAACCAGCTAGGGCTCCATTGATTTTTTAAAAGCGAGTAGAAGGGATGGAGCGGGGGGAGAAACATCGATGTGATGGGTTGCCTCCCACACGCACCCTGACTGGGGCCGGGGATCGAACCTGCAACCCAGATATGTGCCCTTGACCAGGAATTGAACCTGCAACTCTTTGTGCTCAGGCCAACGCACCAATCACTGAGCTTCCAGCCAGGGGTAATGATGTTAGGATTTTGATGTCTTTCCTGATAGACTTGTCTGATACAAATGTAGACATGAATAACACAGAATTACAGGGTGGTAATTTACATTACAGCATGGTGGTGATGATAAATGATCTATATTATTGGGTGGGGTGAGGTAGGGAGAGGACTTGAAGTCTAACCTGTCCTATAGTTGAAAGAAAATAGAAATTGGGAGATTTGGATTTTAGTTCCACTTCATAATTGACCCTTGTGTGACCCCAGTAAGTAACAAATACTTAAGTATTCCCATTTGTCCACCATAAAAATGGAAATTAATTACATTTTATTTTCTCAATCTTCAGAAGATAGTTATGAAAATCAAGTATTGATAGTTTTGAAAATCAAGTATTCCTTCCTGTATTCCTTCAAATACTCTTCGGTGCCCTTTATGTGGCAAGCATGAAGAACAACACAGACATGTTCCCTGCTCCCATGGATAGAATCTAATGAGGGATGCATATCAACATGTTTTGAGACATACTAGCTGGGATACATATGTCAAGGACTACTATCACAATGTTCTGGGCCCTTCATACCTCTTGCCAAGGCCAGAGTGGGAGAGGAGGTAGGAGATAAAATGACCAGATGGGAGGATGTGGTCTGCCATTTTACTCTCCCCTTCTTCCCTCCAGTGGTTCTCAACCTTCCTAATGCCATGACCCTTTAATACAGTTCCTCATGTTGTGGTGACCCCCAACCATAAAATTATTTTTGTTGCTACTTCATAACTGTAATTTTGCTACTGTTATGAATCGTAATGTAAATATCTGATGTGCAGAATGTATTTTCAGGGGTCGTGACTGAATCAGCCCTAACTCTACTACTATGCTAATCAGCAGTTTCTGGCTTTATCTAGTCTCTTCTACTTGCCCCACCCTGTGACAGGGAAGTAGGAAAATAGAGATTTGCAGAAGTTGGTAAAAACTAATGTCAGAAGGCAGAGTTCCATTTCTAGATCCAAGAAAAACTTCCTGTTCTGTGAAGACCCTTCTTAGGAGCGGAAACTAGCTTATTCAAATGAAAACCACAGTGAATAATTTCACTAATTTGTACCGTCTGTTTAGCAAGCTTAAAACCCCAAGAGAAGGCTGGTGAATAAGAAGAGAAACCAGCAGAAGGGAACTGTCACATATCAAAGCCCAACTGCCCAGGGCTCTTCGTCATTCCCTCAGTCGCCACACCCTGCAGGAACTGTGGCAACTGAGGGAGTGAATGGAATAATTTTGGGGGCACACGAGGCAAAGGCGACCTGGCAGAGCCTCTGTGGCTTGTTCAAGGACTCCATAACTCAGATGGCTCATCCTTTTTCCAGATGGACTTTCCTTTTGTACAAAAACATCTAGAAAAGCAGTTGTATTCGCCTAAGCTATGCTGCAGTGACAAATTAAACCCAGAATCTTGGCTTATCACAATAAACATTTATTCTTGCTTTCATTTTGTGACCGATGCAGGTGGGAGGGGGAGACAAGGGAACCCTGGTTGTTAGAGGCTCCGACATCCTGACATCTTAGGTCTCCACCATCCTGGCAGTAAAGGAAGAGAATGCATGGAGCATCCACACCTGCTTGTCTATGCTTCAGCTTGTGTTCACTTCTGTTCAGTGGTCAGACAGAACAAACTACAGAGGACTGGGGTTGATTGGGAAATACATAGATAGTTGGTGAGCAATAAATGCCTCTGCCATACAACACCTTAATGTTAAGTGCATGCTGCAACATGTAAGAGCAGCTCAGAATCCCAGACCATGAAAAGATAATTTGAATCCAGATCTGCTGGGCTGTGCCCTCTAAGGGTCTTTCTTACCAGTTTCCTGAGTGTCTAACAGGCAGCTCTCAGGTCAAAAATGGCCCACCCATTTCAGGTGGTTTCTGCATAAGGGCTTTACCAACCTCATTATTTATTTATGTACCTAATTAGCCAGTTCTCAGAAACTAGCCTCTCCACATGGCCTCACAACATGTTGCTGGGGAACTGACATATCTGGGTGTTCCTGACAGACTTGCCTAATACAAATGTAGACATAAATAGCACAGAAGTTCAGGGAGGTAACTTACATTACATGATGGTAAATCAATCATTGGAATCAAAGCTCGGTTTTTAAAAATCATGGAACTTTAAGCTGTTCACATTAAATTCTACATAAATGACAACCTAAAACTGGGGGATTGTTCTCTGAAGGGTTGTTGACCAAAAGTGTTCAAAATGTGATCCCACCTCCTCTTGCAGATGGCTCATGTCTGACTCCTGTCCAATGTTTTTATGCTAAGGGAGCATGGTGAATGGTCCGTATTCACCATCATTAATAAATGTACGTACAAGGAAGATGGAGTTTTCTGAAGTGAACTTGTAAACCCTTGCCAGGAAGTGAGGGAGGGGTCACTTTGAAAGTGATAGTTTTTTAGGACTTGAGATTCACTGCCTTCTCCCTTGCTCCTTGCTCCTTGCTCAGGGACATTCTGCCATCCCCAAAAGGGCAGGAGAGAAGCAAGGGAAATACAGCTCACTTCAGGCAGACTGACTTCACAGGGCGATTCTCAGTCATTTTGTTTTGCTTGGCCTGCTTTGGAGCTGTTGGGGACATATGAGGTTCTCCAACTGCTAGTCCCTTTCCAGACCTGATTTCCCCTTGGAATAACACATTATCCTCCCTTCTCATGTGGCCATTGTAAATTCCTGCCTGGGGAGCAGCAATTGCTTTGAATTACACACTATTTGAATAAACCAGTATGAGATTAACAAGGCCTTATTGTTCTGCAATCCTTTACTGAAACTTGCTATAGTAATTCCTGGTGACATATTTTCCTGCCTAGCATTTGACTATGCAAAATAATACTTTTTCCACACTTTAACTGGTCATTTTTAGTTGTATGTAATGAAAACCTTTTTACCATTTTACCAACACTGAATAGGAAGAAATACTATCAGATCTGAAAAAACTGAAAAGCTTACTTTTTCCCCCCCTTTCCCTCTTTTTATATCTCTACAAAAATTCCACGTCTTAAAAATGTGTCCCAAATATTAGTTCATGACTGCTGGATACACATGCAAATACACACACAATTTAGGATTTTCTCCTTTATAATATTTATATATTCTATATTAAAAATAGAACTCAGGAGCCCTGGCTGGCTTAGCTTGGTGATTGGAGCATTGGCCTGAGGACCGAAGGGTTATAGGTTTGATTCCTAGTCAAGGGCATATACCTCTGTTGCAAGTTCCCCAGCCCTGGGGCACATGCAGGAGGCAACCAATCGATGTGTCTCTCTCACATTGATGTTTCTCTCCCCGCCCCCCGCCCCTCTCTTCCACTCTCTCTGGAAATCAATAGAAAAAATATACGTGGGTGAGGATTAAAAAAAATAAGATAGGCCTCAGGAGCACAGAATAAAATCAATTATCATCCCTGGGTTGTGCCACACTCTCATCATTGGTCTGGAAGTGCTATTTTAAACATGTTTTTATGATGACACAAGGAAACAATTTACATTTACTCTATTCAATATTTAAAAAATATTTTTATTGATTTCGGAGAGAAAGAGAGAAGGAGAGAGAAAGAGAAAAGCATCTATTTGTTGTTCCACTTATTTATTCATTCATTCATTGATACTTGTGTGTTCTCTGACCAAGGCTCAACCCCCAAACCTTGGCTTATCCAGATGATGCTCCAACTGAGTCACAGCCAGAGCTCCCATTCACTTTTCAATCATCTGCAAGTAAAACTCCATAACCAAGAATAAATCTTCCAATATTTATTTCCTAACCAAAATTATTTCTAGTCAAATCAAGAGGGAATCTTTTTTTTTTTTTTTTTTTAGAGGAATGGGAAGGGAGAGAGAGAAACCTCAATGATGAGCAAGAGTCATTGATCAGCTGCCTCCTGCACACCCCATACTGGAGACTGAGCCTGCAACCCAGGCATGTGCCCTGACTGGGAATTGAACCCTAACCTGCTGGTTTATAGGTCAATACTCAACCACTGAGCCACGTCGGCTGGGCAAGAGGGAATCTCTTTATAATGACAAAGTTGAAAGGTAGGACTAATAAAAACCTTGAGACCAAGACATTGTTTACCGCTTAAATAAACCTTTATAAAAGCTTCTGATTCAGTGGGCCTGCTTGCTCTGCCTTTCTGATCCTCCATCTGTGATGGGACTGCCACCAAGATGCAGATTTTCATGAAAACCCTTGTAGGGAAGACCATCACTCTCAAGGATACAATAGAAAATGTGAAGACTTAGATCCAGGATAAGAAAGGAATTTCTTCTGATCAGCAAAGACTGATCTCTGCTGGCAAGCAATGGGAAGATGGATGTATTTTGTCTGATTATAACACTCGAAGAGTCCACTCGTCATCTTGTGTTGAGCCTTTGTGGTAGTGCTAAGCAAAGGAAGAAGAAGTCTTACACCACTGCCAAAAGAATAAGCATAAAAGGAATTAAGCTGGCTGTCCTGAAATACTACAAAGTGGATGAGAATGGCAAAATCAGTCACCTTGGTCAGGAATACTCTTCAGATGAACCTGGTGCTGGAGTTTTATGGCCAGCCCCTTTAACAGACAGGATGGCATTCTGTGGCAAATGTTGTCTGACCAAACTGGAGGACAAGTAATTGTATATGGGTTAATAAAAGACATGAACTGGAAGAAAAAAAAAAAAAAAAAAAAAAAAAAGCTGCTGATTCAGCAAATGTGGAACCAATAAATTAGAGCTATAATGGCGTCTTTTCTAGCTAGTTTTAGGCCACTTAGAAAAGATCTGTCTTTATGATCTTTAAATCAAATAAAGATCATGAACACAGAAAGCTAACTTGAAACCAAAATAAGAGAACATTTTGTATTCTATTATAACAGATAATAAAATTAAATCTATGTGCTACTGAATGAAAATGTAAGTTATAATTTTTTAAAATATAGTTTTATTGATTTCAGAGGGGAAGGGAGGGGGGAGAGAGATAGAAACATCAATGACGAGAATCATTCATCAGCTACCTCCTGCTCGCCCCCTACTGGAGATTGAACCAGCAATCCAGGCATGTGCCCTTGACCAGAATCGAAGCTAGGACCTTTCAGTCCACAGGCCGACACTCTATCCACTGAGCCAAACCAGGTAGGGCAAGTTATAATTATTTATATAAAACTCTAAGGCCCACATAACTATCACTCCAAAAACAATAGCTTAATAGCACAATATTTTTAAAACAGGCTTTGATGAACTATACAAAGAAATTATCTTTAACCATTTGTCCCCAAACCATCTTCTCACATCTTATACCTAAGTTGAAGTTTTTGTGCCAGAGGGAGGTGGAGGATATTTCAGATAGAATTATATTATCCAAAATATGATAACTTATTTTTTAAGAATCATTAGATGATGACTATGAAAAAACACACACCCAAGTGTGCAGTCCACATTGAACAGATTTTAATCTATAAAGACATGAACCAGCTTCTCCCATTTTTCAAACCAGAGACTTCTTTAAAGCATTTCTTTTTAGAAAAAATAAAAGGAAATGGTTGTTGCTGCTGCTATTAATAATTTTATTAGCAAGAAGATGAGATAGAGCTAATGCCTTTAGAGAACTTGTTTCAAAGCTGAAGTGTAGATGAAATCCTATGGCACAGAACTAAAATAGACCTTATATACAAGAAACCTCAACAAGCTCAACAAAGTTAGGGCCAAAAACATGTGACTTGAAGAGGAGTAGTAGATATTTTAAACTGTACCATAAGGAGATGTTAAAGTAAATTAAGACATCAAAATTACAACTAAACTATGAAATAACCATCACTCAGAACCACCTGAAATCTGGCTGAATGGGAGTCCTACAACTAGGAAATCAAAGGGGCCACATCGAGACTGGTAGGAGAAGTGGAGATTCAGAACAGGCTGGTTCCACACCCACGTGTGGCAGATGAAAACTGGGAGGGATATCTTGGCTGCAGAGTTACCCCCTTGAAGAGCAAGGAGTCCCAACCCCACACCAGGTTCCCCATCCCTCAGTTCCAGTGCCAGAAAGAGAAATCCCTAAAACTTCTGGCTGTGAAAACCAGTGGGATTGAGACTGAGGGAGATGGAGGCTGCTGGAGTCCCAGGCAGTTCCTCTTAAAGGGCCTGCATACGAACTAACTCTGACCCCCCCCCCCCCCCCCCCTGAGCTCCAGCACTGGGAAGCAGCTTAAAAGGCATCAGAGACATATGGGGAGGAATTGAATTATCTGGCTTCAGGGCGAGAGCTAAAGGAGCAGCTTTCTCCCTGACAGAAGTGCTGGCAGAGGCCATTGTTCCTTTGATGAGCCCTCCCACCAAAGAGCAGCCAGGTGGCTGTATCTGAGACTCCATCAACCTGGCTCACACTCTTCACCTGGTGATTTCCCCACCCCACCCAACTTTCAGGCCCATCCAAGCTGTTTCCATATGAATGGCCTGTCTGGGCTCATGCTTCAGACTTTCCTAAAATCTTTTAAACAAGCCACATCTGGCCTTAGCATGTACCTCTCATTAAGTGGCCCCAGCCCCAGCAATAGCAACAGCCAGCCTTGTATCACAGCTTAGCCTGGCCTGGGCACCTCCAAGCTCAGCACAAGTAGCAGCCATCTGCAGTTGCTTTGTAGCTCCTGCCAGGTGGCCCTGGGCAGGACAGAGGCAGCAGCTGACCTTGGCCTGCACCTCCCAGGAGGCCCCAGAGCCAGCATACCCAGTGGACAGCTTCAGATCATTTTGCAGTATCACCACCAAACCACCTCCACAAGCAGCACACTCAAGGGGCAGACTCAATGAGCACCAAAGCCTTGCTGAAGTAAATCCTGCTCTTTAAAAAGTGAAGTAAAATGATGGTTGTTTTGTAGTTTAGTTATAATTTTGGGGTAGGGCCTGTACCAATAGCAATTAAGACTCAACTATAAGCCCTAGCTGGTGCTTCCCAATGGTTAGAGCATTAACTTCCATTCTAGAGGGTCATTGGTTCGATTCCTGGTCAAGGGCATGCACATACCTTGATTGCAGGCTTGATCCCCAGCCCCTGTCAGGGCGTATGTGGGAGGCAATCAGTTGATGTGTCATTTTCACAATATTTCTCTCTCTCTTTCTCTCTCTCTCTCAATCTCTCTCTCTCTCTCTCTCTCTCTCTCTCTCTCTCTCTCTCTCTCTCTCTCCACTCTTCCTCCCTCCCTTCCACTCTCTTTTTTAAAAAATCAATGTAAAAAATATCCTTGGGTGAGGATTAACAACAACAACAAAAGACTCGTCTACAAGAGGTGAATATACACAGCCCACACTGGGAGGGAGGGTATACCTTGAGCTAGGGTGACTGGGGAGGCTGTGGCACTGGACCCTACAGAACACCTGCTATACTAGGCCACTCTACCAAGCCTGAGAGATGTAGCAGCTCTGCCTAATACATGGAAACAAACACAAGGAGGCTGCCAAAATGAGACAAAGAAGCATGGCCCAAATGAAAGGACAGAACAGAACTCCAGAAAAGAGAACTCAACAAAATGGAAACAAGCAATCTACCAGACGCAGAGTTCAAAACACTCAGTGAACTTAGTGAGAACCTCAACAACATTAAAAAAGACCCGTCAGACACGAACTGAAATGAAGAATAATTTACAGGGAATCAACAGTAGAGTAGATAAAGCCAAGAATCAAATCAGCAATTTGGAATATAAGGAAGCAAAAAAAATACCCAGTCAAGACAGTAAAAAGAAAAACAGAATTCAAATAAATGAGGATAGTGTAAGGAGCCTCAGGGACAATTTTAAGTGTCCCTGGCAGGAGAAAAAAGAGAGCAAGAAATTGAAAACCTATTTGAAAAAAATAACAGGAAACTTTCCTAACTTGATGAATGAAATAGACATACCAGTCCAGGAAGCCCAGAGAGTCCCAAAACAAGATGAACCCAAAGATGCCCATACCAAGACATATAATTAAAATGCAAAAGCTTAAAGACAAAGAGAGAATCTTCAAAGTAGCAAGAGAAAAGCAGTTAGTTATCTACAAGGGAGCTCCCAAAAGACTGTCAGCTGATTACTCAACAAAAACATTTTAGGCCTGCAGGGATTGGCAAGAAATAGTCAGTGATGAAAAGCAAGGACCTATAACCAAGATTACTCTACCAGCAAAGCTACCAATTAGAACTGAAGAACAGAAAAGAGCTTCCTAGCCAACAAAAGGCTAAAGGAGTTTATCACCACCAAACCAGTATTACATGAAATGTTAAAGGGTCTTCTTGAAGAAGGGAGGGGGGGGGAGATAAAAAATATGAACAACAAAATAGCAATAAACACATATCTATCAACAATTGAATCTAAAAAATAAAAAACAAGCACGCAGAACAGGTACAGACTCATAGATACAGATAACATTGTGATGGTTGCCGGATGGGAGATGGTTGGGGGATGGGTAAAAAAGGTGAAGAGATTAAAATGTACAAATTGGTTGTTACAGAATAGTCATGGGGATGTGAAGTACAGCATAGGTAATATAGTCAACAATAGTCTAATAACTAAGTATGATGTCAGATGGGTGCAAGATTTACGGGATGGTCTCTTAATAAGTTATGCAATGTCTAATCACTGGGGTGTACACCTGAAACTAATATAATAATGTATGTCAACTGTAATTGGAAAATATAAATGATTTAAAAATGGGAAAAATATAAATAACATAAAGTAAATTAAAATATTATGAGTAGGTAAAAACACTAAGAAATTTAGAAAAACTTCCATTTATCCCAGATGTTTACCCCCCTCTACCCCCGTTATGTTAGTAGTGCATGACTACAAACAAATGAGCAAGAAAAAAAATGACAGGAAATTTGAAGTGTAAACTTCCAGACTTCTGGTAACACAGTTCATAACAGGGTTTAAGTGTATTCAGGGTTGCTTCTAAATTAAAAAGGAAAAAAAAAATCCCAACTTGAGCCTAAAATATTTCATATTTGGTAAACTATTTGGGGAAATTCCACTGAGTCTGCAGGCCAAGTAATTTTATTTATTCTTATACTCCAGCCTTTCCATTTTGTTTTGCTTCAGGAGTTGTTAAAAAACTGGCTAGAGTAGAGAGCTGGGATAGACCCAGGCACTCTCTTTCCCAAGCACAAACTACATGCATATCCGAGGCAGGTGAGAAGAGTCTTTCTCTTCCAAGCTCAGATCTTTATCATGAGGAATGTTCTCCTTACTCTTATCTCCCCCAAATTGCTGTGCAGTGACCACTCGCCTTCCTGGACACCAGGTAATTATATTGCTGGGAGCTCGGTTCTGAGTTCTGGAGTCACTGGTGGCCATGATTAGCTGGGTCAGTACTGGTTTACAGTAGAGCTCCGAGAGCCCATGAGGTCTCCTCCTTCACAGTTTTCCTCTCCTTCCTTCCTCTATTTGATATCCAACCTGCAGTGGCCTAGATCAGTGGTCAGCAAGCTCATTAGTCAACAGAGCCAAATATCAACAGTACAACGATTGAAATTTCTTTTGAGAGCCAAAATTTTTAAACTTAAACTATATAAGTAGGTACATTGTTATTAACTTAATTAGGGTACTCTTAAAGCTTAGGAAGAGCCACATTCAAGGGGCCAAAGAGCCGCATGTGGCTCGCGAGCCGCAGTTTGCCAACCATGGGCCTAGACTAGATCATTATACTGCCCTTGTGCCTCAGCTTCCCTCATTAGAAGTGAAGAGCTGTCCCTTAGTTAGCTGAGGTTCAATTACCCTGTCTTGCTCTTTGCTAGCTATATGCCTTCCTATCCACCCCTCTATAGCCCCTACTGGCTGAGACTCTACTGGGAATTAAGTCAGTTGTTTAAAAGTAATGACTCCTTCATGACTCTATTCCACCATCTATTCTAGACACAGTCATTCCCCAGTTTTCTTTGCTCTCTGAAGATACTAATAATTGCCTGAATCAAATCCCAGCTTGCCTTATGTACTGAGCCCCTCACTGATTACCTTTTCTAGAGCCAGCCTAGTTGACCAAGTTAGTCCCCCTGTCTCCCTCTTCCTATCAGCTGACACTGCTAAGATGTTGATGATGGTAAGAGTAAGTTAAGACATAATCAATGGACACAAGACATTGCAGGTTGGGGAAGCCAGGGGAATGTCAAGGGGGAAAAATAAAAGGAGACATATGTAATATTCTTTGTGATACTTTAAGCAATAAAACAAAATTTTTTTTAAAAAGTAAGTTAAGAGCTTAGTCTATCTTCAACTAGGTGTCCTACTACTCAATTCAATTCTGATGCTATCTACCTGCACAGAGCATCAGATCCCACAGGTTAAGGCCCCAGCCCTACAAGAATGCCCTCCCTCACTCTCCACACACATACAACTTCAGGTGCCATCTTAGGTACAGGTTGTCACCTGTGATTCTGAGCAACTGGCTATAGATTGGAGGTTTCAACAACTGTCCTCCTTGGGTTCCATTAATTTGCTAGAGTGACTCACAGAACTCAGAGAAACACTTTACTTACTAGATTATGTGACGCAGAAACAGCCAGATGGAAGAGTTGCACAGGGCAAGGTAAAAGTAAAAGGTGTGTGCCGAAACCAGTTTGGCTCAGTGGATAGAGCGTCGGCCTGCGGACTGAAAGGTCCCAGGTTCGATTCCGGTCAACGGCATGTACCTGGGTTGTGGGCACATCCCCAATAGGAGATGTGCAGGAGGCAGCTGATCGATGTTTCTCTCTCATCGATGTTTCTAGCTCTCTATCTCTCTCTCCCTTTCTCTCTGTAAAAAATCAATAAAATATAAAAAAAAAAAAAGTAAAAGGTGTGAAGCTTTCACACCCGCTCTGAGGATGCCACTCTCTGCTAATCTCCACCTGTTTACCAAGCTGGAAGCTCTCCAAACCCTGTCCTTTTGATGCAGGCTTCAATACTTAAGCATGATTGACTAAATCATTGGCCATTGGTGATTGAACTCAAGCTGCAGTGGCTTTTCCCTTCCCTTGAGTCAAGGGGTTGAGACTGAAATCGGAACCCTTTAACTACAGGGTTGGTTCCCCTGGCAATCAGCCCCCATCCTTTAGGTAGGGTTCAAAAGTCACTTCATTAACTTAACAAAAGACACCTGTATCAGTCTCATCACTCATCACTTAGGAGGTTCCAAGGTTTTGGGAACTCTGTGTAAGGATCAGGGACGAAGACAAAATATATATTTCTTGTTATAAATCACAATATCACACCAGGTAAAATACTCTTAACCACAGGCCAAGGGTTCTCAAAATTCACTTTGCTTCTACATCGTTCTGAGTGTGTTTGTTGTGCGGAGCACCCTCTGGCTGTACAGAATCTTAGCTATGTTGTCAACCAGTAGCCCTTGGACACCATCCTTTGAAAACTACCTCTCCTATCTATGCTTCCACTAATTCAGTTTGGAAGCCAGAAAAAATGCTCATAGGTGTAGTCTCATATCACAATCTAATTTACACGACAAGGCAAGAGCAAGTTCATGTTAAGAATAGCAACTTTAGCCCTGGCCAGTTTGGCTCAGTGGATAGAGCGTCGGCCTGCAGACTGAAGGGTTCCGGGTTTGAGTCCGGTCAAGGGCATGTACCTCGGTTGCAGGCACATCCCCAGTTGGGGGGTGTGCAGGAGGCAGCTGATCAATGTTTCTAACTCTCTGTCCCTCTCCCTTCCTCTCTGTAAAAAAAAAATCAATAAAATATATTTTAAAAAAGAATAGTAACTTTAATTGAATATTTATTATACACCAAAGCCTATTCTAAGTAAGCACTTCAACTGTATTAACTTAATCCACACAACAACCCTATGCAGTGGGTGCTTTATCATCCTCATTTTATAAACAAGGAAACTGTACTTTGCCCGAGATGCCGCAGTTAGGAGGCAGAACCAGGATCTGGATGAGGTTGTTTACTTCTAGCATCCATACTCCTAGCCCCTGCACCAGACTGGCTTCCATGGGAAATGGGGAATGGACGTTTTTGAGGACACCTAGAAAGACACAAGAATATGAAATGTTTGTTTCATAAGAGGAGCAAGGATCGGTTATCATAGACATCAGTACTCCCAGGTTCAAGGCTCACCTACCCACTGACAGGGGCCATGTATGACCTTCATAGCCTGCAATTAGCTTTTCAGAGCTGTTCACTTTGCTCTAGGAGACTGTTATCTAGCCATTCTGGGCTATTCTCAGAGTGCTTTATAGTCCCTGAGTTTAAAGTTCAAAGCAGATAAAGGTGCACAGAAACATAGAAAAAGAACCAAATAAAACTACCAGTAAAATAAAAGTTTGGCAACTTCCAAATCTTGTTGTGTAACTCCTTGCTTGAGAAGAAATGCTTAAAAGTCAACAAAAGGAGGAAAAAACAGGATGTTTAAAAGCACTTTTATTATGTTTTTAGACGTTTACTGCCAGAATAAGTTTATTTCTGCCAAAAGCAACATACCTCATCCATATAATCTACATGATTTTGGGTTTGCTGGAAATTTTGTGGGATTTTTTGGGGTGAAACTGTAATTCCCACCAAGTTCATTTTCAAAAAGAAAGTCCCAGAAATGAACACATATACAGAGAGAGAGCCTCCTGGGTGGAAATAATGGCCCTGCAACCCCTACAGGGGTGAGGCATCCTGTAAAACTTTGGCATCTACCCTGGGTCTCCTTAGTGTACTCACAGTGTTGTGGGTCTCCTTCCGAAGGTCTCTGTCCCATGGGCTTGGGATGCAAATTGACACAAGACCATGAAGTTGTGGAAGGACTTGTTCCCTTCTATACTCCAAGATATACTTGGTAGGAGCAGATAGAAGATTCAAGAAGAAGAGGAAACATTATTTTGCACTATCCAATAAAGGTTTTTCAAGCCCTAACCGGTTTGGCTCAGTGGATAGAGCATCGGCCTGCGGACTGAAAGGTCCCAGGTTCGATTCCGGTCAAGGGCATGTACCTTGTTTGCAGGCACATCCCCAGTAGGAGGTGTGCAGGAGGCAGCTGATCTGTTTCTCTGTCATCGATGTTTCTAACACACTCTCTCTTGCTCCCTTCCTTTCTGTAAAAATCAATAAAATATATTTTTTTAAAAAAAGGAAGGTTTTTCAAGTACTTAAGCACCACTCTTCCAAATTAAAAGCATTACAAAGGGGTTGCATTATTACTGAAAATTTTCCATTTAGTGAGTGGTGGGCTTTTTTTGATGTTTTGAAAACATTGATTTATTTATTTTTTTGTTGCCCAGATTTCCTTTCTCCCCTTTGCAGCATCTCCCCATTTGAACAGATAAGTCATTCTTTGCTCATACCTAAGGGATGGGACTTGAGAGCAGAAAGCACAGAATTTTGGAGTTTCAAAAGCCTGGCCAGTGGTTCTCAAAGTGCAACCCTCAGATCAGCAACATCAGCATCACCTGGGCATCACCTGGGTACTTGTTAGAAAGACAAATTCTTGGGTCCCACCCCAAGACCTACTGCCTCAGCAATTCTGAGGATGAAGCCCAGCAGTCTGTGTCTTAACAAGCTCTCCAGGTGACAGAGATACAGGCAACATTTGAAAACCGTTGGTGTAGGGCAGTGATGGCGAACCTTTTGAGCTCGGCGTGTCAGCATTTTGAAAAACCCTAAGTTAACTCTGGTGCCGTGTCCCATATAGAAATTTTTTTGATATTTGCAACCATAGTAAAACAAAGATTTATATTTTTGATATTTATTTTATATATTTAAATGCCACTTAACAAAGAAAAATCAACCAAAAAAATGAGTTTGCGTGTCATAGGTTCGCCATCACTGGTGTGGGCCGACCCTGTAGGCCTTTAGTGGACTGGAGAAGATAGGCAACAGTTTTCAGAGGAAACGTCAAGAGCAGTGGTTCTCAACCTTGGCTGCACATTACAATCACCTGGGAATCTTTTTAAAATCCTGATTTCTGGGCCTCCATCCTCCGGAAATTCTGTTTCTTTGTTATGGGGTGGGGCCACAACATTAGTAACAAAGAAACGGAATTTCCAGAGGATGAGGCCCAGAAATCAGGATTTTAAAAAGATTCCCAGGTGATTCTAATGTGCAGCCAAGGTTGAGAACCACTGATCAAGAGTAACAGCAAAGCTCTCCAGACTGAGAGAGTATTTCCCAGCCTGAGGCATCAGGGCAATAGAAGGGAAGTGATGAGAGAGAGGTGGTGGGGCCAGGAGAGGAGAATGGGGTTTGAGTGCCAGCTTGCATCTAAGTAAGCCCTATATTTTGCCTGTGCCAAGGGCTATGCTAGTTGCCTCCCAGCAGGTCTCTCATGAGGACTTACCCTTGGCAGCAACCAGCCTTTCTCTATTGCCTGACAGGCAGGAGAAATTGTTTATTCTCTGTCCTCTCTGTTCTTATGGACAACCCCTCCTTGCAACGTCCTGAAATGCTCATCAGCCTTTAAGAAGGAAGGTGGGGCCCTGGGGGTGGCATGGGGGATGGGAAAGGGGAAGGACTTGCTCTTGGGTGGGGCTGAACGGGATTACCCCTGAGACAGGGAAAGGATAACACCGGTCCCTCAGTAAATGCTCCAGTGATGCCTGAGCTTTGCGCAGCAGTTTCAATGACAGAGACCACGGCTTCTCCCTTCCCTTTCCTGCACATTTATGTAAATCTCAGGGTGTTTCATAGGCCCCTGAGAAGGTGCCAGATTGCCTTCTCTGATAGCCCACACCTGGCCCAAGAGGACTGAAGAAAACAAATCACTCAGTTTAATCAATGAACCCGGCAGACGAACAAAGGTTCGAATAAAGGAGAAACTTGGGACATGGTCATTACTGTATATACAAAAACATGGAACATGCTCAAAACTTACAATGTTTTATAATCTTGTGCTCCCCGTCTGCATTTTAATCCTGAAGGTAGAGAATGTGCATTTTCCTTTTGTGCTGTCATTCACTGTGCCTGGGGACAGAGCACTCAGTCGTTTAGGCTGGTGGTTGGAAGCAGGGTAGGCACACAGTGATATAAAGGGGAAGAGGCAAAATTTCAACAAATTAAAAAATCAGCTTGCAAGAAATCAACAGTTAATTGTAGCACCTTGGAAATCTATTCCAAGACTCAGAAGTATTTTATTAATTAATCCCATGAAATGCACATTTTAGCGAATGAAAGCAAAGCCACAATTTATAAGGAATTTATATTCTAACAAACATTTCTCTTGGATGGGTGCAAAGCTGTTAAAGAAAGTTAGAAGACCAGGGAAGAAAATACAAAAGTCCTGTGTTGAAGAAGAGTTTTCTCATTCTGGGAAGAAAAAAAAAAAAAGTTAAAACACCAGAAATTCATGCTGCTTTCTAAGATGCTTCAGCCAAAGAAAATAATTCAGGTCTGGGCTGGATTAACTCAGATGTCTACAAAATAGTGAATGTGTTCAGGTGTGGGAGATTATGAGAAGTGGAAGAACCAGTATCTGCTCAAGGAGAGAAGGTTTGGTGCCATGACCCAGAATGAAGAGGTTTGTCACCAATCCGTCTTTGAACTATAAAAACAAAAGGAAAATGCAAGATAAATTCAAAACCAAAAGTAGAAAGTAGAAATTGGGGATTGGAAATACTGACCTTATAAAATGCAATGTTTAAGTTGACCCTCCCCCCAGGTGTGGCCACCTCTAATGAACGGGCCATTCTTAGTCAGTGGTTCTCATCTGGAGTGCTCCAGAGAATGACCTGGAGCATTTAAAAAGTCAGAAGCTCAGAGGCTGGACGAGGTCAATGGGAGAAAAAGGGGAAACGTAATACTTTCCACAATAAAGATTTTTTTTTTTTAAAAAAGTCGGAAGCTAGGGCAAGGTTTCTGATACTGAATTATTGTTTTAAAGTTCAACAGTTGATTCTGATGCAGTAGGGTCTGTGGCCCATACCTTGAAGATTCACTGAAGTAGACCATTGCTATGGATTGTGCCCTCCTGAAATCCATATGTTAAAGCCCTAACCCACAACATGATGATATTTGGAGATAGAGCCCTTAAGAGATCATTAGGTTTAGGTGATATCATGAGGATGGGGCCCTCAAGTGGGGATTAGAGAAAAGACATCAAGGTACTCTCTCTCCCCATGTGAGGACATAGCCAGAGGTTGCTATCTAGGAGCAAGGAAGAGAGCTGTCATCAGCAACGGAATCAGCTGACACCTTGATCTTGGACTTCCCAGAACTGTGGAAACCAATGCCTGTTGTTTAAGCCACCCAGTCATGGTATTTTGTTATGGCAGCCTGAGCTGACAAAGACAACCATAAAGTAGATACATGAAGTTGACACTCTCTTGTGTCAATGTAATGTTGAGAAAGTTGCAGCCATCTTAGCACATAGAGTTTTTCAAATAGTGGAGGTCATATTTTGCATATAAGTTCAAACCTATATCATGCTAGGCCAGTGATGGCGAACCTATGACACACGTGTCAGAGGTGACATGCAAACTCATTTTTTTTGGTTGATTTTTCTTTGTTAAGTGGCATTTAAATATATAAAATAAATATAAAAAATATAAATCTTTGTTTTACTATGGTTGCAAATATCAAAAAGTTCCTATATGTGATACAGCACCAGAGTTAAGTTAGGGTTTTTCAAAATGCTGACACGCCGAGCTCAAAAGGTTCGCCATCACTGTGCTAGGCTATGGTTTAGATGATGAGTAAAGCATCTTAGTCATTGTTGGGTGGAAATGGATTCCGCAAAAATAAACTCTTTTTTGAAACTTTGCCCTAGATACACAGCCTATTTTTTTGTGTGATACTTGACATTTTTTCTCCTTTTACTTCATTTGTGTACTGTACATGCTTTATTTACCACTAGTCCATGAGCTTCAAGGGGCAATACCATGACTGATCCATTTCTGTAGCCTTATGATTATTCTGACAAAAAAATCTGTATATCATTTTATCTATATACTTCAGCATCTATATCTTTTAATATAACCCCAACATTATCAAACTTAAAAAGATTAACTTTAATTTTAACACCATCAAATATTCAATAAGCATCCCAATTTTCCCAATTGTACCATAAGTAATATTTTTGTTTTGAATTGTCTAAATCAGGGTCCAAATGAAGCCCACATATTGAGTTTTGCTTGGTTGATCTGTCTCACCAGTCTTTTAACCTCAAATTCCCCTTCTTTTTTCTCTTCTTGCAACTTTGTTGTTGTTGTTGTTGAAAAAACCATTTGCCCTGCAGACATTTCTATGTTCTGGATTTTTCTGATTGTATTTCTGTGGTGTTATGTCCCCCTAACATGTTTTTTAATCCTGCACTGGTAGGTAGAATTATGTGTTGTATTTAAAGGTTTGATAAGATTCAGATTCCCCCCCTTTTTTTGGAGGCGAGGGGAATGTGCCTCTAACTGGTTACTTATTGTCACATGACAAATTATTGCCTAACAACAGCTTAAACAACTTTTTAATTTGCTCATGGTCATTATTATTTTTTATTGATTGATTTCAGAGAGAAAGGGAGAGGGAGAGAAATAGAAACATCAATGATTGAGAGAGAATCATTGATTGGCTGCCGTCTGCATACCCCCTACTGGGGATCAAGCCCGAAACCTGGGCATCTGCCCTGATTGGGAATTGAACCGTGATCTCCTGGTTCATAGGTCAATGCTCAACCACTGAGCCAGCCACACTGGTCAAGTTGGTCAGGAATTTGGGAAGGGAAACAGGCATGGCTTATCTGTACTCCATGGTATCTGGGGCCTTGCCTGTGCCTAAGACTCTCTCTCTCTCTCTCTCTCTCTCTCTCTCTCTCTCTCTCTCACACTCTCACACACACACACACACACACACATACACACACACGCCCCAATACCAATATACTACTGCAATATAGTTTCAATTTCTTCACACTTTGTTATGGGCTGAATTGTGTCCCTCAAATTAATATGCTAAAATACCTCAGAATGTGACTGTATTTGGACACAGAGTCTTCAAAGAGGTAATTAAGGTTAAATGAGGTCATTAGAGTGGGCTTTAATCCTTTATGACTGGTGTCCTTATAAGAAGAGGCAATTAGGACACAGCCATGCACAGAGAAAAGACAACGGGAAGACTCAGGGAGAAGATAGCCATCTACATGCCATGGAGAGGCCTTGGAAGAACCCAGCCCTGCTGACCCTTTGATCTTAGACTTCTGGTGTCCAGAACTGTGAGGAAATCAATTTCTGTTGTGTAAGCACCCAGTCTATGGTACTTTGTTATAGCAGCCCTAGCAAATTAACACACAGTTCCCTTTTCCCTAATAATATATCCTAGGAGGGATGTAGTCAATTCAAGGAAGAATGTCGTTATCTTCCCAAGGGGAACACCAAACTAAGTTTCCCCTCATTTTATGGACAATGATGGGAAAAGGGGTCTAGATTGTGGATCAGTGGGAGCTATTGCTGTAATTCTAATGGAGCCTTTCCTTTACATGCCTCTTCTAAATCAATTATGTCTCAGTTTTAATTTTGCTCTAGACTCCCAAGTTCTTTTTATAACAGCAATAGTCACCGTTGAATATTTACTATGTTCTAGGCACCCTGCTAAGTTCTTTACACTTAAATCATGTAGTCCTCCCCATTATAGGGTAGGTACTATTATGAATGCAGAGGATGATACTGAGGCTTAGGGAGCTTAAGTGACATGCTGGGGGTCACACATCCGCTAAGGGCAGATATAATTAGAGAAGCCACCCTGGTGAAGGTGAAGTAGTCTCTGGTGTTATTGACAGGCTATAGCCAGAATCCTAATAGTAACAGCCAACTTTTATTGAGCACTTATTATTGTGCTAAGTGCTAAGTGCATTACATGTACTTACTAGAATGAAAAAAATCATCACCACATAGAAGATTTCTGACTTCTCCTTCCTCTATGACTCACTCCTCCCCAGGAGTGGGGAGGGACAAGAGGCTGGGAGGAGGAGGAGGAGCAACTTTTCAGTGATGAGTATGGGAGTAGGAACCCAGATACATTGCTCAGCCCCTCTGTTTCTCCTCTTAGCAGCAGCCTCCTCTCATACTATTGGCTCTGTTTTCCCAAGATGCATGGTTTCCAGGGACAGTTTCCAACTGGGAGGCCTGCCCTAGCTTGCGTAGTTACCCTGTTTAATTCTGGGGTTCATTTACCCACAAATACAAACCACTGACTCCAATAAAAAATTATTCAGTGATAAAGTTGATATTCTAATCCCATTTGTTGCCCATCCCTTAATTATTCAGAACTCTATGAAGGAGGCGGCAGCGTGGCCATGGCGAGGGCGAGTAGATCCAACTTTCCTGCTGCCTGAGAGGTGTGGAGGGTCGCGATGTCCGAGAAAAAGCAGCCGGTAGACTTGGGTCTCCTGGAGGAGGACGACGAGTTCGAGGAGTTCCCTGCGAAGGCGGGACTGGTTTAGATGAAGATGAAGATGAAGATGCACAAGTCTGGGAGGGTAATTGGGATGATGACAATGTAGAGGATGACTTCTCCAATCAGCTAGGAGCTGAACTAGAGAAACATGGTTATAAGATGGAGACCTCATAGTATCCAGAGGAAGTGTTGAAGCCACGTAAAGTGGAACTATTTACTAAATTCTAGGGCACAGAATTCAGGATGGATAAACTTAAAAAATGTTTATTTTAAAAAACCCCCACTAACTTGCCCTAGCTGGTTTGACTCAGTGGATAGAGCGTAGGCCTGCGGACTGAAGGGTCCCAGGTTTGATTCTGGTCAAGGGCACATGCTCGGGTTGTGGGTGTGCAGGAGGCAGCCAATCAATGATTCTCTCTCATCATTGATGTTTCTCTCTCTCTCTCCCTCTCCCTTCCTCTCTGAAATCAATAAAAATATATATTAAAAATACCCACAACTCTATGAGGGTTGAGGGGTGCCCTTTATTATATCCACTTGAATCCCAAAACTATTAACTCATTGAAGCCTAATACGAATTCCATTAGAAAAGTATTCTCCTCCTCCCAGATGAGAAAACTGGTAGTTCTCATGTGGCCACTCCATTGAAGGATAAATATTTGCTCTCGGTTCAGGGTCAGATGAAATTAAAGCACTAAGGGTGTTTGCAAACTTAAAGGCCATAGGGAGGTGGTTCCGGCTTTGACATTCACTGGCAGCAGAACCTCGATCAAGTACTTTCCGACTTCTGGTTCCTTTCTCAGTAAAGTGAGGATTGGCTGTTTATTTCTGTTCCAAGGTTCTGTAACTGTGAATCCATGATGACTAGCCTTTGACTGTTTCCCCTGGCTTCCCTTTCGTCACTGAGGGCTTTTGATGCTGACTTTTCCTCTAATTGAGCTAGGCCCAGTCCCTGGGGGACCCAGGGTGTTTGAAACTCCCGGTTGTTTGATGGGCTCTGCCTTCTGAAGTTTGCGCTCAGTTGCCTTTGGTTGCCACAGCAACATAACATGCCCACGCTTCCCTTTCTGAGAGTGATAACTGCTGATCTGCTGTCAGACTGTTATACACGGGGTTCCACCCAGGCCCAGCCGTTCTGCAGCTTTTCCTTGCTTCCCCACAAGGGCCAGCAGACAGGGGAAGAAGCTCCCAGTCATTCCTCGGGAGCTGTGGGGGCTCAAGTAAAATCATGCAGATACTTTCCTGGGAAAAGTGCACAGGTCAGCGTTAGGAAGAGAAATCTCAAGAGATTCAGGCTCAGTAGTAATAGCCTGATACAGAGCAGTGAGTCCAGCCATTGCCAAGCCTGTCCTTTGGTTGATACCACGGAATTGAGTGTAGTCACCAGGCTATGGGGTTGATGGAGGCCTTGTGGCAGGCCTTCACTAGGAGGAGTTTCATCTGATTCTGAAACCCGTGGTTTAACACCAGAACAAAGCAAAATAGCAAAGAACAGGAAATGGAAAAAACAGTTTGTGTCGTGGAAACTCCCTTTCGTTCACCTGCATTCTTCCAAAACAGCAGTCAAAGGAGCCCAGATACTTACCCTTCTGGGGGGTATCCCCAGATGGTGCATCTCCTGGAAGGAGGTTGTCAATACACTTGATACCCCAGTTCTGTTTTAAAAAAATTCTTTATTGTTGAAAGTATTACCTATGTCTCTTTTTTTCCCCTCTTGACCTCTCCCCACCAGCTCCTGCCCCCAACACAGGCCCTCACCCCCCTACTGTCTGTGTCCATTGGTTATGCTTATATGCATGCATACAAGTCCTTTGGTTGATCGCTTACCCACCACCCGCCCACCCTCACCTGGATACCCCAGTTCTTTTGAAGAATGTACTCAAGGTATCATTTAGGGAAGGAAGTTGAGGTTGTGTTTCCCCACCTTCAAGACAAGATAACTCACTCTCTTCTGCATTTTCTGAAAAAAGAAACTGCAGTGGAGCCAGGAAGTAAGGACAGAGCAGGGCCAGGGTGTGAACCGGTGCTAGGGACACCTGCACTTACGAGTGCTGGGACAGCTCCTCCGTAGGGAGGAACAGATTTGGGTGTTGGCTTTGGACAAGGAGGACAAGAGGGCTAAAACAAATACAGGTTTTGAAAGTCCAAAAGGATGGGCATGTCAGTGTGTACCAGAAGGAAAGGGGCCAGCAGCCAGGATAAGAAAGACTCCTGTCCTTCTGACCCTTGCCCTCACAAGATCTGCCACCACTCACAACCAGCAGACACTTCCTCACTTAGGTGGGGGAGGGTGGCTGTGGCCCTTGGTGGCATTGTTCCCAGAATGAAAAATGTGGGTGTTGGCAACCATATCAAAGCCCTTGAATTGTTCAGAAGCCCTTTTCCCTCTGATCACCAGACCAGAGTCCAACGGCCTTTCAAGGCCTCTGGAAACTTTGGAACAATAGGCTTGGCCCCCTGCCTATCTGTTCGCATGGCTTTCTGAAAAATGTAAGTGGGCCCCCGCTAGCTGTGCTCCAGACCCATCACCATCCTGCCAACTTCCTTCAAGTTGATTCTCACAAGTTAAAGTTGGTGCTAAAGTGAGCACCAGTTGGGACATTCTACTCTTGGAAGGCAAACTAGAATTAGGCGAGGGGAGGACTAGTACATGTCCCAGCACAAAATTAAAGGGGGTGCCAAAAAACTCAGTAATCACAATAAATAATGTTTTAATGCAATCTTTAACATTTTTTTTTGATATTTTGTTTACTGTGGGTTATTTTGCATTAATTTTGATTTATGAAACAATGATATAAAAGTATTGTTTATCTTGACTACTGAATTTTTTTTATTTTTTAAATATATTTTATTGATTTTTTACAGAGAGGAAGGGAGAGAGATAGAGAGCCAGAAACATCGATGAGAGAGAAACATCGATCAGCCGCCTCCTCCACATCCCCCACTGGGGAAGTGCCTGCAACCCAGGCACATGCCCTCGACCGGAATCGAACCGGGGACCCTTCAGTCCGCAGGTCGATGCTCCATCCACTGAGCCAAACCGGTTTCGGCAACTACTGAATTTTTGATACCTCCTTAAAGTTTGCGTCCGATGTGAGTGCCTCACTTGAGAAATGGTGTTGTTCTCAAACATTCAGAAATAGGAGACATGAAAAAGGCCCCTGAGGATTAGCCAGGAGTGAGAGGAGGGTCCCCCAGAGGTGGGGAAAGGACAGCCCAGATAACCCAGGCCATGTTTCGTGTACATATTGAAATTTTGGGTGGAGATGTGAGAAAAGTCAGGTTTGCCACAGGCTCTAGATACCTAACAGTTCTGCCAGGGAATGCCAGTGAAAAGCCACCTCCAAGAGCCCCAGTCTGCCCATCTGAAATCTTGCACAGGGAGGCTGGGGAGTGCGCTAGCAGTAAGCTATTGCCTACTTGGTATTTTCTTAAAAGGATTAGAATGGCTCCTTTTCCCTAAGGGTCACAGCTGGTATGCCATCAGCAGAGTGGTCAGTCCTTTGGCTCTTGAAATCATTTTGGTTTTAAAGAACCTTCCTTTAAAATACAACCATCTCTGTGGGAACACATTATCGGCAGAGATCTTACATAGCAGAGACCTACCCATTAATTAATTAGTTAGTTAATTACTTCAGCAAACATTTAGTGAGTACCACACACCAGAGAAGAGTAGGATCGACCCTGCCTAGTTTAATGGGAGTGAAAGATAGAAATGTCAACGCAGTGGACTAAGGTCAGGATAAAGACCAGGGCAGAATGGTGGAAGGGCCCCTCATTCAATTTAGATTCCCTTCCAAGCAGATCTGCAACTGAGGGAGAGCAAGACTCGGGTAGGCTCCTGCTTGGGATTACTAGAAAGAGGGGAAGAAAGGAACAGAGAGCATTCTCAAAACACTCCTCACCCGTGTCTCAGATTTGCCGGGGCCAATGCAGGACTGGAGGAGGAAGCCAGCTGTCTGCTTTGATTCAAGGATGTCCGGTTGCGCAACCCCAGGGGTACATTCTCATGGAATACAATGTAGGCTCAGTGCCATTGGACAGGATTTGGAGGGTTCTGTCCTGGCACAGTGAAGACCATCTCTAAGAGAGGGGTGAGTTTTCCCCTTAAAGGTCTGTGGCTATGCATCTTGGGGACCCGTGCACACGGAATCCTGACCCTGGTGGGGTGGGATGGGAAGAGGAGCCCAGAGGGCCCACACCTCTGGGATTTCTTCCCAGGGCTGGCCTGACACATGGGAGTCTGTTCGGCTTGGTGGCTCTGCCCAGCTTCTCCTGTGAGAAAGGGGCTGTGACCCCAGGGGGTAGCCTCCCTGGGAGAGCAAAACCACAGGTGCTGTCTCGGATGTGCTTCCCAGGGGAGGCGGTTCGAGAGCCGATCATTGATGCAGCAGCCCGGGAAATGGCAAGAAAGGGGAGGAGAGGGACGTGTCTGGATCCTGAGCCCTCTCACTCTCTTTATAAGTGATCAACATAGGAACATTGATTCAGGGCTTTTAAACACATCAGTCTATTTGTTTTTCATGACAACTCTGTTATTACCATTTTCCAGCTGAGGAAATTGGATCCTGAGAGATGACATAACTTCCGCAGAACAGTCAGTAAATGGAAAAGTTAGGACCTTGACATGACATCGGTTCCTCATTCCCTGAGCTGAAATGAGAATAGCAGCACCCAAAGCGTTGTGCTAAGGATTGGGTCTGATGCGTGTTCAGAGCAGTTCCGAGAGCAGTGCTAGCCAAGAGAAATATACACGGGAGACTCATGTGTAATTGAACCCAGTCACCCTATTAAGAACAATAAAAGAAAGACTTGAAATTAACTTTAGTAATATAATCTATTCCACACAATGTATACAAAGGATATCCATTTACTATATAAGCCATATTTTAAAATAGTTTTCATATTTTAAAAATGTTAATGAGATATTTTATATTCTTTTTTCCATACTAAATCTTCGCAGCCCTGTGTGTATTTTGCACTTACTACCTATCTCAGTTTGGATTAGCACCTTTCAGGTGTCCAGTAACCCCAGTGGCCAGTGGCTGCTGTCTGGTGTAGGTTTAGAGTGCTCAGGCACAGGCCCCGGGCAGGGGGGTTCCCTACTACAGTGGTGGTTGTTCCGCGCCCCGGGTCCCAGGCAGGTGGCTCCTTCTGAGCTCATTGGTCGTCCACACCCTCATGCTTTCCTCTTGTTTTTCCCTGCCTACTGCCCTCACCACAGGAGGTCATGGGGCTGCCTCTAAGGAGGCAGGCACTCTGGCTTGCTTCCCACCAGCAGCCAGCCTTAATGTGACGCTCCTCACGCCTTAGTTTTTCTGTCTGCGAATGGTGAGCCCTTACACTTTGCCAACCTAATTATATGGACTCAATCTTAATGTAATTAGCATGTCTGTTGGGGCTCCCCAGAGGTGGGAGGACATATTTTGGGTAAGGAAGGTTCAGAAAAGACCTCTCTGAGTCAGGAGGAAAGGCATTGCCACATCCTGGCTCCCCCGCTGAGGAGGAGGGAGGCTCCAGGAGCCACAGTGGAAGGTGGTAATTAGGGAGGAGTCTCCAGGATCCCAGCAAGGAGTCTCTAAAGTGCTTATGAGGTTTCACCCCCCCCTTTTTTTTTTTTAAATTTCAAGAGTTTGGGAGCATCTGGAGCCTGGAAGGAGGGTCTGCCCTTCAGTGGGAATTGCCTGTTCCTCCCCACCCCTGACCCAAACTCCACCCCCATCCCTACTGCCAGTCTCCCCTGCCCAAATGCAGAAGCAAAACACTCTCTTCAAAGAGCTATGTCAGGAGGGCTAACCAGCCATTTCTGCTCAGCTGCTGGCCCAGGCTAATTGCTGCCAGGCTATGCTGCTTCCCTGCCCGGAGCTCCTCCAAGACTTGGCTTTGCCCTCCCATGTTTCTCAGGAACCCAGCTATATTGCTGGGGCTGCCCTAACAAAGCACCACCAACTGCATGGCTTAGAACAACAGAAATGTAATGTCTCACAGTCTGGGGGCTGGAAGTCAGAAATCCAGGTGTGAGCAGAGTTGATTTCTTCTAAGAGCTGTGAGGGAAAGATCTATTCTAGGCCTTTCTCTTAGCTTCTGGTAGCATCTGGAGTTCCTTGGCTTGTAAAGCATGTACCTTCTGTGTCTGCGCATTGTTTTCACTTTGTATTTCTGTCTCTGGGTCCACAAGTCCCTTTTTATAAGGACTTCAGGCAAGTTGGATTAATGACCTCATTTAACTTGATTACCTTGTTAAAGACGGTATCCTATATAATAAAAGGGTAATAGGCAAATTGACCAAACAGTGGAACGACTGGTCGCTATGATGCGTACTGACCACCAGGGGGCAGACGCTCAATGCAGGAGCTGCCCCCTGGTGGTCAGTGCGCTCCCACAGGGGGAATGCCGCTCAGCCACAAGCTGGGCTGACAGCTGGCAAGCACAGCAGCCCGCCTCCACAGCAGCGCTAAGGATGTCAGACTGGGCCTAAGCCGTCAGTCGGACATCCCTCAAGGGCTCCCGGACTGCGAAAGGGCACAGGCCAGGCTGAGAGGACCCCCTTCTCCCCCCCCACCCCCCAGTGCACAAATGTCATGCACCAGGCCTCTAGTGTTCAAATAAGGTCACATGCTGAGGAACAGGGGGTTAGGACTCAAGTGTGTGAATTTTGGTGGGACACAATTCAACCCATCACAGCCTAAGCTCCCTTGGCAGGTTTTAGGCATTTGCTCTCATGCCTGGTAATCCAGGAGGTGGTTGAGACTCAGCCTTCCAGGGCCAGTGACCACATCTTCAAGTGTACAGTGTATCCGATGGAGCTGCCAGCGTAATTACCGGTGATTACCCAGCCGGCTCACATAAACTCAGAATTTCCTGGGGCTGCAGGCAATACAATGGCCAGCAAAAGTCAGCCTCCACCTTTCAGGAAATGTAATCCAACAGGAGAAATAAAACATTAACCAGATAATAAATACTGGGCCTGAAAGGCACAAATAATAAAGCTATAGAAGAGGGAATGCTTTCTTGTGGTTGAGAGATTAAGTGAAAGATTCGTGCAGATTAGCTTTGAATGGTCCTTCTGATCCCAGAGGTAAAGATGAGAAAGGCTAGGCATTTCCCAGGGTTAGGGTCAGGGTTAGGGTAAGGGAAAGGTGAGCATGCATTCCAGGGAAGACTAGGTCGCTGGGCTAGTTCGGAGATTCGGGAGATGGCTGGAGGCAGGAGAATGAGCAAAAGGTGGGCAAGCAGGAAAAAGCCTAATTGTGATGGGCTTTCCCCACCAGGCCATGGGGACACATTGAGAATTTTCTAGCAGGAGAACAACATAAGCAAATCATTAGGGATACTAATTTTGTTGGTAAGAATGGGCTGGGTGGAGTTAAGGAGGTGAGTGGGGAAGATAGGACACATAGGAGGCTTTGGTAGCTGTCCAAAGGTGAGGGAAAGACCTGAGTTAGGGCAGCTGCTATTGAAATAGAAAGGAAGGGGGAGTGGGAAAGTATTCGGGAAGAAAGCCCACAGAACTTATAACAGCCTAGGTGTGAAAGGAGAGGAACGAGAAGACAAACTGGTTTCAGGTTTTCAAGTCTGGGCAGTTGGGAGGGCGGGTGCTATTAAAAGAAGGGAACAGGGAAGTGCAGGGTGTGGCTGTGCAGTCCTGGCACTCCCTGCAGAGAGGAGAGGCTGGGTCCTCCCCTTCCTCCCGCCTCCCTCTGATGGCCAAGAGCAGGCGTGGCCTCCCCTGACTCCTACCTCCTTTCTTTTTTCCTTAGAAGCTGTATCTTGATCATTTAAGGCAGATGGTTGTTTCAAGGGTGTTCTTGATGTCACAGTGAAGAAATGAGAAAAGTGAGAGACCTTAAAGCAGTGTCATGGAGACGAGCAAAAGTGAGGCGATTGCAATGCTGTAAAATATATTTCTGAAAATGTCATCTTAGACAAAGTTGAGATTTACGCCCAGACACCTGTGACAATAGCATCCTGTCTTTTGGGTCAAAATAGATACCTGTATTTAGTCCTTGGTTCTCTCACTCTGACATGCATAAGATACAACTTTTATCTCCTGTGAAAGCCTCTGATCTCCTCGGTGTGAGTGTTCTGTTCCCTGCTTGGCAACTCTTCCTCCCTATCCTGTCCCAGGCCTCTCTCACTGCAGGAGCTTTGGAACCCTCTGCTAGCCAGTTCCAGGGCCTGTTGTCTAATCAGGCAGAAACTCTGATTTGGGCGAGGTGATTTCACCAGCATAATTGGGAAGTGACCATCACCAATAAAGCACAATATGCCAGAAACAACATGTAGCTAAAGCTATCTTCTTTGTGATCTGTTATCTCCGAGGGCTCAGAGGAGGCAGTCTGAGTAAGAGATGATGCTTTGGTCCCTCCAACACATGTTTCTGGACAGGGCTCAAACAGGAAAACATCTGGAAATGTCCTGAGGTCTAATGTGAGGGAACACAATGTAGACATGCAGAGAGTCAGAATGGAGTGGGATGGTGAGTCATAGAAGGCTGTGATATCACCTCCTCTGGCCTCATCATCTGCCACTTCAGAAAATAATTTAAATTCCACCAGAAACAATCCAAATGCACAACACTGGGGCATTGGCTTAAACCATTATCTTTTATCCATACACTGAAACACACTACAACTATCAAAAGGCAGGGGTAGAAGTGGCTCTATTGAGGTGGACAGATATTTGTGATCTATTGTTGATATCTGGGTTTTTTTTGTGTGTTTGAAAAGCATATATATATTAAAGGTTGAAAGTGTTATGTCCTAGTTGTATTATGGGTAACTTTTCTCTCTTCTTTTTATTTTTTTGCAATAAAAATACATTACTTGTGAAAATTTAAATTTAATAAATATTTTTTTGGATTTTTTAAAATTGGGTGACATCGGTGAATAACGTTATACAAGTTTCAGCTATACGACATTATAATTTGATGTCTATATACACTATAGCACACTCACCACTAAAAGTCTAGTTTCCATCCATGACCATATACTATTTAGGGAAATGCAAATCAAAACCACAATGAGCGATCACCTCAAGCCTGTTACAATGGCTATTATGAAAAAGACACCAAGCCAATAGAATATTGAATGTCAACAGTAACTGAAAAAAAATTTTTGAAGACAAAAAATAACAAGTGAATAAAATTATTTAACAATAACATAGGCCCTCAGAAATACTTCTTTGGTGTTAATTGGAGAGTGGCATTAGATGACTGCCAAAGTCAGCTGCGGTCCTCCCCACCCCTCTCTTCACTGCTTCCTACCACAAAGCTCCTGTCAGCGGGACTGCTCTTCTGAGCCCTGCTGGGGAGGATGGGGCTGTGATAAGCATCACTGCCTTCATTAGGGGAGGGCGGGGACCTTAAGCAGGTTGAGTAGCTCTTGCTCTGAAATCCCCAGTTAATGGAATCCTGTAGGAGGTAGAAATTAGCCTTCCTTTTTTTCCTCCTTCTGTTTTCCAGCTGCCAGCTGCTCCTCTCATGAAAAGATTTTTTTCTGGTTCCAATTCCATGACTTTGCTTTCCAGCTGCTATTGTACCCAGGCCAGCTGGTTGGCAGGGCTGGTTTTTAGGGGTATAGAGTCTTTCGGGCACACAGGGGTTAAGTGTCAAAAACAAAGTAGAAGCTCACCAGGAAATCAGGGGGCAGGGAAGGGTGATGAAGGTGGGCCTCCTTGTGTTGCTGGTCAGTCGCACCACACTGGGGTCCAGTAAGCGGGCAGGGCATTGTTCAGAACTTGAGTGCAATATTCCTGCAGCAAAACTCTCAGGGCCAAAAGAATGTCCATCAAGTGTTCCGCAGACAGCTATGCTGACTTTCGCCACTACTTGGAAGGGTTAAAATGGGTCAGATGCACCTGTTCAGCCCTGCATCGCCCTCCAAGGGGTGTCATGGCTGCCGGTGAGCGGCCTCTTGAGGCAGTTGCCACAGTGAGGAGAGTCCAGAACCATCGTGCAGCCTTAGAAAGCTGCTTGGTTGCAGGACTGCTTTGTGAGCAGTGTCTTCACACGGGGAAATGGGAAAAGGGAGCCCTGGGAACACCCAGGCTTCCCAGAACCAGGGTTGCAGCCTCTGCCTTATTCTTGGCTCCTCTGCTTTCGCCTCTGCTAAGGATTAAAGCATTCTGACATACCTCATCCAGGGGCACAGCCAGGAAATATGGAGCAGTGGTTACAAACTCTGCCCCGGACCTTGAGCTAATTACTTACTAGTAATTTCTCTGAGCTTCAGTTTCTTCCGATGTAACAGGACATACTCATCGTATATGCTTTGGAGTTGTGAAATAATAGAAAGAATTTAGAGGATGGTGCTGGGAACATACTTAGCAAGCATGTAGCAACTAGCATGGGCAGGGACAGCATCCTTCCTACCAGAGCTGAGGGCAGCCTGTGCTGGTGCTCATTCTGGAGCACCTTTGGGTGTCGGGCATTCATCTGTTAGCTGCTGGACGATGGA
The DNA here is from genome assembly GCF_014108235.1 of Myotis myotis. Taxonomy (NCBI): domain Eukaryota; kingdom Metazoa; phylum Chordata; class Mammalia; order Chiroptera; family Vespertilionidae; genus Myotis; species Myotis myotis. The sequence continues at coordinate 14,019,294 of NW_023416315.1, forward strand.
GAGTTTCCAGAGAGGGCTGGGTGGCAAGGAGGGTAATGCTATGTACCAACAAGGATGAAGTTACTTAAATATTTAACAGTCAAGTAAGGCAGCACACCAGCTGAATATAAATTGCAATGTTAAGTGTTAAATATGAATTCTTATTAGTATAAATGAGTGTTAGCTAGAGGGCTTTTATGGCTAGATTTTATCTTCCCCAACGCATGCACATACACATACACATACACATGTATACACGAGTGTGCACATGCACACACCCCTTCTGACTTTTTAAGAGGAAAACCAGAAAGCACTCAGGAAAGGTAGGGGACCAGCAGGTGTCAGACCTGGATTGCAGATGTTTGGATGCGTTGTCTCTGGGAGCTGGCGGTGTGTGCGCCAACAGCCTGCTCAGGACAGTGGCTTCCTGATGAGTCAAAGCTCTGTTTGCCGGTTGACGGGGCCTCACGGTCATGCTCTGCCCAGTGTGGATTCTGCAGTTCCCAGATTGCAGTGTCAGGGGCACAGGGCTAGGGTGGGGATATGGGAAAAGACCCCTGGGCTTGGTGGCAAATCAATGAGTTCCGTATTAGTTTGCTAAGGCTGCCTTAACAAAGTACTGCAGATTGGGTGGTATGAGCCACAGAAATTAATTTTCTCAGTTTATTCTGGAGACTAGAAGTTCGAGATCAAATTGTTAGCAGCGTTGGTTCCTTCTGAGGGCCTCTCTTTTTAGCTTACAAATGGCTGTCCTATCCCTGTGTCTTCATATCTTCCCCGTGTGTGTCTGTGTCCAAATTCCTCTTCTTATAAGGATACAGTCAGATTGGATTAGGGCCCATCCTAATGACCTCATTTTAGACCTCATCTCCAAATACGGTTAAATTGTGAGGTTCGGGGGGGGGTGTTTAAGACTTCATCATATGAATTTTGGGGCACACATAATTCAGTCCATGCCCATAACAAGCTCGTTCCTCCCAGCCTGTGTGCTCAGAGTTGTCTGCAGGCTTTTCTCTCTGGCACATGCAGGGTACACGCTCCTCTGAGATTTCCCGGTGTCTTCCTTTTCTCACTTCTTATTGTGAAAATATTCGAACACGTGGTAGAATATATACCAACCCATCTATCCCTCACCTAAGTTCAATACCGGTTAGCACTTTGTCAAATGCCATTCATTTACGTGTGTGTGTGTGTGTGTGTGTGTGTGTGTGTGTGTGTGTTTGGCACCATTTCAAAGTTACCTCGAAATACTTCAGGATACATCTTCAAAAATAAATGAATAAACAAAAGGACCTTTTTAAAACTTAGACATAATGCCATTATCATACCTAACAATAATCGCTCCATGTTCAAATTTCTTAGACTATTACCACAATGGTTTCCTTCACTAAGATTCATTATTGAAAATGGCTATGTCGCTTCAGCATATTTTTAATTTTAAAAACTCCCCCCTACTTTAATTTTTCATGATATTCACTTTATTTTTTTTTAAATATATTTTATTGATTTTTTACAGAGAGGAAGGGAGAGAGATAGAGAGTTAGAAACATCGATGAGAGAGAAACATCAATCAGCTGCCTCCTGCACACCCCCATTGGGGATGTGCCCGCAACCAAGGTACATGCCCTTGACCGGAATTGAACCTGGGACCCTTCAGTCTGCAGGCCGATGCTCTATCCACTGAGCCAAACCGGTTTCGGCTATGATATTGCCTTTAAAAAATGATTTTATTGATTTCAGAGAGGAAGGGAGAGGGAGAGAGAGATAAAAACATCAATGAGGAGAGAGAATCATTGATTGGCTGCCTCCTGCACACCCCCTACTGGGGATTGAGCCTGCAACCAACCGGGCATGTGCTCTGACCGGGAACTGAACCAGCAACCTCTTGGTGCGGGATGATGCCCATGCAACTGAGCCACACCAGCCAGAGCAGGGAAGGGACCTTTTGATTTTGTTTTTCTCTGCCTCCTTTTACAGGTAAGATGACTTATTCTGAGTATAAAGTGTATAAGAGCAGATTTTTAGTTCTCAAACTGCTGAGTGTCTTATGGATTTCTAGTCCTTGCTGGGAGTTAGAGCCACAAGCTGTTTCTGGATCTGGCTTATCTTCTGCTTCACTGGTTCATTTCAGCGGTATCTTAGTGTTAATCAGGAGGCATCGAAGTTGTTCCACCCACAAATGAAAATTGGAATCATGTGGTCTTTTCTGATAGTTCCCTTCTTTTACACCATAACCTTGACTTACCAGGCCCAGATGGCCACAGAAGAAAAGAAGGGCCTAGGCTGGAGTTAAAGGGCCATTGTCACGCAAGCCCTGGTATCGTTCCAGGATTGTCTTTGGCCTCCCTCCAAATGTCAGAAGGTAACACAAAAAGGTGCCTGTGTGTGTGTGTGTGAGTGTGTGTGTGTGTATGTATGTGTGTGTGTGTGTGTATATAGCGGTGGGACTCAGAGGCTGTGGGGACTCTTTTATTTTATTTATTTATTTATTTATTTATTTATTTATTTATTTATTTATTTTTGTGGGGCCTCTTTTAAGTCCTTGTGCAAACCTGCATAGGATCCTGTCCCCACGGTGCCCAGGGCTGCTCAGCCAGCATTTGTAAGTAATGAAGGTAGAGAGTAGGGAAGGGGAATGCGTGGCCAGGGCTCAGGCCCAACCTGTCTTCTTTTATTGTGGTAAGGTACATATAACGTACACACTTTACCATTTTAAGTGTATGATTCAGTGGCATTAGTATTTCACATTGTTGTGCAATCATCAGCACTATTTCATATCCAGCACTTTTTCATCATCCCTGACTGAAGGGCATAGAAGAAGCAACAGGAGACCCTAGGCTGGGCTGCTTTGGCTCACTGGAAAGCCAGAGAAAAGGGAAACTTGGAGACAAGTTCAGGGGGTTACCCCGGGACAACCTGCCACTACCCAGTTCTCCCCTGGTTGCAAGTCTCATGGGATCCCTTAAAGGTTAGGGGATACATACTTGTAGGGCAGTGGTTCTCAACCTTCTGGCCCTTTAAATACAGTTCCTCATGTGTGACCCAACCATAAAATTATTTTCGTTGCTACTTCATAACTGTAATGTTGCTACTGTTATGAATCGTAATGTAAATATCTGATATGCAGGGTGGTCTTAGGCGACCCCTGTGAAAGGGTTGTTCGACCGCCAAAGGGGTCGCAACCCACAGGTTGAGAACCGCTGCTGTAGGGGAAGGAAAGGGAGAAGGGAATTGGTACAGGACATGCTCCCTGGAGGGAGAGCACCACATTCTACAATTTTTAAAATTGTTTTTATTGATTTTAGAGAGAGAGGAAGGGAGAGGGAGAGAGAGAAAAAACATCGTTCGGCTACCTCCTGCATGCCCCCTACTGGGGATCAAACCCAAAACCTGAGCATGTACCCTGGCTGGGAATCGAACTGGTGACTTTGTGGTGCATGGGACAATACTCAACCAACTGAGCCACACTGGCCAGGGCTACAGTGTTTTTAAGGATAACCTGTGGACCTACAGAAATTGTAGGTTGCTGAAATTTGCAATAAAATGTACCACTAGATGGCAGTATAAATAAAGTTTTAAAAACCTTTCTAAATTTGTATGCAGGTAACTCCTACTTTTCCAAAGTTTGCATTAGGCCACTTTGATTTTACAGAAGACCTACATTAGTACCTGTTTTCGCTAAGAAAGAAATCCGAAGAGGATTTTTGCTTTAACAAAAAAAGGTGAAAAGGGAAAATAGGGCTCAGCATTTGTTTTGCAGCGAGTCCTCACAGAGACAGTGCCCATCCAGAGCAGCAGCAGTAGCCCAGCCAAGCTGCTTCCCAGGGACTACACTCAGCATCTCAGCACCAGGACCCATAGCTTTGAACTGTATCTGTGAGGCTCTGTGCTTAAAATTTTTTTAAATGTATTTATTGATTTGAGAGAGAGAGAGAGAAAGAGAGAGAGAGAGAGAGATCGAGAGAGAGAGAGATAGAGATCGAGAGATCGAGAGATCAATTTGTTATTTATGCATCATTGATTGATTCATGTATGTGCCCTGACCGGGGATCGAACCCAAAACCTTGGCGTATCGGGAGGACTCTCTAACCAACTGAGCCACCTGGCCAGTGCCAACATGTGTACTTTATCTTGGTTTATTTTGTGCATTGTTAGCAAGATGTGTCCTAAGGTAACTGCTTTGTTTTATGCCATTTTAGCTTACAAAGGTTTCATAGGAAGGCTTTACTTTTGAATAGGGGGAGAAAATTTGTAGTAAATTATGCTCTAGGAAAGCACCTTTGTCATTTTCATCACTTCATCACGTGATCAGGGCTACTGTTATTTAACTCAAAATGGGTTTCAATCACCTAGAAGAGAATTCACAAGTTTTTCAAGGTCAAAAGACCTGAAAAGTATAAGGTTTTTTTTTTTGTTGGGTTTTTTTTTTTTTAATAAAAAAAGCTTCTTCAAAAATTTTAGAAATTCCACCTTAGGAGGAAGCCAAAGATGTAAGTAAATGTTTAAACTTGGGAAGCTGTATCAGCAAGATAACATCACACCCTCTTACTTCCAGGATTCTTTCAATTCATTATTTTGGTTTGGCTAAGACTCAGCCTTTAGTCCATAATTGCAAATACAGCTGTCAATTTAGTCCTTGGGGAATTTTCTTTCAGTTAATGTCAGAGGAAAAACCAGTATTTAAGTGATTTGGGGAGCTGGGATTGACCCACAGGTTGGTTTGACTACTGAGACCCTGGGCCTATGAACTTAAGGTTGAGATAATGAAATAGATTTCCCCCATCAGAAGGGAATTCCCAGCTTTTTCTTTGGGAGAGTGAGTGGCAGGCCGTCAGAGGTGAGGGAAATGCATTTCCTCATCTCAGTTCACCAAGATTTGACTCTCACAGGATGAATTTCAATGATTTAATCCGTGGTCGGCAAATTGTGGCTCTCGAGCCACATTCGGCTCTTTGGCACCTTGAGTGTGGCTCTTCCTAAGCCTTAGGAGTACCCTAATTAAGTTAATAACAATGTACCTACCTATATAGTTTAAGTTTAAAAAATTTGGCTCTCAAAAGAAATTTCAATCGTTGTACTGTTGATATTTGGCTCTGTTGACTAATGAGTTTGCCGACCACTGATTCTAGCCGGTATCCTGCCCAGGGGAGAGAATTAATGTCTTATTTTAGAGAAGGCTGTGCATGTGTACCTGGATGCTAAGTGTTCTCAAAATAGAAAACTGACTTAGAAATAGGTTCTTTCTTTCTTTTACTCTAGCTATCATATGCAAATTATTAGTCTCTTCGAGAAAGATCATTGGAAACCAGCCAGCATCAAAGAAATGGAATCCAGCTGATCCCTTCAAGAAAATGACATTTTAGAACTTGACTTTTGAAAGGCAAACACAGGCTGACTCCTGCCCACACACCACCAAGAACCCAAGTGCATCTGAAAGCCATTGTCGAAGTATGGAGTGAGGACATCTATGGCTAAGACAATCCTCTGCCACCTTATGAGCAAATCATTTAGCCTCTCAGAGCCTCAGGTTGCTTATTTGTTAAATGGGCATAATAGTACCGCAGAGTGCAAATGAAATAATGGATGTGAAAGCACTTGTAAGCTATATGTTGCTATCCAAATATTGGTTATTTTATCGTGTCTGCCCACCTAACCCCATTGTTACCTCGCCCACCTCTAATAATGTAGACTGAGAACTGAGCATCATTGTTGTTTTCTCTCTCTTGCTCCGCACTCAGTCAGTCTTCACCTCTTCGTGTCCAACTGGAAAAGTCTCCCTTGTTCAAAACCTTTCAATGATTTCCCATTGTCTGCAGAAATAAGTCCAAACTTAAAAGAGCTGGAATTAAAAGCCTTTAGCCACTGAGCAACACCAGCCTGGTCTCCTATCTAAATAACATCAGTGAGAGGTCACATAGCCGTCAAAAGGTGTTAGTGCTGCCCTACCAGAGTGGTTCATGGGTGAGGCATGGACCCATGAAACAGGGGGTCACCGTTCAATTCCCAGTCGGGGCACATGCTTGTGTTGTGGGCTCAGTCCCTAGTATGGGGCATGTAGGAGGCAGCCGTTCAATTATTCTTCCTCATCATTGATGTTTCTATCTCTCTCTCCCTCTTCCATTCACTCTGAATCAATAAAAATATATTTTTTAAAAGGTATTAGTGCTCTAGCTTGTTTGACTCAGTGGATAGAACCTTGGCCTTCGAACTAAAAGGTCCTGGGTTCAATTCTGGTCAAGGGCACATGCCTGGGGTTGTGTGCTGGAGGCAGCTGATCAGTGATTCTCTCTCATCATTGATGTTTCTATCCCTCTCTCTCCCTCTTCCTTCCTCTCTGAAATCAATAATAATAATAATAATAATAATAATAATAATAGTAATAAAAGGTATTAGTGCTGACCAATGCTAGATTGGAGAAGCTATGTAAGCTATGTAGCCACATGCGTTAGCCAAAAATTTTTGCTTCCCACTCCCCAAATCCTGGCTTTGAGAAAGTCCATTTGAGACTTGCCTTCCTCTCTGTGACCATTTTAAGTGGATCTTACCCAGCTTTCTATGCATTCCAGCCTTCCCAAGGGTTCCTATGCTCACTCTCCTGTCCTGTAGCCTGTTCTGACATGATATTTAGTGACTTTTTGAGAGTATGCCACACCAGCCATGTCAACAGTCTCCCAAATTTACTCACCTCTTTCCATCTCCACGCTGACTATTCTAGTTTAAGCCACCATCTCCTCTCACCTTGACTACTACAGTAGCCTTCCCCCAATCTCCCTGCTTTTCTCATAATAGTCCATTTTCTTTTAAAATAGCAAGTTAATTTTTCTTATTTCATTGGACAATATTATATATATCTATAATAATAAAAGAGTAATATGCAAATTGACTGAATGGCTGAATAGCGGAATGACCATCCAGATGACCACGCTATGACACCCACTGACGCAAGGCCAGCCAAGGCAGGTGTCCCCGCCATGGCCCCACGATCACCCCACAGAGGGAGGCCCAGGCCACTGGCCAGTGGGACAGTCAATCGGGGGGCTCCACGATTGCCCCAAAGAGAAGGCCCAGGCACCGACCAGTGGGCTGCAGTGGGTGGGCGGGGCCTCCCTCTACGGGCGATCAATCGCGGGGTCCTAGGACTGCAAGAGGTCGCAGGCTGGGCTGAGGGACCCCCCCCCCCCCCGAGTGCACAAATTTTGTGTACTGGACCTCTAGTATGTATGTATATATATGTAACATTTAGGAAGCATGAAACAAATGAACGTATGAACCCTCCATTCAACAAAGATCTGGAACTACTGAAGTTGCCTGTACACGTTTCCTTGTTACAATCCCTCCCCACTCCCTAGAAGTAGCCACAATCTTGAGATTTGTTTTTATAATTCCTTTTCTCCTTTTTAAAAAGTTAAATTTATTGGGGTTACATTGGTTAATAAGATTATATATGTTTCAGGTGTACAATTCTATAATACATCATCTGTGTATTGTATTGTGTGTTCACCACCCCAAGTCATAGCTTTTGCTTCTATCTTTATAGTTTTACCACATAGGTATTTATCACTAAACATTAGATAGTTTAGTTTTGCTTGCTTTTGAGATTTACAAATGAAGCAATAGTGAATCTGCTGCAACTCTCCCCTTCCCCCAACGTTTCATATATATATATATATATATATATATATATATATATATATATATATATATATAACACATAATCATTTATGTTGGTGTTTGTAAATTAGGTTTATTCATTTTCATGCTTATAGTAGTATTAAATTAACTAAAAATAAATTGTGCATAATCTATTATTTATTTATCTATTCTCTGTTGATATTTGTGTTTTCCATTTTCATGCATGTGTTTTGCAAGAGTTTTTCCAGCCTATATCCTTAGGAATAGAATTGATGAATTTAGTGTTGCTAATGTTCAATTTTACAAGATAATGCCAAATTGTTTTTCAAAGAGATCATACTAATTTTTATTCTTACCGATAGTATTAAGAAATTCCATTTCTGCACAACCATACCAATGCTTAATATTTTTAGACTTATATTCATACTAGAATAATGGGTAATATTATCATTGTGCAATAAACTGACATTTTTTGATTACTAATGAAGTTGAGTATCTTTTCATGTTTGTCATTTGTGTTTCCTTTTCTGGTAAATTCTGTAAATACCTTTCAGTCATTTTTTTCCTTTTTTTGGCTAAGAAATTGATTTTTAAGAGTTTATTATATTACTTTGTATTGTTATCCTTTACCAGTAACCTATTTAGCATATACCTTCTCCCAATTTGTGGCTTTTAGTTTTTGTTTTATAGAATATTTTGATGAACATACATTTTTTATTTGAATCTAGTTGAATTGATCAATTATTTCCTTTATGATATTGTTTTGCTCAATAAGTCCTTTCCTTTTCTGAGATTATATTTTCTTTTAAAATTTAAAATTCTGCCTTTCACAGTTAAGTCTTTAATTCATTTGGAGTAGGTTTTTGTGTACAATGTGAGGTAGATATTTAATTTTATTTCTTTTTCCCAAGTAGATAACCATGAAGAACTGTGAAGAGTCTGATAGTTTATCCTACTTGCAAACTAAGAAGCTAGCCTGCCAGTCTATGGATGCTGGCAGAACACAAGACCCCCAGGCCAGCACAGCGAGCAGCAAGCTGCTGTTGGTTCCCTTGCCACATTCTCAGAGACCCTACGAGAAGAGGGCTGCCTCGCACTTGTGTTGCACTGGGTTGCATTGTAGGAGAGGAACACTGAGCTAAGGGACCCTGAATCTTTTATAATGAGCAATGAGCCAGTCTGATCTTTGCCCAAGAGGGACACGGTATCTTTGTTACAGAACAGTGAACAAACCTACTCTTTGCTCTGGAGGGAGAGCTTGTTTGTCCTGTCCCAGGCTGCTTGCTACCTAAAGAGTCTTGAAAACAGCTGGGAGTAGAGGCAGTCTGTGTTTCGGCTCATAAGATGTTCAGAAACAGAAGACGCTCAGACTTTGTTGACCTTATTTGGCGAGATCTATGTTGCTTCCTCCCGACAAGATGTGTGTTTGTGCTGCCAACTACTGGGCTCTAGCAAGCTCTTTAATTTTTTTTAAAAAAATATGTAATATCTATGGAGCATGTAAGATAGAATTCTAGACTTTAGGGAACCAAATCCATGGGTTAAAACTTTCAGGAGTGACTATTCCTCTTTTTCTTTACTTTTTCCCCCCTCCATCTAGAGCCAGTGTGGAGTTAAGAATTCTTGATACCTTTCTTTTGTTGCTAGCATGAATATTTTTCCTGGGCCACCCTTGTCTGAGGTTATGGCTCTCTTCAAGTGTCCAGGTTTAGGGTGGGATTCTCAAATTTAGCTCATCCAGTTCCAATGGCCCAAGGCTGCCTCCCATTCCCGACTCTGTATGGGAATGCCTTCAGGCACTCCCAGTGTTTGCATTTGCTTACACTTCACACACAGTTTCCAGTTTACTCTTCTTTTTCTTTTTTACGCCCATTGGGATTTCTCTGGTTTTGCTGCAAGCTAAGCCGCCTATTAAAAAAACAAGCTCACTGTAATTATCCAAGACGTAGTAGTATTGTATAAGGAAGGCTTTTTGGAATATCTAGTTCATACGGCTACAAGCAGAAGCCAAGAGTGATCTTTTAAAAATGTAAAATAATTTGCATGGCTCTTCTCTTAAGGCTCTCAAATGGCTTTTTCTCACACTTAAAAAATGTACCAACCATCTTGGCCTCCAAAGCGCAGAGCTGTTCACATCACCTGCCTCTGTGTCTGGCTGCCCCTCAAGTGTGATCTTTCTCCTGCGTGAGAGCCTTTACACTGGTGCTCGTGTGTGGCATGTTCTTCCCCACTTCTTCACCTGGCTGGCTCATTCTTCTCATGCTCATTTAAGTGCCACCTTTTCATAGCAGCTTTCCGTGATTAGCCTTCCATTATCACCATTTTAATTCTGTCCAAGGTACCTAGTGCGTATTAGCTGACACCTTCCCGTTCATTGTCTCTTTTCCTACTAGAACCCAAGGCCTTGTTTAGGTTCAAGGGACCTTGCTTATCTGGTTTACCACTGTCTTCTCAGGGTTTAGAACAGTCCCTGGCACACAGTAGGGACTCAATACTTGTTTGTTGAGTGACTAGAACTGAACATGGATTACTTAGTCTCTTTAGATAGGAACTAGGTTCTCCAGTGCCCGCTACTTCCTATTATGTCCCCAACCCAGCCTGCTTCGCTTTGTTGTTATTTACCAACCTGGCCCCATAGGCATTTAAATTTTTAATCCCTGATCATAAATGTCACTCTAATTATCGTCAGCATTTTGAGAGCAGAGGCTGTGTCTTATGTGTTTTTTTTTTCCTTCTTCTTTTCTGGCTTCAATGCCTTGCATATGGTAGGAGGGGAAGGAATGAACAGTCATTGAATATCTCCTACCTGTCAAGCACAACACCACCACTATAATTTATATCCTCAAAACACCACTATGGGGCCAGGTATTATTATTTATGTCCATTTTATAGACAAGGACACTGAGATTTAGAGTTGTTCAGAGTCGTATAGTAAATGAAAGATCTGGCATTGGAACCCACCCAACAACACATACTCAGGATGAACTGTTGACAAAGCGTTGCTCATGTCTGAGGAACAGGTGACTGCTTTCAATGTGCAAAGTAAAGATCGAGCAATTAATTCAATATTTCAGGTCAAGCTTTACTTGGATAGCCTGACTTTTTACTTACCAATTTTATTCCAATGAGTATATGAAGATTTAGCTTGAGGCATGTCTGTCTATATTTGGTTAGAAGAGGCTTTGGAGATGCTAATCATGTCTTCTAAGGGTCCTCTATATCTAATAAATGTCTGTTGGTAGCACATATTATGGAATCTGACAAGATTTTTTGAAGACACCTATTTCAGTCAATTCATCACCTATGGGTGACCACTTTGTAAGTTATATAAACGTCTAATCAGGGGATTGTACACCTGAAACAAATATAATATTGTAATTAAAAAGAAAAATAAGAAATAAATGAAAAATTCAGTAAAAAAATCATCACCTGACCCTGGGTTACTGGACAAAGACAGACACTGAATGCACTGAATGTGTGCCATGCAGCCAAGCAATGTTTAAAATAACAAAATCTTATTTTTATTTTTTTTTACAGAAATTCAGGTATTCCAACAAATTTCTTTACATTTCCTGGACCTTAAAAAATTACACACAACTTTTGGACGCAATACAATGGAACAGAATGAGAAAGGGAGTCACTTTATTTTTAAAAAAAAGATAAAAACATACTTCTTATACGTAACATTTAGTGATTTACACGTGTATTACCTATGTACAAATGGTACATCATCACTGACTGATTTTCAGAGCACTGTGGTATGTATGCTAAATTACACTTAGGTTTTATGGGAAAAAAAGTTTAACAAAACATTTGCATGTGGATAGAAAACACTTTCAATTTTTTAAACACCACTATTAGTGATGAGAAACTCCCAATGGAATCTGTAATTTACATGGGTTAGAGAGAGCCAATACCTTTTACTTTATTGCAGATAAAGTAGAGAGGTACTTCCCTTTAAATAAAAGATAAATTCTTGAAAAGTTGTGTGTAATTAAGTTTATTAAGTAGGGTGTTTTGAATGCACCGGGAGAGCTAATAGCTAAAACAAAAGTAACTCCCAGAATGGCTACTTTCCAGATAAAAAGTAGTCCCTAAATTTAGTTCTTTAGAAAACCCATATCTTTGTGAATTGGGTTTCACTGATTTGAGCATACTTGTAACATACTCTTAGCCATTTGAAACATAATCTTGTTTATGGTGAAAAGATGGCGACTGCCAGAAATATTTGTCAAAAATACGGGTGTGGCCCTAATAGAGAGAAGAGAAATCAATTGTGATTTGTATCACTTCTTGTATTATCCTCCACCGCTGCTCCAGTGACATATATGCCAATTTTATCTTAATTTTGAGTCTAAAAATGAAGGCATGTTTTCTGCTCAGGTACAGAATATGGTTTGGCTTACACTGATTATCCCTGCATGGTCATTTTAGCTTGCGATCTTTCTCAAGCAATTGACTACTTCATTATTAAATATTTTTTCTGTTGTTGCATTTGGCAGGCTACATGGTGAGGGTGCTGGTGGGGGAGACCTGGGAGGGAAAGATTGTTGAAGACAACTGATCAGTTGTAACTACCTTCAGGTGCCAACCAACTGAAAAAATTGAGTATTTTTGAAACCAACGTTAGTAAACAAAAAGGCAATTTACTCCTACCCAGTTTCTTTGATCTGTATAAGTATATATTCATTTATTTCTAAGGCTATTAAATTATTATTTATTTAGTACCACTTACTATCATTTAGAAATAGGTTTAATGGAATGATTTGTTTGTTTTTAAAACAAAAATGAGTGTGTCAGTAAGGGAAAGAAAGGAGATGGACTTCTCATGACATGTGTGGGAAAGAAATAGGGAAAAAAAGGAGGAGATATTTCATATGCCTATTTAGAAAGTATGTTAAATTCTTATGGATATACTAGGAAGAATTAGAAAAAGTATTTATCTGATAGCAGCCTCTATATTATATGTGAGCATCGAAGGTGAAAATGAGCTTTCTACATTTTTCAGAGTTCCTTGATGCTGTTTCCTGAAAGGTGGGAAATTTACTATGTTTCTCGGGAACCTGTGATGTGGATGTACTTCCTGTAATATACAGCTTGATGGAGTCATAGTATACGTCAGAAACACTTTCTCAGTAATAACTCGTACAGACATTAAACTGAACACAGACTCGGTAAAAACTCTGAAGCTTTACATCTCTTAACTGATTGTTCCTAATTACACAGTGGAATAAATGAACAGCAGAGATGGGGAAGCCAAAGGTCATGGCCCCTATGAAGATATTCAGAGGCATTTTCTAAGACGCTTCCTCAATAAATGATGCTTGATTAGTCTCCTGACTACTGAGATAGAAATACTTTAGGATTGACTGCCTTTTTATATATAATGTTAAAAGATTAAAGCTTTTTGTTTTCAGTTTGATTAAAAAAGGACAGTTTACAAACCTCAGTACATATATATTTAACATGTTAATTCTAGCATGTTTATATTCCTCTTTCTTGAAATATTTCCTGAATATGATTTCTTATGAATGTAATTTCTGGTGAATGTATCTGATCTTATACAATGATAGTTTCCTATGAGCTGGTGTTTAATCCATAATCACATCTCCTTTTAGAAAATCACTACCATCTCTGATCTGATTTGACAAAGTGGGTGTTTCATTCTTGTTCATATCCATCTCCATATCCAATCTCTCCCCAGTGTCTTCTTTCTTGATGTTGATGTACAAAAGCTGTTATTCGATTTGTTTAGCTTGTGCTCATTCTAGAGAATATTGGCTTAGCAGAACTGCAGGTGGGTGATGGGGAAGAGAAAGAGAAAAGAAAAAGAGCGTCATTTTTTTAGCAAGATTTTTGTGCATATTTATCACAGAAAAACCACACTAACAAATGGTTCAAATGCATTTGTCATCAAAGAAGACTGAAGAGGTTTCTGTTCATTAAACAAACAGCATCGTGTTCTAGCAAGCACCTCCCTCTTCCTCCCATAGCCCAGACACGTGTATTCCCTACATCTGCGTGAAGATTACAGGCTGCTTTGAAAAAGCAAGGAAGAATGAGAAATGATCCCAAGCATCACCGATTTATTTATTTATTTATTTATTGCCTGACATAAAAAAATGTCTCATTTGAGTGTTTTCCTTTTTCCTCCAAGTTTCATTTATTTATCATACAATCAACATTATAACGTTGAGGAAAGAAATGATTATAAAGATAAATCATTCACAATCCAGTCACATTGAGATACCAACGATTTTACTTCCATTCCTTATCTAAGTGTGCACTTACTTTATATAGTTGGCATCATGGTATAGATGACACTGTTAACATATTTAAAACAATTTTCTACATTTCCACTCTCTGCATCATCAGCATCAATTTTTTAATGGCTGCATAATATTCCATTCCATTCTCATTTCTTTTCATTGCATGTTCAACCTTCCATTCTCACTATTTCACCATTGTCAGATATGTAGATTGTTTCATTTTTTAAAAATTATTGTCAATAATGAATATCTTTGCATATAAAGTTCTATTTTTTGTTCTTTTACATTCTTTCAATTTTTAAATTTTTAATCCTCAGATGAGGGTATATTGTTAAATTTTATTTTAGAGAGGGAGGAACGGAGAGATAGATACATAGATACATAGATAGACAGATAGGTAGAAACATTGATTAATTGCTTCCCATAAGTGCCCCGACTGGGATTGAACCCTCAGCCTGGGTATGTGCCCTGACCAGAATTGAACCTACCACCTTTTGGCATTGGGGATGATACTCCAACCAACTGGGACAAAGGGAAATGGGACCTTGGAAATTCAGGGTTTGATTCCAAAGAAATAAAGCTTTCTATAATACCTCATTCTCCCATGTGATTCTCAGAAAATCCCTTTTCTTGTGACATTGCAAGAAGACCACTTCCTATCACATGATCTCACTCATTTATGGAATATAATGAACAACATAAACTGATAAACAAAAACAGATCCAGAGACAGAGAAGCATCGATCAGACCATCAAACCTCAGAGGGAAGGTAGGGGAGGGTGGGGATAAGGGGGAGAGATCAACCAAAGGACTTATATGCAAGCATATAGGCCTAACCCAGTGGTTCTCAACCTTCCTAATGCCGTGACCCTTTAATACAGTTCCTCATGTTGTGCTGACCCCCAACCATAAAATTATTTTCATTGCTACTTCATAATTGTAATTTTGCTACTGTTATGAATCATAACGTAAATATCTCATATGCAGGATGTATTTTCATTGTTACAAATTGAACATTAATTAAAGCATAGTGATTAACCACAAAAACAATCTGTAATTATATATGTGTTTTCCGATGGTCTTAGGCGACCCCTGTGAAAGGGTTGTTCGACCTCCAAAGGGGTCGCGACCCCCAGGTTGAGAACCGCTGGCCTAACCAATGGACACAGACAACAGGGGGGTTGAGGGCATGAGTGGGGGGTATGGGGGGTAATGTGGGGATAAGGACACATATGTAATAACTTAATCAATAAAAAAAAAAAAGAAGACCACTTCCACCACCAACAGGTGAGGACAAAGAGGGCTCCCCACTGATAACACTACCAGTCTCAATGCGGTTTCTTCTTTAAATCCCTAGTTGTAGGGCTTCTATTCAGTTAGATTTCAGGTGATTCTGAGTGATTGTTGTTCTGTAGTTTAGTTGTAATTTTGATGTGGTTGTGGGAGGATGCAAGTACCGAGTTTACCTACACTGCCATCTTGACTGGATATCCTCAACCTTTCCTTCTTCTTATTTTCTTTTTAATATTTTTATTGATTTCAGAGAGCAAGGAAGAGGGAGAGAGAGAAACATCAATAATGAGAGAGAATTATTGATAGGCTGCCTCTTGCACGCTCCTGGGGATCGAGCCCGCAACCTGGGCATGTGACCTTGACCGGAATTAAGCCTGGGACCCTTTAGTCCGCAGGCCAATGCTCTATCCATAGCGCCAAACCAGCTAGGACAACCCTTCCTTCTTAAAGCTCTCTTCATTGTTCAATTGTTAACATTGGGACTATACTGCCCACACATCATGTCAGTCTTGGGCAGGAAGTTGAGGAGTGAATGGAAAAATAAGAGAGTGAAGTCAGTGAACCAGGCCTGGATTGGGTGAGGTCAGTGAGGCTCCAGGGTACAAGATTTAAGAAGGTGCTCACTGTCAGGGTTGTGCAAATGTAGGGTGAGTGCCTTCTTAGAAATATCAGGGGGAACACTTTGTTTAGGTACCTCATTGGCCTCATCCTGGTCCCAGTCCTGCTGGTGCACACAGGCTGCTCATCATAAAGCCTCCTAGGGATGTTTGATTGAGTTTGAGTTACTTAGACACTGCTACCACTGTGGTTTTTTTGTTTCCTAGTGCATGACACCACTATGCAATAGGAGCGCCAAGGTATGCGAGAATTCTGCAGACCAAGGCTGGCTAAAAATAACCAGCATATTTGTTCCAGCAGTGATCAGAACACAAACACTCCCCACACAATCTCAGGAAAACCACTTTGCTGTGGGGAGTAAAATTAGAATGCCGCTACAATTACTTAAATGGCATGCACAATGAGGAATTCTCCACCTGAAGCTGTGGTTCTCAACCTTCTGGCCCTTTAAATACAGTTCCTCATGTTGTGACCCAACCATAAAATTATTTTCGTTGCTACTTCATAGCTGTAATGTTGCTACTGTTATGAATCGTAATGTAAATATCTGATATGCAGGATGGTCTTAGGCGACCCCTGTGAAAGGGTCGTTCGACCGCCAAAAGGGTCGCGACCCACAGGTTGAGAACCGCTGAAGGCTTGGAAAAGACTGGCCCTTTAAGTGAAACCAGTAGGTGAAAGAGGACAAAAGGCAGGGTTTTCCTCTGCGGACATTGCCATTACTCCTCCAGTCTAATGACTATGAGACACAAAGGCAGTTTGAGAGTCTAGTGGGAGCATTAGTGTGGTTACACTGTGATCTTCACTTTGTAAAACATTCTGCTCCCCTACCCCCGCCCCCCCCCCCCCACAAAAAAAAATTTAGCTTAACATTTCCCGTGCACCATGGATATTGCATCATTCAGGGAAGGCAATTTAAAAGATGTCATATTCTTCCATGTTTGTACAGAGCAGGACAGAATAAAAAGTCATTTGGTGATGCTTTAGATCTTTGTTCAATCAGGTTTGTCCTTGTAACACGTCATGGGCTCTGACTAGCCTATGTTCCAATTCCATGGGGATCTTTGCAAATCCTTTTGAAGCTGTCATTTGAACCACTGTGCATGAGAGCAGCATTTATAATGGCCACCTTGTCTTGACTATGTAAATGGTTTGTTGTTGAATTTTCTATGTGTTCGCAGACTCTGAAAGGTCTCCTGGGTCAGCTTCTGCTGGTTGTTTCTATCTGACCTATTCAGTTAGGGCCTGGAGTCCCCAAGGTCATGATAGCTTGGGGAGGCAGGTATGGTCTCAGTGGAAAAAGTATTTGGTGGGAATATCAGACTTTTGGCAGAATGGCTTACAAGATCTTTGTTGTGGAAGTAAATAAGTCAGAGAAAGACAAATACCACATGATTTCACTTATTTGTGTAATCTAAAGAATAATATAAATGAACAAACAAAACAGAAACAGACTCATAGATACAGAGAACAGACTGATAGTTGCCATTGGGGAGAGGGATTGGGAGACTGGGCGAAAAAGGTGAAGAAATTGAGAAGTACATATTAGTATGCACAAAACAGCCACGGGTACAGCATAGAAAATGTGGTCAATAATATTGTATTAACTCTGTATGGTGTCAGGTGGGTACTGGCAATATTGAGGGCAACGCTTTGTGAAGTATATGATCTTTTATGCTGTACACCTGAAACCAACACAAAATAATACTGAATGTAAACTAATTGGAAAAAAAATTTAAAAATGAGTATAGGAAGAATTCCAGGCCGTTTTTCCCCTCATTGGCTGTGTAGGCTTAGTCATTTTATCCTATTCTCTTGTTTCAGACTGCACTCACCTCTCACAGGGCCTTCTGACACCCTTTATCTCTGGGAGATTGAACAGTGCCTTGGCAATAATATCCCACCATCTACATCCTCAGGTGCTTTAGACATGATGTGTCCTGCAGTGGGCGTGGCAGGTTAAAGATGGCTGCATGATTCTTTTCCATTCTTCCCATTGACAAGTAGGGTCTATGTTCCCTACCTGGGTGCTAAGCGTATATATAGGCAGTTTATTTTTTATTGTGGTAAAAATCACATAAAGTAAGATTTACCATCTTAACCATTTAAAAAAAATATACATTTGTATTGATTTCAGAGGGGAAGGGAGATGGAGAGACAGAAACATCAATGATGAGAGAGAGTCATTGATTGGCTGCCTCCTGCATGCCACCATTGGGGATTGAGCCCGCAACTCGGGCATGTGCCCTGACCTGGAATTGAACCGAGAGACCTCCTGGTTCATAGGTCGAGGCTCTTTCTGTTTGATTTGTTGTTTAGGGGGCTCAACCACGGAGCAACGTTGGCTAAGCTGATCTTTACCATTTTTAAGTGTTCAGTTCAGTAGTGGTAAGTATATGTACATTGTTGTGGAGCTGATCTCTAGAACTTTTCCATCTTGCAAGTGTGAAACTCTACAGCCACTAAACAACACTCCTCCTTCTCCGCTCCCTCATCCCTTAGTACCCCCCCCCATTTTGCTTTCTCTTTCTATGAATTTGATGACTTTAGATAGCTCCTATATGTGGAATCATACAGTGTCTTTTTGTGACTGGCATATTTCACTTAGCATATAACATACTCAAAGTTCATTCATGTAGCATGTAACAAGATTCTTTTCTTTTCAGACTGAATAATATTCTATTGAATGGCTATAACATTATATTTATCCAGTCATCTATCAATGGACACTTGGGTTGCTTCTACCTCTTAGCTGTTGTGAGTAGTGCTGTTATGAACATAGGTGTGCAAATATCTCTTTGAGACCCTGCTTTCATTCTTTGGGATAGATATCCAGAAGTGGAATTGCTGGATCATATAGTAGTTTCATTTTTAATTTTTTTGAGGAAAATGTCCATAATGTTTTCTATTGCACCATTTTTATACTAACACTAGCAGTGCACAAGGGTTCAGATTTCTTCACATCTCTCCACCACTTGTTATTTTCTGTTTGTTTTTTTTCTTATTGCTTATTTGGAATACACACTTCAAATAACTCTCCAGGGTTTTGTAGGCACCAAGGATGACATCCAAGTGCTGGAAATACAATTTAATTTGAGAAAAGCCTTTGGCTGGAAAAAGAAGGTAAGGTGCCAACAGACTTAACCCTGGGGGAAGATTGTTGTTTTATGGATGTGGTCATACATCAGTCAAATCATGGGCCCAGTAAGGACATTTCTGGAAAGCTTAGAAATCAGTTGTGGTCCTAGTTCCCCATAAACCTATTTTCTGGGATTTTAAGGTTTCTCTGTGATGATGATAATAGCAACATTAATGCCTCAATTAAGAAATTGAATAAAGAAATTTCATACAGCCACTTAAAATGAATGTGGATCTGTATAAAGTGAGTGGCATCCATGACATAGTAAATGAAAAAAGCAGGTTATTAAATAGCATGTAGAGTGTGATCCCATTGTTAAAAATGAAATATATTCATATGTACATAGAAAAAACATGGATGGATCTACTTCATAATATGCAATTGAACTCTGAATAACAGATTTAGAATGTCACTTTCTGTATTACTTGATTGATTTTTTCCCTCTTCTTTCCCAGTGAAATGAGCATGCATTAGTTTAATAATTAGAAGAAATGTGCTATCATCATTTTGAAAAATTAAGTGCCTTGGAAAGAAAATGAAATTAAACATTCTACCATCGTCAACATCTTCATGGATTTGTGTTTGTATCTCTGCGATTGTGATTAGGAGATAGTCTTCAGACTGAGCACGCCAAAGGGATATCCCTGTGGGTATTTCTAAGCATACCTTTTGCCACCTGCATAGACACTCAATGCATTCCTTAATACATCACACCATGCACTTTAGTTGAACGAATAAACACTGAAAAGTGAGACTGACAAGCAAAATATTGCAAAAGATGAACAGTTTCATAAGGACTGGAAGAAGTCATAACAATGAAAAACAATAACTTCCAATTTCTTCTTCTTAGATTTGGATTAACTTGTGTTCAAGGTGATTCAATGGATCCTAGAATCAAGGCAGAGCAGGGCAGGGGCTAAGTCACTGTGAGCAAAGTCCCCAAAAGGTGTTTCCCATTAGCTTGTCTACACCATCTCTCTCCTCTTCACCATTGTTGCCTTTGGTGGCTGTCACAGATAGGAGGGCTGAACGATGCTTCCCCAGAGCACACACCATTGCTTTCTTGTCCGTTGCTTGTTCACGGTAATAGGACATTCCTCCACAGATACGGAACAGATTACTGGTTCTTAGACAGGTTTCCCAACCTCCAACCTGGCTTTGATGATTTTAACCATGATTCAGGGGAATTGCTCTTGGTCCATACAAGACAATGCCAATTCAGGGACCATTCCAAATTTAGCAATTGGATGTCACTCATATGAGAGGAAAGTTGGGATGCAAGAAGGCAAGGCACCCAGATTAGCAGGAAGGCTGAACAGATTTGTCCTGACAGCTGCAATAGGTGCCTCAGTAGCCATGTGACAAATAGGAATGATCTAGCATTGGATATTAAAAGAAAATTAAACAAACATTCAGTGATCACCTCCTCTGGTCCTCAGCAGGCAGGGTGTGAGGCAAACAGGGGCACTGCTGGTGACCTTCTGGGCACCACAGCCCATCTGTTCTCATCCCCCAGCAGCAACCCCATAGGCCTTCTTGGGAGCCACATTCAACCTGGATGTCAGGTAAACAAACAGACTACAGAACAAAACACAAAGGCGGTCCGGTCCTCAACCTAAACCTGGTTGGCTGCTGAAGGTGTTTTGGCAGAGCCTGGCTTCCTGGTTGTTCCTTCTGGAGCCTCTGGCCTGAATTCCTTTCCTTCCTGCTAGCAGCTTATTCCAGCTCTGGCACAAGGTTTTACCAGGCAAGTGTTTAGATCCCACGGAGGAGGAGGGACTGACTGTTCATTCTAAAGGGACAAACACAGTCAATTTAGGGGCTTAATTTCAGCCCCTACATGTGAACATCAAGCCAGGAGCTTGGAGCAGGGCCTTTGGACAATTTTTTCCTTGAGATCCATAGGGAGCTGAAATGGGGGGAAGAGAGGGATGGAGAACAAATTCAAAAGATGAGCAGGTCTAACGGCCTGGTGACTACTTAGCCCAGTGGTCGGCAAACCGCGGCTTGCGAGCCACATGAGGCTCTTTGGCCCCTTGAGTGTGGCTCTTCCATAAAATAGAACGTGCGGGCGCACACGGACAGTGCGATCGAAACTTCGTGGCCCATGTGCAGAAGTCGGTTTTCGGAAAGGAGATAGACGAAACAAGTATGCAAGACGAGTGTGGATGGGAGAGTTGGAAGGGGTCGACCTCAGCGAACGTACCTGAATCAGATTGAGGACATTTTTAGGAAAGGCCAGCTTAGGAGTACCCTAATTAAGTGAATAACAATGTACCTACCTATATAGTTTAAGCTTAAAAAATTTGGCTCTCAAAAGAAATTTCAATCGTTGTACTGTTGATATTTGGCTCTGTTGACTAATGAGTTTGCTGACCACTGGTCTAGACGAGTCTCAACAGGGCTGACTGGGCACTTCAAGTCTCTGCCACGTATCTGTTCCATGCCAGTAGCTACCTCAGGAATGTCCTCATGGAGATGACAGAAGCACAAGAGTGAGCAAGGCCTCTCGAGTTGTAGACTTAGAAGCAGCATACTTGCACTTCTGCTTCATTCTATTACCCAAAGCCAGGCACATGGTCAAGTCCAGAGACAGAGGCAGAGGACACTTCAAAGTTAAATGGCCAAGGGGGTGGATGCAGAGAGGGTAAAAGATCATTCAACCCATCAGCAAGACCTATCAATTCTACCTTAGAAATACTTTCCACACCTGTCCAATACTCCTTCTATCTTATTGCTCCCACCACTTCAGTTCACCATGATCTCTCTTACCTATCACCACCTGACTGCTCTGTCCAAATCTTTCTTGTCCATTCCTTCTCAGACCACTCTCAATGCAGCAACGAGAATAAACTTAAAAAGAAAACCTGCTCTGACCACTCATTTAATTAAGTCTGCCAAATGGTTTCCTATTTGGCAGGATACAGGTGAAAATCCTGACTAAGGCCTGACTTGTTTTCAGTTTTCAACTGAGGGGTTATTTTAAAGCAAATAGGTGAACCTGGTGAAAGGGAGAAAGAGAGTGAAGAGGGAGCGTGGGAAAGAGAGGCTTTGTAATGACTTCCATGTGAGGACAGCCTGGGACCCCTGTCTCCAACCTCATCTCCTTCCATCCTTTCTTTCACATTATGGTTGAAACACATCATAATTCCCCAACTTGTACATTATTTCAAGCTTCTGGGGTCTTACTTGGACTGCTCTGTGTCCAAGTAGAGAAGTAGAGTTCTTTGTCCCTCCATTTGGTACGGCTTAAGACCCTCTACCTTACGCCCTAAAAAAAAAAGAGAGGAGAAGAGCGCAGATTGGTTTGGCTCAGTGGATAGAGCGTTGGCCTGAGGGGCAGGCTTTTTGGACAGGAGGAGAGAGGGGCAATATACTGATAAGACATCTCCCTAGGTCACCTGCTGCGATGGTCTCCTGAAGAACTAACAAACTACAACCTCCCTGATGTCTGCTCAATTTCAGCCTCCATGACCCCTTCCTCCCTTGTCACCTAGCAATAACAGCCATTGTCCTTTAAAAGAGCAGGCCTCAGTTTATTTCTTGCCCTTGTATTGATTAGCAATGCACCAGCCCTTTCCCTTCAGGGAAAGTATAAATAAACTTTCTCTCTGCATCTATCCCTTTGTTGGGAGCACAGGTCCTCAGACGCCAGGTATTAGACGAAGAGATGGGAAGTTGTAGGCATATAAAGGAGAGACTAGTGTAGACCAAGTAACCATTGCTACTACAGGAGCCATCAGGCAAAGTAGCCCCACAAAAGTAGCCCCATAAAGGCAGCCGCGCAAAGTGGCCCAGCCCACCTAGCTGGTCAGTGGTAACTTATATACACGCTCAAACAGAAGAGGCCTCCTGCCAATTCGAGATGCTCGTGCTATATTAACATAAACAGGTGACATCCTCGCCTGCAGGCAAGCATATGGCGAGTTTGCCTTGATCATCTGGCGTACTCTGATTAGGGTTCCCACACTCTTCTTTTAGTTAAGAATTACTTCACAGCCTGCATCACGCGCCAAAAAACAAAACAAAACCCCAACAAGGAGAAAGGTCAACAATGGTAGGGCAAGTCCTGAACCATGTAAGGTGTTTTGATTTTTTTTTTTTTTTTTAATGCAGTGGGACGCCATTGAAGAGGAGGGAGGTGATGTGAATTATGTAATAAAAGGTTCAGCTATGGCTGTATAGGGCACTGAGATTGTGGGAGTAAGAGTGGAAGCAGCGGGTACCATTAGGAGACAATGAAGGCGTCTGGATGAGAGGTGATATGTCTCATACAAGGCTGGTAGTACTGGAGGTGGTGAATGGCAGTGAGATTCAAATGTGTTCTTAAGTCAGAGCCAGCAGGATTCGGTGACCGGTTGGATGAAAGAGAGAGAGAGAGAGAGGGTGGGGAGAGAGACTCGTGGATGCCTCTGAAGTTTGTGATCCATTTGGGTGAGTCCAGTACTACTTCACTGGGGGAGAAACATATTATTTTGGAGGAAAATCAGTTTAGGTTTGTACATGTTAAAGTTTGAGCTGTCTGTTAGACGTCTAGGCCCTGGGGATGAGATAGCGAAGGCAGTTAGACATAAATAAGGGTCTTCAGTGCAAGGGAGAGGTTGGAGCTGGAGAGGCATATTGAGTCATCAGTTGTACAGCTGGTATTGAAAACTGTGCAATCAACTCTGGCTGCTTTGGCTTAGTGAATAAACCGTCCGCCTGCGGACTGAAGGGCCCCGGTTTGAATCCGGTCAAGGGCACAAGCCCAGGTTTCGGGCTTGATCCCCAGTGGGGGGCGTGCAGGAGACGGACAATCAATGATTCTTTCATCATTGATGTTTCTATCTCTCCCTACCTCTCCCTTCCTCTGTGAAATCAATAAAAATATATTAAAAACAAACAAACAACTAAAACTGTGCGATCAGAAGAATTCCCTGAGGGCTGTAAAAGGGGAGGGGAAAGCCCAAGCACGGGCCTGTGCCACACTTAGTCTCAGCAGAGGGAGCAGTGGTCTGCCTGGCAGCAGCAAAGAGGAGTGAAGGGGCGACTCTCGCATATGCATATTAAAAAATCAAACAGCACAGCAAATAAAATAGAAGCCGCCATTGTGACGGTCTTTGGGATAGAGTGGAAGGAGAGCAGCTGGGCCATTTTCCCATTAGTCCATTCTGTATCTGGACAAGCTAGGAGCACCAAATGTTATGGGGGTGGGGGTATTTGAGAGGCTTCTCCTTCCTTCCCCTATTCTCTGCCCCCCCACCCCCCCTATTACTCCTTTGTTAACCTTTCCTAAATTTCCTATTCTTCCTCCTTTGCCTTCTACTTCTCTCCTTCCCTCCTCTTCCCTAGTCAGCAGCCTTTGGCTAAATTTTAGTTGGTTGTGGTAGGAGAAATGGTCTGCTAAGTCACACACTCTTCCTTTGATGGGTATATAAAGGCTTCCCCTGAGGCACTGGTCACAGGGAAGGTCGTGTTTTTCTTTTAAACATCCATCCCACACATTTCACTAATTGGAAATTCATTAAGGTTTGCAAAGTGTCAGAATGTAAATTCTCCTAAAAGGGGAGTTTATTTGTTCTTCACAGTTCAGTGTGAATTGCTTTAACCAGATAATCAGCTAATTTCCCTCCTATCAGCTGATTGAAATCAATTTCTCTCTCCATTATATTCCTTCTCCATTCAAAACAAAACAAAAAACAACTCACTAAAACTCGGCAGAGATTCTCAAGCTTTATCATGCATAAATTCATGTAGGAAACTCATTAAAATGCAGATCCCTAGGTTCCATTCCCAGAACTTCCAACTTCATAAGTCCAGACGGTTCTGATGCAGGCGGCTTGTGAACCACACCGGGGAAATACTGGGACACAGAGGGCTGGCCAGAACTTGGGCAGTCACAGGGTATTTCTGTGGAGAACATGCCTGGCGCACGGTCAGAAGAAAGGCCTTTGACCTGACAGCAATGAAGGAGGCCTCAGTGTTCCTGAGAAAGGAGAGAGGAAGGGGGAAGAGATTGCAGAGTAGAAGGGAATGGAAGGACGCTAATGCCTTCTCTGTGCTGCTGTTAGCACCTGAACCCACACAACCGCTTCCAGGGTCGTGCTGTGCTGTGAAACCTAGCACCAGACATTATCTCATTTAATTCTTTTTAAAAATACATTTTTATTGATTTCAGAGAGAGGAAGGGGGAGGGAAAGAGATAAGAGAGAATCTTTGATCAGCTGCCTCCTGCACGCCCACCGGGGATCTAGCCCGCAACCTGGGCATGTGCCCTGACCTGGAATCCAATGGTGACCTCCTCGTTCATAGGTTGACACTCAACCACTGAGCCACGCTGGCCGGGCTCATTTAATTCTTACCACCTGCCTCTGATGGAAGCAATTTATTATAATCCCTGTTTTCTGATTAAAGCGGGAGTGCCAGATCCAGAACCCTTGTCTGGGTGACTCCAAATCCACGTGCTTAAACCACTGTGTTGCATTGTTGAATAGAAGCTCAGAGGTGGCACAGGCTGATTTAGTGCCCCCTGGTGGCTGCTAACCTGGTGCGCTTGAGAAACCACAGGGAGAACAATGGAAGAACCGTCAGCTTCTGATGACAGATACACTCAAATAATTCTTAAAACACCGCGCCTCTTCCCGGATAAAACACGCAAGTCCTTTACTCCCAGTACCTATCTCCAGGGAACGCGCGTTGGAGCTGTGCCCCTCATCTTCTGCCTCAGTGACACATGACACACCAATTTCCAAAGTACAAACCACAGCTTTTAAACCTGTTAGATCACGGCTGCAACCACCTTCCCTCCAATCATTTAAGCTCAGAGAACAGGCTTCATTTTCAGTAATCAGCAAGGAAAAGCTCCCTGATTCTTTACTCCACTAGGTCTGCTTCTATTTTTAACAGCCTGTCTGCCAAATCACTAGCGGGCTAAAAATAGACTTACTTGTAATACAATTCATCATGCACTCAGCTGCCAGGAGGAAGCTCAATCTAAGCTTCACCCAAGATGAAATACCTTTGAGAAAACACAGTATCTAATGTCACCATGTATTAATATCTTTTTTTTAGAGTCCTGGAAATGAACCCTTTGCTACAGACCTGGGGAATGAGAGAACTTGAGTCGGAAGGTTGCGAAAAGAGGTTTCCGGAAAACTATCTTGCCATAGTTTTAGCCACGGTTATAAAATGCATAAGGAGCTCTTTTCCCTAATTTCAAACTCCTGTGGTCCCTCTTTGCTTTTCAATCTTAATTCTCTGCTTCACCTTGATTTAGGTGAACTGGGTCATCTTGTAAAATTGGAGTTGCCAGATTTAGCAAGTAAAAATATAGGATGCCTAGTTAAAGCTGTGATAAACACTGAATGGTTTATTCGTGTAAGTATGTCCCCAATGGTCTGCCTAGGATTTTCCTGGTTTTACCACTGAGAGTTGTGTGTTCAGGAACGCCTCCAGTCCCTGGAAATGAAGGCAGTTAGTTACTCTAAACACAACATAAACCATACCCCCATCTTGAAGATTTATGATGCAATAACCTATGGGAGAGAAACATTTAAATAAAATAATAGTATTCTTGAGATGTAATTTGCTTACTATAAAATAGTGTAAAATTCATGGATTTTTAGCATATTAATAGAGTTGTGCTACAGAATATTTTCATCACCATAAAAACCCAGACTTCTCTATTCTCCCCTCCTGGAAATACTAATTTACATTCTGTCTCTCTGGATTTGCCTACTCATGACATTTCATATAAATGAAGCCTTGCAAGATGTGGCCCTTTGTGACTAGCGTCTTTTAGTTGGCACAATGTTTTCAAGGTTCATCCTTGTTGTAGCATGAATCAGCGCTTCATTCCTTTTTATTGCCACTGTATGGGTATACCACATTTTTAAAATTCATTCTTTAGCTGATAGTTATTTGAGTTGTTTCCATCCTTTGGCTATTATGAATAATGCTGCTCTAAACATTTTTTGTGTAAGTTTTTGTGTGGAGATACATTTTCATTTCTCTTGAGTATATATATCTAGGAGTAGAATTGCTGGATTATATGGTAACTCTATCTTTTTGAGAGAGAAATATTGATGTGAGAGACACATCAATTGGTTGCCTCCCACATGCACCCTGACTGGGACGCAGGGATCTAACCTGTAACCCAGGCAGGTGCCATTGACCGGGACCATGACCCTTTGATGCTCGGACCGATGCCCTAACCACTGAGCAACAGTGGCCAGGGCAAAAATGATTATTTACATTTTTTTGGAGATGACATTTCTGACTTTCAGAAATTAATGTAAATTCAGGAAACAAGATCCCATATGAACTCTGGATAGCTGATCAGCTTTACCTATGGTGCTTTGTCTTTAAACTGTGTGACAGACAGTACAGTATTTCAGACACATATGCAAGACTGTTTCCTGAACATTAAAATGTATGAAAGAAGCAGAAATAATTTTTCTAATAAAAAACAACTTTTTTGCCTATTTTTAAATTGGGTCACTTGGCTTTTTATTGTTGAGTTTTAAGAGTTCTTTATATATTTTGGAAATAAGTCCCTTATCAGGTATATAATTTGCAAATATTTTTCCCATTCTGTGGATTGTCTAAGAAAGCTCTTTTGAATCCAGTGTTCCCCAAATGTTAAAACAAATGATTATAGAGAGAATGGGAAGGGGAAAGTTTTGTAAATACAGAGGGTATTCCTCTATCTCTAGCCTTTGGTGCCTGTGGGACACACAGTGATGACTGGTAAATATTTGAAATAAAGATCGACCGAAACACCAGTCAGAAAGAATGTATGCACCCCTATGTTCACACCAACACAATTTACAATAGCTAAGATCCGGAAACCCACGTGCCCAGCAGTAGATGAGTGGGTAGAAAAGCTGTGGTACATTTACACCATGGAATACTAGGCAGCAGTAAAAAAAAGATCTCTTACCCTTTGAGACAGCATGGAGGGACCCGGAGAGTATCAAGCTAAGTGAAATAAGCCAGTCAGAGAAAGACAAGTATCACATGATTTCACTCATATGTGGAATCTAATGAACAAAATAAACTGATGAATGGAGTGGATCCAGAGCCATGGAGCCATGGAATAGAGTGCAGAATCTCGGAGGGAAGGTGAGGGAGGGAGGGTGAGTGGGTGGGAGGTAATCAACCAAACACCTTGTATGCATATAAGCATAACCCATAGATGCAGACAGCCGGGAGGTGAGGGCCTGGGGCAGGGTATGGGAGTGGGCTGGAGGGGATCAATGGAGGAAAAAAGTATTACATTTACATATGTAATACTTTCAACATTAAAGATTAGAAGAAAAAGATTGAATCAGTAGCTGACTAAACTGGGGATCCTCCTGTCTCTCTTTATTGTGGGTATGGAGTTTGATGTTTTTATTTATCATGTAATTTAAAGAATTCTTAAAGGCTTTCTGAGGTCTGAAAAAAAATCTCCATCTGCTACTTACAGGCAACATTTCCATCACCATTAACCATGCATAAGGCTTTGAAGGTCTAGGTTAAATGAGCTATATTATCTGGGATCATCTGAGGGCTATTATCAGTCAGGTGATATTTTACCATGAGTCAATTCCCCCAGATGGGTTCTCATGACTTGCCAGGACTCAGGAAGAGTCAATTTGGAAGGACTCAGGCCAGGGAATGCAGAGCTGGCTTAGGTCTGGTGGGCTGGAGGGAGGGCAACCCACAGTGTGATGATCTGGGGGTGTACTTGCAGGAGGCACTGACAAGGGAGTCAAAGAAAGGACCATGGAAGAGCATCAGAGACAAATTTTGACTGCACAGTTGTGCCTGGGCCTGCCCTGTATATGGGTAATGAGCACTTCACCTTATAAACAGATGAGAATTCATGTAAAATTATTCTCTGCAAGAACCATTAAACTACAGGGTTTTAATGTGGGATTAGGGGCAATGAATGGCCCTGAATGAACATGTTTATACCGTGACTCTGAGAGTCTCTTGAAACCCAACTCATTTGAACTTAAGAAAGAATTACCTTAGCATAAAAATGCTTCCTTTTAGGCACTAAAATGTTATCAGCAGAAAGACACTCTTAAGTTGTTTTTTTTTATTATATATTTTTATTGATTTCAGAGAGGAAGGGAGAGGGAGAGAGAGATAGAAACATCAATGATGAGAGAATCATTGCTGGGCTGCCTCCTGCATGCCTCCTACGGTGGATCGAGCCCACACCCTGGGCATGTGCCCTGACTGGGAATTGACCGTGACCACCTGGTTCATTGGTTGATACTCAACCACTGAGCCATACCAGCTGGGCAGCAGGCAGACACCCTTGAAAAATTTCTCCCATCTCTTTTTATATAAGTCAAATATTAATTAAAGCAAATAAATTAGATTGCAATTATGTGCAATTGTGAATTGCAGTACTAAGAGGAAATGCTCTTCAGTACAGTTAATTGGCATCAATTGTGATTTGTCCAAATTAATTTAGTAATATCCAGAGTGAGGTTAATATTTTGAATATTCTAATAATAAAGAGAATTAGAGCAATGAGATTAGAGCAGCTGCCAGCTACATCTGGATGGCATTGCTATGGGGTCCTATCACATTTCCTGGCTCACCTCCTGCTCCTCAACATCAGTGTTCACATTAGTGAGGGAAGACCCCGGGCCAGTTTCCATTAGGAATCTCCAAATTCTGGCTGAACTGCTCACCCTTCCTCCTCCCCTCCCATTGTCCCCACAAAAGCACTTAGATTTTACATTCTGAGGACAACCAGGACTAGGTTTGTAAAATGGGTATAACTAAGCATTTTGCCAGGGGCCTTGCATCCCATTCTGAGATCTGCTCTGTGAAGGCAAACAGTGTGCAAAGGCCCTTGGCTGTTAGTATCTGAAATCCCTTTGGAAATATACAGAAAAGTAAGTAAAATGTACGTGTGAGAGTGTATGAGCACATTCATATATTGTTAAAAATCAGGATTTAAAAAATTGACATATGGTTTCATTTTTTTTTTCTTAGTAGGGTTGTCTGCCACTGTTTTTCTTTTAAAATAATCTTAATAACAACATATTTGACACATTCCTTTGAGGAAGATGAGTTGAAAACCAAAAAATGTGACTGATAATTACACACCCACACACTTTATCTTCTTTTGAAAAGGTTAAGCAACCCACTGCTTCAACCTGCGCCGGCTAACAAAGGGGTCAAAACCCCCTGGTCAACTATTTGGGGCCGATCGGGCTGACACTCCGTCAAGTGCTGTTATCTGCTCCAGTTCCACATTGAACTGGAGACCTGGGACCTTTCAGGACAGATACATCCACTCTGTCTGCGGAGTGCCTGCCTCTTCCTCACTGAGGTGAGGAAAAGACGTCACAGTTGAGACCCTTTCTTCTCTTTGGGACGTGCTTGAGGATGCTATGCCTTGTTCACACAGGTAGACTTTGGGTTCTCCAGACACCCAGATCCTACGCTGCAGTTTGTTTGGATCTGCCTCGGCTGGGCATCTGGAGGAAGTCAGAGTCCACGAGAAAACTGCCCGGAGTATCTTTCCTCAATACATAAGCTGAAAGCTGAAAGCTCCACGGAGTCTGTTTCTTGGACCTGTGACAGCACCGGCAATAACATCAGCTTTACCACGGATCTGCCCTTGCCACGCGTGACACAGGCGCTGTGCCAAGAGCCTCCTATTGTTTTCACTGTGAGACAGGTATCACTATTCTCATTTTTACAAGCGCACGTGGGCTCGGAGAGCACAGGTAACTTGCTTGTGGTCACAAGGTTGGTAAGTGTCAGAGGTGGGATTTGCACTTGACACCAAACTCCATGCTCTTAGCTACTGGCCTATGTTGCTTCTTGGTATTCAGTGCTGTCTCCTGCACTGATCGTTTACACAGAGGGGGTTCCACAAACATTTGTTACTAAGTGAAGAAGATGAATAACAGCTAACAGTTATATGGTGCTAACTTTGTGCCAGGCAGTGATCTAGGTACTTTATGAACATATACATCCAAGAGGTAGGCACTATTATTATCCCCATTTTATGGATGGAGAAGGGGCAGTGTGGAGAGGATGTATAACCTGTCCAAGGCCCTAGAGTTATCAGCTGGTGGACCTGGGATTTTTACCAGAGGCAGTTTGGCAGCTCCAGAGTCTGTGATCTTGAACACTGCCCACACGACCTCTCTTGAATGAACATAAGCACATTCGAAGAGTGATGGTGAGACTTGTTTTTTTAAACTCATTTTAGAGAGAGAGGAAGGGAGAGAAACGTCGATGTGAATGACACATTGATTGGTGCTTCCCTACAATGGGTCCTGCAACCCAGGCAGTGCCCTGACCAGGAATCAGTGCACGCCCAACCAACTGAGCCACACTGGCCAGTTGTTTTGTTTGTACAGGATTCTGTTGGTCCCAGGGTGGTTATCCTGGGTGAGGAAACTATTCTTGGAAGCTTTCCTGACCCCTGCAGGCCTGCTCAACCACTTCTTCCTCTGTGTTCCAGGAGCAGCCATTACTTCACCATTGCTTTTCTTGTCTATCTCTCCTTGGCATGTAGTAGGTGATTCAATACATGCTAGGTGAATAATTAGCTAAATGACACCCCACCTACCACTTCTTGACTGGGCAAGAAATCAGCTGAGAGGGAAAAAGGGAAGTTGAGAAATGATTTTGGAGGTGAGAAGGAGAATGATAAAGGTTGGGAAGAAAGATGAAGACGGGACTGTGGGATAAAGAATCAGGCTCAAACTAAGCATAACCCTAAGTTAAAAAAAAAGGAGATATTTTTCCCGCCCAAGAAATTAATATGTCTGCATCAGGGTGATACCTGCTCAGCAAAATATGAGAGTCTTCCTCTGCAGGGATGCTTGCCTATCATGAATGACTCATCCCAATTTTATGGAGTTCGGTGCCTGATTCTCCCAGGGATGAAATGGAGTGAGGAACATGGCAGAAGGAGGAGAAAATGGGCTTTTTAATCAGAGAGAAATGGTTTTAAATCCTGACCCAGCCAGTGGCTCACTCTGTGAGTAGTCTGTGCTGTCACCTCGCCAATGAGGACAATGAATCCTACCCTTAGCGTTGTGGTAGAACTAAATGATGGTAATCGAAGGAAAGTGCCAGACATGCAGTAAGCATTCAGTAAATGTCAGTTGCCTTGCTGGCTGTACTCTGCCATCCTGACCACAAGCCACCCTCAGGCAACTCAGGACTTTTGCCTAGCAGATCCCAACAGAAGAGGGGCTAATATAAGACCCTAAACACCAGCACTTGTATTTCAGATAGCCTTTGATGTCACTGAAACAAACAGAGGTTTTAACTTTGTTGTTTTATTCGCTCTTTAAAAATGGAGGCAGGAGAGTCCATTCTGTTCAGCCAGAATGAAATTCAATACACCCATAAGAAGAAATCGAAATGTTTCCAACCAGAAGATCAACCTCTACCCATCATTTCTGCATTGTTCACTTTATAGGATTTTGAGATGAGAGATAAGTCAAATGGAGGTCAAGGAAAACAACACAAAATATAATCTGGAATCAAAAACCCAGAACCGTTTCTATCATTAATTTCTTTTTGGGGTGGGGATGGTGGGTGGGGGGTGGGGATCGGTCAGGGATCTAATTAGAAAAAACCCACTAAGCCAGATATGCAGGGCACCTAACAAAGCATCGCTCCAGCTCTGTGTAATTGGGCTACACTGTCTACATCTGAGAGAGCATATGGTCGCTGACAGACACCCAATTTCTCAGCTACACAACATCTTCCCACACATGTTCTCCTGGGCCTGGGCACTCCACGCAGCTGGGCTCTTGTCCCAGCTCTGATCCAGGCCAGGGGTGTGTGTGTGCATGTGCGTGTGCGTGTGCGTGTGCGTGTGTGTGTGTGTGTGTGTGTGTGTGACAGGTTTACCACTTTGACTCTCCTGTAATGAGTTTTATCTATCTGGTTGTTGTGAGGGCCAATGAGAGACATGGATAAAGCTCCTTGAAAAGCTGGCCCCAGGGGGTGGCGGGTCCACATCTGTTCCGTTTTGGGCTCTGGGCAGTTGTATCCGGTACCCAGTCAGGGACATGGGACTCAGGCAAGACCAGCAGTTCCTACACGGGCAGCCAGGGAGCCATGACCTCCAAATCACAGAGGCCAAAGCATCAAGCCTTCCACTGTCTTGAGTGCCCGTGAGCCCTGCATGAGTCAGGGAAAGCTGGGATCAAATGCAGCTCTATCAATGTGTGACCGTAGCCAATTGCTTATCATCTCAGAACCACATTGTCTAATATGAGAAATAAAATGCAGATTATCACCTACCTGAAAGGCAAACAGGGAAGACAGAGGTTGTGTTTTAACTTGCCTGGCACCTGGAGGTGGCAATAGGTGGTAGTTCCTACATTAGTTCCTTTCAAGTCCACCCCTGAAGTCCATCATCTCATTTCATCTGCATTAAGGTTCAGGGATAGGGGATTCTAACCAGTACTGGTCTGTAACTCTCACAAAAGGTGAGGGGCAGGTTCTTCTGGCTGGCAGACTGTATGGCATTTTGGGGAAGTTGTATTTGAGGTTTAAGCTCGAAGGAGTGAAACTGGGAGAGTGTTTTCTACCCCAGTTGCCAACCTTTAACTCCTTGATAGGTGAAAACAAATCACTGGAAGACGACAGGGGAGGCAGTGCTTAGTCACATGCCTGACTGAGTTCTATCCAGCTGCCTGTCAGGAACTGGCGGCACCATGAATGCAAGTCACAATGCTGTCAAGATCGATTGTCAGCCCAGCCCTTTTGCCTGCTGATCTAGTCCTCAAAGTCCAAGAATTCCCTTTCCGCAGTCAGCAGCGTCTGACCCTAGCACTCACTGCGGGCCTTGATGGAGAGAACAACCTCCAGGTACCTGCCAATCCAAAGCCTGCCTGACAGACATGCTACTCAGGGAGATGGTCTCAAAGGGAAGGACTCTCTCCTCTTCCCTCAGGTCCACCTGTGACACCGTTAGAACACCAGGAACTTTATGCCTGGACCATTATCTTAACTCCTCCTAGAATGACCTTCATGGAGAGGTACTCCAATGTTATGCCCGCATTTCAAGAAACAACCATGGAAAACTCTCATTTTTATTAGTTATAAAACTGTTATCAAGGACACTGTCCATTATGTCATTCAGTGTCTTACATACAAGGGAGCTTCCTCCACAAGAAACCTATTATAGAGTGTTCCCCCACCCCCTTCCCAAAACATTTCCTTTTTTTCCTCTGAGAAAATAGTATGTTGCTTCTTTCCCAATAATGAGAATTGTGTAACTTCTGTCAAGAAGCTCAGAATTTAATTCCATGCTCAGCCACGGCCACTCGAGTACCTTTTTAAATTAGCATATTTGAATTGAGCTCCATTCACTGGTTCTGATGTTCTCTTTCTCTTTTATTAATAATATAGGTATTTTTGTATATATGTCCTTTATTATAAATTACACATGTGCATATATACTATACACACCATATAGTCTTTATTATAAGTGGAATCAGATCATTTTTGTGGAGATGCAACTTTGTGCCTGGATGATGACAATGCTTGCGACCCATTAGTTTACTCAAAGGGTTCATCTTCAAATAACCTTTTTAGCATCGCTATTTCTGGGACATCTCACAAACCTAATGAATCTGGGTTATAGCCTTGGACCCTCTGTGATCTTGGAAAAGTCATTTAATCTCTTAAGCCTCAGTATAATACCATTGGCCCAGTTTACCTAATAAAGTGCTGTGGGGATCATGTAAAACAATAAATACCCTTTGAATTGAAGCTCTTCAAAAAGGTAAAAGAGTGGCTAAAAAATTTCCAATTTACAGCTCAGCATTGCTTGTTGAGGAAAAAATGCAACTGGGAGGACTGAGGAAAAAGACTAAAGTTTATAAACATCAACTTTGGTTGATGTTTTCCCATTGTCCTTCCAGATCCATTCTCCACCCTTCTCCACCCACTTCTATGCCCCAGGGGGCTGACCCTTAGACTGCATCAATGGGGCTATTTTGCCCTATGGTTTCAGCTGATAACAGATCGGCAGGAGACTGGTGGGGTATTTTCTCTCTTGACAGGCTACAGGCCCAATGGCAGTATTTTACTGAAGGCCACAGGTCCTGTGATGTGGCCTCTCCCACAGCCAGTTACAGAGACAGCTACATCTACATTCACATTTCTCTCTACGTTTTGGTAATCATTCTCTTAGGTAAAGGCTCCCTCTGTTGCTAACCTAGGGCGGTTTCATCATCCCTACTGGTCTCCTTAGTCCTGCCCACACCTTTGTCAATAGTTGCTTCACTAAACTCTCCTAAATTACCCTGATTGAGGGCACAACCTGGTTCCTCTTGGGGTTTGGTTGTGCCCCCAGAGGCACAACCCTCACAAAAACTCCTTGAGGGAGATGAGGTTGCTCATTTTGTAGATGAGAAAAAGATATGGTTAAATAATTTCCCAAGGTCATACACATTGTAAGTTATAGAGCTAGGTATCAAACCCAGATCAGTCTCATGCCCTTTCTATCCATCTTATGTTCTCTTAGATGGGTGAGGTATTTTTGATACTACATTAGGACCTCCAGCAAAATGCTTAATGGTAGTGGTGGTAGAGGCATCTTCTCTTGTTCCTGACTTTAAAGGGAGGACTTTCCATGTTTCATAGCACCCCCATGGCTATAATAGTAAGAATGAACATTGGCTTTTTAACTTTAATATGTTATGTAGTGAGTTCTAGGCACATAATCAAGGATCCTGGTGGTGGCAGAGATTTGAAGAGAGGAAGCTGGAATTTCCATCTCCATCTCCACTGAATTTGGAAATCTGCCCTGGTTACACTACCTCCCCAAAAGTCCTTTCCCTGATCTGCAGTTCAGAGTTGGATAGGTCTTCATTGGCCTGGGTTGAATCATTGTCTTCTAGTGCCTCCTACTGGTGCTGTATTATATGGAGCTACAAAGAGCCTGTCTAGTTTCTCTTCTTCTGGATAGACCTTAGGACCCATTTTAGATACATTCAAGGTCCCAACTGTTCTTTTTTCAATGCCCACCAAGTTTCCTATAGCCTTGCTTTGACTGTGGTTCCAAGAGCTAAAATCAGCACTGTACGCCTCAATCAAACACCGGTAAACTGAGGAACTCTTTCTTTACTCTAGATATTTTATCTTGACAGCCTAAGATTCCATTAGCTTTTTTCACAATATAACCTTGTCACTTAACTAAATTCCTTATTTGCCCACCCCTGCCTAGACTCTGGAGGGACTATAGGGGAGGATATTAAGAACTCAGGAGGCACGATAGCAACTCCAGTGTCCATTGGTGGGTGAATGGATAAACAAAATGTATATACCGACAACGGATGATTACTGAGCCTTAAAAAAGGAGGACATTCTGACACATGCTCCAACATGGATGAATCTTGAGGGAAGTATGCTAAGTGAAACAAACCGGTTACAAAAAGACAAATACTGTGCGATTCCACGTATATGAGGTATATAGAGTAATCAAATTCATAGAGACAGAAAGTAGAATGGCGGTTTCCAGGGTTTGGGGGACAGGAGGCTGGGAGTTATTTAAAAAAAAAAATAAAACAACTCAGGAAGAAAAGTAGGTTCTGGGACAGAAACAGAAATGAGGGGAAGGAATAAAAATAAGTGAAAATAAAGGAAAAACTTGAGGTGGACAGAAAGGAACTTGAAGTTGCCATTGGATGAGCTTCATCTCAGCAGAGGGTCTGGTGGGGTCCACTGAGGTTGGAGGGGTGCTGCAGGCTTGAGCAAAGAGAACGAGGTTTGGAGCTACTTCTGGAAGGGATGTGTGTGGGACCAACAAAAATGAATGAAGAAGGTGCCATGTGGCAAGGTATGCTCAGTGCAGGTTGCCCGTATCAGGGTGTAGTAGATGCATCACCATGTTTGAGTCTATCTAGAAATAGAAGTGGAGAAAGCAGAAGGGTGTTGGTGGTGATCCTGGACTCAGGGTTCTCAAGGTGGGGTGGGGAGAAGCAGCTTGAGGTGTTGACAAAGTCTGAGCAGGACAGGGCAGGACACACTACTCTCTGTCTTTATTTATGTTTGGGAGGGGGTCTCTGGAGGTAGCTCTGCTTTTGAGGACCAAACTGTGAGGGGGCAGAGAGGCCAGTGGTTGTTATTTGCTGTAAGATCTGTATTGTAAAAAAGGCTGAAGAAAATTCTTATGGATTGATTGGTTTGGGTGAAGGAAATCTGCAATGCTAGCTTTCAGAGCAAGTCTAAAGGGTCTTCAAGACATTTTTAAACAATTTTCGTATTGACAGTGAGATATTCTGGTTTGTATTCAGCCTTCATAGCAGGAAGTAGCCTGGGACACAGCTAGGCTTGGGCAACTTATTTTAACGAGACTTTAACTGCCACAGAAACTTCTATGCAGTAATGATTGCAAACCACATGCCCCATTTCTCTCCTGTAGAACCTTTGGCTACAACCCTCCTGGCTGCTCTTGTGCATAGCTTTGCTATTTATTGTTAGGGATTACATTGAGGAGGCCAGTTCTGAGAGCGCAGGAAATTCTACCAGCATTTGGGAAGGAGGAAAAAGGCTGACGCTAACACACTGAAAGGTGTTAAAAATCATAATTCTCCAGACTGCATGACAAAGAGGGTTCAGTTCCAAACTTACTGCCTTCTGGAGTGGCTGTGCTTGATTAAGAACAAATAAACTGGAAGTTGTTTGGACATCCAAAAAATGCAAGGCAGTTGGAGACTACTTCTTTGGGGGAGGCGGATTTCAGAAAGGCAGGCCAGGCAGTCTAATGGTTTCAAGATTACTCAAGGAAGTTGGGGGTTCTCCGTTTTAATTCTGACTTTCTTTTTTATAAAAATCCTCACTCAAGAATATTTTTTTTCCCTTTTTTTTTTTTTTTTTTTTTTTTTTTTTTTTAGAGAGAGTGGAGGGGAGGAAGGGAAGGGAGAGATGTGAGAGAGACACATTGATCCACATGTGCCCCAACCGGAGCCAGGGATCGATCCTGCAACCGAGGTATGTGCCCCTGACCGGGAATCAAACCTGCAACCCTTCAGTTTGAGGGCTGACACTCCAACCACTGAGCCAAACCAACCAGGGCTAATGTGGACATTCTGTATGACTGACTGTCTTAGTAATTGGGAGCTTCTTTTTTAAATGAAATTTATTGATTTGAGAGAGAGAGAGAGGGAGAAGCATTGATTTATTGTTCCACTTATTTGTACATTTAGTGGTTGCTTCTTGTATGTGCCCTGACCGGGGATGAACCAGAAAATGTGGCATACTGGGAGGATGGATGCTCGAACCAACTGAGCTACCAGGCCAGGGCAGTAATCGGGAGCTTCTTGAGGCACACATTTATTTACCTTGTATCCCCACAGACCGGCATATATGTGTGCTTCATGGATTTATAGAAAACAAATCACCATTGGAATAGAAATTAGGTGGTGACAAGAGAGTACAAAAATTCACAGTTGATAGCCTCACCTCCTGGAAAAGGAAATGACCATGCTGGTTGGGATAGTGTTGAATAAGAGCCTGCAGACAGCTGGGAGTGAATCCCCACTCTACTGCTTACAAGCCAAATAGCCTCTCTGAGCTATAGTGTCCACATCTGTAAAATGGCGACAATATACTAGTACTCATATCTACTTCACAGATTATTGTATGGATGAAATAAGATAATACAGGCAAAGCCCCAGCATATAGAAAAATTACAATAATGCAAGGAAGTGGGGAGTCTTTTAGCTGTTATTATTACCTTTCTCCTAATTCTTTCAAAGATTCACTTCTCAGCCTTCTCTTGCAGCCCCAGTCTTTCCTAAGTATAGCAAACCTGCAGGTGTCACTGTCCATAGAGAAGCTGTGGAGATCTGTTAACTTACGAAAGTGAGCACAGTGCCCCAGTCTTGTACAGCTCAGTACACACTTACTGAAAGAATGAGTGCTGAAAGAAATTTGCTCTCAACTCTAGGAATTACAAAACATACCAATTAGTCTTACTAAGCAAGTGACCTAAAGATTCTCACATGTGCAATAGAATTGTTGGATTTTGAAAACACGAGTCACCAGAATTAATGAAAGTGTCTAGAGGTCAGTAGTTCCCAACTTTTACTACATAATAGCCTCCTAATTAACTAAAAAAATCCCCAAAGAGTCAGAATTGGTAGATCTGGAAAGAGTACAGGCGACAGCATTTTAAGCTCATCTCCCAGATAGTTCTGATGCAATACTTTAGGGAAGCCTGAAGGCCTCTGTTGAGAAAACTCAGGGGTTACTTACAAATGTGATGGGTGCCCATCTAAATGCAAGAATCTCTTGGTTCTTTAGTACTTTTAGGTTTCCTTTTTTTCTCTCCAGTGGGTAAAATAATAGGATTGAAATGACCGTCACTCACAGACTGAGCTGGGAGAATCTGGGCTCATGTAAGTTCTGAGGTTGTACAAACACGGACATGCTTAAAGGATTTGCCATAAAGATCGAGTTATTTGGGCACACTATATGCCTGCAAATCATTTGGAAGGATTGTTAATCTAGGAGTCTATCTATTTCTCAGTCTGACATTTCAGGAGGATTGTATTTTCTCCTTCAGGATTAAAGGAAGAAATATTTTTTATAGCAGTGCCACTAGAAATAATTCAAAATCTAAAAAGCTTTAATGTGAACTACAAGAATATGACTTCTAGTCACACTCCATGTACAAGAGGAACGCATTTAGATCAACACTAAAAGTGTATGAATGGGAAATAAATGGTAGGTCTTTGTGTCTGCAGGGGAGAAGTTTCTGTGTAGTTCTATGATTTTTCTCAGAAATTAAACTCCCCCAGAATCTGGCTTCTGCATTTAACCTCCAGTTAAGGTCATTAGTCTGTTCCACCACGACATGGTGCTACATGGCATCACTCTCCCTTCCCCACTAATCTGTTGTTGTAAATGTTGCTTTGAAAGGGTCTTAATATTAAATTATTAATCAGAATCAATTTAACAGGCTGTTGATGCCAGGAATGAAATTTTCTCAATTTGCAAAGCTGGGATAAGCTGATCAAGAGAATAGTATAATTTCATAGGAAGTAGATTAAGCTTCCCAGGCCTGCCTAAAGAGCTTACAGAGGCTCATAAAGGTGTAGAAAAAGGTATGTCTGGGTGGCTACATCATGAGCCCATGAAGAGTAATTTTGAGGAATTTATAAACCATAGCAACCTCAGTTTAGATAAAGTTTCCTTAACCTGGAAGGGTCAAGTTTCTATCTTCTCTTTTTAAAATCTCATTTAAAGTGTAGCCTGACAAATTTTAAGTAGAAAAATGGTGCTACAGAAATGATAATTTCTGCACTTAAATCTGCTTTATTCCCTGTTTTCATACTAGAGCTATGAGGAGCTACAAGCTTATTTTCTTTCGAGGTTCAAGACTTCAAACAGGAGGGTGAAAAATGACCTAAGTTATTTGTAATATGCAGGAAATATAGACAATCTTTGTTGAGTGTGAGAAGCTGTGTTCTTTTTTAAAAAATTTATTGGGGTGACATTGGTTAATAAAATTACGTAGGTTTCAGGTGTAAGAGTCTATAATACATCATTTGTATATGATATTGTGTGTTTACCACCTCAGGTCAAGTCTCCTGCCATCACCATTTATTCCCCCCTTTCCCTTCTACTATCTCTCCCCAACCCCTTTTCCCTCGTTATCACCATAATGTTGTCTGTGTCTAGGAGTTTTTTCCCTTTGTTTAATCCCTTCACCTTTTTCAGCCAGTTTCCAACACCCCTCTCCTCTGACAGCTGTTAGTCTATTGTCTGTATCTATGAGTATGTTTTCTATTTTGTTTGTAAGTTCATTTTATTCATTAGATTCCACATATAAGTGAAATCATGTGGTACTTGTCTTTCTCTGACTAACTTATTTCACTGAGTATAATATTCTCCAGGTTCATCCATTCTGTTGCAAAATGTAAGGCCTCCTTTTTTTAAAAATTTTTTTTTAGCTTAGTATTCCACTGTGTAAATGTACTCCCTCTCCCCCTTTTTTTAAAATTCACTCATCCAATAGCCAAGATTTGGAAGCAGCACTTGGGATGCTTCCAAATCTTCACTATTAGAAATAATGTTGTAATGAACATATATTCCTTCAAATTAATGTTTTGGGTTTCTTTGGATATATTCCTAGAAATGGAATTGCTGGGTCATAAGGCAATTCTATTTAAATTTTTTAAAAAAATCCTCACCCAGGACATGTTTTTGTTGATTTTTAGAGAGAGATGAAGGGAGGAGGGGGAGATAGAGAAAAAAATTGATGTGAAAGAGAAACATCGATTAGTTGTCTCCTGTACATGTCCTGATTACCAAGGGATCAAACCTGCAATCTGGGTATGTTCTCTGGGAATCAAACCCATGACTTTTTGGTGTATGGATGATGCTCCAACCAACTGAGCCACACTGGCCAGGGCTACCCTATGTCTTTTAATTGGAGCATTTAAGCCATTTACATTTAAAATGATTCTTGATAGGTACATATTTATTGCAATTTTATTCTTTTAATCATGTTTTTCTGTTTTTCTTCTTTTTTCTTAAAGAAGTCACTTTAACGTTTCTTGTAACACTGGTTTGGCGATAACAAACTCTAGCTTTTTCTTGTCTGGGAAGCTCTTTATTTCTACTTCAAGTTTAAATGCTAGCCTTGCTGAGTAAAGTAGTCTTGGTTGTAGGTTCTTACTTTTCATCACTTTGAATATTTCATGCCAATTGCTTCTGACTTGAAATGTTTCTATTGAGAAATCAGCTGACAGTCTTATGAAAACTCCATTGTATGTAACTAACTGTGGCTTTTAAGAGTCTCTCTTTGTCTTTAACCTTTGATATTTTACTTATGATGTATGCTTGTTTGGGTTCATCTTGTTTGGGGTTCTCTGTGCTTCATGGACTTGTATATCTTTTTCCTCTTCTAGATTAGGGAATTTTTTAGTCATTATTTCTTCAAATGGGTTCTTGATCCCTTGTTATCTCTCATCTCCTTCTGGTACCCCTATAATGTGGATGTTATTATGCTTTATATTGTCTCATAGGTTTCTTAAACTATCTCATTTGAAAACATTCTTTTTTTCTTTTTGCTGTTCTGATTGGCTGTTTTCTTATACCTTATTTTCTAAATCGTTGATTTGATCTTCTGCTTTATCCAACCAATCTACTGCTTATTCTTTCTGGTGTAGTCTTCATTTCAGATATTGCATTCTTCATTTCTGACTGGTTATTTTTATGGTTTCTAAGTCCTTTTTTGATGCTGTTGTAGTTCTCAATTAGTTCTTTCTGATCCTTATAACCATTTCTTGAACTCCATTTCTGATAAATTGCTCTATTTCATTTCACTCCTTCTCTAGAGATTTTTCCTGTTCTTTCATTTGAGGCATGTTTCCTTGTCTTCCTATTTTGGCTGAGCCTTTGGGCTTGCTTCTATTTATAATGGAGATCTGCTATGCTCCAGTCTTGGTAGGGTGGCCTTATGTAGTAGGTGACTTGTGGGACCCAGTGGGACACTCTCCTTGATTACCTGAGCTGGGTGCTCGAGGAATGCCCTCTGTGTGAGTTATGTGAGCCCTTCTGTTGTAATTGAGTCTTGATTGCTATTGGCCCATTTATGTATGGATCAACCCTCAGGCTGGCTGACTGTGAGGATCAACCCTGACCACAGTGTTTGAGCTGCTGTTCACATGCTGAATACATGAATAGGAATTTGGCTTAGAATATCTGGTGCCTGTTGAGATCTCCTTTGGATGGACCACTTGTGAAGCTAATTGGATTCTGCTCTGATGTTGTCTGATGCTGGCCTCTGGGTGTCTTGGGAGGAGCTCTGGTGCAGGTCAATGTCAGATGCTGTCTATGACCGGCACTGGGAAACTGGTTTAGAGCTACAAAGTGGTCCCCAGTTTGTGGCTGCCTCTGCTGGGCCTGGGTGCATGAGAAGGATCAAGCTGCACACCAAGGATGGCTTACACCAGCACTGAGCCCAGGGGCAGGTCAGTAAAAGTCTGAAGGAACCCCAAGATCTGCCTCCATTTGCCTCCATCTGTTGGCTGCTTGTTAGGTTCGGTCACTGAAAGAGCATCTGACGATACTCGAGTTACATGAGGTAAGTTCTCAGTGAGTCACCAGATAGGAGCAAGTGGTGTTCACCAGATTGATACAGGTTCAAACTCGGTGCCAGTGCTGGGTCTGAGGTCACTCAGCTAATGTCCTAGTATATGCTAAGTCTAGTTGTCACCTGCTGGGTGTTTGCGCACCTTTGTGGTGGGGCAAGGTCTTAAGGAGTTGTCATGGTGAGGCCAGCAGAGTTTATCAGGTCCAAACAGACCATGATTTGGCCATGTGAAAGGGGGGCTCTTCACTGGTTGGGCATGCAAGGGAAAATGTCCCCATCTTAGAGCCACACAACTCAGTTTGTCCCAGATTCTGCCAGGAGCCTGATCTCAGCAGTGTGGGGCCACCGGGAGGTAGGAGGATGGCTCTCCTATGAGGGGGAGGTGCCATTCAGGCTTGGGGTAAGGTAGGGTGAGTAGCTCTTGACTCAGAGCCACACAACTTAGCCTGTCCTGGATTATTCCAAGACCTTGGCAGGGTGGAGCCACCTGGAGTTGGGTAGTAAGGATTGTGAGGGGCATTGCAAGTCCTGAGAGTGGGGCTAGCAGATCTCCCATGACGGGGAGGCTCCAGTCAGGTTCATGGGAGAGTGGGGGAAATGGCCCCCAAAAGCCACACAACTTAGTCACTGATATCCCCTGAGGTCTGCCTAGACTTCTACACCCTGGACCATGCTGCCGACTCCTCAGTAGGGCCCAAGCTCCAAAGGGTGGGGCTACAGAGAGTTCAGAGAGTGGGGCTATTGCATTTCCCCAGGCTGGTACCATAAGGAAGGGATTGCTCCACCCAAGAAAGATGGTGTCTGTGGTGTGGGAGAGGGACTCAGCACAGGTATCACAGCAGTTGTCCCTTTTAATTCTCTCTTCAAAGCCACAAACCTCAGTCTCTCCTCACACAGCCCCACCCTCCCTCTGCTGGAGCCCAAGGTGAGTGGCTGTGAATGAGATTTTGTGCATTGGCCATTTAAGAGGCCAATGTGTCTCTAGCAGTCTGCTGTCTCTCTCTGGTGGCCAGAATTCCTGCCGATTTTCAGTCAGATGTTATGTGGGCACCTCTTCCCAGCTC
Organism: Myotis myotis; assembly: GCF_014108235.1. Taxonomy (NCBI): domain Eukaryota; kingdom Metazoa; phylum Chordata; class Mammalia; order Chiroptera; family Vespertilionidae; genus Myotis; species Myotis myotis. The sequence goes on from NW_023416315.1 coordinate 14,063,370, forward strand.
TGGTGCTATGGGCTGGGGAGCCCAGCTTGGTGTTGAGACCCCACGCTTCTCAGGGAGAACCCCCCACACAGCTGAGATATCCCTCTGAAATCTCAGCCACCACCATTGGGAGCGAGGCCAGCCCTCTTCATGTCTCCACCCTTTCTACCAGTCTCCATGTGGCTTATTCTATAAATCCTTGGTTATAAGACTTCTCTGTAGCTAGTCTTCAGTTGATCATTCAGGTTGATGGTTCTATAATTTAGTTGTGATTTCACTTTGGTCCCGGGAGAGGTGAGTGTACCTTCAACCTACTCCACTGCCACCTTGGCTCTCTCTGAGAAGCTGTGATCTTGAAGAGGGTCTCATAACCAATGAACTGACCACATCACGGAACTCTCTCTCTACCCTGTGCATATTCGAGGTCACCTAGGAATGAGATGGGTGCTCATATAAATGCAGGAATCTCTTTGCCTTTTCATTATTTTGCGTTTTCCCCCCTCTTGTGGATGAATAGGTACTAAGGTTGAAAGTAGCCTCAGCCATAGATTGGGAATATCCCTCCAGAGGATTAGAATTTCACCCCAGCATCAGAGGAGATTGTGTGGTGCAGGCAGAATCAGCTGCATAATATGCAGGCCCAGTAATAGCTGAAAATTATCCAAAAAGCAGGAAAAAGTGCCATTAAAGGTACTAAAATACAAAGCTTTCCCATTTTTTCTTGTGATCTCTCTCTTGCTTTGTCATGTTATTTGTTTTTATTCTTTTTGTTGTTGTTATTGTGGTAAAATACACATAACATAAAATTGCCATCTTAACCTTTTTACATTACACATTACAGGTACATCTTGCTCATTAAGTGTGCAGTTCAGCTATACTAGTATTAAATATATTCACAGTTAAAGATACCAGTCATGGTGTCTTTTATTTGATATTTAATGCCATTCTAAGTAAATTAGAAATGTAAATTATTAGCATGAATTTTACCGTTCATTTGTGCAATGCCAGTTTAAATGCAAAGGTCAGAGCATTTAACTCATTTCTGCAATCATCGAAAGCATACTTCATATTTTTGTCCCTGGAGGATGCCTCAAGCTGGCTAGAAAAGACAAACACAGGCAGCCTCAGAAAGGTTGGAAGAAGGACAGGAAGGTTCCGCAGGCACAGACTGGGCTCGAGGGAGTTGGCTGGAGCACTCCATCTGGCACAGGGATATTCAGGACCTTCACAGGTGCTAAGACCCACCTTGTGTGCCTACTCAGGCCTGCTGGCTGCTGGGATCTCCTCACCCCCAGTCCCCGGATTGACATGTTGTTCCCTGGCTTGGGATAGGCCCTGAGGAATCTTCTTTCCCATGTGGTTTCCCCAAACCCAAGGAGGACAGATGACACTCCCCCCTGGTTACTGCAACGTCTGTATCTGGACCGGGAATGAGCAGTCAGTTTGTCCCTCATCGAAGCTTCCTGACTGATGTCCACCAGGCACAAGGCCAGTCCTGGGTGGGATGGCAACTGCTATGCTGTGTCCCAAGAGGCAGCAGGATAGGTGCAGCCAACTGTGACCTTCCCCACCTATACCCAGGCCCTTGAGGGCAGTGGTCACTGGATGGGCACAAGGAGGGGAGAGTGAGCTGAGAACCCACCCTCCACGCCCCGGGGGAGCTGGGGACATGGGATGGGCGTTGGGAGAGGGAGGATGGAAGTGGAGGCAGCAGGAAGCAGGACATCCTGTGCTGTCTCCAAGCCTCCCCAACACACTGCATGCTCCAAGGCTCCACTGTCCCATCAGATGTCATGCATAAGACAGTGTCTAGTCTGGGGCTGCAGAACATTAAGCTCCAACCACAGGGGCTCTGCTGAGCTGAGATCCCCTGTGGGGCTACATGGGCCTTGGGGCAGGAGCCAAGAACAAGTAGGGGAGGGCAGAGGAGAGCCCGTGCTTCCGGTGAGCAAGACCGGCCCTGCCTATCCTTGGCTCCTAAACAGGGTTTTGACATTTTGATGTGAGGGGCACTTGTTCTCCTTTCAGGATTGGCCTCACTTCTGCCCCTCCTCTCTTCCGTGCCCACTCCGGACTTTAAGCAATGGGGATCTTCCTCTGATGTCCTTCCCTTTCTCGTTGCCTTCTGTCTGACTGAGAGGAGATGGGAGCTCTGTCTTTTAATTGCACTTCAAGGATAAATTAAGGTATTCCCTGCCTGGTAGGATGCATGTGGCTGCAGCCGTGAATGCTTGTGAGTCTCTTTGAGCTCCTGGGTGGGGGTGCTGGGTGCCTGCTTTTCAGGACTGTGTGAGGCCCAAAAGGAAGAAAGGAGAGGGAGGGAGGAAAGCTGGAGAAAAATCACAGAAGCTTAGGGAAGGTGAGAAAGAAAGCATGGGAAAATGGTTAAGGGGAAGAAGATGGAAGGCAAAGGGGTAAACAAGGGAGAGGGAAGGGAGGGACTCCCAGCATTTTGCTTGCTCTATCCACATGGTTTGAAAGAATAGAGGCTTCACCTGATAAAGCTGTTGTCCCCAGCAGACAGTGTCTGCACAAGCTGGTGCCTGAACAATGACTTGGGAAGCCCAGGTGGCAATAAGAGGTGTCAGGCCCGAGTCTCTTGCTCTGCTCCTGTCAGATCTTTGAAAACGTGACTCAGCATTTTAGCTTTCTCAGAGCACACCCCAATGAGCCCCACGGAGGCGTGGGTGCTCTGAAGAGAACTGTAGGGGTGGGGTGAGTAGATGGGGAAGTTAAATGGGCCAGAAGAGCAATGGAAAATCCCTTCCGGAGCTCCCAGTAGGACCCAGAGTTGCACTGAGGAGAGTTAGGTCTTTGCATTCACAAAAATGAACTCTATTTTTTTCAGGGTGAAAGCAGAGGCCATATGAGCCAAGTGTATTCATAACCTCAAGCCTTGAAAACCCTTCCCTCCTAGGGGTATTATAATGAACTAGCTTCTTGGGTCCCGGTGGGAAGGCTCCACTGAATCTCTGTTTGAGAAGGAGAAGAAAGAGCAGCTCGCCATCTGATGGACTTGCAGCCTGGAGAGGACACACGGCTGTGTGCCCGGGCCTAGCTCAGCACCCCAGACGCCAGCCTCACAAGAAGCCCCAGGTTCCCTGCGCTTTCTGTCCTCTCAGTAATTATCTCTTTCTGGGGGAGGATTTCACGTTTGGATTATGATAGACTCCACTGAGATTTTCCTCACTGTGGCTGCAAACACCGATTTGTCAAGGGTACAGTATGACTCCCTCTAAAGACCCAGAGTGTTCTGATACACGTCCTGAAACCTCTTTCATGACTGCAGAGATATGAGGACAATCTTTATATCTAATTCGAGAGAGGAAACTCAACTGTGCTTGCAAAGATGGCCCCGCTCTTTCTAGAGCAAGATTTCTCAAAGTGGTGATGGGTGGGCCTCCCACATCAGAATAACATGGGACAACGGGTTAAAAATCAGATTTCTGCATCCCCACTGCAGAACTACTAAACCTCTGTGGGCGAGGGGTCGGTACCTACATTTTAAAGAAGCTGAGAGTTCGTGCCCTGTGTATACTGACAGTTGTGAGCCCACGCCTGGAGCGGTGGTTCTCAAACTTGACTGAGCCTTGGAAGCACCGGGAGGGTTTGTAGAACACAGACGGCTGAGCCCCACTTTGAGAGCTTCTGATTCAGTGGGTCTGTGGCGGGGCCTAAGGACCTGCATTTCTAATAGGTTCCTGGGCGATGATCATGCTGCTGGTCTGGGGACCACACTTTGAGAACCACTGGGTTAAAGCAATGACAACAATTCAGCCGTGTGTTTGTCAGGTGTAAGCTGTTTACTGAGGGCCAGAGTGTGGGAGGCAGTGGTGTCGGAGGGCTTATCTCCTCCCTCACCGGGAGGCAAATGTCTGGAAAAGCAGTGCAGGCCACTGGCCCCAGAGTCAGGCCCCTAGGCAGGGCCCTAAGGGAGCAAATGGTATGCATGTGCCAAGTAACCAGGTGTGCTTCTGGTGGCTGGAGCTTTGGACTCCCAGGAGTCAGCTTGGTTTCAGATAAAAATGGGGTTATAAGTCTGTTCTATAACCCAGACAAGAAGGATTGGCTAAACCTAGAACTTCCAGTAGATCCCTGAACTAAGCAGGAATAAATGAAAGCACAAAAGAATGCAGAGTTCTCATTACCATGAATAACCATGGATAACCCAGCAGAGATAATGTTTAATAAGCCAGGCACTTTTTGGGGGGTGGAGGTGGGGCACTATATTCACATACTCAGGCCACCAATCCTCTGGGGATATTTCAGGGGTCTCAGGACATAGATGCTTCCTTTCTTCTATCTAGAAAGTATTTCAGGCTGTGGCCTCCACAGACCACTGTGGCGTGCTTGGCTGTGTGGTTTCCGGGGCTGCCCACAGTATCTTTGGTTCCTCCCCTGTCCTCAGACGCCTGCAGTTTTCAATATGGCCACTAGAGGTCTCAGCAGGACAATGATTATCTTAGGAAAGGGACAGGAAGGACCTGGAAGAAGCTGGAAAAGTCCCCCCCACTCTTAAAAAAAAAAAATTATTATTATTATTAGTGATTTCAGAGAGGGAGGTAGAGGGGAAAATAGAAACACCAATGATGAGAGAGAATCACTGATTGGCTGCCTCCTGCACGACCTCTACTGGGGATCTAGCCTGCAACCCAGGCATGAGTCCTGACCAGGATCGAACCAAGACCTCCTGGTTCGTAGGTTGATGCTCAACCACTGAGAAACACCAGCCTGGGAGAAAGTCCTCTTTCTATTTGATTTGTTGTTTAGAGTTATCCCCATTTGCACAGCCCGACTATAACTTTTTTCATAATCCTATAATGTGGAATGAATGCTGCTGGGAGGAAATGGTGTGAAAAACAGACCGAGGTTAGAAACAAACTTTTTTCATGTACTTTTTGAAATCAGCTGTTCTCAAATACATATCACACACGAAGAGCCTGGGGTCCAGAGAGGCACAGTAACTTTCCCAAGATCACCCAGATATTTCATGACAGAGCCAGGACTGGGACCCGCGTCCTTTCTTGGGATGTAGGCTCCTTAACTTAAATAAAAAAACTCTCCTGGCTGTGTATGTGGGTTTTTAACCAGAGAGAAAGGAGCTGGGTCAATACACTGATAAGATGCTATGATGGAAAGAGAAGGACTGAGTTTTAATCCAGTTTCTGCCCCATTTTGGACGGGTTAATTTCTCTCTTGAGACCACAGTGATTTTGTATGAACCAATGGGTTTGGAGTGAAGGAACCATTTCTTCAGCCCCAGAATTCTGTCACATCTTGTAAGAGCCCCTTCAATTTTAAGTTCTTATCATCTCTGACAATTTGCAAAGTTTCCTCCCAATAAATTCCCATTCAACACACACTTGAAACTTTAAGATTGAAAATAAGAGGCAGTTACCATCCTGAAATCATAGTCAGGTGGGGGAGGCACAGTAAGGTAGGATCTTATTTTAAAGGGTCCAGGTTTACTCTTGGTCAGGCACAAATTCCTCCTCCCCAAGTTATTTACCTATAAATCTAGTTTTTCACATATTGATTCACTCAAAGTAGAAACAGAGTTCATATAGAGTCAAGGAACACCAAAACAGACTGTGGCTGTGTGCGTCTGTGTGTACAGGGAAGGGCCAATAGGGCCCATATCTGATTTAATCATCCTTCATAATCTCAGGTTTGTTCAATATATGTGTGTTCACCATATGTATACTTACAGAGAAAATAATAAATGTAAGCCCTGTTTCTTGGCACCATGGTACCTGTTTTCACATGGCATCCGCTCCTACCGAGACTCACAGAGCAGTAACCTGTGGAGGCAGGTGGCCCAGAAGAGCACCGCATGGCCGAGGCTCACTATGGCTGACCATGGCCTGGACAGAGGCCTCCCCAGGCTTCCGCACGGTGTTGCAGTGAGAACACAGACACGTGATTAGAATCCTAAAAGCTGACAATCTGAGGGCTCATTGTCAGAGAACAATACCCAAACGCATTCCCAGGAGCCCCAGCTCCTTCCTGGGGAGGTGCCAGGCTGACAGCTGCAGGTGCTCTGGCTCCTGCCCATGTGCCGGGGATTGTAGGGAGAGAAGCACAAATATAAACTCAGGGACAAAGATATCAGATCTAGGCTTAACAGCGACGGTTCATGCGGCCCAAGCACCAAGCGGCGGAAGCAGGAATCCGAGCACACGGAGAGGACATGCGGGAATGTAGGCAGAAGCGCACAGAACACAGGTGGGCCCGCAGGAGCCATGCTCACACTTACATGGTGTGGTCTCACACTACCTTAGTTTGCTTTAAGCATTTCCATCATCTGAGAGTTTGGGAGGGAAAAACAGAACAGTTAAAGGTAAAATACATTAAGAGCTCGCACTTTACTCTTAAAAGTTAAAAATAATATCATTCCTGGCCATGCCATTCATAGCGAGATAATTCACAGTGATGAAGAAAAAGCACAGTTCTGAGAGTCAGACTATGGTGTCACATCTTGGCTCTGCCACTTGCCAGCTGTGTGACTCTAGGCAAGTATCTTTCTGTGCTTCAGTTTCCTCATCTGTTAAATGGGTCTGATAGTATTACTCAACTCATCAGGTTGCAACGAGGGTGGAATGAATTAATACAGCGTGAACTACTTGGAATAGTCTATTCCATTATCTATTATCATTGTTGTTTTATCTCTGGCTTCCTCAGGCAATACCGCCCACAATAGACGATAAAAAGTTTTCTACAGAAAGTCAAGGCTCGGAAAGAATCATAGATGCTCAATAAAAAAAAATAATAGAAGAAATCAAAAGGTTCAGGAGGAAAGAACAAAGTTAAAACTACATGGGGTGAGCAATATTTTCATGTGTTGTTATAACTCTTGAGGGCATCATTTCAAATACCAAAGCAATTCGAAGTAGCTTTAAAAGAAATCTTCACCTGAGGGTATGTTTATTGATGAGAGAGAAAGAGAGAGGGAGGGAGGGAGAGAGGGAGAGAGAGAGAGAGAGAGAGAGAGAGAGAGAGAGAGAGAAAGAGAGAGACTAATGAAAGAGAGAAACACTGACTTGTTGCCTCCTGTACGTGCCCTGACCAGGGATCAAACCTGCAACTGTGGCATATTAAGATGGCATTTCAACCAACTGAGCTGGGCTGAAGTAGCTTTTTAAGAAAAATGAATACAGTTTCTCTCCATATCCTCCGTTTTGCATCTGTAGATTAAACCAATTGTGGATCAAAAATATTTTTGTGTGAAAAAACTCAATTCCAGAAATTTAAAATAAAATGAAATGAAATCGATAGCATAAACACAGATCAATGAAACCCCAAGGCCTGGTTCACGTTGGACAGGTCAAGGCTGTATACACATCATCAACCCTTCGGATTGACAGCACCTTTCATTTACTAACTGGCTTCCATCCAGGGCCTCATACAGATAACAGCTAAAAGGTTCCTGTGCAAGGACGGGGTGGGTCTTGACGACCAGGTGGTTGACCAAGTCATGCAGGAGGACGGACTTCTCTCCCCCATTCTTTCCCTAACCCATTCTATCAGCTTTGACCTCATGTGGCAGGATACTGCAGTGAAGCCTGAAAGAATGGGATCTAAGCCTGAAAAGAACCTGCAAGTAAAGACGACCAGGACTTAGCCTGCCTTTGCTAATCACTCCATGTCCCTGGCTGGCCAGTACCAGTGCCCAGGTGGTTCTTCACTTTCCCTCAGAGTGAATCTGCCCCTCACCCTGTAGTAGTGCATTTGCACATGTAGACGGGCCAACTGAGACAGGCCTTGTTTAAACACACGTGGCTTTCCAGAAAACCCAGATGAATGGGCTGTCCTCGCTTCTGACCAGGGACACCCTTCCCTCGAATCTGATTTCATGGCCTCTTGCTTCCTGCTTCCCATCTGGACCTCTTCTTACTTCTCTCCCTTGGTTGTTACCTGACTGTGGCATTTCTTACTCATTGCTGGCCCCAGAAAGTTCCAGGATAGAAGCTCAAGGCCTCTCCTCTGTCCCTCTGTCTCCTCATGCCCTTTCTCAGTTTCTCAAAGGCATGGGGGCTGGTGTTGGCCCTCTTTGGGATGTGAACGTTTGGATGAAGCAATTTGCTTATTCAAGTTGGAAAGTCAGGTACTAAAAGCGTCATTTCACATGAAAAATATAAGCAGTATTGGAATATAGAAGGAAGAATGACAAGGAACGGCAGCGTTGGTTTAGTAGCCTCGCCTAACCGACCTTTGCCAGAAAATGTGAGTCGGCTGCCTCCTTCGATAGGCACTCATCCCCGCAGAAACCGCAGTGGTGCTTAGCTTCCTGCTCCTTGCATCCTCCCACCAGGCAGGGCGTGTGTTTGTGTGTGTGCATCCGTGGTGCCCAAGCACTGGTTGCTGTGCTCTGAGAAGGCCTCTGCTTAGAGCAGAGTTTAGATCTGGGCAATATTCTCAGGTTCAGCTGCCAGTTGGGCTGCAGGATCCTAAAGGCTGGGCGAGGGCTTTTTTTTCTTGGGCAGCCTCTTACCATGTCAAGGACAGCAGGAGGGGGTCAGGGCTGCCGGTGGTCGCAGCTTCATCTGTCTGGAGGAAAGCTGGCTTTTTAAAGACACAGTCTTGTGTCTTAGATCCCAATCACAGGAGCTGTTTCAAGGACATAGATCATGGTGTTTGGGCTCTGGAACACAGAGACACCTTGATCTGTTCGACATTTTTTTTTTTTTTTTAAGGGATGCTATTTATGGCATCAGAATGTTGCTCCAGCCAGAGTGCAAATGGGAGAGGGTAGTTGGAGAAGCAAAGGGATTTCCAACCAGAAAAAGTACTCTAATGAACGGATGTTTGCAGAAGTGAAGACAGTTAAACAGAATCATTAAGCAATTAGCCAAACTGTAACTAGGATGGGAAATACAAGGTGATTTCAAAGGGCATCATTTCAAATAAGTCATTCTCTTGCTTTGGAGGGCTTTCATTCCACACTGTGAAGAAGGTCCTTAGTTTCACAGAAGTGATGAAGGCAGTCGCATTTTTCTTGTTGATGGGACAAGCAATGCCATGTCTCCTGGAGGGTCAATGAGTCCTTCGGGCCCGAGGACCACATTTGGAGGGCTGAGCCCTTGATGCAGTGAAGGCAGCCATGGCATTCTCATCCTGTACAGTGTGAGTTTTATTAAATAGTTCAATGGCAGCAGCTTCTAAGTTCTGCTCTGGGTCCCAGGGCCCAATTCTTTCCCAAGCTGTACAGATAGCCCCAGGTGCAAGCTGTCAGTAGTAGCCATGTAGGAAAAAGGACAATCCACAACAACCATTTTGGTGTTCTGTGCTCTGTTTTAGCTACATACCAGTAGTCAGGTTTCAAGGCGAACCTCTCCTGGATTCCTCTGACCACAGGTATCACATTCCAGTCAAGGCTGAGGCAATGGGACATGCTTTATGTGCATCTTTCCATAGATCGGGAGAGGACTCCTTAGAGAAAAGGAATAGCCTTATCCCACCTGGTGGTTCTGTGCACACGTGTGTGCAGCACGCTTTTCTCTTGCTATAGATGCAGACAGGTCTTGTATCATTGCCATGCATACTCGCCCCTTTGTTCAGAGGGCTCGCTAAGTATATGAGTCACTCTTAGTGGTAGATCAACTAACAGGCTGAGATTCTACTCATTAAATAATTTCATCTATAATGCTCAAAACATAAAAACAGACCCAGCCTTTATGTTTCCATTTGATTTACTCACACTTGAGTGAACAGCTGTCTCATTTATTCAAAACTTTATAAAAGTCCCCCAAATGTCCCCTTAAGGCAGTATTTCTTTTACTGGGTGATTTTCACTAAGCCCTGGGAGTTTGGGTTCTATGGTTTAATTTCCCACTTCCTCGTGGTAGTGGATAATAGGTGGAATGCTGAGTGTTGACTGATTTTTCCTTCAAATGCATCACCTCCTGGGCCTTCAGAGCTCCATGGCAGAGAGTAGCAATGAAAAGAACATAAATGAAATATAATCCTAGTGAAAATTATTTTTAGTTGAGAGGCCTTTCAAAGAAGAAATATAAGTTGGTACTGTAATTTATTGTTAGAATCAAATAAATCTAGGCTGGATGTGACCTTGGCAATTAATTATCCAGCCCACTGCTTCATTTTATGGATCAGGACACAAGGCTCTGAGAAGACAAGAGACACAGCCTGATGGAGGCAGTCAGAGTTAGTGGTAGGCCTGACTCATGACCCAGTACTACCCCACCACGCTGTTTCCATTTTAAATACAAGAATGAAGCGTTCTAAGCAATGACTCCCATTAGGAATATGAGTAACATGCCCAGCCTGCCATCTGAGTTGGGAAAGGTTTAATCTCTTCATAAGCAAGCTAAGGGCAATGTTAGCAAACGGCTTGAACTTCTTCAGTAAGATAAAGATCAAAGGATGTCTGTGGTCTACCTTTAGGCCACTGATTCTGAAATTCGAATAAATTATAGAACCCTTTAAAAAGAAAATAATCCTCCCAGGCCTATGGTAAATTTTGTTAACCAGCATTTGAGGAACATTTACTAAAGAAAGCTAACATTTACTAAAGAAAGCTAAAATCTTGTCCATTGAACATGATTTTCAATTGAGAAATCTCACTGAAAAAAAGACAAGTTTTATCTTTATGTTCTTATTAAACCCAAAGACCCCCATGTCCCCACAAGAATATGCCCTTGAAATCCATTTTGAGAAACACTGTCCTAGCTCAGATGGAGTCTCTGCTCTCTTCTCTGGGCCCATCAAGGAACTTCTTCAGTTTATATCCCCTCCTGCCTTTGCTCCTTCAGTAGCTATGTCTTTTGTATTGAATGGATTTTTTTAGTTCATTCACATTTTTATACTGAAGCCTGTGTGTCCTGTATTCCCGTTAACCTTGTCACCCTAGTTGTCTCTGAATCCTGGGTCACTGTGATTTCCCTAATATTTGCTTCAGATGAGAAATTTCAGCACAATCCTGCCCTAGTGGTATGGTACTTTTAATGGAAATGCTAGTTTTCTAGAACAAAAGAGATAGAGGTTTCCAATCTGTCATCTAGGCAGCCTCAGCCGCCGTCTAGACTTCAGGAGTGAAGTTCCATCAGTTAAAATGCACTTTATCCACCTCAGCTGGCCTTGTACAGTAGTTAAGTTCACTGTTTTACAATCTTACGAATTTAACACTGCTATCCTGTCCTTCTTCTGGGGTGGCAGGTGGCTACAACCACATTTAGATTTTCCTCTGAGGGGGAATTCTCTCTCCCTGACAGTCTCTCACCACTCAGTGTCTCACAGACCACGGAGAATGTGTCAGGGAGCTCCCTTGGGAATGTCTCTTTCCTGCCTCCCTGCTCTCTTCTATTCCGTGGTCAGAGTTCTCTTTTTCGGGAAGAATTCTTTCCCCAGTGGAAATGTAAGTGGGCTAGAATTTCTTTTTGGCTCTTACAGTGTTGTTACTAGTATTTTTGTTTTGGATTTTTTTTTAATATATTTTATTGATTTTTTACAGAGAGGAAGGGAGAGGGATAGAGAGTTAGAAACATCGATGAAAGAGAAACATCGATCAGCTGCCTCCTGCACACCTCCTACTGAGGATATGCCTGCAACCAAGGTACATGCCCTTGACCGGAATCGAACCCGGGACCCCTCAGTCCTCAGGCCGACGCTCTATCCAGTGAGCCAAACCGGTTAGGGCTTTGTTTTGGATTTTACGGAAAGTGATTTTTAAAAAAAGATTGCAATGGGTCCTAGTTCTACATTATTTTGGTTAAAAAATAATGAAAGGATGCTTCTCTATACTTGCATGTTGCAATATGGTAGGTACTAGCCACATATGACTTTAAATTTAAATTAATTAAAATGAAATACAATAAAATTTTTAGTTCCCCAGTCTCATTCGCCACATTGCGCTCAAAAGCCACGTGTGTCTGGGACACTGTATTGGGCAGAGCAGATATAGAACATTTCTGTCATCATTCTGTGGGCAGTGTTGCTCTAGCACATTTATTATTCTTTAATAAAATTCTAACACACGCTGTGCACTATGCTTTAGAAGTTAGATTTGGAAAAAAAGATACAGTGAAACATAAATATGCAAGTCATCTTCAGTTAAAAGCCATCTGGAAAGTGCTGAGAATAATTATTTGATAAACAATATTGTTGGAAGTCTGGTGTCTTTATGTTCAAGTCAGAAACACATCAACACCTCATCAATTAATTTAGATTATAAGAAGATCAGCCTTTATTTAATGATAAGAAAGAACAGACTTGCATTAAAGTGGTGATTCTTCTCAATGGAGCTGTGTATGAGGGGTTGGGAGTGGTTGAAATGCCTGGGGAACCATATCAGAAACACCTGGGAACTTGCATCCAGCTAAACATTTCCTTCCCTACCCAAGTAGGGTTAGAATGCACTGGGGGAGGGGAAGTGCTGCAGGTGGAACTCTTGTGATTTGAAAAAGCTCCTCATGTGGTTCGTATGTGTCTTCTCCACCTCCATCCCTCTAGGTGGGAACCATTGCTCCAAAAAATGGCTAACCCGGTTGGGAGACGTGCCTAGTTTCAGAATGTCAAGAACCATTTATGTAAGTTAAGTGCCTAAGAGTTTATAGAGGTTGTATTAGTCAGGGGTCTCTAAAGAGGCAGAGTCAATAGAATATATAGATATAAAATGTACTACATACATATGATTTATTATAAGAATTGGCTCATGTAATTATGGAGGCTGAGAAGTCCCATGATCTGCTACTGTAAGCGGAAGAACCAGGAAAGTCAGTGGTATAGTTTAGTCCAAGACCAAAAGCCCGAGAACCAGGGAGCTAATGGCATTAAGTTCCAGTCTGAGTCCAGATACCCTAGAATCTGGGGGCTGATGGTATAAGTCCCAGTCTGAGTCCTAAGGCCTGAGAGCCAGGAGCTCTGATGGCCAAAGGCAGGAGGAGATGGATGTCCCAACTCAAGCAAAAGAGCAAACTGACCCTTTCTCCAACATTGTATTCTATTCAAGCCCTCACAGATTGGATTAGTAATCCACCTGCATTAGTAAGGGTGATTTATTTTTACCGATTCAAATGATAATCTCTTCCATAAATGCCCTCACAGACACACCCAGAAATAATGTTTTACCAGCTATCTGGGCATTCCTGAGCCCAGTCAACTTGATTCATAAAATTAACCATCACAGAGGTTAAGTTCTGCTTACTGGGGCTGGTCTCATGGACAATTCCACACAAAGTCTAAGTAGAATGAGCACGCCTTCTGGCTAACAAGGCTATACTGCTTCTCCAAAGCAGCATGACTAAATATTGAAGCAAGTTAGCAGAGCATAAAACATTTATTCATTCACTTATTGAGCATCTAACAATGTATATATATTGTGCAATATGGTGAAATAAGTAAGTGACGGCACTGTAGTGGGCAGCTGAGTTTCCCTGGAGTCAACCTGGGTTTAAATCTTGTATGCTCTAGCCGTTCTCAAATTACTTAACTTCTTGAAGCTTCAGTTTCTTATATTAAATTTTTTAAAACTATAGCATTATTATTATTATTACTAGAGGCCCGGTGCATGAAAATTCATGCACTGGAGGGGGGTGTCCCTCAGCCCAGCCTGCCCCTCTCACAGTCCGGGAGCCATCAGGGGCGGGAGGCGACCTGGCGATCAGGGGAAGGCGATGCTCCCATCACACCTCTGCTGCTGCCACTGCCGGCAGCACAAGCCTTGGCTGGCTCTGGTTACTTGTGCCTTAGGCCAGCCCTAGGCAGCTGGGCAGCTGCCACCTGAGGCTTGCCTGCCCCTTGGGCCAGCCCTGGGCGGCTGAGTAGCCGCCATCCAAGGCTTGCCTGCACCTCAGTCAGTGGTGGTGGTGGTGGTGGTGGGGGGTGCCTCCATCTTGTGGCTGTGGGCGCTGTCATCTTGTGAGGGTGTGACAGTCAATTAGCACATTCCCTATTTATTATATAGGATTAGTTGGTAATCCTTACCTGAGAATATTTTTCCATTAATTTTTAGAGAGAGTGGATGGGGAGAGAAACTTAGATGTGTTCTCATATCAATTGGTTGCCTTCCACATGTGCCCCAGTGAAGGTGGGGGATTGAGCCTGAAATGCATGTGCCCTTGACTGGGATCAAACCTGGGACTCCAGGCTGATGCTCTATCTACTAAGCCAAACCGGCGAGGGCTAACCACAGCATTATTAAAAATGATATAGTTTAGTGAGGAAGAAAACTCACTTCATCTGTATTCCTCCACACTGTAGAGATGGCTGGTTCAACTGATAATGACATGATGCTAAAGAAGTCAACAGTATAGGTTTAACTCCTCTATGGTTCAATCAGCTGTGGGGTAAACCAGATGCTCCTGCCTTATCCCTGCTGTCTCACAACTGTGGGCCATTAGAAAATCTGGATGATGGTATCGGTACAATCAAATGTGAGAGTTGAGAATGATCCAAGATGGAATCAGTCCAATTTCCTTCCTTCAGAGATGAGCAGACTTCAGAGTCAAAATACTCTGCCAAACTTTAAACACAGCACATTGGTGGCCGAGGTGCGGTCAGAACCTGGGGCTCCTGAGTCCATGCCCAGTGTTCGTTGTACACACATTGATAGTTTCCTAATGGGACAAAAACCTTCATCAGCATGAAATATTAGGAAAGGTGCTTATTTTATTCTCATTGGGATTATTTCCAAATACATTTGCATGAGTTCCAGAACCCAGACACCACACTGGGTGCAAGTTTCATTTGTTCTCAGAGGTAAATTGACATTCTATGAAACATAGCTCCTAGAAGGGACTCTGTGTAGACTCACAATCTGTAACAGTCACGTGTTCTTGGGATCTAGTCTGTGGTACATCTCAAAAATTAACCTGACTCATCTCTGCTCAGCAGGGGTAGAATATCAAAATGACTGGGAGGGCACAATGAACTCATGAAAAACAGGTTGCTGGAAGGTAGGACTCATGTTCATTGCAGTCTTTTAAAAAATATTTTTTTTAAAAATATATTTTATTGATTTTTTACAGAGAGGAAGGGAGAGAGATAGTTAGAAACATCAATGAGAGAGAAACATTGATCAGCTGCCTCCTGCACACCCCCTAATGGAGATGTGCCCGCAACCAAGGCACATGCCCCTGACCGGAATCGAACCTGGGACCCCTCAGTCCGCAGGCTGATGCTCTATCCACTGAGCCAAACCAGTCAGGGCTTAAAAAATATTTTTTACTGACTTTAGAGATAGTGAGAAGGAGAGACAGATACAAACACTGATAAGATAAACATCGATTGGCTACCTCCTGCATGCCCCCTACTGAGGGTTGAGCCCCCAACCTGGGCATGTGCTCTGACTGGGAATCGAACTAGAGACCTCTTGGTGTATTGGACCTTTCAATCCAATAAGCCACACTGGCTGGGCATTCACCACAGTCTTGATACTGTTTTTTCTGGTCTTTAATTCTCAGGGCAGACGGTCAACTTCTTGCTTTAATCACCGTTTTCATCTTGTCACCTTCTAAAAGCACAAATGGTGAAAGAACCATGGGCTTTTCAGACCAGCATGCAATGGCCTCTTGGACTTCTGAGCACTTCTTTCTGTGCAGCTGTGTGGGATAGCTTCTTCCAAAGACAATAAATTCCTCAGCATATGGGGCCAGACATACATACTGACAGTAAAGACAGTGGCAAGACAGCCAGGAAGTGTCTTTAAAAACTTGTCAGATTATATCGCTTCTTGTCCACAGCCATCCAATAGCTCCCCTCACAGTTGGAATAAAACCCAAATTCCTTTCCATAGCTTATAAAGCCTGTAGGACTTGGCCTTTGCCTACCTTCCAGATTCATTTCATACCCCTCTCCCTCTTACTACTGTCCAGTCACACTGGCCATCTTTCTGATCCTCATTCCCATCTTTGGATCTCTGCACTTGCTTTTTCCACTGCCTGGAATTCTTTCTCAGTGATTGTTCTTCTATCAGTCTCTCCAGATTTCCCTTAAATGTCACATCCTCAGAGTCCCTCCCTGAACATCCCACCCGAGGGAGCCACTTGGTTACTGCCTATCATATTACCCAGTTTAAATTCTCTGCAAAGCACTTTCCGCTCTCTGATACATTCTTGTCTTATGAATTTATTTATTGTTTGTCTTTCCCCATTAGAAAACAAACTATAGGAGAAGTGGGATTTTGTCTTCACGGTTCACTACTTTATTTCCATCTCCTAGAACACAGTAGGTGCTCAATAAGTATGTACAGAATGAAAAAAATGAATGAACTAGTAACTACCCTACTGCTCGAGGACCATAGCTCATCTAATATTATTTGTTTGCTGGTGCTGTTTGTGCCTACAGCAAATCTCTTAGGCTCTGGATGTTGGTTGCCTAGATGCAAAGAGTGGACCATCAGGGAGAGAAAATTTAAAAACCAGTCTTAGTAGCAAAACACACAGCAAATGTTGGCTGATTGAACAATATTTAATGAGTGCTTACTGTGTCTGATGCTAAGGCTTTTATGAGAATTAACTCAATTAATCTCAATAAGTTAATCAGGTAGGCACTATTCTCATTTTCATTAGACAGGATCAGTAAACTGAGGTCCTAATGGTTAAATGCATCTCCCATGGACTCACGGACAGTAAATTAAAGGGTCAATATTTGAACCCGGGGCCTCTGACTTCAGAGGCCAAACTGTTAAGAGTGATAGAAAATTTCTAATGAAATCTATACAAGTGAAAAGAATGCAAGGAAGGAATGAATGGCAAAAAGGCAATGCCAGAAAATAGGAATTGATATTTGTTTAATGAATATAAATCTGGCTGACAAATGGTCTCCCACCTGCATCAACATAAAAGTCATCTCTACCTCTCCAAGGCTACAATGGCCTTTAATGATCTGAGAACGTCAACTGAGATGAACAAACTTTTCAGCACTAAAGAGATTTAATAAAGGAGTTCCATGGGCATGTACCATCCACATCATCATGAAACTGAAGGTGCCTTCTCTGCCTCCAGGACCCGAGCAGGCCACGCTGAATGGATTCTGCACAGGTGGTGTGTTGATTGGCCGTGGAATGATAGAAGTCTGTCATCTGGCTTTTGGCCCTAAGTCTTCCTTCTGCCCCACTCTCATCTGTGCAAATGTCTGCCTCTACTGGACAATGGCAACGGCCACACCTTATCTGGCATCTGGGCTTGCATCTTGGTCGTTCTTGCCCAGCCCACTGATGCCCAATAGGTATAAACGGGTGATTTCTGGAAACAAATGATGCTACAAAATATTTAAGGTCAAGAGGCAACAGCACTGGTGATAGCCAAGGGCATCCAGGACACACACACACACACACACACACACACACACACACACACACAGGTGAGGTTTCAGAAGGAGCTTGAGACTGAACCCTGATGAAATCCAGAGACAGAAAAGTCCTCCTGAGGATTTAGTTATTCTGGTCTGACCTTTGCATCAAGCAGAAATACTGAACAGAAAGATCCTAAGACAAGGTGATGAGCCATGACAGGGAAAGAGCTCTCTGAGACAGATGAAAGAGTGCTCTAAAAGAGAAATATCAGAGTAAAAGAAATGCTTTGACTCAATTTGCTAGGTTAAATATGTCTTACAGGAATATTACTCCGCGACACATTGGTACAGAGTGAACATTGGTTATAAAGACAATCCTCTCCTCGGATGTATGTATGCAAGCCCCGTGAATGAAAGTTACTGAATGTGTAGCTGGGAGAAAACTTTGGTCCTCTATAGCTACCCATTTTCTTTATGTTCTATGGGGGATGTAATGCCATGTAATATTGCCAATAGAATGATGGACAACACAACCAACTTTAGTTTTTCCACAGAAAGGGCCAATGACAATGGTCTGCATCTAAAGCCCCAGATATTCAAGTCTATCTTCTGCGCCAAGCTCTTTTACTGGGGCAGAAAATAACAAAGAACAATGCTGATTTCTGTAAGTTTCATTCCATTTCAAAGTTTTCTCACTGTTCCAGCTTGACCTTCATCCGTACACATGGAAATAGCAAAGACAGAAAAACAGAAGAGGAAGAGGGCTGGAAATTTGTACATAGTACACACGTCATCAGTCCCCAGATAATTGAAGGGCTAATCAGGGAGAGGGATGAGAGTGTCTACTGTATGACGGGCATTTCCTGTGCCTCTTAGTCCATTTCCATGACATCCTTTAAGGTGGGTATTCCTAATCCTCCTTTTACAGAGCAGAGCAGTGAGTACAAGTGAGCCTCTCCCCCAAAGTCACCTCATTAGACAGCATTAGTGCAGATTCAGCAGGGACTCAAATTCAGGTCTAGCTGCTCTGAGCACTACACTCTCCCTAGAATCCCGGTGAGTGGTACAGCATTCTGAAAGCATCTTCTTCTGATGTAAGGTGTTCTATGAGATGTTACCTCATTAATCTCCACAAATTTTTTTTTGTGATTGAGGAAAATCCCCTCCATCTCTTTATTTTTTAAATGAGAAAACTTCTGTAGGGAGACTCTCAGAGAGTCTGGAAATCTTATTGGGGTGTCTGGTGATTTGATGTAAGTCGAGTACAGGTGGGGGGAGGGCGCTTTCGGGGAGGGGAGCTGCAGTGCATGACCCTCAGTCTTTCTGATAGGAGACCTGCTTACACATAGGTTGATACACAGCTCCAGGCTCTACATGTTGCTGCTTGCTTAGTCTTTTAGTTTTTCTTGTTTGTGTTTCATTCAAAAGTAACAAACCCAGTACTGGATAGTTTTGAGAGCATGGCTACTCTCTCTCCAAAGCTCTCTTTATGGAAGTTGGAACTGCCTGCATTGAATTTTCTAGCAATCAGTGGCACAAAAAACTGCATCCACTGCACCTTCCTCAAACTCTTTCTGGTTGATTTCAGTATCACCATTATGCATGGATAACGTTTTAAAAACGAAGATAAAACTGCAGCTTGAACCCTAGCCGGTTTGGCTCAGTGGATAGAGTGTCGGCCTGCGAACTGAAAGGTCCCAGGTTCAATTCCGGTCAAGGGCACATGCCCGGGTTGTGGGCTCGATCCCCAGTAGGGAGCGTGCAGGAGGCAGCCAATCAATGATTCTCTCTCATCATTGATGTTTCTATCCCTCTATCCCTCTCCCTTCCTCTCTAAAATCAATAAAAATATATTTTAAAAAAGTGCAACTTGATGACATACTACCTTAAGATAACTTGGCTTGGATAAGAATGTAATTAAAATCATATGGTCATATGGTAAAATGGCCAGTTTCCAGCTATAAATATAAGTTATAAGAGAAAAGTTACCAAAAGAATAATTTTTTTATACTTTCTAGTCCCTCTCCAATGTAGAGTCACCTTGTCATTTGTTGTCCAACCGGGTCACTTTTGAGAGCGAAAGTGGGTGCTATGAGTAATGAAGACAGGCCAGCAGGTGTAAACTGGACTGTCCTCGGTAAACCGGGATG
The DNA here is from genome assembly GCF_014108235.1 of Myotis myotis. Taxonomy (NCBI): domain Eukaryota; kingdom Metazoa; phylum Chordata; class Mammalia; order Chiroptera; family Vespertilionidae; genus Myotis; species Myotis myotis. The sequence continues at coordinate 14,082,746 of NW_023416315.1, forward strand.
GACATCCAATGCATCCAAAGGGAAGCCACGTTTTCCTCTGTATATCCCACAAGCAGCCCCGTATTCCATGACTTAAAGGTACCCGTGGCCTCTAACACTCCCCACTGCACCAGTAGGTCCTTTTGTTGCTTTGCTTCATTTCTGCTTGCCCTTGATAGGGGGCAAGCCAGGCTGTGGACTCTTGATCAGTGAGGGTGGCACCTCTCAGGGACTCTCAATGCGGGTGCTCTGTCTCCTCTGAAGGGAGAGCTGGGACTAAGTCGGGGGACCAAACCACAGCCTGGGCCTCCTAACTTTGGGACTTGGGGTCAGTACGTTTAGGGATATCTTTTCCCTTTACCTTCCTACTTATGCCATCTGTTTGTCTGACTTCTTCAGCTTCTCTGGCCTGAGGAGCCTTCACCCAACACCCCTGTTTGGAGGACAGGAGGGCAGCTGGCTGCCTCACCCCTGCAAAGGGCTGTCAGGCCTGTACTCCTGGGACACAGCTCCTTTGCTGGAAGGGTACCGGGGCATCTAGGTCTCCTGGTTCCAGACAAGGAGCTAGAGGAAGGAGCTAGATCTGAGTTACTGAGGTCTCTGCTTGCGGGAGCAGGGGCTCTTGCCCCCCATCCTGTGAGGTTCTCCCTTGGGCCTTTGCGCCTGTGAATTCAGTGAGCAGGCAACACCTCCTGCTCGTCCAGGGAGTTTGCGGAGGTGGGGACAGACTCTGGGGCCCTGCCTCCTGCGCTGAGGGCACAGAGCCCAGGAGGGTTAACTGTGTTTCTTAGACTGTCCTATAGAAGGAGGGCTGGGCTGTCTCAGAGTCGCTGCCAAGAGTCACAAATGGCAGGAGGGAGCTGCAAGGAGCACATCTATGACTAGGAACTGATGGGCCTTCTCTCGTTCCTCTTGGGTCGCCCATACGTGGATGATTACGCTCTGCTGTGGGAGCCCCAGCTACAGAGAGATTAGTTCAGAGAAGCACGCTCAGGACTTCTGACAGCACTGTCTGACTTGAGGTACCTGGGGGCAGTCTCTGGGGCTGAGATGTCCTGATGAGCACAGGACAGCTGCTTTCAAAACTATAAAGGCCTGTGGCCTGGAGGAGGGTCAGCCTCCTCCAAAGTGTGGGAGTCCTAGGAGGGGTGGACCTCGTCCCAAAGATGGGCCCTCTGTGGGAGTCAGCACGGTGAGAGGGCCAAGCATTTCCAAAATAGCATTAAGGATAATCAATAGCTATTAGTTATTGAGTACCTTCCATCTGCTAGGTGCTTTACATACTATGAGAGAGATCACTAATTAATCACCAACCATCCATCCTCTTCCTTTGCTTTAATCCTCTATATACTGCTGGGGCAATGCTTCAGCTAAAATCTCAACTTTTCCAGTCTCCCTTGAAGTCAGTCAGGTATGGCTATGGAATTACAAATAAAAATTATTTGGTGGGGCATCTAGAAAAACTCGTTAAAGACTTAGCTGAGAGGCAGGTTTCTTCTTGTCCTTCCCTCTTCTTTCTTCCTGTCTGAAATGCAAATGTGATGGTTGGAGCTGCAGCAACCATCTTATGCTCACAAGGTAGTCTTGAGGATGGAAGCCACACGCTAAAGATAATACAGTGAAATAAAGAAGGAAACTGGGACTTTCTTGATACATGAAGTCCTCTTGCCAGCTCTTCACTGCTACCATTAGACTTCATATTATAGGAAGGAAAAAACCAACCTCTACCATGTTTAAGGCACTACTAATATAATTTGGGTTTTCTTATTCACAGACTTAATCCTGAAGCACACATTATTTCATTTAATCCCTTCATGGATGACAGGCCTTATCACACCCTTTTTATAGATAGAAAAATGGAGTCTAACTTGTCTAAAGACACACATGTAGAAAGGGGTAGAGCTAAGATTTAATCCTAGGTCAATCTGATCCCAAGTCCATCATATTTCCATGTTGCTACTCTTCTCACAGAGCATCTAATGAGTGATAGCAAATTCTATACCAATCCGTTGCATGGACACCTCTAAATATGCTCCAGTACATCAGGCTCACTGTTGCTATGCTTGATCCAGGCTGACCATGAGTGGGGAAGTTATGCGATCATTTGTATCCTTCTGACCTCAGTTCTAGTTCCTTCTAAAACCCTTGCATGTTAACACATTTCCTCTCTCTTTCTCCTCCACTCACACATACCAGCTTGAATGGATAATCAAGGTTAAGTACTGTTCTGTCTTGAGTTATTGGACCCACTGTTTCCAGTGGCCATTCTGTGTGTCTACACAACCTGAGCCACATGAGCATGAGTAATTCAAAGAAGGCAAGTCACAAGTAATTTAAAGCCCTGTGTGTTTCAAGCCTTTAAATCTTGTTTGAATAGTTTATTAGCCATATTTCCTTTTCTTTCTCTCCCAGCTTAGTGGCCACATCAGCAAATGTGGAGGCTGATTTACAGCTTGTACTTTGTGCACTCCCTGAAGTGGAGCGAAAAATTGAAAGGCTTATGTCAAGCTCATTCATTCACAGACACATGTGAGATCAAATTAATTTTGAAGCACTTATGGGCTATTTAATGTTTCCGAATTTTGCTTTACAAATCTATAGTGATCTTTATGGCGTAATATATATTTCAAGCTAAAGCAGGCTTGGAAAGACAATTTTTCATCTAAAACATTCTGGGATGAAATATGTCACAGGATGAGAAATTAATCTCAGAAACCCAAAACTGATTAAGAAATACAATGACCTAGGCATAATCAATGAACAGGGCCCAGAGTCACAGAATGTTGTAGCTGGAATGGCTGAGAGATCATCTGGTCCAGTCATCTCATTTCAGAGATGGAAAAACTGGGACCTAGAGCAGTTAAGTGGCTGTCATGGGCCACACAGCTGCTTAGGGCAGGACTAGGCCTAGAACTTCCAAACTTTTCATTCGGATGAAGGATACTTACGTAATTAAAATGTTTTGCAATAAAAACCTTTGGAATGAACTCATCTTCTTTCTCTGAATTTACTTATAGTCTGGGGAGCATTGGTAACATTCTCCACATCCTGGAGAACCCTCCCATGTCCTACAGCATGTACTGTCAGGCCTTATTATTATTATTTATTTATTTATTTATTTATTTATTTATTTTTTAGGCCTCATTATTTTTGTGCATTGCATATTGTTATGGACTGCAATCTTACTGTTGAATTTCTTTCTGAGCATTTCCTCATGCAGACTGTGAAGTTCTGGAGGCCTGGGATTCCATGTTACTCTGGTTTTGTATCCCTTGCAGGGTGTATGCCCAAACAAGTCATAGAGTAGACACTCAACAAGCACTTCTTGGTAGAATGAACAATGAAAACAGAGCAATCTATGGCTATCAGTCCATCATCCTTTAAAATTCCACCTTTACGTTTATTCTCCCATCAGTGTCCTTTCTCTCTGAAGGTCACATCTGTGTTGAACCTGTATTCCATCTGGGATGCCCTGACGCTGATATAGCTTACTTGGTCTTAGGGGTGGACACCTCCTTAAAGGGATAAGGCCCCATTTATGGTCCTTGGATATGAATCATTGAAAGATTTTTCTCCCTTCCTCCTCCTGGTGATATTGTCACCAGACTCTAAGTTACAGCCTCTCATGCTTCACCAAATAGGCTCTTTCTCCCCCTGGTGTGGATGCCTTCTTTATATATGCAGGCTGCTATCATCTCCACCCTGTAATTCAGGGGAGCGAAGTAGCTCTCTAAAACCCTTGGTAAATTTACCAACCTTTGATTACAATACTTAATCTGTGTTTGCAAAGTGCTTCACCTACATTCTCATTTGTGCAATTTATTGTATCTAAATGAGATTTCACTTGGAGCTGGGAGACTTGATTATTTTACTCATTTTTCTGTGAACTCTTGCTTTTGCAACCCTAGAAGCTCTGTTACGTTAGGCCTTGAAAGATGGCAGAAACAGGCTCTACAGCAGCAGAGTGAGGTGGTCACGCTGTAGGGCAAATCAGATGTCCTGAATTCAGTGCCCCACCCCATTCACATCACATGAAATGGCTTTAAATGGGTCCAGTCTTTGTCTTCCAGAACCTTTGGCTCTCATGATTATATTTCCTGGAACACAAGGATTTGGCTCTATTCGAGGAGCAGGGACAGGTAAATGTACTTAGGGGACAATCAGGGTTTCATGTAATTTCTTCACGCCCCTGCCTCTTCTCATGCAGTAGCAGCCCTGACACACTACAAGGCTGATGCTCTTAGCAGGGAGCCCATGTCGCTCAGGAGGGGTCCACGAACCTTGGAGAAGGAGACACGGGGAAGCCCACCCACCTTCCCTTTCACTGTGTCCTCATCACTATGGACACTTGTTAAACCCACGAAATGGATTTTCTCTGACAGGCACATTTATAACAAATTCAACAGGTATGTTTTCAAAGGTAGGAAACATGCAATAAAGATTACTCAGCATATGCAGGAAGAGTGATGTTGTCAAGATGGCTGAGTAAGATGTCCATTGTTAGTGTCTCCCCCTCAACAATAACCTGGCATTCATCCACAGACAAAAGTGCCCTTGTGGGAGCCGTGTGATCCAGGAAGGGGACTGAAACCCTGGTGCAGTTTAAGGATGAGGAAAGTGGTTTTAGAAGACAGGTCTGCACCCAGGCAGCTGACTTGCTGACGGTGGTCCTGACTATAGACTCAGAAACAACTCTGTACCTGTGAGAACTAGGCTATATACCCATTTGGCTTTGATTCTGTAATCAGCACCTTAGACCAAGGGATCAAGGAGGGGTCTTGCCTACCTATGCATTGAGTAGTACAAGGCATATAGACCTGGGTACTGGTTGTGGACCCTGAAGTGCCATGAACCAGCTCTAGCCACTTGTGGTGTGGTCCAGGAGTGGCTAGACCAGTGGTCGGCAAACTCATTAGTCAACAGAGCCAAATATCAACAGTACAACGATTGAAATTTCTTTTGAGAGCCAAATTTTTTAAACTTAAACTATATAGGTAGGTACATTGTTATTAACTTAATTAGGGTACTCCTAAGGCTTAGGAAGAGCCACACTCAAGGGGCCAAAGAGCCCCATGTGGCTCGCGAGCCGCAGTTTGCCGACCACGGGGCTAGAATCACCCATGGATGAGAAAGCCTTTGTGGAAGTCCAGGAATCCAGCAGAAAAGTTCCAGCACACCAACGGAGCAAAAAATTTGATACTGGACACATTGGCGGGGGTAAGAACAGTGACATTACCCACATCACTCTTTCTCTAAGATGGCACAGCTCAGTGAAAAGAGAGTCCTTCTTAGCCTATGATTTCTTCATGGAGGGAAGTGAGAGTGTGTGAATTAAGTGCCCAGCTGCCCCAGCTGTGTGGGATGCTACCAAAGAGGCCTCCTTCTCTCTTGTGAGTCATGAACTGCATGAATGGGGGGCTGGAATGTATCAAGGGGGTGCAGATCCTACTGACTTCATGGGGAGGCCTGCCCGTGCGCCACTGGGGATGCCTCACCTGCAGATCTCTCCAGCGGCCCACAGGTAACCCCCTAGAGCCCCATGTGCCTCACCCACACAAAACCTGCCTGACTCAGTGTGTGTGTTTCTGGTGACAGCAAGAGCGAGCTTTTGCAGATAGCTAATGAGACAGAATCTGTGGACCTGGGAGAGACCACAGCTTAGCACCACTCTCAGGGAAGCAGAGGGGAGGTTGTCAGCACATGGCCTGGCTCTGCAGGATCAAGAGAAGGCAGACAAGCTTAAGAATTCTGTCACAAGAGGGAGCAAGAAGCATGGAGCATGTATAACCATACTAGGTCTGAGAAAGCCTCAGATCCCTAGCAAGACTGACAGAAGCTAATTCTCTCCTGAAGTCAGTTAGTAAAGACGGGGAGATGAATGCTACTTCAAATGCTAAGACTTCAAGGGACATGACAAATCAAGGACACGTGATACCACCAAAGGAACACAAGTCATTTTCCAGTAACTAATCCCAGAGAAACGAAGATCTGTGATTGCTTGATAAAGAAGTCAAAATGAATGTTTTAAAGAAGCTTGATGAGCTATAAAGACAACATGAGAAGTAAAGTCAACAAAATCAGGAAAACGATACAAGAAAAACGGAGTTTAGTAAAGTCCCCAGGGGAAGGGGAAATGCAGTCTGAGTTTAAAGGGGGGGACCTCTGGGGGTGTTTCTCTGACTCTTGTCTGGGATCGGGTCATGAAAATGCTGGAAGCCAAGGTCAGGATAAACTGACTGAGAAGTTATCTGTGTTCCTTTCCTTGGTAATGGGCTCACTGCAGAGGAACGAGAGGCATTTCCCTCCTCCTCAGGCCCTCGTAGCATCGAGGTGTCTGCCTGCCTAGTGGGGAGGTACCGTGCCTCCCATGTTGGTGCTCACTGAGGCAGAGAGGGTCAGGCTGATGAGAGTGAGGAGAGCGGCTGACTGAGGGAGAAATGGGTCCTGAGTGACGCCGGGAGGACGCTGGTGTTACAAGTTCTACACCTGCCCTGCTAGTGAGCGGAAGAGAGCTGGGCACGAGGAGGGCTGCTTGGGAACCTTGGCAGAGACCCCTGGAAACAACAATTCATCCGCCTCCTGATTTTGCCAGTGGCTCAGCCTGGCCAGCAGCCCCTGCCAGCATCATCTCTGTTACTGGATTGACAAGGTGCGGCTGGCTTCTGAAAATGTTTCCCGGGCATGCAGCTCACATCTCTTTAAGTATCTTCCTTTTCTTAATCAAAAACCAGAGGAGCATTTCAGCTGCTCAGATGCTGAGCAGAAGCACTGACACTTTAATCTGGATCCATGGCACGTTATTAGCACTCTGCTCACCCTTTCATTCATTTGCTTCTCTTGCGGAAGAAGCCGCCTCTACAATTTCACTGAGAATGATAAACGAGCTTGGCGTTTCCCACTCTCATTTTTGGCGTGGTCTGTGCAGGCACTTGCATTTTCCAATTTGCAGACATAACATGTCCAGACGTGTGTGAGTGAGAAGGTGCGAACGTCCCAATGAGCCCAATTTTCCTGGAGAGAATTCTGCAATAATACAAATATGAAGGCCGAGTTGTTAAACACACAAGGAAGTAGCACAGAGATGGAGCTTTCTCTCTTATGAAAAAAAGTCGCAATCAGCTCATTCTGTGCATTGCTTTGATCCTAGTTCCCCTTCCACCAGAGGCCTGGTGACATTGGGGACTGCTGTGGCAGCTGATACTTCTCTGTAGCCATGTTTGTCTCTTTGTAATTTTTAAAACTGATTGTTCCTTGCCAAGCTTTCAAAAAGACAGTCTGCAGTGGTGGATTTGTTAAAGATGGCGTGGAATCCCTATTAACGTATGCAAATATCAATGAGCTCTGATATTAAACAACTGAAATCCTGAATGGTCATGATTACTTCTGAGCAAAGGGCTTCCCTGAGAACAGCACTTAAAGTGATTCGCATGGCTGCTAGGACATGGAGTATTAGTACTTGAAGGACATATACTTTATATTGCAGGAGTAATACAACTGCTGCTTTTTATGAGAGGAGAAAAAAAAGGGGCACAGGTTTGCTATGGCAAAAAATGTTCTGCTGGGATACTGAGAAATCGTTCAGGAGCAAGGGTCAGAGTTGTTATGTGTGTAATCACACGGAGGCTCCATGCAAGGCTAAATGTAAGCAGCCGAGAGAGCAGCCCCCACACCCCCATCCAAACGGACAAGACGAATATATTCTTTTGGAGACAGATAAAAGGTAGCAGAAGATGTTTGCATAAAACTGAGTTGTGGTGAGCCATGGTGTAGTCCTAGTGGTTGATATGTTCATTGTAATGGTTGTAAATAGAGATGAGCTGTTTTGGAATTATTATTAGAAATGCAAGCACATTCCCCATCATTCAAGTGATTTACCACTTTCTTAGCAGGGTCAAGATGAAAAATTTTCGGTTGCTATTACAGGGATCAAATTAAGCTGGTATTAAATCCATTTAGTAATGCTTGGGATGGTTTGGGTTTTTGCCCAATGCTTAAAGGCATGTAAAATAAACACTGCAAATACAAACAGGGGGCCACAATATATCTTCTCATAAAATTCTATGTAACTATGAATTGTACAGCCAGTTTCTTCTATGTAGTAGACATATGATGAGACAAGAGAATCTCAATGTCAGTGATGGTATTACCAGAGATTAAAAAAGAGTAAGAAGCCTAAAAATGAGCACTGAGGGATGAAATCTCAAAGATTCTGAGTTTGCACAGGAACTGGTACTGCTTCCTTCCTTTTTATTTATTTTTAAAATGCATTTGAGTGAGTGGGAGAAAAAGAGAGAGAGAGCTGGAGAGAGAGAGAGAGTAGAACAAGCGAACAAATTCCCAAACTCAACCCATATAAATAACCACATTATAAGGAAAGGTGAAATATCTTGTCTGTTTCTGGTTCTGCTTCAGTTTCCCCTCTCCAAGCCCTTTTGAAATTTAGGTTATTATTTATTTTACTTATAAACTTAGTCCATAATGATATGCTCACCCCAGGGTCAAGTAAAATAGAATCTCAGTGGAGTAAAGCATAAAATTGAAAATGCAATGCCTGGCAGAAACAAAAATCAAGAAAACAGATATTGAAAGATGCACATACTGTCTTTTGGGCTGCCCAGGTCAGCTGCCTTACGCAGGCAAGGAACTCCATGAACAAGATTAGACTTCAGGGAGAACTTCCTGGCTGTGTTGATAGTTACAGGTTTAATAGATTACCCAGAGGGTTGCGAAAAGACTCTCCTCGAAATCGGTAGAAAATAAAACAGAACGGGAAAGTAAACCACCATATTCCTCAGAGAAATTTAGACACACTGGTCCCCAGGAGCTCTGAAATGAACTAGATGACCCCTGCTGGCGTCAATCCTTTTCCTCCTGCTCTCTCATTACTTCTCTTGCTTGCTCTAAGTGCACTGTCCAATAGAACTTTCTGTGACGTTGGAAATATTGTGTGTCTGTGCTGTCCAATATTGTAGCCACTAGCCACGTGTGGCCATTGAGTAATGTAGCTTGTGTGACCGAAAAAATAAGTTGTTTTTCATTGTCATTAAATTGAAATAGCCAGGATAGGTCTAAGTGCTTGGCATTGGAATGATGTTTTAACTAAAGACTTTCTGATGAGTCAGCAATGGGAGGATTTCAGAGGACTGTTGATGATGTGGTCTGAGGGAGGAACTGTTTGGAGCAGGAGGGTGTAATGGTGTGGCTAAGGGGTTCACTAGGAATAGAATGAGACAAACGGCACTGTCTGAGGGAGAAGGCTTCTGTGAATCTAAACCTAAATCTGTCCATCAGCGAAACAGGAAAGACCTCTGAGATCCCCTGGATGTGCAGCCCTTGGGACTATATAATAAAGCACTGACATAGTTTTGTCCTCAGGATTCTCCTAGTATAATGGAGAGAGATGAAAAAGAGTAAAAATTATGCTATAGACCCAACCACAAACAAATATATATGGCAAGAGATTAGGAAAAGGATGGATTCCAGAGCTTGTGTGGGAAAGTAAAGTTGTTTAAAAAGGTGGCATTTACATGAGAAAACTTCCAGGGAACAAGAAAACCATGTTCTTTTCTGATCTGAACGTGGGGTGGGTCAAGGCAATGGTTAGAGAAGATGAATCATGTGGGCTGAATGAAGATTAAGGGGTGAAGTTAAAAAAAATCAGAGACTTTACTGAGCGCTCAGCATGGTATAGACATAATTTGTGCACACAAAGGGTTCCTCTCTCAGGGAAGTGATAACAGGGACTGGCAAACCAGCTCCATCTAAGCAGAGACCAACAGCAATACAAAGCAGCACTTCAATGAAGTAAGTTGTCAGAGAAGCAGAGACCGGGAACTCCCAGCTTCAGCGCAGGGAAAGAAAGGCCCTTGTGGATTGGGGTGGTCAGGGTGCAATGAGGCTTGGGCTGGGCCCTGAAGGGAATGACTCAGGAAAGGCAGAAGACAGAGGGTTCAAGAGACTTGGAAAGCACATTTTCTTGACCAATGCAGTCTTGGGAGACCAAGGGGAGGCAGTAACTGCAGCAAGATGAGATGTTTTCAGATGAGGATGAAAATGGTTTAGGCCTGAGCCCACTACCACGTTGAGTGAGCCTAAAATGGAACTGCTCAGCCACTGTCTGCCTTGGAAAGCAGGGTCTGAAGTTCATTTTTTAAGCGAATTGCCACTCAGACCAGTGCAGAAATTTCAGATGGGGTTTAAGAGATTAAACCCAGTATCTCCTTTATGCAACTGCTCACAGTAATTGAAAGGAGGATTCTGAAACCATGGTTACCATAGAAAACTAAAATTAAGATCAAAGGTGATGATTTCAAATCCAAGAAAACAGAATAGGTTCAAGCTAGAGCTCACAGTTATGCTTTGTACAGACTATCTGATTATCTTTGGCAAATGCATCCTTTTGTGAAGCAACCTCACGGGACAGGGTAGTGGTTCATGCAGCCCTGAAGCTTAGTACAGACCCCAAGTCCTGGGTAGCAGGATGGAATCCTGTGAGGCTAAAAGGAAACTAGGGTTGTCACAGGCATGAGCTTTTTAGACATGATTCTCACCAGACTGCTGATTCTTTTTTTTAAAAAATATATATTTTATTGATTTTTTACAGAGAGGAAGGGAGAGGGATAGAGAGTTAGAAACATCGATGAGAGAGAAACATCGATCAGCTGCCTCCTGCACACTCCTCACTGGGGATGTGCCCGCAACCAAGGTACATGCCCTTGACCGGAATCAAACCTGGGACCCTTGAGTCCGCAGGCTAATGCTCTATCCACTGAGCCAAACCGGTCAGGGCCAGACTGCTGATTCTTGTCAGCTCTGGTGGGTCTAGTTGGGAAAAAGCTCTAAGAATAAAGATTGTCCTATAGGGCTCGGTTTTTCAAACTGTTCTTTCCATCAGGGGTCTTTGTCTCATACTCATAATGAGGGTCAAGGCTGTTGGAGAATGTCCTAGAGCAGGTGATAGGAAGAACACTATGGTGCTAATTCTCCTCATGTTAAAGGGAGTGCTGGCCTACATGGAAAGTTGGGGTCAGCTAGGAGGAGGAGTTTGGCCTCTTCAGTCTGAATGAGCAGTTCCATGCGTAGATTCCTCATTCTTCAAAGTGGGGGGCGGGGTGGTACACTGTTAATTTTGTAAGTAGGGCAGGAGGCCATTCTCACTGCTGAACCTCTTCCCCGGGACTGCTGTGAGGCACTGTGGCAGCTTTCCTATGTTCCCCAATCGCCATACCAAATGGTGACCTCTTGTTGTGTCAGAAACCAAGAGAGGTCCAGGGTGTGAGACTCTACTGCGGGTGGGTTAGGGGCAGGGGAGAGTGGGATTAATAAAGGGAGGTGGCCGAAACCGGTTTGGCTCAGTGGATAGAGCGTCGGCCTGCGGACTGAAAGGTCCCAGGTTCGATTCCGGTCAAGGGCATGTACCTGGGTTGCGGGCACATCCCCACTGGGAGATGTGCAAGAGGCGGCTGATCGATGTTTCTCTCTCATCGATGTTTCTGACTCTCTATCTCTCTCCCTTCCTCTCTGTGAAAAATCAATAAAATATATTAAAAAAAATAAAGGGAGGTGGCATTGGGAAAGAACTCTGAATAGAAGGAAGAAAAGACAGAACTGGAAGAATTCATGTTCCCCTGGAATAATTCATTGTAATTAGAATTTTAAAACATACAGATTTAGGTCCCTCCATATTACTGCTCTAGTAGTCTCATCTTAAATACTTTTTCTTTGTGAAGTAGAGCACACATTCAGGCAAATGCGTAAGATACAAACACACAGTTTAACAAGTAACTGTAAAGTGAATACCTATAAAACCAGCAGCCAGATTAAGAAATAGGATACTCCAGCATCCTGGGAACCCCATGCGTCCCTCCCCAGACACACACCCTTCTCTCTCCCTGGGGTAAACACTGTCTTGACTTTCATGACAATCACTTCCTTGCTTTTCTTTATGGGGTTATCAGTTATGTACACATCTCATCTTTTAGGTCCAATTTTTGGTCCTAGAATAATACTGTATGTATTCTTTTATGTTTTTCTTCTTACTCACTCAGTATTGTGCATTTTAAGGTTCATCCATGTTGATGTGGTAGCTGTGGTTCTTTTATTCCCACTGCTGCATAGTATTTCACTGCACGAATATACCAATTTATTCACCCATTCTACTCGGGATGGCCACTTGGGTCATTTCCCTTTCCTTTTGGAGATCATTTTCTCAGCAGCTGTTGGCTCTCTGTCAGCAGTGGCTGTGCCAAAGAAATAATGAATTGGAGTTCTGATAGAGACTGTCTAGATTGCCATGCAAGTCAGTCAGTGAGAAGGTGTTATTGATCACTTTCCAAGTAAGACAGCACATGCAACAAACAGAGGTCATGGTGGCGTGGACACTGACAAAGCCCGAGTCTCCACCTGGCAATTCGAATTTTCACTCACCGCCATTTTGTCAGCATTAGAGAAGTAATTCTCCATATTATCAAATAATTATCAAATGATAATTGAAACCTTTGATGTTTGTGGGATATTAATTCTGCAGACATGCTGTACAAATCCTTCATTGTTGAGCACATTCTCTAAAATAGCTTTCTCTTGTGATGATATAATCAGCTAGTAGGTGACAGCAATAAATGTCTTCATGTTATTTCAGGTTTAGCCTTCAAAATGAGAACGAACTGAAAGTGGAAAGAACTTTAATATATGTATTCATTTGTGCTAGCATTGACAAAGACTGATGCTTAGCATTAGCATGGCATCTGTCATAATAATAATGATAATTGCTAATGATTATAACAACCACAGCAACAACATGCTGTCATCCACATATAAAATGATGCCACTAATCCAGAGTTAGTAGATGAGCTTTCTTTCCCCCTGCCAGGATTGGGGATATAACGTGTGTTCATACATCCTTGCTTTCTTAACTGACCTCTATTAAACGTCTGACCTCAGGCAAGTTGTCTTTGATCACCTTTCATCCTGACTCTAACTTCAAGCTGGAGACAGTTCTCCTGGGCACGCCCAGCGGCATTCCTGGACCACCTGATACACCATACACTACTAGTATAAGGAAAGGACAGCAATCCTTAGCTGCCAGTTTATTTTGGCATCTACAGTGACAACAGTCATAAAATGTGTCTTAATTAAACATCATAAAGCAATTGGAAAGAAACAACTTCCTTAATTGTTTTCTTAGTAGAAAACTCTTTGGCCAAGAATTTCACCTCAAGCTCAGACACATATACCTGCTGCCTACTTGACATCTTCACTTGATATCTTATTGGCACCTCCAATCTCAACATGTCCCCAAACTAGTGTGACCATATGTCTGGTTTGCCAGGTATAGACTCAGTTTATGTTATCGTCACAATAGCACCAATAGAGCCTCCTTTTATTTTCAAATGTGCGCCAGTCTAGACAATAAATGACACAGTCATTCTACCCAAAAAGAACTCATGCCCTGCCGGGGTCCAACCCGAGCGGGTCCAGGGGTTCCCAAAGGCGTAGACGGAATCGGCGAAGAAGGAAGGACACGGAGACAGTGTTCAGTTGATCAGCAGCCTAGCCAGGATCTCTAGCCAGGATCTCCAGCCAAGTTCCGGTCTGGATCTCCAGCGAAGTTCTGCTGTTTATTGTTTTGTTACATCCGTATTTATACCAGTTGATTTTAATCCTGTCAATTTCTATTACAAAGGTTAGGGCGTTTCTTATCTCCATTCCAGGGAGTAAAGATTATGTAGCTTAAGCATGATTGTTTGTAGTTAAAGTGATTAACTACCCGCCTGGCACTTAGTTAAGGAGTTTCATCCCCTCCCTAACTTCAGGGAAAAATCCCTACCTGGGGAAACAACCTTTCTCAGAGACCTTGGTTAAAACACATAGTGCCAAGAAGGTGAGCAAACATATTAAGAACAGTATGCCATATATGCCAGGTCCCTTGAAACAGCAAGCATGGACCGGCTCCCGGCAATGCCCCTCCTTCTCCAACCTCCCTCTATGTTTCCAACTCACTACTCCACTGATGTCCTCTTCCTCTGCTGCTGGCACCATCATCCTCCCTCTGGCTCAAAGCAGGCAGAAGAATGACCCTTGTTCACAGAGGATTCTACCTCTGAAATCTCTCTCCAACAAAGCACTTCTATCTCCCTGTCTCTGTATTTCGGTACCTACCACCATCTTCTGCTTGGGATTTACTGTGGACCCCGGTCCCTAGACTTGTTCCTCTGCAACTTGATTTCCACCCTTAAACCCAGAAATCTGATCATGTAACCCATGCTTAAATCCCTGCCATGGCTTCTCATTGCTCATGGATGAAGTCCATGGTTACAGGGCCCATCACAGCTAGCCCTCTGGTGGCTCCATTTGGAATTCCTCATGTTATCTTTTACCTTCCAGGCACTCAAAGCTTCAGGTGCTAGGAAGCAGTGTGCCCACTTTCTCTGTGAGTTTCTGCACACACAATTCTCCAGTTGGGCATACTCCTCCCCTTGGCCTGGTTTGCTTCTTGAGATTTCAGCTTAGTTGTTGCTTCCTCCAGGAAGCCTTCTCTAACCCTTCTAGACTAGATTCAGCATTTCTGCCAGATGCACCCTGCACTCTATTCTAATTGCTTTCAAATAGACTACATGCTCTAAGTGGCCAGGAACTATGTTCACCTTGCTCATCATTGTATCCCCAGGACCTGGCTCCATGCACAGTACATCACTGGTGCTCAGAAAAGATTCATCGATGAAATGACAACATTCAAATCCAGGGTGTCTGAACTGCAGTAGAATGAGCTTCCTCTGTGCTATCTGGGTCAGACTATTCTCTTGCCTTCCATAATAACCCTTTTAAGCTATTCATTTGGTACTACATACATTATGAAACTTATATAAGATTTTATATATAAGAAATACTATTTGTCAGTAATTCAAAAGTATTGTTTCTGTGAGAGCATTGGTAATGCAGTTGAAGAAAGAAAAGGTGTCAAGAACTAGTAAACACAGCTGACCTTGGATCAAGGGCTTTGGGATTTTTCCCAATAGAAAGCCTATCCTGTGCGCAGGCCAAGCTCCTGAAAGGCAGATGTGGACGGGCTGCACCATTCACTACTCTGCTCTCCTAAGTGGAAATTGGGAAGAGCACCTCACATTTTGTTCAGTCTCTTCTGCACATGCACTAGGAAAGGAATCTGAAGGAACCTCATTCACCTGTCTCGGGAAGCTGACATTTAGGAAAAAGATGTTAAGTGATTTATAAACTTCTGGAAAGATATAGGCTGAAAGACCTGCACCTAATTAAAAAATGTCACAAGCTTTATTGAGATATAATTGACATATGACATATAACACTGTGTAAGTTTAAGGTGTGCAACATGTTTATTTGGCACTCTTATATATTACAAAATGATTGCCACCATAGTTCATGCCTCCATCGCCTCACATAATACCATTTATTATTTTGTGGTGAGAACTTTTAAGGTCTACTCTCTTAGCAACTTTCAAGTATATTATACATTATTAACTATAGTCACCTTGGTGCACATTAGATCCCCACACATACTTATAACTGGAAGTTTGTGCCCTTTAACCACCATCTCTCCACCCCCTTACCCTCTGACAACCACCACTGTACACTGTTTCTATGACTAGCTTTTTTTAGATCCCACACATAAGTGACAGAATGGGATCTCTGACTTCCTCTGAGTTGCATTTTAGATGTTTTCCTAAAGTCCTGGCAAGATGATTCAAGGTCTGTGAGGTTTGTGTGAGAGGACAGCAAATGACCAAATAGTAATTGGTTAAATAAGTGTTTTGTGAGGGATTATCTTAAAGTCCAGAGATATTCTAAATGATAAGTAATCTCTTGTTGTTATTTACTTGTTTTTAAGAATCACTGGCCTTAGGTACCTAATAAATATTGCCTTGCAGTGTGTATAATTACTACAAGTTGGTGGAATCAGCAAGTTGTAGTAATTATTTATCTTAATATATCCAGACCCCAGAGCTTTGGTCTAGAGCAGTGACGGCGAACCTTTTGAGCTCGGCGTGTCAGCATTTTGAAAAACCCTAACTTAACCCTCGTGCCGTGTCACATATAGACATGTTTTGATATTTGCAACCATCGTAACACAAAGACTTATATTTTTGATATTTATTTTATATATTTAAATGCCATTTAACAAAGAAACATCAACCAAAAAAATGAGTCCGCGCGCGTCACCTCTGACACGCGTGCCATAGGTCCGCCATCACTGGGCTCGGGTTTCTGTCTTCTTCGCCTCTTCTTTTCCTGGCCTAGAGACTTTCCACCATGCGGCGGAAAGAGTGCAGGTTTTGGAGTCATTCAGGCCACAAAACATTTGAGCGTCTACAATGCACCAGACACCGTTCCAGGGACTGGACCCTAAGCAGGCCAGTCGCATGGGGGTAGCTTCAAACCCCAGCCCTGCCACTTCCTAGCCGCCTGTGAAATGGGTAGTCCTTTTCGAAACAGGAATAATAACTCTTCCACTGTGGAAGTGGGGGTTTGTGGGACCAACTGGAATACTGAACATGAAGTAAGTGTCTGACAGTGTTTTGAATGTCTATCAGATAGTTGAGAAATGGTGCCATTTGAAGTAATGGGCACTCTGGTTCCTGCAGGAGGTGGGCGTAGTTTACTGTTTTATGCCTCCTCATTCTATCAGAGGAAGAGTCTACTAGTTGAAGGTGAGAAGAACAGGTTGAGAGTCAGATTGCTACTTAAGGCACAGGCACAGCCTTTGTGTGAAACATATCACACTACCTTTTCCTCTTCTACTTGGATGAAGTCTAGTGCTGGCTAAGGAGGCAGAGCTCCAGACCACCTGACCACAAATGAGTACTTTTGTGGATTGCACAAAAGAGCCAGGAACTATGATTTCCTCTCAAGGGTGTCCACTTGTGATTAAATACCAGTGTCCATCAGTGTATTCAGTAAGGACAAACATTCAGAAGATTCAATAGTGAGTCTGCTTTATACCCTTCATACAAAGATAGAAAAAATGTTCTCGTGCTGAGACTGTTTACATCTTTTGTATTTCACAGAGGGCAGCCAGGTTCCATGAATTCATTCTCTTCTTCCTGTTGCTGCTGCTTCTCCTTTTCCTTCTTCTGTCACTTCCTCAGCATCATCATAAATTGTCAACAGAACTTGTTATGGTCCAGGCATTGGGCTAAATAAGCCCTTTACATAACTTGGAGAAACCTGTGTATCCCTTGTCAATCAGGCAATTTAGAAGAGGGGTTTAAGCTGGAGATAATACAAGGCTCTGTATTAGTTTTCTGGGCTACCATACCAAAGTATCAAAGTGGCAGAAATTTATTGTCTCACAGTTCTGGAGGCCAGATATCTAGAATCAAGGTGTTGGCAGGTTGGTTCCTTCTGAGGGTTGAGCAGAAGAATCTGTCCCAGGCCTCTCCCCCTGGCTTCTGGTGGCCTGCTGGCAATGTTTGGCATTCCTTGGCATCAGCAAGGAACCATCATTCAATCTCTGCCTTCATGTTCACATGGCGTTCTCCCTGTGGGTGTCTGTTGGTGTTTCAAACTTCCCCTTTCATAACAACACCAGTCATATTGGATCAGGGCCCACTCTATGACTGCATGTTACATTTCTGCCTCTGTGAAGACCCTATTTCCAAATAAGGTCACAGGCTAAGGTACTGGGTGTTCAGATTCAACACATCTTTTTTTTTTTTGGGAGGGGGGAGATACTGCTCAACCCACAACAGAGTCATAGTAATAAATGAAATAATTAGGAAGAACATATGGAAGGAGGAGAGGACTGGGGAAAAAAAGAAGAGATTTCCAAAAGTTGTGTTTAATACTTGAGAGGTATTGGGAGTAAAATGAGGCCATTGGCTCTGCTAATTGAGAGCGTGAAGGCAGATGCCTGATATCAGGCATGGCCCACAGCAGGACTGCTGGGTGCCCTTTGCTGACTCCAGGGCCCAGCCCTACTGTGCTTGAAAAATATTCTGTTTGCAACTAAATGAAAGCAAAAGGAGCTCTTTGTACTAACAAGTAATCTGCATTCTAGAAGTGTTAATGGAATTGAATCAATTTGATATTTTTCATGCTGAAATATTCTGATGTTCAGTTCGAAGAACATAATGGACAAACATCCTAAAAAGACCCTAAGTGCTCTTCGTTTCAGTGGACCCTCATGTTCGCAGTCACCGGGAGCACAGGCATCATTACTGGAAAGGGAATTTGATACTTTGGTTCCCAGAATGTACAACTTGTATTTGTGTCAAAAACAACTTTGAGGTCAGTGTAACCTCTTGATTAATTTGGGAATCTGCAGAGATCAAGGACCATTTGAGGATTCTTGGAATAAGCTATCAAAGAAAAACTTCCCCTAACAGAATGCGTTTTATCTTGAATTAATAATTCAAAAGGTAAAATGCATTTGTAAACAGTCTGTGAAGAGCTCCATTTTGAACTAATTGAAATTTAAGTATTAGTGAATCATTATGTTTTGTAGCATAGAGCATCAGAACTCTGAAAAAAACACCCCCCTCAACAAACCCAAAGCAAAACAAACACTCAGAACATCCAGGTGGTTATGACCCAAATGACCTCAATGTCAATTAGAAAAAAAAATCAGTGAGCTTTTCCTTCCTAATCCTGTTCTTTGTCTGAAAGCGTGTGTGTAGCAACAGCCGTGTGACAGGCAGAGCTGTTTCTTCACCAAGGATTGCGGTGATTTCTGCACTGTCAGCCTCATGCGTTATAACACAGCCTGCGGCAGGCTTTAATTACCCATAAATGTACCACCTGTCGCCTTTTCAGTGCTTAATCACGAAACACACATGGTTTACTGTGCAAAGTGACTGAAATGCTGCATTGACTTACAGCATCACAGAATCACAGAGTCCACAGAAGGTAAACCCGGTAAACGCTATTCCCAGAGGGGTGAGGGACTGTCTAACAACTGTAGATCAGACTGGGTGGAATGGGTGTGAGCATAAAGGGATGTAGGGTGAGCCTAGAAATTCCCACAGGAAAGAGGAAATCTGACTCTCCATGCAGAATGATGGTTCTCCTGAGAGCTGGGAGACCCTGGAACCTGACTGAAGGAAAGGCTTTGTGTGTTGGTGGCTGGCAGCTTTTGTGCAGCCCTGTGAATCCTCCTTCAGTGCAACTGCAGTCTGGGCTCGATGGTGCTGCAGCTGTGCGTCCCAGGAAAGAGAGAAAGAGGCAGGGGAAGAGGAAGGAACTGAAGACAGAAAGAAGGCTGGTGTGGGACCATAAAGGTCAGCTCTGGCTATTCATGGTAACTCCAGATAGGAAAGGACTCAAACAGTAACCAGTGACAATTGTGCACATCATCACAGGCAGTCATAATCTGCCATTAACAACAATTACATATTTATTTGAATCACCTCTCTCTCAAGGAACAGGTGTTTTTTGTGTGGGGTGTGTGTGTGTGTGTGTGTGTGTGTGTTTTGTGGTCTGAAGTGCTTCCATACCCTTGGGGCACTGGGTGAAAGAGGTGAAGGGACTAAGAAGCACAAACTGGTAGTCATGAGGAAGTAAGTGCAGTATAGGACATAAGTCAATAATATTGTGATAACCATGCATGGTGCCAGTTGGGGTACTGGAAATATCAAGGGAACACTATGTAAACTATATGATTGTCTAGGCCAGTGGTCAGCAAACTGCGGCTCGCGAGCCACATGCGGCGCTTTGGCCCCTTGAGTGTGGCTCTTCCACAAAATACCGACTTCTGCGCATGGGCCATGAAGTTTCAATTGCACTGTACATGTTTGCCCGCACGTGGTATTTTGTGGAAGAGACACACTCAAGGGGCCAAAGCGCTGCATGTGGCTTGCGAGCCATAGTTTGCCAACCACTGGTCTAGGCTGTATACCTGAAACCAATACATAATAAAGTTAGGGAAAAAAAGTACAAATTGGCAGTTACAAAATAGTCACAGGGATGTAAAGTACAGCTTAAGGAAGGAACAGAGTCAACAATCTCTCTCTCTCTCTCTCTCTCTCTCTCTCTCTCTCTCTATATATATATATATATATATAAAAGCCAAGCAACCGGAATGCCGGAACTACTGGAACGACTGATTGCTTTGATGCGCACTGTGGCCCCAATCAGCACCCTCGCCCTGATTGGGGGTGGGACCAGCCGGTCAACCTCCCGTGGTCACTCCCCCCGGCCAGCCTGACCCCAATCGGCCCCAACCAGGGTGGGCTGGCCAGACCCCACCTGTGCACGAATTCGTGCACGGGGCCTCTAGTATTGTAATAACTGTGTATGGTGTCAAGTGTGTACTGGAGTTATTGGGGTAATCACTTCATAAGTTATACAAATGTCTAACCACTATACCATACACCTGAAACTAATATAATATTGAATGTTAACTGTAATTGAAAAATAAAAACAATTTTTAAGGAAGAGAAAACAAACAAAAACCCCAAAGTATTTCCTAAGGGATGCCAGAGAGGCCCTAGTATCATCAACAAAAAATTTCACTGAGTGTCCTTTCCTTTGGGTTAAGCCCTGAGGAATCTGTGATACCTGGCCCAGTCAGATGCTTTCTCAATAGAACAAATTGAGGCCAGTGCATCGACGAGTGAGGGAAATGCGTGGGGACCATGGAGTGCTAGGCCTCTGGTTGCTCAAGCCTGGCACTGGGTTCTGGGCGGGGAGACCGCAGCAGATCAGGGAGAGATTCTGAAAGGGATGTAGGAGGGAAAAGGGAGTGCATTGGTTATCAATTGCTGCGTCACAATATGGCCGCAAACCTAGTGGCTTAAAACAACACACGTTTGTTGTCTAGCTTTTCTGTGTCTCCTGTCTCAGTATCTCTCACAAAACTGCAGTCAAGGTGTTGGCCCTAGCTGGAGTATCATCTGAATGCTCAGCTCGGGAAGGATGCACTCCCAAGCTCATGTGGTTGTGTGTGACAACCACAGCACAATCCAGTACTTTGAGAACTGCTGGACTGAGGGCCAAACGTTCTTGTCTAGATGCGACCTTCAGTTTGTTGCTACATGAGCTTCTCCAACAGGGCAGCTTGCTTCATCAAAGCATGCAAGCCAACAAGGTTACAGAAAGAATCTGCTAGCAAGATGAAAGTCACAATTTTATGTATCTTAATCATGGAAGTGACATTCCATCACCATTGCCATATTCTATTGATTAGAAACAGGTTACAGATCCCATCCACACTCAAGGAGAGGGTATTACAAAAGGGCAGAATACCAGGAATTAAGGATCACTGCGGGCCATGTAGAGACTGCCTACCATAGGGAACAAAAAGGGATAGCAGACATCTATTGTTTTTTATTCTGCTTTATGTCTATTCAACTTTCTTCTAGTAATTATACCAAGAATTTCCTTGGAGAAAGTTCCCAAAGGAATTTTGGCAGTCCCAGCTTCAGAGGTAGACATGTGACTCAAGCCTGGCCAATCAGAATATCACATGTCTGGTGATAGTGACTGGCTTAGAGTTAGACACATGATTCAACAAGAGCTCATGGAAAACACTGAAACTTGCCTGGGAATCCTGCAAAGATATGCCCCATTTTTTCAGACTGACTTAAAACTAGAAAGGGACCTATGGCCTGAAGCTGCTGCCTCCACCTACTATGACATAAAGCCCAAGACTGAAGGTAACATAGCAGAAGGAGAACCAAGAAGAGATAATGAGTCCCGATGCTATTTTTGAACAAGACTTTAATACAGCTGTGCCTTAAGTAAATTATCCTAATGTGCTCAATCCAGTTTGGATCAAGTTGTCTGTGATCTGCAACTGAAAGGGTCCTAACTGACACAGAGGAAGAAATTAACATTTATTTGACACATTTTAGGGTTGTGAAGATCCCATATCTCATCTGAAGGCAACTTTTGAATCCTCCACAGTTTTACTTAAAGTTGCCAAATTATTTTACCTATAATAATAAATATTTTACCTACAATATTTAGCCCATAGTGAATTATCCTACCTTGGGAACAAGGTTTGAGATAAAAGGTTCCATAATTGTAATTTTCTTTCATCTTTGATTTTGTTGTATCTTTGGGAGCCCAGAGAAGAATAAGGGTCCCTCATAGAAATTTATAGCTTCTTCTAGAGCAGATTTATGGCTAGTATACTTTATTTAAAAAAAAAATCAAGGTGTGCTATATAGCACAATGCTTTTATTGACATACATGTGTCCTTTGTAGATTCTAAAATCCTATTAGTCCCTTTCGTACTCTCACTCCAGAAACAAAGGGGCATATGTTAACATTTCAATTTACCTCAATTTGCACCAGAGTCTTTTGTTGGCTTTTTTTCTGGGCTCTAAGTTAGCTTGAAGGCTGAATGTGTGAACAGGCTGTGTGGGATGTGGGGGGCACACACTGACTGGTGTTAGAGATATTAGCAAGAAACAAACATATCTATCTTTTAATAAGCCACCAGTATTTTACCAATGTTCAGGTTGCTGTTATGTTTATGATATAGTCACTTGGTACATAAAATCTATTCTCTGAATACAGTTCACTTACTTTAAAACACAATGGGGTAATAGTTATATTGCAACCTTTAAAGGGATTGCAATACAACTTTAAATGTTAATATCAGTTTTATTTAATAGTATATTTAGAGTACCTATGCTGAGTACTTTACAAAGTGCTGGTAAATAACTTTTCAATGATGTTGCAAATATCATAGGATAAGATTCTGTGGCTAAACCTGGCATTGGTTTATCAATGGCACACTGAGAAATATTTGATTAGTTGATATAATGTGATACCAAAACTATGTAAACGACAGGCACACAGTTCATATAAGAGGGACAGAGGTAGGGGATGTTTTTTAGACAAGTTCATTCATCAACAAGGATTTATTTTGCATGTATTACATCTTAGACCCAAGGGCTGTGGCATATAGCTAGGCATTTTGTGCACTGCACAAAAGCAGCTAACCAAAGGGGTGAGTGAGAACTGAAACCGAGTCTTCTTTCTATTTGCCAACCCTTTGCCCTATTCTGATGCTGGATAACCTGGTCATGGTTGGAGGAGGCAGAGGTTGGGTGGGGAGATAAAGGGACAGTTAGTTCAGTTAGAAAGGTTGAATTTGAGGTGTCTAAAGTATTCCAGGACATCCTGGATTCGGCAGTTGGAAAATAGGGTTTGGAGATCAAGAATGCTTGCGGCCAGAGTTGCTGGTTATGGGTGGTTAGAACCCATAATGGGAACGGTTGACTTTAAGGAGGGCAGAAGAAAGAGGAGAGGGAGGAGGAGAGGCTTGAGGAAGAGAAGCTGGAGCACCCTGGGGAGGGGTTTTGGAGAGGCAGGAGGAGTTCTTGTTTTCTCTTGGGAACAAAGCCTGAGCCTGTCACACACTGATCCCGGCGAGTGTGAGGCCTCCTGGAAAGCTCACAAAACTGCACTTGAACAGCAATACTTAAAGCTCATCTTGCTTTTCTTTTAAAAAAATATTTCCATCAATTTCAGAGAGGAAGAGAGAGGGACAGAGAGATAGAAACATCAATGATAAGAGAGAATCACTGATCTGCTGCCTCCTGCACGCCTCACACTGGGCATCCAGCCTACAAACTGGGCATGTGCCCCAACTAGGAATCGAATACTTACAGTTCAATTTGCTTTTCAAGTAAGAGAGAAAAATATTAGGCAAGCTGAGATGTAAACTTAGTTATTGATGAGGCAGATTTTCAAAGGGAAGGCAACATCATCCTTAGGTTTAAGGACATCTCTGGTTTAGGGACAGCAGTCCCTTCACGACCTGCCTTTGCAACTATTAAACCTTTCAGCTCACTTACCTAACAGCAACAAAGGGCAAAGCCTAGACTTGGTGTCTTGTATTTGCACAAAGTAAGGTCACCTGGAAGAGCAGAACAAGGGGTTCCACCACCTACCAGCCTTGGGTCAGGAGGAAGAAGTGCGGAGACAATGCCAAAACAACTCCCAGAGATCAGGACAGCTGAGTATATGCCCAGGCAGAGGTGAAGTCGTGGAAAGGTGAACTTATGAAGGGCTAAAGCAAAAGGAAAATGAGGTGCTTTAGGCCACAATGTGTGGGAAGCGACAGCTTGATGGAAATCATTAGGGGTGCCCATGACTTCTCACCCAGCAGGCCCCTTTGTCAGCAGAGTATCTGCTTCCAGCTTCTAAGGAGGGGGAATGGAAGAGGCCAGATGCCATGATGATAAATGTCCAAGGGTGATCCCAGGTGAGGCCGACCCGGCTATTTCCTGACATAGAAGGAGGCCAGGGTTTGGGGCACTGGGATGTTTTTCTGCGGAGACTGTTAGAAGAGAACTGGGCGAGGCATGGGCAATGCTGGTACTTCATCTTTCATGTTGACCAGACAGACCATGAGAGTAATTTGTCAGAGGAAAGGATCTCTTCTCGAGGTGAGGCTGGTATGGCTGCCTGAATGTAAATGTGCCAAGCATTTTCCCATCAACAAATGCCTGAGACTCTGTTCCTCTCCAGACTTTGCCGTTCCGAGCACCAGCCAACTGGGATTAGAACCTAGAGCCCAGGTCTTCTGGCTCCTGGGCCAGTGACTTTTCACAAGCCAGCAGACAACTTAAAAACAATTTCTGTGCTTTTGTATATTCATCTCTAAAAAGAAGGATAGTAAAAACAGCTCTCTAGTTGGGAATTATGACTGCATTTTAGGACATGAAAAATGAGCATCTTGTCACTGTGCAATCGTAGCATGTTTTAAAGATTATGACCTAATCAGTCTAATCATTACACAGGTATTCTGTTCCAGAAGATCCCAATAATCAGGTAGGATGTTTTCAAATGCAGTAATAACAATATCTACAGGAGAAAAAGCACACAGGGAAAATAACAACAACAAAACTCCAAATCTTTCTTGGGTTATACCAAGGAATTTCACACAAATTCATTTTTGTTGAGGTGATTAGAAAAAGTTTATAATATACACAAACCAGAGTCAATCTAAGAAAGCAGCAGTAAAGATAGTAATTGGTTTAAATTTTTTAAAGAAAATACGGATGAATAAATGGAAGAGTATTTTAACTATCAATTACTAAGAAATGAGACTTTTTCTATTTTCATTTGAAAACTAGGCTTTCAAGAATCAGAAAATAATCTAGGATAATCAACATTATATATCTATCAGGAACAAGACAGGGATGTCTGCTTTCACCACTCTTATTCAACACAATGCTGAAAATCCTAGCCACAGCAATCACACAAGAAGGATGAAGAAAAGGCATCCAAATTGGAAAGGAAGAAGTCAAACTGTCATTACTTGCAGATGATATGATACTCTATCTAGAGTACTCTAAAGATTCTACCAAAAACTACTAGAGCTGATAAATGAATTCAGTAAAGTAGCAGGATATAAAATTAATATTCAGAAATATATATATATATATATATATATATATATATATATATATATACCAATATTGAACTGTCAAAAAGGGAAATTAAGAAAACAATTCCATAAAAAATAAAATACTTAGGGATACATTTAATCAATGAGGCAAAATACCTGTACTTGAAAAATTATAAGACACTGAAGACAGAAATTAAAGTGGATACAAATAAATGGAAACAGATAATGTGTTCATGGATAGGAAGAATTAACATCATACTACTCAAAACAAAGTATAGATTCAACACAATTCCTATCAAACACCAATGGCATATATATCAAAGAACTAGAACAAATATTTCAAAAATTTATGTGGAACCACAAAAGAACTGGAAAGAACTCTTTTTCCCAGTGATCTTGAGAAAAAAGAATAAAGTTGGAGGTATCATGCTACCTGATATAAAGTATACTACAAGGCCATAGTAATAAAAACAGCATGATACTGGCATAAAAACAGGCACGTAGATCAATGGAACAGAATAGAGAGCCTGGAAAAACCCCACACCTATATAGTGAATTAATATATGAGAAAAGAGATAACATACAATGGGGTAAAGATAGTCTATTCAATAAATGGTGTTGGGAAAATTGGACCTAACATATAAAAAATGAAACTAGAGCACTTTCTTACACCATACACAAGAATAAACTCAATATGGAGAAAAGACTTAAATGTAAGACTCGAAACCATCAACTTCTAGAAGAAAACATAGGCAGTAAAATCTCTGATATTTCTCATAGCAAAGTTTTTTTTCTCACATATCTCCTCTGACAAGGGAAACAAAAGGAAAAATATACAAGTGGGATTATATCAAAATGAAAAATTTTTGCACAGCAAAGGAAACCATCAACAAAACAAAAAACCATCCTATTGAATGGGAGAAAATATTCACCAATGATACATCTGATAAGGGGTTAATATCCAAAATTTATATAGAACTCATACAACTCAAGACCAAAAAAACAAACAATCCAATTAAAAAGTGAACAGAGGACCAGAATAAACACTTCTCCAAAGAGGATATACAGATGGCCAGTAGACAGATGAAACGATGCTCAATGTCACAAATCATCAGAGAAAGCAAATTAATTCCACAATAAGATATCATTTCACACATGCCAGAATGGCTATCATTAATAAATCAACATATAACAAATGTTGGCGAGGATGTGGAGAAAAAGGAACCCTTGTGCACTGTTGGTGGGAATGCAGATTGGTGCAACCACTATGGAAAACAGTATGGAGATTCCTCAAGTAATTAAAAAACAGAATTGCCTCAGGACCCAGCAATTCAACTTCTGGGAATATATTCCAAGAAACCGGAAACACTAATTTAAAAGAATATACACCCTTATGTTCATTGCAGTGTGATTTACAATAATTAAGGTATGGCAGCAACCCAAGTGCCCATCAATAGACGAGTGGCTAAAGAAGATGTGGGCCCTAACCGGTTTGGCTCAGTGGATAGAGCGTCGGCCTGCGGACTCAAAGGTCGCAGGTTCGATTCCGGTCAAGGGCATGTACCTTGGTTGCAGGCACATTCCCAGTGGGAAGTGTGCAGGAGGCAGCTGATCGATGTTTCTCTCTCATCGATGTTTCTGGCTCTCTATCCCTCTCCCTTCCTCTCTGTAAAAAACCAATAAAATATATTTAAAAAAAAAGAAGATGTGGTACATATATACAATGGACTATTACTTGGCTATAAAAAAGGAAATCTTACCATTTGTGACAGCATTGATGGACCTAGAGCAGTGGTTCTCAACCTTCTGGCCCTTTAAATACAGTTCCTCATGTTGTGACCCAACCATAAAATTATTTTTGTTGCTATTTCATAACTGTAATGTTGCTACTGTTATGAATCGTAATGTAAATATTTGATATGCAGGATGGTCTTAGGCGACCCCTGTGAAAGGGTCGTTCGACCACCAAAGGGGTCGTGACCCACAGGTTGAGAACTGCTGACCTAGAGGGTATTATGCTAAGTGAAATAAGTCAGACAGAGGAAGACAAATACTGCATGATTTCACTTATATGTGAATCTAAAGAACAAAATAAATGAATAAGCAAAATAGAAACAGACTCATAAATACAGAGAATAGATTGATGGTAGCCAGAGGGGAGGGTGTTAGGGGGCTGTGTGAAAAAAGATGAAGGAATTAGAAATATTAATTGGTAGATACAAAATAGTCACAGGGATGTAAAGGTCAGCATAGGGAATATAGTCAATGATATTGTAGCAGGTAGGTACTAGAAATATTGGGGGATAACTTTGTTAAATATATGATTGTCTAACCACTATGCTGTACACTGGAAACGAATACAAAATAATATAGAATGTAAACTGCAATTGAAAAATAAAAGATGGTGAAAAGCCAGAAATACTTGGTGAACATATTAATGATCTAGTCACTCATGCAGTGTACATCTCTTTTTCCTTCCTAGGAGAATGCTGACTCTGATGAGTTATCTGTCTGTCTCCTATGCTGCCCATTAAGTTAGGTAAATCTGATCTTACTTATTCTTCTAAGGATAAGCCTTAATGTATTTTAGTCAACCAAAATAATCTAAACTTGGTGGTAACTGATTCAGGAATAAAAAAGAGATATAATTCAGGCCAGTGAGATGCTGTGAGAGGTTTGTGGAGGCTTTAGTGAAAGTTTTTTCTCATTCTTCTAGGACAGCTTTTAGGAGTAACTTCCCTGATTTCCCTGGGTGTGGGGAGAAAGCATGGAAGTCCAAATGCTACTCACAGCCATTCCATAATCAGCAGGAGAAGTTTTCAGGATGGAGCTGATAACATGGATGGTAGACCAGAGACAGAAAAAATTTGGGTCCCTGATGAAATGATTGGCTGGTAGATCAGCCAAACCTAAAGCCTATTCTACCTTTGGGCTTCCAGTTCTCCTTTCCAAAAATGTCCTTGTTGTTTAAGCTGCTCTGAGTTGGATTTAGTATCTAAACTAATATATCTGCTCACTTAGGTTTCCTGTTACATCCTTTTTGCTTTATTGTACCCCCTGACTCACACCCTATTGGCTGCCTCTCCCTCTTGTCGTATTTCCCTTGGATCTAGACTCTAGTTTTGCTTCAAACATGCAGTATCATATGAATTCTTCCCTTTGCTTACTGACTTCATGGCCTTCAAATATGGCCGCTGACCTGCCTCTGACTCCTTGTTCCATTCCTGGCCTATCTTGATTGGCAGTCCCCACACCCATGCTAAGAAGAAGACCGACTTCTCAAGGACATTTTAGCTTCTTGAAAACATGTCCTTTGTATCAGTAAGTTGTATCTTGCCTACACACTGGTTGAAACTGAAGCAGCCCCCGTGGTCAAATGCTATAAAATACAAAAGGTCAGTGGAGCGGTCTCTCCACCCACTCTATCTGCTGCACATACTATCACTGAGCTGTGAGCTTTGATATTTACTGACTTGCTTGCTTGAGTCCTAAATTGGGCTGCACTGCTGAAGCCTCAGCAAGCTGGTTTAAAGCTGCCACTGAAACATCCCATCACATCCAATACACGAGGGTGACAGTAGAGCCCATTTCTATGGCACTTGTCAGAGCAAAAGGCAGAAGCCCCAGCACTAATGCGGGCAGGGGTGTGCTATTTAGGTCCAGATTTTAATGGGCATATTTTAGGTGATTTTTAATAGGCATGAAGTTAACACATTTTGTATGTCTCCCAGCCTGGCTCATTTGCCACCATAAATATAAAAAGCTATGTCAGGTTAACTTACCTCAAATAGTTTGGGAGAAGTCAGGGAGAAGGCAAAACTGTGAGTAATCTAAGAAATAGAAATATTCTAGGAGCTGTGTGTGGGCAGAGGGCACCGTGTTACTGATGTGACGGACAGGTGGAGTCTGAATTGGCCCTTTTCTGAATTATTCCTATTTTCTAAAACCTTCCCATGGAAGATCTGGACCACTTAGATTTGCTGCCCTTGTATTTAACAAGGATGATTCCAGAGAGATTTCTGGCAGGTCCTAGGAAAATATTCTGAGACTGACAGTTGCTTTGGGGAATAAAGAGACAGCATGTGTCTGCTTTTCCCCCCTCCTCCTATTTCTTTCCTTAGCTCATTCTATCAAGTCATGCAAAGCTTTCACTAATACAATTGAGGCTTACAAACTGTTAGAAGAATCGCTGTCTTAATGAACATCATTTAAGGAAGAGAGGAAGAAAGAAAGGAGGCAAGGGATGGGGAGAGAGAACAGAAGGCTGTTATCTAGCTGGTTTGGCTCCCTGGCACCCAGAAGGCTGACTTTCCGGCAGTGGGCACGAGGACGGGTCAAATTATGGTAATTAGGATCTTATGTGGCAGCTCATGATTTGCATTTCTTTCATTTCATTGTCTCCCTCCATGTTTGCTGGAAGACTAAATAATACACTTCTATGTCTGTACCAAAGAGTTATTCTTGGGATTCAGAAGAGAAACGGTCATCAGAGAGCATGTCTGGCCTGGTTTTCCATAATGATTTTCAGGAGGACAAAGGCAGGTGGCTTAGTATTATCAGATGACCCATCTCTAGGTAACTTCAGAGACTTTAGAAAAGGATCCTAAGATTTTAAGAAATTTCCCTGTGGTGAAATTACCCAGGTGCTGATTACCTAGTCTGATTGTGCAGTGGATTATCAAAATCATTTATTTTTCCCTTCTGCGTTCTACTAAACATATTAAGAGACTCAAGTTATAGAAAAAGACTGCAGGGAGTTAGGCATAGCTCATTTTCTCAGCAAATGGAGGTCACAGTAATTTCTCTTATCTGTCCAGCATGTACCCTGTAGCCAAGGCCCAGGACTTCTCCCAGCCATTGTGAGGTATGATTGGTAAATTCTCACTGATGGTAGAGATGCTGATTCTCCTTAGCTGCCAATCAGTCACTGTACAGGTCACTTTTAAATTCACTTTATACTAAACAAGAAAGGAAAGGAACTGCTTGAAACCCCCCAACTGCAGGATTGGTTAGAAGTTCCTGGAGTGTGTTTTAACAGACTCATAATTTCCAGCAGCTACTTTTGAGAAGAAACTATTAGTGAAGCATTGGCTCTTGAATTTAATGTGATCATGCACATCATTAGGTATGTGGTGAACATCTGCTTTTAAAGTAAGGGCCCACACTGACAGCCGCCCTAATTCTACTTCTTTGCTATCAACATGTGCCCTGTAGTTTCGATTATTCTACATCATTCTGTGTGTGACAAATTTACACAGCCTTTCATTCTTTGCCTTTTCTGGGAAGGCCTGTGGCAACTTTGCCCAGGTTCTGATTATTATTCAAGTCACTGATAGCAAGAATATCAATGCTATGCATTCATTATGTGCCAATGATGACAGCACTGGGAATCTTCAGGGCTGGGATCATCTGGTCTACCTTCTCATTTTGTAGAAGAAACTAGGGCTCAAGTGACCTCCCCCAAGTATGTTGGCTATTTAGAGCAGATCTGGCAAGAGAATACACAGACTTTTTAATGTTACATTGAAATATAATGTGTATAACACTTCTGTTGTATATAGAGAAAAATAAACATATCACATGTCTAAGGTCAGTGAATTCACAAAGTGGGAACATTTATTTAGACGGTACCCTATGCAAGAAATAATCAGTACCTTTATGCTCCCTTCCCAACTGTACCATGCCCCTCTCAGAATGACCCCATCTTGACTTCTGATACCTTTGACTAATTTTGCCTGCATCCAGACTTTATATTAATGGACCCAAAAATCCTTTATTTAAATCAGCCATCTTTCCACCACAGTTTCTTTCCATGCACATTCTTCTAAGGGAGATAACATAAGAGAGTTCAGCCGTTTCAAAAATGAGGCTGGAAGGAGAATAAAATTCTATTTTAAAGTCATGTTTCCATAATATTCAAATTGGCAGCTCTATAATCTTTCAGTTAGGGACAAGGCCACTTCATTGGAGCCAAGTTGCTAAAAACCAAAGCAAAACAAACCAATTTCCTATCTGGTCAGCTGTAAGTACGGGCCACCTAGTTTTGATACCATTGTAGTTAGCTAGTTATTAATAATAGGAAAGGAGCAAAGGGAAGGCCAGACATTATAGGCATGATATTTGGGCAGCTTCACCAGGAAGCTGCAACTTTTCACTCCCCAGGAAACCACTGGCCCATTATCTGCAAAACACTGGTGGAAGGGGTCCAACAAAGGGGAGACAGATGCATGCACAGTGAAGTTGGGGGGCCTAGGGAAGTAGTTGTCAGTCATACCTGGGAACAAAGATCATTGGCCAGACTGGGCATGGCCACTGAAAGTCTGCAAAAGTTTGGGAATACATAATCCCCTAAACAAAGGAGTTTGCACTTTTGTGGCTCTCAATGCTCTTGGTCCTTGTGGCTCTTGGCTCTCTTGCAATTCTCCCATATGGCCCATGGCCATGTGGATCCAAGGGAACACAAGCTAAGCTAGCCTGATGCTGGACTGGACACTCCTCCAATATGGAAAAGAAGCTCTGGACACTGTCTTTGATTCTAACCCTATTGAAGCTACAGCTACATTTTTTTTTCTTGGCAGGACAAAGGGAAATGAGACCTTGGAAACTCAGGGATTTAATTCCACACAAATAAAAATCACTCATTCTCCCATGGGAGTCTCAGAAAATTCTTTTCTCAGGATATTACAAGAATTCCACTCCCATGAGCAACAGGTGGGGACCAGGACCTCTTCCTATTGGTAACAGCTTCTTCTTGGCCACTTTGATGACAGTTACAATCCGATAAGCATGAGTTCCAATCATTCCTTAGAAAAATTTATTACCTTTCTGTGACCACTATTGATTTTCAGCCTGACATATTACTATCCTTGACAATATTGCTTTTTCATCACTGATATTCTAGATTCAGAGACAAAAATAACACTTGAGTACTTCCTAAATTTCTTCACAATGAACAATCAAATTTCTACATGTCATTTTCTAGAATTGTAATGCTAATCTTTCTGTTTGTGTGTTTTCATTTTGATTTAAACAGTTTTCTATGACAGAATTTCCCATCTCTCCTCTGTTTTCTCTCCTTTCTCCAGGAGGAAACCTACATGCTTCATTTACTATCCAGTCGTGCAGTTGACTGCATATTTAAATGCTAGCAAATAGAAGGACCCAATACAGATTAATGGCAAGCTCACAGAAGATCTGTGAAATTTGCATCTTTTGGTCACACATATCTTTTTGCATAGTCAGATACTTTCCAAAGCAGTTTCTTATATACTGAAATATGTGACTGCCAAATCGGGTGTACTAGCTGTCCGAACTCTTTCAGCATCTTATTTTTCTGCTCTACAAGTAACTGAATATGAAAAAGCAGACTAGATCCTCCTTGTCTAGTAAATGAAGTTACAGCAGTAAAAACCAGGTATAGGAACAAAGCACTTGGGTTTGCTCTCAAGAGGGCATTTTATTCAGCCAAATGCCTTCTTTCCAAGAGGCAGCAGAATTCTTTTGACATTTGAATATTGAAGAATGGTGAGAGCCAATAGAAAAAAAGCTATTCATGGTTATGAATAGCACCATGTCAAAGTGAACCGTAATAAGTAGCCTTGACAGAGGTGATAAATTCATTTGGATTCACAGAGAATTCTAGCAGTTTTTGGATTCAAATGGGAAAGAAACATGTTGCGACCTTCAGGAAAGAACTTTGCCATAAAGAGATAATCTCTCAGATAAAAAGAGTTATGCTGGTGGGAATGCAAACTGGTGCAGTCACTGTGGAAAACAGTATGGTGTTTCCTCAAAAATTAAAAATGGAACTTCCATGTGACCCAGTAATACCACTTCTAGGAATATATCCCAAGAAAACAGAAACATCAATCAGAAAGGATATATACTCCCCTATGTTCATAGCAGCACAATTTATAATAGCTAAGATTTGGAAACAGCCTAAGTGCCCAACAGCAGATGAGTGGATTAGAAAACTGTGGTATATCTACACAACGGAATGCTATGCTGCTGTAAAAAAGAAGGAATTCTTACCATTTGCAACAGCATGGATGGAATTGGAGAGCATTATGCTAAGCAAAATAAGCCAGTCGGAGATAGATAAATATCACATGATCTCACTCATTTGTGGAATGTAAAGAACATCATAAACTGATGAACAAAAATAGATACAGAGACAAGCATCAAACAGACTGTCAAACTCTAGCGGGAAGACAGCGGGAAGGCGGGGGCGGGGGGCGGTAAGAGATCAACTGAAGGACTTGTATGCATGCATATAAGCATAACCAATGGACACAGACACTGGGGGGAAGGGGGGTGTAACACATGCCGGCGGGAGGTAGGGGAGGCCGGAGGGAGGTCGATGTGGGGGAAAAAAGGAGACTTATATACTACTATCTATAATACTTTAAAGAATAAAAAAAAAGAAAAAGAGAAAAAAAGTTATAAGCTATCAGCATTCTAGATAATGAAGAAGCTGGAGGCATATACTTCTATCCATTCTACTTTCCAAGACATCTACCTTAGTGTCTCATTATCCATTGGATGGTTGTAGGCAGCAAACCCTTGCCTTTGTGGAGTAAGAGAAAGGGGAGAAAGGAAGTGGGAAAGAGGGAGGGATGACACCAATGGAAAGCTATCTTTGAATTTGAATGGGAATGTGATGTTTCCCTTCTATCACCAGGACTGAAAATTTTTCATTTTGAACTTCTTAAAGATCCAGTATCTCTCCACAACCTATGGAGAGACTGGGTGTAAGCAAGCTCTCCCAGCAAGCTCTCAGCTTCCTGAGAGCATAGAGAGTCAAAAATGAAAAACCCTAAATCATCCTCCAGCCACCACTAAAGATCTTTTAAAAGCTGACTGCCAGATGAGGTTGTCCTAATTTAATAGGCTAGGAACATTATTTGCATCAGGCAGGAAATGCAACCCTTAGAACCCCTGAAAATCAGAGTCTATCTTCCATCTGCTCTAATTGGCAGAAGAGGCAGTATCCCAAAGAAGTTGATAGTCCCAAATGGCAAGGCAATCAGCAGTTCCAGCCACACTTCCAAAGATGCTGGTGGTGTGGGGTGAGGGAAAGGGGAGAGGACCCCTGAACTGTAGAGATCACATGGTTGGAGGCTAAAAATATCAAGGAACCTGTGATGGAAGCCTGTCAGAAACCCTTTCTCTATACTTAACTCCATGATTAATTAAACCTTTTTTAATTATGCCAGAATTAGCTCTGTCAATAGAAATGGTGCCCACAGGCTTGGTTCCCAGCCTTTTGAAATGTCCTTTGTACTTTCCCTGTTTGTTTTGTGAGCAATCAGAAAGTTTCCTGAAGCCAATGACACCCTCCCCATCCTTAGGTGAGATCATAAAGGTGAGAGCTTGGTTACTACCGTGGAATCAGCTCAGAAGGACAGTTTCATTTATACCAACAAGAAGCAGAAAGGAAGAGGGGGGTAGGTTATGAAAATAAGAGAATATTAATCACAGAAAAAACAATGATAAAGTCGAAAATTTGTGGAAGATTTTCCAGAAAGTTTAAGACACTTTATCATGCTTTTTACTTATGTCAACAATGTATAGAAAGACCAAATGACTTAATAATAAAGTCATACATTTAAGTAGTATTTTATAGCTACAAATTGCATTTGTTTATCTTGTCTTGCTTGATCTTTATTCTATCGTGGGAAGTAGAAAGCTATATGTATAATATATTAATTTTGTATACAAGGAAAGAAAAAAATGCAACATAAAAAGGTTATGTGATTTGTTCAAAGTCACGAATGACTAGGAATTTGGTCATCTAGCAACTGGTCACACATGAATTTCAGTGCACTAGAATGTCCCATTTAACATATTTCAGGAGGGTGATTTCTAGAAGATGGGCTTGGCACCCTGACATAAGTCAAATAATTACTAAGATTACTATAGCCTGTTTTAGGCACCAGGGACTTCAAAAGGAAAATAGGATGTGGTGCTGCCCACAGGTGGTTTAAAATCTGGTTGGGAAGAGTGGCCCTAGAATAGATAAATAAGCCATTGAAAAACCGATGACACACAAAAAAAGTGCAAGCAAATTTCAGAAAGGAGACATAACAAGATCAGGCAATGCTGGGGATGCTTTCAGATAGGAAGCAGGATCCAAATGGACTGAGCTTTGTAGAGAAGCAGGCTCTGCCTGTGGGATGTGTAAATTGGATCTGGGAGCAAAAAGGTTACTCAGGAAACATCTTGATTTTAGTTATGTATGAAAAAATTTTGGAATTTGTGGGGAGAATTGTCCGGGTCAGTGAATAGGTGAGGCCATGAAGACCTAAATCACTTGAAGGTTTAGAACAAATTTCAACACTTGAAATGGCATTTGGAAGCAACCAGGTAGCCAGACTGGAACACAGAGCCCTGGTGAGCACCTGGGGTTCATCTGGTTTACACTACCCAGCAGAGTGCTATCACCAGCTTTCTTCTTGTTTTGCAAGACAGTTTTGGATACAAAAACCTAGTAGGATAAATCAGGAAATTCAGAAACCCAGAGGCAGACTTGCTTGGCAGGTAAATTCTACAATATATCATGTTAATTTAGTGCCTTGATTACATAGTAGGGAGAGAAAAAAACTCTAAAACCTGAATGTTGACAGACTCTTGTAAAGTCTTTACCCCTCCATTCATATGTGTATAGAGAAGAATTCTTTCAAAGAAAATCTACTAGTAAGTCACCCACATGAATCCAGACTGGAAATGATCAATGTTGAAGACTAATAGTGGGGGGGAAATCATAGTTTATGAGTGATTGCCATGTTAGGTAATTTATCTGTTTCCCTGCTACTATTTATGTAGTCCAAACCCATATTAAGGCGCATATAAATTTAGTATAAAATAGTGGGGGGAAAGGGATTGATGCCTGAGAATAGGAGCCAAGGTTTCTTATTCCTCATAGGTTGGGTAGTGATACAGGAAGCTGGAATCTATGTTTCCATGTTAATTTTGTTTCCAGTGCAGATAGATTAAGGTTGGTTGGAACATTAAACCTTCCAGAAACACATCCCGTTGAGAGGATGGCCCCTTAGCATTCATCTCCACGCCAGGAGTCTGTTGGAGTTAACAGTCCTTAACTTATTCCCTGACCTCTGTCTCCAGGACTGAGTTAAGTTCTGTCCACATATTCACCCCAAACACAATGTACTTATCAGGAGAGAGAGAGAGAGAAAGAGAGAGAGAGAGAGAGAGAGAGAGAGAGAGAGAGAGAGAGAGAGAGAGAGAGAGAGAAAGAATTTCAACAGTGTAGATTGGCTATTGGTCTTCATTATAGTTAGAAGATACAGAAGGTCAGCTATCAGTGAGTATGTGACAGACACTGTGAATTCCATTCTTTCCTCAGTCCTTCTCAGTTTCCCATGTGCTTTCCACACTGTAAGTTCTTGGTCTTTGTGTGTTTTATAGTTTAATATATTTATTTTTTAAAAAAGCATAATACATAAATGCAAGAATGGTGTTTAATCAAGAAGCATCAATTGCTTCCCACACTAGTGGGAAAGAAAAGTTTGATGTGTTGGACTTAGAGAAAATGGTGGTTCTTTCCTAAAGGGATTTTCAAGGGTAATTCTGGTTACACATAATTTTTGCCCTGCCACAGCCTTTAACCGCAACTCTTGTGTGAATGCAGTCTGTTGCAGATGAGAGAATAAATGAAGGTGATGAGAAAGACTGAGGAAGTGGCTAGTATGATTTGGATGACTCTTTCACCAACACCTCAGGAAAAGGTGTTCATAAATGATGACATGCTCTAATTGTTGATGGCATCACCTTCTGGCTTCAGCAATTCTCAGCTTTCACATGAAGGCTGGGAGAAGACCATATTCTCCCCATTTAGAAAGCAAGAGAGCCATGGCTTCAGTGAGAAAGCATTAAATTTGAAATCCAGACTCAGTCTATCTTACCACATGTGTAATTTAAGCACAAAAATAGAGCACCACACGCTTTCTCAACAGAGCGAGAGCAAAAGTAACAAGGAAAGATTTTTATAGCCCCTTTGGATGAAGCCCTACAATAGATTGAAAAGATAAAGTGTGAAATGGTATGTGAAGATAGAAAACCCTAAAGACTCCATGAAAAACTACTAGAACTAATAAATGAATTCGGCACTGTAGCAGGATACAAAATTAACACCCAGAAATCTATGGCTTTTTTTATACACCAATAAGGAACTCACAGAAAGAGAAACTAAAAAAACAACCCCATTTACCATTGCAACAAAAAAATTAAGATACCTAGGAATAAATTTAACCAAGGAGATAAAGGACCCATACTCAGAAAATTACAGGACACTGAAAAAAGAGGTAGAGGAAGACATAAACAAATGGAAGAATATACTGTGTTCATGGGTTGGTAGAATCAACATCATTAAAATGTCCATACTACCCAAAGCAATGCACAGATTCAATGCAATCCCCATTAAAATACCATACTTCAAAGACCTAGAACAAACTATCCAAAAATTCATCTGGAACAAAAAAGACCCGAATACCTGCAGCAATCTTGAGAAAGAAGAACAAAGTTGGAGGGATCACAATACCAAATATCAAGCTATACTACAAAGCCACTGTTCTCAAAACTGCCTGGTACTGGCACAAGAACAGACATATAGACCAATGGAACAGAACAGAGAACCCAGAGATCGACCCAAGCCATTATGCTCAATTAATATTTGACAAAGGAGGCAAGAGCATAGAATGAAGTCAAGACAGTCTCTTCAATAAATGGTGTTGGGAAAATTGGACAGATACATGCAAAAAATGAAACTAGACCACCAACTTACACCATACACAAAAATAAACTCAAAATGGATAAAGGACTTAAACATAAAATGGGAGACCATCAACAAAACAAGAAAGCCCACTGCATGGGAGAACATATTTGCCAATGTTATCTCCGATAAGGGTTTAATCTCCAAAATTTATAGGGAACTCATACAACTTAACAAAAAGAAGATTAACAATCCAATAAAAAATGGGCAAAGGACCTCAATAGACACTTTTTATAAGAAGACATACAAAAGGCCATGAGACATATGAAAACATGCTCAAAGTCACTAATCATCTGAGAGATGCAAATCAAAACAACAATGAGGTACCATCTCACACCTGTCAGAATGGCTAACATCAAAAAAATCAACAAATGACAAGTGCTGGAGAGGATGTGGAGAAAAAGGAACCCTCGTGCACTGCTGGTGGGAATGCAGACTGGTGCAGCTACTGTGGAAAACAGTATGATGTTTCCTCAAAAAATTAAAAATTGAGCTTCCCACTTCTAGTAATCTCACTTCTAGGAATATATCCCAATAAACCAAAAACACCAATCAGAAAGGGTATATGCACCCCTATGTTCATAGCAGCACAATTTACAATAGCTAAGATTTGGAAACAGCCTAAGTTCCCATCAGCAGATGAGTGGATTAGAAAACTGTGGTGCATCTACTCAATGGAATACTATGCTGCTGTAAAAAAGAAAGAACTCTTACCATTTGCAACAGCATGGATGGAACTGGAGAGCATATGCTAAGTGAAATAAACCAGTCAGAGAAAGATAAATATCACATGATCTCACTCATTTGTGGAATATAATGAACAACATAAACTGATGAACAAAAATAGATACAGAGTCATAGAAGCATCAAACAGACTGTCCAAACTATGAGGGAAGGCAGGGGCTGAGGGAGTAAGAGATCAACCAAAGGATCTGCATGCATGCATATGAGCTTAACCAATGGACACAGATGGTGGGGGAGGGGTGAGGGCATGTGCAGGAGAGTGGGGGCAGCCAGGGAGTGGTCAATGGGGGGCAAAGGAGACTTATGTAATACTTTAAACAATAAAGAATTTAAATTTAAAAAAGAAATGGTATGTGAAGAGAATGAGATAAGTTAATGGAAGAATCAGTCTGAGAAGCTGTAGCCAGGATTTAGAATGGAACACCATGGATGCCTTCTGGAAAACACAGTCTTGAATAGCCCAGTGGTATCCCCAATAGTTAGGATGATGTCTGTACTGTTTATTAAATTATAAATTAGTTGACCTACATCATATGTCAAAGATTATAAAAGCAGTACTAGGAAATCTGCTGAGAGCACTCTTCATAAAGGAATTAACATTTTTTCTCCCATGTGTGAACAGGAAGAAATGGTTTCTACTCCTCCTATGGTACTCCACACAATTTGTAAAAGGACCACAGGGGATAGGCTGCATTGCACAGGGATTAAAAATTCAGTGAGAAAGAATGCAAGAAAGATAACCACTTTAAATCTATTGTTCTCAGGTGTTCTATTGTTTTAGAACATGTGACTACACTGAAATACGTTAACATTGATTTTTGGCCTCACAGTTGCTGTGTCCCAACAAGTCACTCAAATGATACTTAAAGCAATTGCCAGACTTCCCTATACATGAAAGGCAGAGAAGATAAACTAAATAACATGAAGCTCTAAGTGATGTTAAAAGCGTTTCTGGGTGGTACCCCATGCAACTGTGAGAATAAACCCATTTTGGAAGTGGAAGGATATCTGCCACAATGCCCAATGATGAGAACATTTAAAAGGAAACAATACAAAGCATAAAGGTAAATGGCTTGCAATACCCAAAGACCTACCTTAATAATTAGAGCTTGTAAGCCTAGTCATACACAGGGCACACACAATAAGAGAATTTTTTAGAACTGTCTTGTTGGTTTTGAACAATCTGAGCCTTTAGTAAATACATCACATTGTTTCTTTAAAAGTTATTCTCTAGTAATACAAATACATTCAGGTGAATGATCTGGGTAATTAAACATAACTGTGTAATTAGAACAAATGAACCAAATTAGATTACACTAACCATATGCAATAACATTATTAGGTATACAAATCTTTTAAGTTTTATATGGAACACACACACACACACACACACACACAGTAGTCTTATCCAACAGGACCACATGGAATTATAGAGTGATGCTAGAGATGTTAATGAGGTCTGTTGGTGAGAATGCATGCCTAAGCAGCAGATTGAGAAAGTTGAGTCTATGATGATAATAATACCTACAATTTATTAAGCATTACATTACACCAGGTATTGAGTTAATCACTTTATCTATCGTCTCATCCAAAATTTGAGAACTCTGTGAGGTGTTATTCTTATCCTTATTTGACAGATGAGGAGGCTGAACAAATTGCAACCCAGCTGCAAATAATTCCACAGCTTGGCTCCTAACCATTATGCTACTCTGACTTTAATAAAACTGACTATTTTTAATTCTAAATACTGCCTGTCAAAGCCTCCACTCTCGGCCCTTATATTTTCCCTGTGGATAGCTGAATTTTGTATAAACATTTCAATCTGTAACCAGTAGCTAAACTGGTTGAACCAGTGAGCTGAGGTAAGAAATTTTTCAAGGTGAAATTATTTCCATCATAGCTATATTGCTCCTTGCTGAGTGTACACTTAATACCCAACAAGAATGAGTTGTTTCCAGGAGAAGTTGGAGGTGGTGAAGAGCCAGTCTACCCAGAGGGCCCGGTGTGGAGCTATGGAAGAGCCTGGTGCACCAAGGGAAGTGTCTCTACAAATTGGTGGATTGGGGCTCAGGAGCAAGGACTGGCAGGACAGGTGGGGGCCCAAATACAGGGGCATTGTTGGTCCAATCAGTGCTAATGAATTAAACTCTATAGGAGATGGGAGCCTATGGAAGAGCTAGTGGGGTTAAAGCTTAAGCAGTGTTGCAACATAATGAGAGTTGCCCTTTAGAAAGAAAATCTAGCACTAGTGTAGAGAATGAACTTCTTGGCGGAGCAAATGGAGAGAGAAAGAAAGCTACTGCAGTAGTCCAGTTGAAAGAAGCTGAGACCCTGGGGAAGGAGAGAAGTGGCCAGGTTCTCAAGATATTTCTAGTCGAAGACTAATAGGGTTTGTATATTCAGTGAAAGCAGGCTGAAAGAATAAAAAACAATATTAACTAAGATCACGAGGAGGAATTTTTTTTATTTCCCCTAGGAGAGGTTAAATAAATTAACTTTTGGCTATGTTGAATTTGAGAGTCCTATGGGACAGTCAACTAACTGTCAGAGAGTAGATGGAAATACAGTTTTGGAGCTGTGATTTGGGTAGGAGCTAGAGACCTAGATATTTATTTACTTAAAATATTTATTGAGTACCTACTAAGCTCCAAGTCCTACTACTTTCCAAGTTCTAGTTAAGAGACTTGGGCTAGAGCAGTGAACAGTCATCAACATGTAAGTGGCTGGCAAAGCTGGAGGAGTGGCAGAAATCCTTGGGAGAGTGAGAGCAAGAAGAGTACCAAGGACAGAACCCTGAGGAACCTTGTCAAATGAAGGGCAGAGGGAGAGGAGGAGGAGGGAGCAAAGGAGGCTTAGACTGAGTGGTGAGAAGGGCAGCAGCACACGGTATTAGAAGGAACAAAGGGATGGAATCGGGTCCACTTTTTTTAAATTAAAAAATTACTTTAATGTGGTAAGAAACACATAACCTAAAATTTACCATCTTACCCATTATTTAAGTGTGCAGTTCAAAAGTATGAAGTATATTTATATCATTGTGCAATAGATTTCCATAACTCTTTCATCATATAAAACTGAAACTCTATACCCTTTAAACAACAACTCCCAATTTCTCCCTCCCCCAGCCCTGGTAACCATTTGCTTTCTGCTTCTATCAGTTTCACTACTTTATATACTTCATGTAAGCAGGATTATACATCATTTTTCTTTTTATGTGACTGGCTTATGTTCATAACATAATGTTCTCAAGGTATATCCATGTTGTAGCATATGATAGGAGTTCCTTCCTTTTTTAAGGCTGAATAATACCCCATTGCATGGATATACTGTATTTTGTTTACCATCGATAGACATTTGGGTTACTTTCACCTTTTGGCTATTGCGAATAATGCTGCTTTGAGATGGGTGTCCAAAAAGCTTTTTGAGACATTTTCAATTCTTTTGGATATATTCCCAGAAGTAGGGTTTCTGGACCACATGGTTGTTCTATTTTTAAGTTTTTGAGGAACCACAATACTGTTTTCTATACTCCACTTGCTTTTTAATATCACTGTCTAATTCTGACTAGGAAGAATAGAAATAATAGCTATTTCTATTATTTTGCATATTAGCTTTGTGTTCAGCAGAATATTTGTATTATCTTATTTAATCCTCAAAACAACGTTCTGAAGAGGTATTATGACCACATTTTACAGGTGAGGTACAGAAATGTTACGTGGGCCTCAGGGCTAATCAGGACTTGGAACTTGAACTCAGGTCTCTCCGGATTTTCAGATGTAGCCATTTTGCTGTTTTATTTCTTATGAGAAAGGTTCACTCTCCCACGTTCCCTAGTGATTCATGAAGTGTTTTTCATAATTTGCAGAGTATTTTGCTAGTCATAAGGTTACATTTAAGACGATTGAGTCAGTAATTATTCTGCCACGCTTTGATAATTCAGTCCCAAAATCTTAAATAGTCATAACTTTCCATGCAGAAAATAGAAGCAGTTCATTCCTACACATCACTAACAACTCTGGTGAGCACTACACTGCGCCCTCAGCTTAAGCTTGGTGTCTGCATTGTACCCAGTTGCTGTTATTGTATAGAATTAATGAATAGTTTGCAAACTAGCATCACTTCTGTGAAAGTTGATGGACATGTTAATTATACCTTATTTAGATTTCACAGTTGCATGACCCAGATTCTTCTTTTCTGCCAAATTTCCAAAGATTCAATGGCATTTTAAAAAATCCAGTAAACACAGTTAGCAGTGCATATTAAAATGCAAGCAATGAAGAAAGTGGCCATGTAGAAATGGCAAGATGATATATTTGGTTTATCTGACTTCAGGGCCAGAGTCAAGTGGTCCATTTTCAGGGTTTTAGGTTGATTCAACAGTGCCTATCTTTCCTCTCTGTGGTTTTATTAAAATCTTTCATAGGCACTATATCTACGCAATGTCTCCTTACTATTATGCAAAAATAGAAACATTTATTTGAAGCTTGATCCCAGTTGCTGGTTACCAATATTCTCAGTGCATTACATCTCTTGTTTTTGGAGTTTATAATCTACCTTTCTAGGAAATTGGGATGTACATTTGGGTTTAAATCTTGGTTTCACCACTTTATGTTGAGCTACTGCTGTGTGAGTGCTGGGAATACAACAATTATTTAGACGCTGGGGATACAGCAATAAACAAGATACAGTCCCTGTCTATGGGACCTCAGAGAGAGCCCACTGGAGTTAAACAAAAAAGTATGCAATTATATTACCCTGTGATAGGGATATGATCAGGGGAAGGATGAGGGTCTGTGGAAGCACATAAAAGAGATCCCTATCCCAGAAGTTGGGTGGAGGGTTAGATTAGAGAAAGCTGCCTAGGAAGAAGTGTTATCTAAACCAGTGTTTCTCAGACTTATTCTGTGCATCAGAATCACCTGGATGTTGTTAAAATAGACATTTCTGGGCCCCATCTCTGCAATTTCTGATTTAGTAATTCTGGGGTGGGGGTCTGAGAATTTTTTTTTTAAAACAAGTTCCCAGTTGATGCTGAAGCTGCCTGTCAGGGACCACATTTTGAGAATCACTTGTCTATGCCAAGATCTGAAGGAGGGTAAAAGTGAAAATGTATGTATGTATGTATGTATGTATGTATGTATGTGTGTGTGTGTGTGTGTACCTGTGCTCACTCATAGGAGGTGGAGCACGGGACATGCTGGGTAGAGGAGTATTCCAAAGGGAACAGATGTACAAAGGCTTGGAGATAAAAGAAGGCATGGCATGCTTGGGGTCATCAATATTGTGGAGTGTAGCATAGAAGATGTGGTGAGAGGGAAAGGTGCCAGTATCAGCAGTAAAAATTCACCAAGGACCTAGTTGGCCATGCTAAGGAGTTCAGTCATGGCAAAGACAAGCTATTTAGTCAGGAGAGTGATGTGATGTGATCTGCACTATTAGGAGGTTGCTCTGAATTCATTGTAAATAATGGGCTGAAAGGTGCAACCTGGGAGCAAGGAGACCAGTTAGAAAGGCATTGCAGTAATCGAGGAGAAAGATGGTGGCTGTGTTGACTGTGTTTTGTTGAAGAGAAGAAGGCTGTGGTGGATTGATAATGGCCACCAATTCTTGGATCCCTCTTCCCATTGAGAAATGGGGTCTATGTCTCCTTCCCTTGAACCTAGGTGGCTTATAACTAGTTGACATATAGAATGAGGCAGAAGTAATGCTGTGCCAGACTCAGGCTCAGGCTCTAAGCTTTCTCTTCCTATCTCTTGGAGCACTTGCTCTTGGATCCCTCACCTGCCTTGTGAGATGACTGACGACCCATGGAAACTCCTGAGAATCCATGGAGAGGGATAGGGCCCAAGTTTCTGGTACCAGACATGTGAGCGAAGACATCTGGGAACTTCCAGCCCAGCCCAGCCCAGCCACTAGCTGAATATCATTGAGTGACCTCCCGTCGATGCCACGTGGAACAGAAGAACTGCCCTACTGAGCCCTGCCTGAACTTCTGAC
Organism: Myotis myotis; assembly: GCF_014108235.1. Taxonomy (NCBI): domain Eukaryota; kingdom Metazoa; phylum Chordata; class Mammalia; order Chiroptera; family Vespertilionidae; genus Myotis; species Myotis myotis. The sequence continues at coordinate 14,127,592 of NW_023416315.1, forward strand.
CCACAATATCATGAATGTAATAGAATAGTTGTTGCTTTAAGCCATTAAGTTTTGGGGGTAGTTTGGTCTTCAATGATAGATAATTAGAACAGTTTTAATAATTAAATCACAAATAATATTAATATTTAAAGGGCAAGCAGGGGAGGAGAGACCTTCAAAGCAGAATAAATTGTAAGAAAGGAGGAAAACAAGGCAGCCAAAGGAGGAGAGGATTCGGATAGGAAGAAGTGGTTATTAGTGTTGAATGCTCAAGAGAAGTAGAAAAAGATAAGGACCAAACAGTGTCCTTTAGATTTAATGGCACTGAGGAATGTCTGGGAAGCCCAGAAGACAGTTTGTGGTGAGGAAGTGGCTGAGGAGACAGAAGGTGAAAGTAACTCTGTCAAGAAGCTTCATGACAAAGAAAGAGGGTAGATCTGGGGGTATGTAGGGTTAAGAAAAGGTTTTTATTTTATTTTGTTTTTGTTAATCCTCACTTGAGGATATTTTTTCCATTGATTTTTAGAAAGAGTGGAAGGGAGGGGGAGAGACAGAGAGAGAGAAACATCGATGTGAGAGAGACACATCAACTGGTTGCCTCCTGCACACGCCCCAACCAGGGCTGGGGATTGAGTTTGCAACTGAGGTATGTGGCTTTGACTGGAATCAAACCTGGGACCCTTTAATCTGAGGGCAATGCTCAATCCCACTGAGCCAAACTGGCAAGGGGTATTTTTAAATTACTAGACTTGCATTTTTTTCTGTGTGCTGAAGTGCTTTATGCCTTCCTTAATTCCTACACGTACCCTCTGAAGTGAGTCCTATTATCCCCATTCCACTGAAGAAGCAACCAAGGCGTGGAGATCAGATAGCTATGAAGTGGGTTAAAAGCCAGGCTTGGAACCCAGGTAGTCAGGCTGCAGAATTCATGCTCCCCAGCATCTAGCCACCTATAATTACAATATATGTAAAATACGAGGCCCATGTACTGGGAAAAGAGGGAAAGAGGGATTCCTAGAGTATACATGCAACATTCAAATTGGGTGTTGAAGAATAATGATAGCTCACATTGATTTAGCCAGACATTTTGGCAAGTACTCTACATAAAATAATTCCACTGGATGGAGCCCTCCTGGCATGCCCCTGCAGTAGGGTCTGTTAGTATCCTCCCCCCCCCCCTTTTTTAGGGTGGTTCCAGAGTTTATTATTTCAACATTGTACACCAATACCCTCGATCACTCAGAATCTCTCCATCTTACCACTTTGCCATATTTTTTGTTTTAATGCTTAAAGTATTACAAAGAGTATTACATATGTCTCCTTTCCCTCCCCCGCCCTCCTTGACATTCCCCTGGCCTCCCCTACCCCCCAGTGTCTTATGTGTCCATTGGTTATGCTTATATGCATGCATACAAGTCCTTCGGTTGATCTCTTACCCGCCCCCCCATCCCCCAACCCTCCCCAGCCTTCCCGCTGTAGTTTGACAGTCTGTTCGATGCTGCTCTGCCTCTGTACCTATTTTTGTTCATCAGTTTATAATGGTCTTTATTATCCATAAATGAGTGATATCATGTGGTATTTTTCTTTCATTGACTGGCTTATTTCACTTAGCATAATGCTCTCCAGTTCCATCCATGCTGTTGCAAATGGTAAGAAGTCCTTCTTTTTTACAGCAGCATAGTATTCCATTGTGTAGATGTACCACAGTTTTCTAATCCATTCATCTGCTGATGGGCACTTAGGCTGTTTCCAGATCTTTGCTATGATGAATTGCGCTGCTATGAACATAGGGATGCATATATCCTCTCCCTTTTAGAGAAGAGGATCCTGAAACAGGGAATGGTTTAGCACTTGCTGCACGTGTGGGAGCCTGGATTTTAACCGGGGCAGTCTGGTGCCAGAACAGGGGCCTCGGGCCCTGAGCTGTCAGTGCCGCAATCCAGGAGCTCTAATGGGGAGAAATGGCAGGGGATGATGGGAGGCAAAAGGGGCCCTGGGGCAGAGGGAGTGTGCTGGCCAAGGTAGGAGAAGGTGTGTGTGGGCAGTGCAGTGGATGTTAGTGGACTCAGCGAGTTCCTGCAGGGTGCATGCAATTGCAGAAAAACTGGAGACAGAGTGAAGGTGATTCGTTCTACTTGTGGATCAGCATAAATGCTCCTTCCATGTGAATATGTAGAGCTCGGAGTGCTTCGTGGGCATATTTGTGGAGTGTTCAAGCCTGCCTTCATGTGCTCCTGACCTCCCTCGCTCCACACCAGACATATATCCCAGACTCTGTGCAACTCGGCCATTCCAATAGTCAATGACCCTGCCAGTGAGGTAACAGCTGATCAAGGCACTCGAGCTGAGGTGCTACCGTCTCCACACAAGGTTGTGGGAGAATGAGAAGTAGGGTTGGGCTTTAGATGAGTCAAGAAGGTAGGGACCATTGAGAACCCATAACAACAACAAACCTAAACCCCCTCAATCTCTGGCTCGGAAAGCACGTGAAAGAAATCAGAAGTATGTGGGGCTCTGGACCTCTCCAGCTACAGCACCTTTGGATCCACTGCCAGATAGGGCCTGGGTCTACTTCCTTCTCAGTCCTGCTCCTTCTGGGAAGGCAGGGCTCTAGTTCCAGCAAGCTCAGCCCAGGAGCTTGGGTTTGCACTGTTCCAGGGGAGAAGAACAGATTAAATACATCCCAGATTCTCTCCTACACTTCAAATCCTGCACATGCCAATGAACAGCTGGTGAAGCAAGGCTGCCAAAATGATCTCTGAAATTATAAGGGATCCCCACTCTCCTCTTTCCCTTCATTTGCAGGAATTTCTCAAAAGAATGTGATTTGTGCTGTGTTCCCATTCCAACTCAGACACTCAGATAGGGAAGAAGAGGAAACAAGTGGTTCACCTATAGCCCGAGAAGACAGTGAAATGGCCTCCCTGGTTTCTGCGGAGTAATTACTGCAAATAAGACAAGCTGTGTTCTGTGAAGCTGGTGATCAGGCACCGGGGCGATCTCTGGGAATGTTGCCTTTGGGGGGTTGGGTCAGGCCAAGGGAGTAATTAGCTGCAAAGGAAAATGAGGAACTGCAGACGTGGCCACCAGGAGGTATCCTCAGGAAAAGCCTGGGGCTCCTCATTTCCATCAGGCTCTGGCCCGCAGCATTCTCTGACTTGGTACCATGGCCGCAACAGAATCAGGACTGTGGGCCACTCTCGGGTGTCTGTCAAAGGGCTCACAGCTTATTACTGTACCATTCCCCGCTAAGCCCTTGGGGCCTGTCTTCCATGGGTGGGAAACACCAAAGTGCTCAAACGCGAGTGCTCATCTCCAAACACATCAAAGAATGTGCCATTAAAAACCATATGGGCAACAACAGCAACAAAAAACCCTATGCAGGACACTTTCCTTTCAAGGCAGAAAAAGAAAGACAAGGGAGGCAGCCCCTTTCTCCTACGGCCACACCATGGTCTTTGAGGCTACGGTTTAGCTCCCTGCATCTCTTTCCCATGTTGCAGACAGCTTGAGACTCCCAGAGGTCACGACACTCAGAACCGGACAGCACTGTGCCTTCTGGACGACGCTGGAACATGATGTTCCATTCTAGAGAGAAGGTCTCAGGACAGAGCTCACCCAACTGAGCATCATTTTATTTCTCAAGTGGGGCTTTTTGCAGAGGGCAAGGGGTTTTCAGCCACGACTAGGTATGCTTGTTCCCTCTGTCGCAAGAGCCTGCCACCGTTTTTTACAATTTGGGATCAGTTAGCTTTCGGTCTGGCAGCCCAGGCACCCGCTGTGATCCGTACAGTTCTACATGCTGCAAAATAGGAAACCAAACACGGGAGAAATATGCAATGAAAATAAAACATCTAACATTCGGGAGGTGGGAGGGGAGTGATTAACCAGGGAATTGTTTAAGGAGATTGAAAAGAAAAAAGATCCAAACGTCAATATAAATATTTGGGGCATTAAAATGGCACTTCCTTGTTAGTTTAAGATCAGAGGGTCTCCAAGTGTGGTCCTGGGTTGGCAGATTCACATCACCTGGGAGTTTGTTAGAAATTCACTTTTTTGGGCCCCACCCCAGACTTTTTCAATCAGAAACATTGAAGTGGTTGGAAGTGGTTCTGAGGCACTGCTGGGTGCGAACACTGGATTAGATTCAGAGAAAAAGGGAACAGTCAGGGGCTCTTGAACCTGGTCTAGAACTGTGGGTGTTTCAGATGCAGGATGTCTTCGCCAGAGTTTGGGAGGAGGGCCTGAGGAAGAGCAGTGGGGGTGGGGAAACCCATAGTCACCTTGGTAACATCTAGATTTTGGGTCTGATTAAAAAAAACCCAACTTGCTGTATTTGGCATTATAATCATGGCAATAGGCTAACATGTCATATTTCTGAATGCATCTTCTCATCAGTGTGGGCAAATAATTTCTGTTGCAGCCTGAGTGACTTTGGACTCTAGTTCTTTGTATCTGTGATGTTCGCCACAGGAAGCTTCGCTGTTGTTAGGAACAGCCTTAGTTTAGATCCACTAGATCTATACTCTTCGTTGGCTTTGGGGTCTGGTGCCCTCCAGTTTATGCCTTAAACCCAAACTAGGAAATATGGACAGAGGTGATTTTTGGAATCACACTCGCCTTTTCTTCTAAACAATGCGATCCAAGTTTCTGATGCAAATTGAATGCATTTTAGAGTTCACGTGCGAATCCAAGACGTAAGAAGAAAGTGTGCACACATTTTTTATACCCTGATTAGCTAAGAAAAAGAGATGGAAAAGAAAGTTAGAGAATCTAGAAGAAAAATAAGCCTTGTAGAGAGGAAGGAAGATGGTTAGTTTTTGGCTATATTCAGATTTTTTAAAGTTAATGAGTAATGTAATAAAAGGTTCCAGTTACACTATCACAGTGGCTGTTTGCTTCAGGGCAAGCAAAAAGTCTTTGAGGTTTTAAATCACATTTTTCAGTCTGGCAGGAGACAGTATTTTAAATTCTTGCGAACTATTTCTTTAATCTCTTAACTTTTTTTTTTTTTCTAGCTGGCAACCACTCCTCACACACCTGGCAGGAAAATGAAAAAATAATTGTTGTATGTGTACACAGAAGGGTTGGTATTTGGGCACAAATAGGTCATATTACGAGACTTGAGGCTTCCTTGGAAATATTGTTTGGTTAGTAACCTGTGAAAATTAGTATCTCTATTTAATTGCCTGAAATGTATCATATAATGTTTATCCTATTTTTCAGCCTTGGTGTGATTCAACCTTTATTTTTTAAAAATATATTTTATTGACTTTGTACAGAGAGGAAGGGAGAGGGATAGAGAGTTAGAAACATTGATCAGCTGCCTCCTGCACACCTCCTACTGAGGACGTGCCCCCAACCAAGGTACATGCCCTTGACCGGAATCGAACCTGTGACCCTTCAGTCTGCAGGCCAATGCTCTATCCACTGAGCCAAACAGGTCAGGGCTGATTCAACCTTTGATGTGTGCGTTGACAATGGGTCAGGATCCTTGAAATCAAACCTGCCCCAGAAAAGCCGGTAATGTGCTGTGACTGTAACACCAGAGCTGATGGCTCAGCATTTCCCTTGCATCAAAGAGAAAGGGCGAGGGGGAATTTCACAGTGTGGTTTTGCTCTAATGTAGAAAGATGCTAAGACTCCTACATTCTGCCCCCTGAATGAGGCCTTTAATCCAGCATGCTCCTTGTACTGCAAACAGAGATCCTCAGAGCAAAGCTCCGTACAAGGAACACGATCAGGAAGAACTGAATATACAAAAGTACTTGAATAAAATGAACCATATCTTGACGCTCAGAATATAAATAGCCAAAGCTCTCTTTTCTTACAAAGCCCGAGTTCTGGAAAAACACTGGGACACAGTGACAAGCATTTGTTAGACGCTTTACTGGGGTTTAAGCACTGGAAAAACCAAAGGCTTTGTTTGGCCTCTGGTTGCAAAGACCCACCTTATCTGAGGAAAGGCATAGAAGTGTAGAGCAAAGAGGTAAGGATTGGGTTCTGGGATCAAATCCTGACCCTGTTGCCTATTAGAATGATACTGGACAAGTTATCTAAAAATCTTTTGGTTTAGTTTTTTTTTTACCTCTACCATGGGAAAATAGCCGATCTAACTCATTGTTAGGGTTAGGAGATACACACACACACACACACACACACACACACACATTATTTAAAACCATGCCTGGCACATTGCAAGAGCTCAAGAAATTTAGCTATTGCTGCCAATATCATTTTAATTTTATTGAGAGCCCTGTAAAAGGAGGACGAGAAGTAGAAGCCACACTTCCTTCCTGTCTTTTCTCCTTTTCCTTTCCTTCGTTCTCTTCCTATTTCCATTTCTTTGCCCCATTCCAAAAGGAATCTGAAGCTGAGGGATAAATGTGGAGCATGTTTAGTGTTATGTGGTGGACAGAAAAGGGCTGGATAAGGAGCCCACCCTACTCCAGTGACTTCATTTAACTAATATCTGCAGCGACTATTTCCAGATAAGGTATTTGGGGGTTAGGACTTCAACATATGCATTGGAGGTGGGGCGTGATTCAACCCGTAACACCAGGGACATTTCTGAGTCTTCTCGATATTGCTGTGCTCTGCGATTTCCCAAGAGGGGCATAAAGTCTGCATGGAATTCCTGAAACTTCTCTAACTTAAGAGCACATTTGTTCTGCGGTGGAGCATTATGATGGCTCTGTGCTATGACTGGGGTCTTTTGGGCAACATGAATGGGGACAATCAGGGTTGATCATAATGAGGCACAGGAAGTCCTCCCTCCATCTCAAGGCAGAGCCACCCTGGCTCTCCCCAAGAGGCACCCTGCCTGTCCCTGATTACCTCACTGGGATGATGGGTGCAGCCAGCACTCCCCTTTGCCCTGTCAGTTCCCGGCAAGAGACCCCCAGAGGACCTCTTTGGCTCAGAGGCAGGTGGTGTGGATGCCAGGAAGGCTGGGCAGCTGCATTTACATCCAAGCGGCTGCGGTCCCATGCAAACGAGAAAGAAAAGCCCACAAAGGAGAAAATGACTGAAAATTTTAATAAATAGGTTACAAGGGAAACCTGCCTCAGCTTCTCTTTGTGTTGCTGTCAGCAAGCACCCCTCCCTTGGCAAGCTGACGTTCTTGTTGACAGCGTCGTTAACAGTACTCTGAAAAAGTAATTACCCAATAAAGTTAACGTTAGCCAAATTGCGCAGAACTGGAATTAAGACTATATCTGATTGCAGGATTGAAGCCTGAGTCATGTGTCTTGCCCACTGAACCTGTGGCTTGTCTGCCTCGAGAGCAGGAAACATCCTGGGAAGGAGGCTGCTATTTATATTCTGAAGGTGAACCCACTCTCGAAGGAGGAGCCCCAAGGATGCTTTTTTCTCTCCCCGAGGCAGCAAGGGAATGAGATTTCTGCTTTCTGCTTTATCTCTGTGTGAGGTTGCTGTTCACGTTGCAGAGCAGCAGCTGAGTGCAGCTGCCCTTTCCTGGTGAAGATTGTGAGCTGAGCTGACATCAGAACAGGAGAGGGCGCTGCTCTGCGGGGTCCCGTGTCCCGGTGGGGCTGGTTGAGGAGGCAGTCAGAGCTCCTTGTCTCAGCTCTCCCCTCTGCATGCCCTGAGACGCTTGGCTGTGAGACGCTTACACAAAGGCCATTGGACTTGAGCAGAAGGAGTGTAGGCCCTGGGGTCAGAAGAACTGGGTTCCAAAAGTCACTGTCATTAGCTGATTGAATGATTCTGGGCAAGTCAGTTCCCTCCTTTACACCTCATTTTTTTAATCTGTCAAATGAGGATCAAAAACACTCACTCTATCCCTAGAGTGAGTGAATAAAAAGAATAATAGACGTGGAAGTATCATGAATAGGAGCAGTTATTTTTAGCCTTAAATGACTGGCCATCAGGGAAGTTGTCATTTTAGGATATTAAAAAGACAAAACAAAAAATAATAAAAGTAAAAATAAAACTAAGGAGAAAAATCCAAAGTGTCCTATTTTCTTCAGAGAGGGCTGTAGGGTAAGCAAATCACTCAGGGACGAAGGTTCTGAACAGTATGAGCAGTACTAATTAGTAACTACAAAATAGAGCCAAAATATAAATATTCATTGGGCTTAAAAAACTAGTTCTTTTTAAAAAAAACATTTATTGAAATACACCATAACTATAACTATATAACTAGTTTATATTTACAAACATATAGAATTGGAAAATATGAATATATTCTCAACTGAAGCAAATGATCTAGTAGAAAGAGCACTGAGTAGACAGATGCTACCTCCAACAGGAACAAATCATGGGAAGCCCACTTCTGTGCCTTTGTTCGCTCCGATAAAATGGAGATAATTTCTGTTCTATAAATGACATGACCTAAAACATATATCCAAAAAAAGTGAAAGTGCCACACACCTGGGAGGTATATTATTTTAGTTATTTAGTCAAGTCTCTTCTTATTCTAACTTAATTCAACAAACATTGATTGAGCACCTACAGGAGGTATAAGTTTGGTAAAGAGTTTTCATACTGTGTGGCTATGTGAAGTGAGAGGAGAAATTGGGGGGCTTCAGGCTGGAAGGACTGGGGAGGGTTCAATACAGAGGTGATGTATGAGCTAAACAAGCAACGATTCATTCATCCATTCATCCATTCCATCGATATCTGTTAAGCTCCATCCCCATGCTAAGCACTGTTCTAGAGCCAAGGGAGTTTATCAGTGAAGAGAAGGAAGGTATCTGCATTTAAGGAAGTCACATTCCATGTGAGATGGCAGATGATGTTGGGTGGGAGGGTGGTAAGGGCTGGGTGAGGCTGAAAAAGTTTCGAGGGAGGAGAGATCAGCGGTTCTCAACCTGTGGGTTACGACCCCTTTGGGGGTCGAATGACCCTTTCACAGGGGTTGCCTAAGACCATCGGAAAACACATATATAATTACATATTGTTTTTGTGATTAATCACTATGCTTTAATTATGTTCAATTTGTAACAATGAAAATACATCCTGCATATCAGATATTTACATTACGATTCATAACAGTAGCAAAATTACAGTTATGAAGTAGCAATGAAAATAATGTTATGGTTGGGGGTCACCACAACATGAGGAACTGTATTAAAGGGTCAAGGAATTAGGAAGGTTGAGAACCACTGATCTAGGAGGAGATAGTAGAGTTAACAAAGGCACAGAAGGGGAACCCACAGTGGCCCTGGAAAATAGGCTTTATTTTTGGTTTTATTTCTTATGACTTGGTAGAAGCTTCCCAAAATCTATTTTGAGGAGGATACTGAGACTTCCTTCAGGTTCATATGGAAGAGTGCCAGGATCAATTAATGAGGTCTGCAATGGCTGTGGGAGGGGAGAATTGCACTATGTGTGCCAGATGATTGCCCTTCCCAGAGAGGTCCCATCTGAGTAGATTATACCTGTGTCATTATGGTCTGTGCTCTTCCAGTTTCCTGAGAATGTTATGGACTCAATAAACAAGTATTATTAAGTCCAGCATTTATGTGCACATGAACAATTATTTGGATATTTTCAGAGAAAGACTGTCCTACATAAACGCAAGTGTTACTGGTTACTTCTCCAATCTTTAACCTCCTCTACACTGAGTCCCCAAGTAGTCCTGCAACTCAACTGTTTCACAGAATCTCTTTCTGTTCATGACTCCACTTTTTTGCCTTCCTGGATCCCAACTCAAAGTTAACATCAGCCTCTTAGATTCTCAGAACTTTTTATTGCTTATTTGCTATTCTTGTCTTCTGTTTGGAGTAATCTAATTCATCTCCCTCACAGCATTTTAGAAAACACTGACCTACCTCTTTCCTTTAAGTCTCCTGAGAAAACTATACAGCTCTCCTTGCTGACTCGCCTTCTTTGCCTCATATCTCTTACAGTGCATTGAGGTTCCAGAATACCCCGTAGTAGGCTGACTCCAGCTTTTTGGCTGGGCCTTAAAGGTAGATCAGGGTTTGAGAGAAAACCCTATTACTTAACCCTTCATATGTCAAATAAATAAACTTAGAAATTCCTTTCTCTGTTGAGACTGTATTGCCTTCAAGCCATCATCCTGGCGCAAACTTCTACTTTGTATGTAAAAAAAGTAAATTGTTAGTTTTTTGGTATTAGAGTAACTGTAAGAAATTGCTATTTTTTTAGGTAGACTGTTGACAATTTCCTAGGGCTCAACCTAATATTTGTGTACCTTCTTTAACAATCCCAATCTTGAGAATTTGAACTTTAGGCTGCTCAGGGAGAATGTTTTGTACTTAGAAAGGCAAAAGAGAAATGAACATTAATATTTAGTTTAGACATGTCTCTCTGTCCTCAAAGCCCATTCTTCCTGTTTCCTCCTTAATGACAGAAAGAAAAGCTGCTCAAAGGCCTCTCTTCCCATACTTGAAGACTTGGACACCCTTCAACTCAGCTTTGATAGATTACACAAAACCAGAAGGCAGCTTGTCCCTTTAAATATTAGATGGAAATACTGGTTGGATGGAAAAAGGACATATTTAATGAGAAATGCATGGGATGTTTGAAATGATAGCCACACCTCTATTTGTTTCCCAAATGACTGAGGGAAATTTGGTTCTTTCATTAACTACTGAATAGCATCTGTACTTAATAGGTGAAGGAACTTGCAGGAAGACTAGGCTGGTGTTCAGAGAAGTTTTGTCCAGGCATCCCATTTCATTTCACTCATACAATCCAACGGTTGTGTGTACATGTGGTGATGAAACCTGAGTGTTCTGACTGACATTTGTATGAAGTATTGCAGTGCAACAGAATAGGCCAATTGGGAGAGGGCTGTTTCAGTTTGATAAAAGGTGGTAACAAACTTGTCTTCTCAAAAGGAGATGCTGGAAGTAGTGTTTTGCTCTGGGAAATAAGTCTAACGAATCTCTTAGTGATAAGGACCTTAACTGGTGGCCTTGTTTCTCATCACCTGAAAATTGTCAGTCATAGAAATGATGTAACCGGCTGGTTAATTGGCAAGGATTCTGTTGCCAGGAAGGGGAGCATCTATAGAGACAAAGGAATACTAAGAGACCCTAGGAGTTCCCTGCATGGTCATTTCATACTGTTTAGTCACATAGTACCTCTAGCTGTGAGGGCGAAGGAACAGGCTCAAGCCCAACTCTGCTGACTTCACTAATAATATGGCAACACGGAGAGTGTTTTCACTCCCCAGGGACAGGAGTGTGAAGTCAGTTCACAGAAGGCCAATGAGATGTTACCCTCTGGTGTTAACTTTTTCTCACTGAGCGAAGAAAAGTGTTTTCAGCAAATTCTCAGACTTCCTCAACCAACTGACCAGGTCACTGTACTTAAAAACAATACTATAGAACATGAAGATTGTGAGAAGAGAGAGAGTCAGAAGCCACTGAACTCTCGGTTTTATTCTCCAGTCAGCCTATGGATTTGGTGATATACTTTGGCCAATCCATTTAACTTTCATGGTTTTTTTCCCAACAATATCATTTCCTGCCTCATGTGCAAGTTGCAAGGTTGATTTAAAAGGCTTTGTACTTTGAGAGGCTCAGTGAAAGGGGCTTAAAAACACAAGGTAGTATAACAAAGTAAGCTGAGGATTCCTTATAAAAGTAAAAAACATACACAGGGCACTAAAACTCATTTTGGAGGAGCCTAAATGCAAACTTTACCCAGAAACTACATGAAGACCACCTGGAGAGAATCAAACCAGATTCATGGGCCTCATAATATCAGAGATGGAGGTGATTCTGGTGATCCTGTCGCTCTGGGTGTTACCTGAATTTTCATATGTTCTTTCTGGGTCCTTTACATCTGCCAGAGTCACCTCTGAATTTACAGATCCTCCAGCAATCCCGTTTCATCCTCCAGAGCTCATTCCCTGATTGCAGGGCCAAATGACCTCTCTCAGCTCCATCTGACAGCTAGCGGCTTTGGACCTGGCAGTTTCTACTTGATCACTACTAGTCTCCTCACTGAGAGGATTAATGAGAAGACTGCAGAGCATGTTCATGATGGTCACCTGAACAAATGCCATCTTCAGAAAGCCCAAGCTTACTGTGTTTGATTACAACTTTAACCTTTACTTACTGGTTTGGATTATAGCTGCATCATTTAAAATTTAGAGATGTTCAGTGATTTTTGTTTTTTAGCTTTTTAGAAAGAAAATCCAAGTTTCTTAGGATAAAGACAAGCAATTACAATGCTTCCCAGTATAAGCGCTGCTAAATGCAAATAATAATGGAAATAGAATGTATACGCTTGGTATGAAAACCAAGATTAAGCTACTTTAGATTTGGTGCCAACCAGAGATACTGACTAAAAACACCTGAAGTGGGTTTTCTTTCCCAAAACATCATTTTTGCGTGTGTTTTGAGTATGACTTTTATGGGACACCTGGTATACTTCTCCAAACCCATAGTTTGAACTTTTTCATACCTTGGTAAAGTGATAGAGGAGAAAAATTGAGGAAAGGAGGAAATTAGAACAGGGGAAAAAAGGGGAAGGATAGGTGGTGAGGAGAGAATGAAAGAAGAAAGTTATTTTTCTCTTTCTCACCTTCTGATATCAGACTTCTGTTACTCATCCGAGGGGTACAGAACCACAGAATCATGCACAAAGCTACAAGAATGACAGCGGTTTTCCAACTGTGTGCCAAGGAACTCCAGGGGTTCTTTTTAGGGACTGCCTCATAGATGTAGAGGGAAAGAAAAGCTCCCTCTTTTCCCCCGACCTTCAGTGGACTTGGCAGTAAAATGGAACCCTAAAAAGAGAGCCAAGTATAGTTTTCCAGGTGAAATGAACCCCATTTAGTGTTTTAGTTTTAAAATTATGATCATAAAATGAACAAGGTGAAGAAAATCAGCAAAGATCATAAAAGATCCAAGTGAAAGATTCTCTCTGTTATTGATTCATGCCTCCCACTGCTGAACTTCCTAAGCTCAGGGCCTTGACAAAGAGGATGCTTCTCCCAGCGGCCTCTGCCAAAGCCTTGGGCTCATGGCACTGGGACTCCAAGAAAATACAGTTTAGCTTTTGATCACCCCACTCCTTGCTCTCCAGATTGTCTCCCATGTTTCCTACGCTTCTTTTGTTTCATTTAGAAAGCCAAGATGACAACAAAACTCAGCTTCACCTTTCACAGAAATTATTACAGGGTCATCCCAGGCCATCATTATGGACTTCTGTGTCAACTCAGGAACAAAGAATTTTGTTATATGATGATGACATAGCAGAAAAGATATTGAAACAAGCCATAGAGTGAGGTCTGGAGAGTGAAAAGAACTAGCTATAACATAGCAAAGAACATACTGGAGTTTAAAATAGTTCTTCAGTAGTGGTCAGAAGTGCAGTGGGTTGGACTGAGCCAGGGAGGAGCTGCCAGAACTTTTCCAGGAGGGCAAGGTTTCTGCACAAGTGAGTGCAGCCTGGACTTCCATCACTGTACCACAAGTAATCAGAGATCTGCATTGCACACAAACCGTGGGGAGTGGAAACGCCTGATGAAAGCTCTGCGGAGAGAGAATTACAATAATTGAGCCTTCTATCATGGGGTTCTGCCCTACTGCCACAAGGTCAGCCTGGGAGAAATAATGGAGCTGCTCGCAAAAACCCAGAAATACTCGGTCCATTGCCTGCCCTGCATTGTGCTTTGTACACGACAGCAGCTCAATAACTATTAGTTCAAGACAGTGCAGAAAATGCCTTTGTAATTTCTCTTGGGAAATGCCTTTCTTAGCAAAAGTTAGATTGAAGGGAAAGCATAACTACTTCTAAAAGTGATGATGAGAAGCAAGGATATGTCTTTCATGCTAATGCTGTCCCTCCCCAATAGAAATAATTTCCAAGATGTATTAACATTGGAAGGTCATCTAGATATCTTTTCAAAGCACAAATTAGCAAGACACTTTAGCAAGGTCTTTGGCCAAATACTGAGCTCAACAGCATTCTGCAGTCGTTGGTGATCTTTAAATTTCTATTTCAGGTGTGTTTTTTCAGTTCCTTAGTAACCTGCTAGTGTCATAACCTTTCCTATTATGTTTAGAAGGGAGTGGAGAGAATCTTCCTTGTAGCCAGGCTGCGTTCCTTTCCTTAAAACTGCCATTTATTTAGATTTGTCAGAGTTTTAGGGTCCAACAGATTTCCCCCATCACTTCATCAAAAACAAAACAAAACAAACAATATAATCTTTTTGCTGCTTCTCTTAGAACCCATTATAAGCAATGGTTTTGAGATATCAGATCTGACATCATAGATTTAGCTCCATATATATTTTAGCTTCTCCCATCCCCACCTCAACATTAATTCCTGTAACAACCAGAAGATGGAGGTTTGAACCTTGGCACCATCTCTTATGAAATGTATGACATTGAACAAATCATGTTAACTTCTGTGAGCATCAATTTTCTTGTCTGCAAAATAGGAATAGCAATGATAATGGGACTATTGGAATGATTAAATGAGAAAGAGGATATAAAAACACATTGCAAGTTGTAAAGCACTGCATGGATATAATTACATATGCTGAAGAGGCAGTGATGGTATAGTGGAATGAACATTAAATTTGAGGTCAGGAGCCATGGTATAAATCCTGAATCTTCTGCTTAACAGTAGTGTGATTTGGGGCAAGTCATGTAAACTGCCGAAGACTCAGCTTCTTTAATTGTAAATGTGGATTATTAAACAACTAAAAAACTTAAGAGGGTTTTATAACTGAAATAATAACCAACTGAATTGGGGGTAGGCATCCAGCCTAAACTATGCCAAGCAGATTCTGTCCCTTAGGAATTTGGGATTAGGATTCAAGGACCATCCATCATTTCTGAGCAAGTATATCAGGGAGAGAACTCAAAGTGCTGATTAGTAGAGAACGGAGATTTACTGAGAAGGAAGGAAGAATGAAGCAGGTGCGAGAGATACACATACACAGAAAGGAAGAGGGAAAAAGTACTCTCTGATTTCTTAATACTCCATTTCTAGGTGACATCCAGTATCCTTATTGTAAATTCCTTCTGGATTACTCAAGGTTCAGTTGCCAACAAGAGAATTCATTCTAACTAGTTTAAGCAGAAAGGGATTTAATTCAGGAATTTGGTACTTACAAAGTAGTTGGTAGAGAGAGGAGCAGGCTCTAGGCCAAGCTTTCAGGACTACTCCCCGAACAAGCCCACAGAAGTGGCCCACCGAGGGAGTGACTGCCCCTCCCAGAAAGCTGGGAAGCACAGAGCTGCTCCCACAGCCACTGGCTTTACAACTGCACTGCTTTTGCTAGGATCTACAGCAGGGAGATTCTCTATACTGTAAATACAAGAACTGACCATGGAGATATCTGCTACCACTAGCATCCACCACCCCATTGATATCCCCTCACCAACTGTGACTTGTGGCCTCCAGCTTTTGAGGTGACCTTTGCTCGTTGCTGCAGCATGCAGCAAACCATGCATGGGATTGAGTGGGGTTCAGGGAGGTAGTCTGCATATGCCCATCATATCCACCTTGACTTCTTTCCCTTCAAACTAGGTCCAGCCAGCTTATGCTCATTTCAACCAAAGTACTCATCAACACCCCCACATGACTGACAGGCTCTTGCATATGCTGCAATGGAGCCACTAGGCTTCTTTCAATGAGAGGTCCAGAGACAGCCACCTCAGAAACCAGTAGAGAAACAAGGACAAGGTCTGGCTAAGGTTGGGACAGTGTGGTCTTTACAATGTTTCTCTTGTCCTTTTTCAACACTTTTCCTGCTCAATTACTTGCAACAGGCCCAGAACTTAACATATGGGTGCTTCCTATATGAACGGAGATAACTGTAGAAGAGTTAACAAAGAGACTGGATTATTTCTTGTATAATCACAATTCTGAATTGTAGTCTTGGGCAACAGCAGGTCTTTACTATATCATGCAATGCCTGGGACCCTACCCTTCCCTCCCTCTTTCATCTTCAGGCCACTTGCCTCACTGAAGGCCCACCTCTTCCCTGGATCTGGGGGCAGATTTCAGGAGCCCTGAATTAGCATTAGGTTACTGCATCAATGTGTTGCTAGGCTGTGTGGGGTCATGGAAAGAGGAGCATTGAATGTGAATCCTTTGCTTTGCCACTTATTAGTGAGGGAAGTTAAGCAAGAACGGGATCCCTCTGAACTTCGGGTGCTTGTCCAAAATGGAATAATAATGCTTGCATAGATATTGGTGAGAATTACCGTGCCATAATAAATACAAAGCCCTTTGCAACAGTGCCTGGCACATGGACAATGCCTATTAAATATTAGCTTCTTTAGGCCTGAGTTTTCATATCTGTGGGCTCAATCATGTTTCTGAAGCTCCACTTTGGCTAAATTGATCCTTACCTTATTGTCCTTGGTATAGCTCTGTGTCTCAGTTTCCCACCATCCTCTTATTCTCGCCAAGACCCTTTTCCCCCTCTCCCTCTACCCTTCATCTGCAATACTGTATTTAGTTCTATGACTAGCTATCTGCTACTCAGCTGCCTGCCTGCACAGATATGGGACATTTTTGAGATTCCCCATTGCACACATCACTGTTTCAATGATCATGACATCATAGTTTGCTACTGCTTGCCTGAGCTACCACATGCTATTTGTCATATTACTCTCTGGACACCAAGGTCCACCTGCCTTTTTCTTGTCACTTATAGTTGGGTTTCTGTTTTCCCCTCCTGCTACTTTCCATCTCCCCCTTGTCCCCCGCCCCCTTGCTCTAGTGAATAGAGCTACTCCCGGGCCCTGGATATTATCCCCTCATGCCAGGTACGTTTTCGGATATGAAACAGATACTTAGAGGTCCTTGTTGCTCAAAGCGTGATGCACTGACATCACCTGAAACTTATTCACAATAAGAATCTGCATTTTGCATGATCCCTAGGTGATTCATTGGAACATGAACGTTTGAGAAGCACTGTGTGCAAGGCAATGTGGCCAGGTTAGAAAATCCGTTGGTCTGTCTGGCAAAGTCTATTAACCTTCCTCCTTGTGATATTCTAGAGACAAATGGCTGCTTCCTAATATGGTTTGCTGGCTGTTCTATCAGAAAGACTGCACAATGGCTTTCTGTGTCTTTTCATCCAGGGCACGGGCTTTGTGTTTTAAGGAGGGAGTCTAGGCTTGTCTCAAGATGCAGTCAAATAAAAATTCCGGTAGGCGATGTGTTTAAAGAAATCCACTGCAAGGCAGTTCTACTTGCTTCTGAGTCAAATGAAATGAAAGGATTCTGCATGTATGCACTGCACTATAACAAGAACTCCTCAAGTCTGACTTTTAATCTTATGGCTTTTCCCTCTTTCCACTCCAGCCTTCCCCAAGCCTTCTTTTCACCAGTTCTCTGAAGCCAGTACCGAGGTACGGAGCAGGGCACAGTGATCCTGGAGGAAATACACGGTGGGGGAAAGCTTCGAGAAATGGCAGGTATTTTTGGTGACGTGATGGAACTAGTGGCCTTTCCTCCTAATGTTTTTGTTCAAAACATGTCTTTGTGTTATTGGGGCATTACAATTCTTATTCGTTTTCATTTATATAGATACACCAGACTCCACCAGTTAGCATTAGGTTACCTCATCAATGTAATCTAATGCTCACCGTTTGAGAACCACCCTTTCCTTTTTTAAAAACTCTAAGTGCTACAAGGATGAATTATTCTAAAATTAAAAACAAACAAACACCCACATCAATGAATCCATATCCAGATAAGGAAACAGGCTTAATGCATCTGCTATGAAAGGTGGAGGCTGGGAGTGAAGTTGAGAGACCCAGTGGTCTCTCCAGCCTAATGGCCCCACACCACCTTACTCCCACGTATACTGTCATTAGACTGAAAACACCCGCAGGCCTGCCTCTCGTGTCTGTCTCGAACACCCAGATGTTACCCACATTCCTGATGAAGGCTCTAATGAAGATGATTTCCATTCTCGGCACCAGTAGCAGTTTGACCTGTTCCCACCCAATCAGCACACCTGGGTTTGCTGTCATCTCAGGAAAATGATGGGCTCTATGATGTGCATCAGGTAATCTGTTGTTTTTCTTCAGATGTGACAGGATTGGGGAGAAGGGGGGGCTTAAAAGTCATTAAAGATAAATAAGAGGAATGAAAAGGACCCCCTCTTGCAAGAATGAAAAGCACTACAGGTCAATGGCTAGAAAAATTGAAAGTGCCCTCACATCACTTAATAAATCAAGAGGCGGTGGAACTTACAATTAGGTAAAAAAATGTAAATCATTTCTTGCTTCTTGAGCACAGCAGTGATGGTTAAGATATAATAAGTTAAAATTCAGACTCCAATCAGAGTTTTCTAAGCTGTGATGAATACACAGTGACTGTCGCTTGCCTTTAAAAAATGCCACCAAGAAAACATTTGATAATGTAGCTGCATCTTAAATAAAAGATACTACATACATTTTTCAAAAGCAAGTAGTGATGGTTTAGAAGTGTGTGTGTTTTAGAAAAGACTACCAAATGTATGCATGATATAAGACATTCACTTGTATAATTTCCTCTTCCCTGCAGGAACTGAGTGAGGAGGTAAATGCCTCCCTACTTGTAAAAAAGTACTCATGTTCAATGATTTATTATAAATGAATCAAAAGGTTCATAATGAGTGGATCTATCCCAGTCCATATATGTGGTAGCCAACTTTAGCTGACGAAGAGAACAACAATGGGCAAATTTATAAGTCAAAGTTTGGTTTTTGGCCCAACCAGTGTGGCTCGATGGTTGAGCATTGATCTATGAGCCAGGAGGTCATGGTTCAATTCCTGGTCAGGGCACATGCCAGGGTTGTGGGCTTGATCCCCACTGGGGGACGAGGAGGCAGCCAATCAATAATTCATTCTCATCGTTGATGTTTCTGCCGGGGGCCGGTCCATCCTAGCTGTTTCAAGGGACCTGGCATATATGGCATACTGTTCTTAATATGTTTGCTCACCTTCTTGGCACTATGTGTTTTAACCAAGGTCACCTCTCTGAGAAGGGTTGTTTCCCCAGGTAGGGATTTTCCCCTGAAGTTAGGGAGGGAATAAAGCCTCTTAACTAGTGCCAGGTGGGTAATTAATCACTTTAACTACAAACAATCATGCTTAAGCTACGTAATCTTTACTCCCTGGAATGGAGATAAGAAACGCCCTAACCTTTGGAATAGAGATTGATAGGATTGGAATCAACTGGTATAAATACAGATGTCACAAGACAACAGGACTCAGAACCTAGACACAGAACCTAGACACAGAACCTAGAGACAGAAGAACTTCGCTGGAGAGAACATGGCAAAAGATCCTGGACAGAAACTGGCAACAGAACCTAGAGACAGAACCTAGCGAGAGAACCTGGCTGGAGAACCTAGAGACAGAACCTGGCTAGAACATGGCAAGAGAACCTGACTAGAACCTGGTGACTGAACCTGGCTGAAGAACCTAGAGACAGAACCTGGCTACAGTACCTGGATAGAACATGGCAAGAGAACCTGACTAGAACCTGGTGACAGAACCTGGCTGGAGAACCTAGCGAGGGAACATGGCTACAGAACCTGGCTGGAGAACCTGGAGAACCTGGCTAGAGAACCTAGCAAGAGAACATGGACACAGAACCTGGCCTGGCATGTTTCTATCTCTCTCCCTCTTCCTTCCTTTCTGAAATAAATACAGAATATATTAAAAAATAGTTTGGTATCTTGGCAGCACAGGGAAGCATCATTATTAGCGTAAGACAGATAGATCCCTATAAAAGGCATCAAATCTAGTATATACAGCGGAGGTTCTGAAAGTGTGGTCCCTGGACTAGCAACATCAGCATGTCCTGGGAACTTGTTAAAATGTAAATTCCCAGGCCCCACCTTCATTTGCTGAATCATAAACTCTGGGAGCAGGCCCATCAACCAGTGTTTTAACAAGACCTCCAGGGGATTTGGATGTTCACCAGTTTGAGAACTGCTGCTTCCCAGAGATGTCTAAGTGGAAAACATGACACACTGGAAAGCGCCAGAACTCTGGAGCCCAGTCTAAGTTCCCTCCCCACTTTGCCAAGACCAGCTGTGTGACCTTGGCAAGTCCTTGGTCCTTCCTAAATATTCATTCCCGCCTGCAAAACGAGAGCCACTTCCTCTCCTGCTGTAGGGCAAATGAGAGGACCTAAGTCTTTGTTCATACAGTAGCTCAGAAAGTTTCCCCTCTTCCCTTCCCTGTAGCTGGGTTCCTGCTGGGTGGTCCAGCAGGTGAGATTCATCAGTATTCGTGGAAACTTAAGAGCATGTTCCCATCCCATGGACATCACTCAGCAAAAGTTAGATATCTTGTATTAGGCGGGCTGCCCACTGTATAGGCCTGTGCTGTCCTATCCAGGAGCCACTGGCCATGTGTGGCCATTGAGCACTTGAAATGTGCACCTGAATTTGAGGTGAGCTGCAAGTATAAAATACACACTGGATTTTTTTAAAGACTTAGTATGACAAAAAAAGTAAAGTATTTAATTTACATTTTTATATTGATTACATGTTGAATTGGACGTTTGGATATATTGGGTTAAATAAATATATTCTTAAAATTAATTCCATCTTTTTTAAAAACTTAAAAAAAAGTGTGGCTATAAGGAAATGTGAAAGTATATATGTGGCTCATAGGACATTTCTGGTGGACAGTGCTGGTCTAAACACTCTGAGGGCCACTGTATTGTCCTCATGCCACACCCAGGGGACAAGGGGAGAGCCTTCTGCTAAAAATTGCTTATTACCTTCTTTGCTACAAAATCTATGACTTCTGTGGGATGAATTATTCCTCATTATCATTTTTTCATCATTTTGTAGCTGCAAAGGAGTCCACAGTGTTTTCATTGGTTATCCCTCACAACACGTCCCTGCTAAACTGAGACACATTAGTGTGATCATTATTTAAAGGCCAGTGGAAGCCTTCACAGACACACAGCCTCACACAGTGGTGAAATGAGATTGCAAAGGGATAACAAGAACAGCACACCAGAAGGTGGGACGGGGAGCCAAGGCAAGCGCGGGGCTAACTCGGACTAACTTGGGCTTGTTAATAATGTCCACGCCTAAGGCAAGTTCACGAGGAGACCCCAGCCCATCCGGCATCACCCTCTCCCCCTTCCCACCATGCTTTCTTTCAGGCAGAATCTGAGGCTGAGACTTGATGAACCCTTCAGACATTTTTAAAAGTCAGTTTTCAAAAATGAGAGCTCTTTAAGCATCAGCCCACTCTCTCTTCTCCCGCTACCAAAAGACAGCAAAAGGCAACTTCCTTAGATATGTATTTGTCTTCAGTTCCACTTAAAAATCAGCTCAGGAAACCATCTGTCAATTATCTGTATTAGAGAGAAACATTCATGGAATTACCCAAGTTGAGATGTCTTAAATGGCCATTTTGTATTTGCATCTCTTAAATTATTCAAGACAACACAAGCCTGCTCTAATCGCTAAAAAGAGTTTAGGGTTAAGGAAACTGGGCACTCTGTACTTTAAATATTTAGTCTTATTTAAAAAACCCAACTCTTCCAGGAGACACAGAGAGCATTCTAAGAACAGAAAGAAGCCCTCAGTGTGAGCATCCAGGAGGATTATGTGCATGTCTGATGCCTCTTTTGGGTGATGTTTCCCCATTAAAAGCAACCAATGACCCAAGGAATGGATCAGGTGGTAAAAATAGATGAATCAATGCCTGTCAAATTGCCCTTGCAGTATGTGTAATACCTGATCGTGCTTTCATTTCAGGTTTTTTGTTTTTGTTTCAGTGGGGTGCAGAAAGTCCCAGTTAGTTAAGTTCAAGTAAATATTAAGCTCCTGCCGTTGCCAGACACTATGCCAGGCACTGCGGGTGCAGAACTGAAAGAGACACAGTCCTAGTTCGAGCGTGGACTGAAACAGAAATAAATGACAACCTCCTCAATTTTGTATTTAAATTTTATTGATGCCAGGCTGTAGCTGTTGATCTTAGTATGGGCATCAACGTTAAGCTAGTACAGTGGGTCCTTGACTTACGAGTGTCCCGACTAACGAGTTTTTCGAGAAACGAGCCGTGTCTCGGCCGATTTTTTGCTTTGAGTTGCGAGCTAAAATTCGGGTTACGAGCCAGCTTCAGATACCCCACCGCTAGTTGGAGCAGCGAACGTCACAGTGAACGCCACAACATCAGCCCAGCATCATGTGTCTCACTCATTCACTTTTTGATTTGACATACGAGTAATTTGAGTTACGAGCTCCGTCACGGAACGAATTAAACTCGTAAGTCAAGGCCCCACTGTACAGTGGTCGGCAAACCCATTAGTCAACAGAGCCAAATATCAACAGTACAACGATTGAAATTTCTTTTGAGAGCAACATTTTTTAAACTTAAACTATACAGGTAGATACATTGTTATTAACTTAATTAGGGTACTCCTAAGGCGGCCTTTGCTAAAAACGTCTTCAATCTGAGGGGTCGACCTCAGCGAACGTACTCCTACTTCTTCTAACGCCACTTCTTCAAAACAGACTCGCTTAGCCCGAAAACCGACTTCTGCACATGGGCCACGAAGTTTCAATCGCACTGTACGTGCGCGCCCACACATGGTATTTTGTGGAAGAGCCACACTCAAGGGGCCAAAGAGCCGCATGTGGCTCGCGAGCCGCGGTTTGCTGACCACTGGGCTAGTAAGTCTATCAAAGGTTCAGAGTAAGGTATGGTTACTTAAAGGTTAGGGACAAATTTTGCAAAAACTTGTGATTTCGTTTCAGTCCTTAGTTAACTTCTCCACATTTGCTCTGGATTCAATGAAGTTATTTTTTTATATCCCCCAAAAACACTATCTACTTTAAGGACAGATAGACAACCCCCTGTACCTCCCATGCCCAGAGTCCATAGTGAAAGACTTGTCTGTCCTTTGTTACCAACTGTATTAAAGCTCATGCTCCTCGAGGCTTCTGTCATAGTGTGTGTGGGTATTTCCGTCTGAGAGAAGGGGAGTTTCCTGGGTGGGTATGCTGGTTTGTCCCCTGGCATTCAAGCAGTTTTCCTGTTTTTCCAGGTAGGATGTGTTTCCTCTTTCTTGTCATCCATTAGTACGTGGCCCATACTGACTGTAGGAATGGTCCTAATTCTTCTTCTTTCCTATCCTTTGGCATGTAATTTTGCAGTGCCTTCTTCCTGTGGATGTGGTATGATTTCTCATGGCCACAGGACTCACTTTGACTAATGAGACTTTAGCAGCTGTGACATGGTGGAGGCTTCAACCATCCTTGTGTTACTGAGGTTGAATTTTCTGTGACCGTCATCACCACAGGAAGGACATTCTACCCCAGTGGTTCTCAACCTTCCTAATGCCGCGACCCTTTAATGCAGTTCCTCATGTTGTGGTGACCCCCAATTTCACTGTTACAAATTGAACATAATTAAAGCATAGTGATTCATCACAAAAACAATATGTAATTATATATGTGTTTTCCGATGGTCTTAGGCGACCCCTGTGAAAGGGTCGTTCGACCCCAAAAAGGGTCACGACCCACAGGTTGAGAACCACTGTTCTAGCCTATTCATTCCAGGAAGATGAGAGACACGTGGAGCAGAAACACCCCAGAAAGATCTAACGCAGAGCTCTAGATGTGTAGGAACGATAAATGATTGTCTCCTTGAGCCACTGAGTGTTGGGATGGTTTGGACACAGCAATAACTGACTGAGATACTCCCTCTCCCCTCATCACCACTGGTCCCAGATCCTCCCTTTTCTATTCCATAGGCTTTTTTCTTACCTAACGTCACTCTGCCCTAGCACCTGATGGCAAAAGTGGGACCTTCTGTGGTACTGAGAAAATGGAGGAGAATATAAGGGGAGGAAACAAGGGCAGAGAGAGGACTGCTGCCAACCGTGAGATTTTCATGGGAAAGATGGAAAACTTAATTGTCACCATGCTCAGCCTGCTCCTATATCAACTCCCTCATCTCCTTTCTCTCCCCCAGGCCTTATTTCCTACCCTTAGTTCTTTATGTTCCCACAATCAATTATAATTATTGCTAACATGTACTGAATGCTAAACTATATATATGCTAGACACTGAATTAACTGCTTTACTTGGATTCTATCCTTTAAACCTCACTATGATGCTGTAAGACACATAATATGATCTATATTTTACACTTGTGGAAGCTTAAGAGACATCATGTGATTTGCCACAAATCCACAGCTAGTAAGTGGTGCAGCTGAGGTGCTAATCTAGGCAATTGGATGTCAGAGGCATGCTCTCACCCCTATACCACACCTCCTCTTCTTGTTGAATCTCCTTTATTTCCATTTCCCAGTGTCATTCTTCTTCCCCATCCAGAAGCAACCATTCATGTATGTTTTTATTTGACTATATTTTTACACAATGTGGATGGTTGTGGGGGGGGGGGGAGGATGCATTATATTTAATTTATATATGATATTTTATTACCTATCTTATTGTTTCCTTTTTTCACTAAGTATCCATTTTTAAGATCCATCCATGTTGCTATGTGTTCATTTAACTTGTCATCTTTGACCTGCTACATAATAGTCTATGATTTCTACTCACCTAGAATGGTTGCTCCCATCCACACCACCCACAAACTGAGCATGGAGGCGAACCCCTGCCTGCCATCCTGTCTAATATCTGCCAGCCTAGAAGGTGTAAATTATGCTGTTTTACTTTATGTTTCTCTAATTAGCAATGGTTTGGGGGCATTTCTTCACACACTGCTTCAGTTTTTGAGTTTCCTCTGTTACAAACTGTTCATAATCTTTGCTCATTTTCTAACTGGGTTATTTTCTCTTATTAATTCGGAGGAATTCCTTGCTTATTCTAGATACTTGTTGGTTTAAAACATTCCAAATAACTTCTAATCTTTCACTTTGGGTTTATTTAAATTATCCTTTATAAATAGAAGCTCTATTTTTTTTTAAAACACTTTAACTGCATATATATAATTCAGCCATCTTCTGGGTAAAGGACTGAAGAAATGAGCAAAGCAGTGGGAGAATCAATAGTAGTTACTTGAGAATATAGGCTGCCTGAGGATCAGGACACATTATCCCTGTGAAAAGCAACTGCTAAAATCTACCATTAAGCTCTAATGTCAAGCAACTGATTACCCTCACCCCAAACTGAGCTTTCCTCCATTATCACCCCTCTCCCAATGATAAAGCCAGCTGGAATATAACCAAGTAAACAGGTGGTGGCTTTTTTAAACATCAAGGACCTCTCAGAGACAGAAATAAGCAACCTAAAGGCTTCTGAAACACCCCCACAAAATATATAAAAAGTGAGTCCCTCCCTCACTCAGTTGTCAGCAACATGGCATGGAAACCACTTCCCTTTTGCTCACTACCCTGTGCCCTGTGCACCCAGCAGGCACTCCATAAATATTTATTGGATAAGATGCCTTTGTTAACAGTTTTTGTAATTCCTTAAAACAGTCAGCTGCCCAGACAAAAGCTCATAATATCATTGCACAGAGCCAGGCTACTGATAGGAACTCATCAACTAAAACTCACATTTCAGTAGGGATGAGAAGTGTGGTGTCTCTGTATAGAGTATCTCCACTGCCCCAGAGAATAAATAAATCCCTCCCCCACATTGTTTTTCAAAATGCTTTCTTGAAAAAAGTGCTTCCTTTCCATTAATAAAATTTATTAAAAAATAAAAGTGAATTGACATAAATAAAAAACATAACTGAGAGTAGATTGCCTAGCTCAATCCTTGAAGGATCTCATTTATTTAGCAGGTCACGTAGGCAAAAGGGTGATTATCTATGGCTTTTGTGCAAATACATTTCCTTCTTGAAGGGTAGAGATTTTAAATTCCTGTTAAGGCATTGCACACCCACACACTCATTAATAAGCCCATGGTTCTCCTCTCCTCCGTCAATAAGTGTTATTTTTTTTAACCAAAAACTCTGCAGTCAGGAGTCCATCAGGGTAAAATGAAATAAAAAAGATTTGGGAAGATTTTGTTTTCATTTATATGGTTTAACACATTGGCTTCAAAGGAGTTGGCCAAGTTCCTTGAGCAGCACCCCACTCTGGTCTCAACTCTCCCCTAAGAGAGGGTTCAGAGACGTGGTCCCAGGACTACCTGGCCAGGAGTCCAAAGCCCTGGAGGTTCTGGTGGTGGTGGTGGCGGTAACCAAAGTCTCCAGAGAACAGAAGTCCTACTTTGATGTAATTCATTTATATATATAACCCCCCCCTTTGGTTTATGTCTTTAAAGTTTTGTTTAAAAATTCTTCCACACTTCAGTTGTCAGAGTTTTAAAAAAAAACATTTTTTGTCTTATTAACTCCATGGGTTTACATTACTATTGCTTCCTTTAAAAATTTTTATTGATTTCAGAGAGGAAGGGAGAGGGAGAAAGAGATAGAAACATCAGTGATGACATAGAATCATTGATCGGCTGCCTCCTGCACGCCCCCTACTGGAGAATGAACCTGGGACCCTTCAGTCTGCAGGCCATTGCTCTATCCACGGAGCCAAACCAGCTAGGGCTCTATTGCATCCTTTTAAAATGCTTTGCTGAATCAAAACAACAATGAGGTACCATCTCACACCTGTCAGACTGGCTATCATCAGCAAATCAACAAACGACAAGTGCTGGAGAGGATGTGGAGAAAAAGGAACACTTGTGCACTGCTGGTGGGAATGCAGACTGGTGCAGCCACTATGGAAAACAGTATGGAGTTTCCTCAAAAAACTGAAAATGGAACTCCCATTTGACCCTGTGATCCCACTTCTAGGAATATATCCCAAGAAACCAGAAACACCAATCAGAAAGGATATATGCAACCCTATGTTCATAGCAGCAGAATTCACCATAGCTAAGATCTGGAAACAGCCTAAGTGCCCATCAGTAGATGAATGGATTAGAAAACTGTGGTACATCTACACGATGGAATACTATGCTGCTCTAAAAAGGAAGGAACTCTTACCATTTGCAACGGCATGGATGGAACTGGAGAGCATTATGCTAAGTGAAATAAGCCAGTCAATGAAGGAAAAATACCACATGATCTCACTCATTCATGTATAATAGAGACCATTATAAACTTTTGAACAATAATAGATACAGAGGCAGAGCTGCCTCAAACAGATTGTCAAACTGCAGCGGGAAGGCCGGGGAGGGTTGGGGGGCAGGAGGTAGGGGGGCAAGAGATCAACCAAAGGACTTGTATGCATGCATATAAGCATAACCAATGGACATAAGACACTGGGGGATAGGGGAGGCTAGGGGACTGTCTAGGGCGGGCGGAAAAATGGACACATATGTAATACCCTTTGTAATACTTTAAGCAAAAAACAAAACAAAACAAAACAAAAATAAAATGCTTTGCTGAAATAACCTTGTTTCTATAACATTGTGAGTGAAATGTGCTTTGGTGGGCAGATCCAAGAACTCTGTTGTATACGTCAACTGTTTCTATGAAAAATATGTGATACGAGTTCCAAAACACAACCTACAAGTGAACTTTTGGAGCAGAGTCTATTTCTGCACTGAAGATTGCCAGGTCATGTATGTAAAGAAATTCTGAAGTAGTAGCACTGGTCTGGCTATGACCATTGGCCTCCGTCTCATTACACTAGAATCACAGTTACTCTGATTATAAACGACCTAGAACAGTGCTGCTCCAAGTGTGACCCTCAAATCTATTGCATCACATGTACTTGAATGTGCTTATTAAAGCTCATAGAATGTACAGCACCGAGAGTGAACCCTAGTGTAAACTATGGAGTTCAGTTGATAATAATGGACCAGTGTTGGTTCATTGATTGTAACAAATGAGCCACACTGATGTGGTGTGTTGATAGTGGGGAACGCTGTGTGTATGGGGGAGGGGGCCTGTGGGAACTCTGTACTTTCTGCTTAATTTTGCTGTAAGCCTGAAACTTCTCTAAAAAATAAAGTTTATTAATTAAATAAATACCAGAGCTATTCCTTAGAACTTCATTTCATTTAAAATAAACATCCCAGGTAAATACTATTAAATTACTATTGCTTCCTTTTTAAATTTTTAGAAATTTGATAGCTGTTACCTGACAATTATTATTTAAATTAAAAAAAAATAAGATGCTGTAGGTGTTACCTAGTGGGTATGAATTAGCTAATAAAGAAGGAATCAGTACAGAGTGCATCAGGAGAGAAAAGGGTTTTTGAACAATGGGAAAGGAGTCCCCTGTGATTTGTTTTAACTTCTAATAATTGTATTACTCATGTTTGTTTGACACATGAATTTTATTTGTCATGTTTATGGTGAGAAAAATAAAGATGTGTTCTAACCAAAACACGACAACCTAGCGGCACTAAATTTTTATCTACCTGCAGAATTAAAGTGATCATATCCTCCTATACTCAGGGGATTCTTGTCTTTATTGCCTCCTCTGCCTTCCCTGCATCCCTTTTGAAGGACACCTCTCAGAGACATTTTTTAAGGTTCAGGGTTGTCCCTCATCTGTCCAGCAGCGCAGTGACAGAATTCTTAGCTGGGTTGAAAATAGTAACTTTTTAAGGAGCATGTCACGTGTCCATCAAAGGCTCATGGGCTCTCCTTGGTGACCCACCGAATTTAAAGAGCCAGCTACACAGTTTAAGCTCTCTGGATGGGATTCTCCCCCCCCCCCCCCCACACACACACCATGCTCCTAATCCCAAGATATAGGCATTTGTAGAAAGATTGTTAACAACAAAACCAAACCCTCAACCAACAAACGAAACCTCACCAGTCTTATTAAAAATATTTGCAAAGGTACCAGATGAAAAAATCATATTTAAGCATGTAGAGGGAGCAATCTTTTGATCTTCATGAGGCCTCCATTATGATGCAGAGTTGCAGGAACAAAGGGAGACAACAGGGCAAAGTTGTTAGGGCATGGGCTCTGTGCCACATGAATCATGACATGTAAACACTATATGTATCTGCCAAGTAAAAGCAAAGCTCTAAAAATAGCAACAGCTGCCCATCCAGGTTGGCTCAGTGGATAGAGCATTGGCTTGTGGACTGAAGGGTCCCAGGTTCGATTCTAGCCAAGGGCACATGCCTGGGTTGCGGGCTCGATCCCTAGTAGGGGGCATGCAGGAGACAGCCTATCAATGATTCTCTCTCATCGTTAATGTTTCTCTCTCTCTCTCTCCCTCTCCCTTCCTCTCTGAAATCAATAAAAATAGATTAAAAAAACAAAATAGCAACAGCTGATATGTGCCAGGAATTGTGACAGTTTACATGAGTTATCTTATGCTGTTTTTACAAAATCTCTGAGGCCGGTTCTATTCATGTGCTTACAGACAAGAATGCTGAGGCTTGGAGAGGTTTTCCCAAGTTCACAGAGCTAGCAGGTGGCAAAAATCAATTTCCAGGGCTGGCAGCAAGCACTTGTTTCCATAAAGGGCAGCAATGGAACTATATCAGAAAGATGACTATTTAGTTTATTACTGAATGAAACTTGACTGTGTGTCAAGTTTCTAATTATAAAAATTCAGACTGAGGAGGTGTTCTTTATTTCTCCTCTCTGTGCCTCAGCTTCCTCATTTGTGCTGGGTGAACCCACTGGTCCTCAATCCTGGCTGCACATCAGAACCTCTTGGGGGAGTTTTCATACCTGCATCCACCTCACGCTGACTGAACTAGACTCTCTGGGTGGGGATCAAGCGCTGGAATCCTTTCTTTAAAGCTCCCTAGGTGATTGTGAAGAACAAAATGATTTCTGGCTCTAAATGTCACCACTCTGTGATTGTACTTCAACATTCCTTTCGCTTGATCCTCAGTGGAGATGAGAGGAGAGAGCTGGTCATTATCACCCCAACATCTGAAGAGTAATTAAGCTCACCACTAAGATTTTTCTCTAGGCTGACCCTTCCCAAAACAACAACAACACAGGTACTCATGCTTTTAGAAGATTTTCCTGAAAAAGGAACTTCAAGAAGCTTCATCTGCTACCATGTACCGACGTCTACAGCATCTTTGGGCCCCACTTACCAAGGCCAGGACAGACGTTTTTCTTTTGAAATGGATGAACTTGAAACAGAGAGACCAACTGCATTTCTCTTACCTGGACAGTCACAGCCTGTCTTGCTCGGTTTGCACTTGGGCACAAAAGGCCAGGCTCTGGTGAAGAGCTATCAGGCCAGCAGATGGAGTTTGCTCTGTGACTACTGGGCTTTCCACCTTCTCTGGGACAGGGGACAGTTGTTTTAGATTTCCTTTGGAAGCCGCCCCCTAATGAGGGCCCTGGGTCAGCTCCTGCTTTCAGGGAGTGCTGCTGCCTCATCTGCTGCTCAGTGGGCTCTATCCACCTCCCCCCTGGGCATCTCTCCGGTGACCCGTCTATCTAGTGGTTTTGTCAGGACAGATGTTGGGGTGGCGGACATTAACACCACTGTTGCTTTTCTCCCTGGTTGAATTCTGCCCTCCAGATCTCTTGACAACATCGTCACTCTTGCTTTTGTGGGTTTTGACAGCACATCGACTTGCAGACAGCACCCAGTCATCGCTGCCAGGATTCACATGTAAGTTCCTGATTATTCCAGGCACATCATCAAAGGTGACATGCTGAAGCTGGGTTAGAGAGATGATATCTACTCAGGCCAAACTGACTCTTCTCCCCAGATTTGAGGCCCAGATAATCCTGGGCAGTAAAGCAGGAAGAAAAAAAAATCAGTGAAATGCATAAATACAGCGCTTGCTGACTATGAGCTGGCCAACTGACTGTGAAGACATGGTTCAAGGGTGATACTGCCGGAATTACAGTAACTTTTCCCCCAAACAGTTTCTCCAGTTTAGATTTTAAATAGGCTACTCTAAAATGAATGCCTTAGCAACAAGAGGACCCCTCCCTCCTATCATTCTTCCTTGTCCTTACACCACACATACTTACTGTATATTTAGTTTCTTCACAGTTTTGTTCTCCTTTGTTTAATACTAATACTGTTTTTCCCTCATAAGCTGATATTTCTAAGGCCTTCCAGCAGATGAAACCTTCTGTCAAATTGTCCTTGGGATGTAGTCTTTGCTTATTATAGCATCATCTTTCACTGGTGCTGGAGTAGGTCGGCTGCCAGGGAATGGCATTCACTCATTTTACACAGAGGTGACACCAACCAAGTGTCCTCATGAAGCCACAGATGTCAGAACAGGACTGGATCTCAGAAATATGACCTAGTACCTATAGCAATAAATGTCTTCTCTAAAGAGACTTGGGGCAAACCCTGTGTCACTCATTTTGGAATCCCCGCTGCCTGTCACTAGGCGTGGCATGCTTGAAGTACACAAGAAATGTTGGGTGAGTTGAATGCCATAGTTTTACCCATTGATTATCACACAGTTAAGTGCACAGTACTTTTTTGTGGCTGTTGAAATAAGGCCTAAAGAGGTGCAGTGATTTGCCTAAAATGTCAGTGACAGTATATTGTTCTAACATACCACTCCCCGATGCTTTAAAAATATGTGTATCGCCCTAACTGGTTTGGCTCAGTGGATAGAGCGTCGGCCTGTGGACTGAAGGGTCCTGGGTTCGATTCCGGTCAAGGGCATGTACCTTGGTTGCGGGCACATCCCCAATGGGGGGTGTGCAGGAGGCAGCTGGTCGATGTTTCTCTCTCATTGATGTTTCTAACTCTCTATCCCTCTCCCTTCCTCTCTGTAAAAAAATCAATAAGATATATTAAATATATATATATATTTAAAAAAAATGTGTATCTATATGTAAAGTGCAGGTAAATTTATTTCCTTTGCCATCAATGAAGGGACAAACTGCTTCCTGTACAGAAGACACTAAGTGGGGACATGAATTAGATATTCACATATTTTTTTCATGAAACAGATTCAATAAGAACAATAACAAGTGCTCAACTATATTAAGCGCTTACTAATATATCCTAGGAATGATCACACTAGAGATAACAGGTAAGATATACTCCTTAGAGAAAAAAATAAAATTTGTAGGACTTTAGGGGTCATGTTTTGTGAAGCTCTAGTAGACAACACATATTTCTGTAAACTTAACTTCAACACATTCATCTCAGCTGTATTTTGCTGGGCACTGAGTTCTTACCAGCCTACCAGAAGTTTAGAACATGTTTCTACATTGTGAGAGGTAAGTGAAGTGACAGGTTACATTTACATTGTGCTCTTTGACCTCACAATGGCATCACTGAACATGTAGCAAGAATGTAAAGATCCACTCTGCCAAAACAGTTCTATGTATGTTAAAAAACAAGTCTGAGAGGGAAGCTGAGGCCTAAGGACATTTGACTAGAATTAAAATAAAGACTTCACATAGAAGGTGTTCTCCTAAAGGGCACATGGACAAGAACCAGAGATTCTATGATAAGTAGGAGAGAAGCTAGAGGTGCTCATTGTTGGGACACTAACCAGATGCACGAAGAAAATGAACTACTTTGGAGTACTTACTGATGGGGGAGAACATGTTTTTCACAGGCTTATTTGGGGTCTAGAAGTTGAAATGTGTAGATGAAAAAACTAGAAATGACAGATTTGCCCTGAAATCAAAAGCAATTTAATGAGCAAGTTTGTATTGCCTATTAAAATAAAAACTGTAATTTTCAAAAGGCATAATTGATCACTAATTAGCTTCAAATACTGAGGTGCGTACCAATGCTATCCAGAATGTAGAGATATGAAATCAGACTCAGTCTTATAAAAGACAAAAGAATTGGCCACAGATGAGTAATTTAGTAAGAAATATAATCCATAAACCTCGGCTGTGTCTTATGAAGGTCATGATACTCCCTGTTTTCAGTTCTCATGATGATTCTATTAAAAGGGAGAAGGCAAGAGATGGAAGAGGTGAGAGATGAACGTGATAGGTTTTAACCAAACCAGAAGGCTTCATAAAGTTATGCTGAAAGGCTGGCTGAAAATTTACTGGTAGGGCTAAATCTTGAACATCATGACTTTGTTGTATAAGGTTTTTTATTTTTTATTCATCCCTCCTTGCTTTCTTCTAGCTGGTTTGATATTTACCCAGAGATCCTTTCTCAGGGACTGAAAAGATCAATCCTCATCTCAAGGACTGAAAAGATCACTGAAATGTCAAAACTGCTTTGGCCATTGAAGTAGAGTGGATAATAGAGCATGTGACAGCCATTCAGATTCAGCATTGCTTTTGCCCTCACATTCCTAAACCACATTTGACTTTAAGTCCACTAATTGGAGAAGGCTGAGAGGAAGATACTGACTTTGAGGATACCATTCGAGGTTGGGTATAGGTTAAAGAGAGAGCTCCCTCTTTGAGTGCACCATGGTGCATTCATGATCTCAATGTGTATTTGTTGAATGGACCATAGCCAATCTCAGAAGTTCAGATGTTCTCCAAGTTACCTCTAGACCTGGGTAAATTGAAGGAGACAATCTCCAGCAATGCATCCATGAGTGACTCTTGTAAAGTTCTCTTCTTTCCACCACTCCTTTGTATGTCCTCTCCTTCTGCCTCTTTGCCACCAGGGATGGCCCTCTACCCTGATTCTTCGGGTGGGTAGTAGACAATACTGACAACATGGGGGGCCCCAGATGCCAAGCAAGACATGGAAACTATGCCACTTGATAAATGTGTAACTAACCATTATAGATACAATATGTGTTTCTAAAGAAGTCAATAGCTTAAGGTAGAAGAGGGAGTAGCAATGAGTGGACATTAAAAGAAGGCATATTTCAACTTAAAGGAAACAAGAACTTTCTAAGATCTGTGCAACAATGAAATGATCTCATGAGAAAAACATTAGAATAGACTCATTCATTCATTCAATAATTCACTCATTCAACACATCATTATTGAACTCCCACACAGGCCAGACATTATTCTAGGCCCGTGATTTTCAACTGGTATACTGCAAAAATTTTTTTAAACATGCAATACCTGACTATTTTTACTGGTAGGGCTGATTGAAAATTTACTGGTAGGGCTAAGTCTTGAACATCATGACTTTGTTGTATAAGGTTTTTTATTTTTATTTTTTATTCCTTCCTCCTTGCTCTCTTCTAGCTGGTTTGATATTTACCCAGAGATCCCTTCTCAAGGACTGAAAAGATCAATCCTCACCTCAAGGACTGAAAAGATCATTGAAATGTCAAAACTCCTTTGGCCATTGAAGTAGAGTGGATAATAGAGCATGTGACAGCCATTCAAATTCAGCATTGCCTTTGCCCTCACATTCCTAAACCACATTTGACTTTAAGTCCACTAATTGGAGAGGGATGAGAAGAAGGTACTGACACAACAATAGACATCTGATGTGAATGAATCAAACTCATACCTTTCTTGGGGGGTCAGATTGCCAAAAAATATATTATACTTGCCACAAGATTTCAGTAATTAGTTTATGTGTGCCATGAGATGAAAAAGGTTGAAAATCGCTGTTCTAGCAGTAGTGAACAAAAGAGGCAAAAATCCCTGCCCTTGTGAAGCTTTTCCAGGGGAAGATAGACAACAAGAAAAAAGAGGTAAAATATATCGTGGGTTAGATGAAATAAATGTAAAGCCTATATACATATTGACTATATATTGCTCCTACACACATGCTTTTGTTGGACTCTTCCAACCCTATGGAGGAGGCAGGACTTGGTATTATTATTCTTCCCATTTTAAAGATGGTGAAGAGGCTCTGAGATGTTAAGGGACTTGCTCAAAGTCATGTGACTCATATGTGCCGGAGTTGAGATCAGAAACAAAGTTTTTATCTCTAATCTGGGGTTCCATTCACTGTCAAGGTGTCCACATGGACACCACATGGTATGAGAATCTAGTGAGGCAAGGAGGCTCCTCTGCTGTGGGTCAGAGTTTCTAAATTTGACTAATTTTACTCCCCCCCCAACATATTTTAAATATATTTTTATTGATTTTAGAAAGGAAGGGACAGGGAGAGAGAGATAGATATATCAGCAATGAGAATCACTGATTGGCTGCTTCCTGCACGCCCCCTACTGGGGATCAAGCCTGCAACCCAGGCATGTGCCCTTGACCGGAATCGAACCCATGAAATTCAGTCTGCAGGCTGACGTTCTATCCACTGAGACAAACCAGCCAGGACCCAAAAATATTTTTATTCATTTCAGGGATGAAGGGAATGGGAGAGATAGAACATCAATGATGAGAGAGAATCATTGATAGGCTGCCTCCTGCATGGCCCCCATTGGGGATCAAGCCCACTATCCAGGCATGTGCCCTCACCAGGAATCGAATTGTGACCTCCTGGTTCATAGGTCCATGCTCAACCACTGAGCCACTGCGGCCGGGCTCATTTTACTCTTGGTGATGTGAGTGAATGGGGCTGTGACAGCACGGTTCCGTGGGTAGGTATATGGTTGAGGGAGAAACTCTAGACAGACTTCCGCTTGAACTTTATCTTTCCCTTCCCTAGTCACCCATGCATTGCTAACAAGTCCCTAAAAAGCCTTTAGTGTGTTCACTGCTCCGAGGATAGGAGCTCTTTCCACCTTCGGAGTGTACTCAAAGGACACCTTCGAAGGTATTCCCCGAATTGAAATATTTTACTGCTGGGAGAAGCCCCAGATGCCATTTAGACAGCCTGCACTGAGGAAGCTTAATTCTGGGCTAGTAAGATGTGGGTGCAAGTAGCAAGGCTCCGCAGGTCTGTCAGAGAGAGAGCACTAGCTCTGGGTGGTGCATGCTCTTCCCACTACACCACGCTGCCGCTCACAGTGGGGGCCTGGCCTGGCACGGCACAGATTCCGAAGCCTTTCTCACTTAGTGAAGTAAAATAAATTTATCCTAACTCCCTCTATTAGAGCATTAAGAAGAGCTTAAGCCACTTAATAAATAAACGGTAGCTGGAGCCACCTCTTGACGGATAATCATGTTTTCTCATTTGCAGTGTAAGTACCAGAAGACAAAGTGACTTTAAAATGGCTGGGAGAGTCCCAGTGGTCTGATAACCATTCCAGAGACCACATACGCAAGTGAAGAACAGACTGCTTTAAAAGTGGTGTCTGACAAGGTAAGAGATACTTGTGGCACAGAAGCTATGGAGAATGTAATTATTTACCCTTTTACAACTAATGCAAGAAGTTGAAAATGGAGCTTTCATTTCAAATCCTTTGTATCTGGATGAAACTTTAATTTTACATAATTAAACTGACTTCACAGTTCAGTGTGTTAAAATATGCAATTAAGCAGCATATCAGGGTTAAATGCCTACTGTGGTTGGCTCATTCAGAAATCACGCTGCCGAACTCCCAAACAAGAATGAACACCTGCCTGTCCACTGTTATCCCCAGAGCCAGGGGCAGCACACAGCCCGCAGGGTGACTCCCCAAACTCAGAGTCGGCAGTAGAGTTTGCATACATAAGCTCCTACAGAAAGTTAGTTGGATATTTAAAGAGTTCTCACTTCTCTTTGTTTTTTAGTGTTTTTTCTTTCATGAGAAAATATCCTGGGACTTGAAGGAGCATCATAGATGATTAACTTTATCTCTTACAGAAGTTCCTTCTAAAACAACACTGCATCATCAAAATTGTTGCTTTCTGTTGTTGTATGTTCAAACTCATTCCAATTTTGCCATTTCACATTTTAGGATACATTTCAGCTAAAGACCTCTTTTAATTTAACTTTGCACTCCTGGAAAAGGAGGGCTTAAAGAATGTTGTGGGAGGTGTTGAAGGGAGACACTGAAATGGTCTTGGGGTGAGTTCACCGGGAATTTATCTTAAGGAGCAGTGGTCTATATAGATGGAGTCATTCACAGAGTACCTCCCCCTCATTTTCCCTTTGAATAGCACCTCTGTGATGGTTAATTTATGGCTCAGCAGTACCCTATATTCCCTTTCATTTTAACACTCTGAGTGGAAAATTGTTCAATTAGAACTGTGTTCTCTTCCCTTCTTTAGTATATTCTGGAATTCATGTAACAGTGATTCTTGTTTTGTCCATTGGGTGGTTGTCGGGAAGGACTCATCAACCTAAGCAATATCCTTGCAATGACACATGGGAAACCTGAACCCATTTGGTGGCTTCTCCAGATAAATGGGGAAGTATGTTGTTGCTACATTAATTATAAAAACCACAAAAAGAATATATGATCATGACATGAGACCACTTAGGACGTGAGACCGCTTAAGACATGAGACCACTTAAGACAAACTTCTTTGAATCAGGGGAATACGCAATATTTGTAGGTTTATTCTCTCTATGCTGCTCCTATTACTTATTATAGGATACTAGAGGTCTGGAACACGAAAATTCTTGCACCGGGGGGGGGGGGGGGGGGAGGTGTCCCTCAGCCTGGCCTGTGCCCTCACACAGTCTGGAAGCCCTCAGGGGGTGTCTGACTGATGCAGGATCAGGCCTAAGCTGCAGTCTGGCCTCCCTCTGCATGAGGCAACCAGGCAGGCTATCAGGGGATGGTGCCGGCTGGCAAGTGGCTGGCCCCGCCGCCCCCCCACCACCCCTTTGCCTCCACTGGTTGCCGCCCCCCCCCCCCATCGCCATCCCCTCCCTCTGCCCTCTGGCATGCGCCGTGGCTGGCCTGGCACCGCCTGCTCACCGGCCCTGACCCCTGGCCGAATGGTCGTTCCACCATTCGGTCTATTTGCATATTACTCTTTTATTATATAGGATAAGTTGCTAGGATGATCAACAGACCATAAAACTGGAAGACTATAAAAGATATTACAGAGTGTATGGTGATATAATGTATATAAAAATGCATGATGTTTTACTCTTTTGCGGCAAGGCTTGAGATATGGTGTTATTTGCTTCCATGATACCAGAAGGCATGATGGAGTTACAAAACTCTTATAAAATTTTGTGAGTTTGATTTGCCTCTGTCTCATTGCATTGCCTTGGAACCCAAAAGAAGCCTTGATGACCAAGGGATATCTTTGTAGTTTTATCAGAAAAAATTAATAGTGAAAAAGAATGTTTTAATAAGTTAAAAGTTATATTACTATATCCACGCAAATCGTAAACACACCCATTGATAATCAATTTCATAATTACAAATTATTCTTATCTTGTCAGCTATTTCCTTCCTTATAATCTATAGAATATTAATGGTATTTAGTTTGGGTTATTGCATGCACTTGAAAGCCATAAAATTACTGTTTAGTGAAACTATGCTTATGCAAAAACATGCAAAATCACTGACTGGTCTTCCCTCAAGCAATCTAACTTTGGAAGGTTCAACATGGAAGAAGCGTTTAAATAATACCAAATAATAAACGCTACTTTGCACAGCAACTATAAATCTTACACCATTTCTCAGACACATGCATGTTTGATTTTCTACAAGGCTTAGAATTCTGGTCTCATTGCATACAGAGCCCACTGTACAAAGATCTGAGCTGCCTTCAGAGTAGAGCTACTGGTATCTCACAGAGTTCCAGGTAAAGGAATTCTAGTTGTGAAATAAAAGTGTGGCACAATTGAATGCTTCACCAGTGTGGCCTGATACTCTCTGCTACTTTATTAAATCTGAGTTGATACCGCTACTGGTTTTAGTCCTTGAGAACCAAATGGAATAAACTACACATACATGCAAATGTGTCCCGCACAGTGGAGAAGACGATGAACACAGGAAAATCATACACTGCCCCTAAACCCTTATATTGGCCTCTTAATTTTCTTTTCCATCCACCCTTTTACTAAAGTGTTTCCAATATATCATTGAATGGAACATGATGCTTTCTTTGATGAAAAGCTAAACAGGAAGGATTAGACATCAACATTTAACGGAGTCATCCAGAAGAAAAGACCCCTTTTGAAAACTGGTGAGTGTTTTCCTATAAAGCTGGCTGTTCCTTTCTAAAGCATGAATTCAGAATTGTTGTCACTCGTCCATGTGGAC
This sequence comes from Myotis myotis, assembly GCF_014108235.1. Taxonomy (NCBI): domain Eukaryota; kingdom Metazoa; phylum Chordata; class Mammalia; order Chiroptera; family Vespertilionidae; genus Myotis; species Myotis myotis. Next base: position 14,166,351 of record NW_023416315.1, read on the forward strand.
AGGAGTTAGAATTCCCAATCGCCAAGTAAAAATCGTCCTGTTTCTCTTTTTTTGAAATTTCTTCTAATTTGTGGTCAAAGGATGCCCGGAAAGTTAAAGGTTCTCAGTATAACTTTGAGTTGTGTGGTGAATAAAGAGCATTCTGGTACATTACTGGGTAGTGGTGGAGAGCAAGAGTATGTGGACCAAAGTGGTGTTTTCTTTAACTCATTTTCTAGGGCAAGGTAACTTATTTGGATTTTGAGCTGTCCTTATTAACTCTGCAGTGACATTCCGGACAGAGCCCGTGTACATCCAACAAATCCAAAGATAACAGAGAAGGTCCCCAAATGAATGAGCACACACGAGAGCACTTTAAATTTGTTAGATGCTTTATAAAGTATAATACTTAACTTCATATTATCCTTTTTTTACTTTGAAAGTAGTTGCATTTTTAAGAAGTTGCATTTTTAAGAAGTAACTTGCTGGTGAAAAGGTTATTTTTGTGTTTAGAATATTGTTGACAGAACCAAGTAAACTAATATGTGTTCTGTCTATAAATCAGGGAGATAAAGGGTTTGTGGATGAACCTTGCTGCTCTCCCAGACGTTCAATTTTCTCTCCTCATAGTTCGTAGTTTATAAGCATAAACAGTGATGGCCTGCATGCTACACTAATATATGCTTGAGGCTTGTTGAAGCAGTGAAGAGTCTCTGATGTTAGCAACTATTTGAAATGAGCTAAATTTCATAATTCAAGGATGGATTTCGTTCCCAATTAGAAATTAAAGTCAGAAGGAGGCACTCAATTGAAGGTACTGATATAAGTTTATTAAAGTTAAAGATAATATAAATAGAAAACAGTTAAATGAATCTAAGTCTCTACAGAGACAGTAAATTCTATCCCAAGAAATTGGGTTAGAAATCTGGAAAGAAAATTAAAAGATTCATCTTGAATAATGAGTTGATGATACCTTATTGGCCTACTGTAATGTTTCTGTATCATTCACTAGTCAGTGTCCTGTTTTACATCCTAATTTCCTTGTGTTTCAGAAGGTATTTTATTTTTGAGAGAAATCTGAGGACTTTTGATTATCCAGACAACACATTTAAAGTTCAGCTAATTAGGTAATTACTTAAATATCTAACTGTAACTTGGGGGCCAGTATCACTACTTTTCACTGAGAGAATGAGTCTGAATTCAAATAAAGTGATTGTGAACAGTTTAGTCAAATAGACAAAAAAAAGGTGCTATTCATAGCCATTAACTCAGGAAGAGAAGAAACTGGAAAAGAAATGTATTTAAATAATAATAGTGGACTCAGAGAGCCTCAGAAAGGTAAATGTAAAAATGTAATATTTTAATTGTGGAAACTTCTTGAGTTGAGTCTGGGGAAAACTAGATAGCATTAAAAGATGCAGCAAATTAGACCCACAGGGGAAGCACTGATACTTGATAGGAAATAATAGAAAGTATTGTTTTTGTGGTTAGCCGTCCAGGTAAGAGCTCCCCAAAGCAATCTTACCTTTGTTTTCAGCCTTCAGTTCCTCAGCCATCAAGCTGTCTTGTCGGTTACCAAGCACAAATGCCAGAAACGAGAGGATCAGGGCATCCAGAATCCCAATAATAGCCAGGATGTACGCCCAGCGGACAGAGCAAGCCCCGAGGGTGTACTTGTCTGTCTTTTCTCCACACATCCGTTTTACTTCTTCTGAATCCCAGCCATCGGGGAAGATCATACAGCCAAGCACAAGGCAGGCCGCTGAGAGAGAGGGCAAAAACAAAAAGAAAACGAAAGGAGTTAACATAAATTAAAAAACCCCCACACATTTTAAATTCGCCCTTGACCGAAATTGAACCTGGGACTTTTCAGTCCGCAAGCCGACGCTCTACCCATTGTGCCACACCAGCTACATTTTATTTTAGCATCCTACCTGGGATGGATATTCCCCCGCCCCTTACTTTAACTTAAAAGCAGCCCCTTGCCACCCCCAAAAGGGACATCTGGCCCAACTGGCATGGTTCAGTGGTTGAGCGTTGACCTTTGAACCAGGAGTGCTGGGGTCTGTCTCTAGGTTCTGTAGGTTCTGTGTCTAGGTTCTGTGTCTAGGTTCTGTGTCCAGGTTCTGTGTCTAGGTTCTGTGTCCTGTTGTCTTGTTACATCTGTATTTATACCAGTTGATTCCTATCTATCAATCTCTAGTCCAAAGGTTAGGGCGTTTCTTATCTCCATTCCAGGGAGTAAAGATTATGTAGCTTAAGCATGATTGTTCGTAGTTAAAGTGATTAATTACCCACCTGGCACTTAGTTAAGGGGTTTTATTCCCTCCTGAACTTCAGGGGAAAATCCCTACCTGGGGAAACAACCTTTCTCAGAGAAGTGACCTTAGTTAAAACACATAGTGCCAAGAAGGTGAGCAAACATTTTAAGAACAGTATGCCATATATGCCAGGTCCCTTGAAACAGCAAGGATGGACCGGCTCCCGGCACAGGAGGTCATGGTTGGATTCCCAGGTTGCAGGCTTGATCCCTAGTAGGGGTTGTGCAGTAGGTAGTCGATCAGTGATTCTCTCTCATCATTGATGTTTCTATCTCTTTCTCCCTTTCCCTTCCTCTCTGAAATCAATAAAAAAGAATATATACATAAAAGGGGGACATCTGTGATACTTTCAACAATAAAGATAAGTTTTTTTTAAAAAAGCAGCCCAGCGCCCTGTAGGAGCTGTAGGAATGCACTTCAGAGCGAGCCCAGGCATTCTGAGAGAAGTGAAGGGGTTTTGATCTGTAAGAAAATACAAAAAATATTGAATTTTGGTGCTTATTTGTATAAGGCTTCCATTGTAAATAGGAATCATATGTAGAAGAAATCATAACACCACAGAAGGATAATTCAATGCTGGCTTTGAAGAGCTGTGACAGAGCCAGATAAGGGACTAGGATACCGTGGACAATGCCAGAGGGTATATTGACTTTGAGTCACAGCAAAATATAATTTTATGTTGTGATCTCTGAAACACACACACAGAAAAGATTCTTGAAACCGTAGTTTCCACATGCAATTTACTCTGATATTGTCTATCTTACTCTGTTCTATTTCATTTTTTAAAAGGCTGAAAAGCACTGCAACATGGTGTGGCACCACTGAGTTTTATGGGAACTCAGAAATTTAAGGATAATACTTGCATTCTTTAGTGTGTCTGTGGGGTTTCCCAACCACCTCAACAAACAGTACCTACACTCTGACTAGATGTCCCACAATTCAACTCAATTCTGACACTATCTACCTAGAGATAGCACCAGATTCCACAGGTCATGGGACTGCTCCCCCCTTCACATGCCAGTCTCAATCCCAGATTATTACCTGTGTCCTGATAACTGGCTACAAACTGTAGGTTCCAATGACCCCTCCAACGCAGGATGCCAATGGGAAATCTAGGTCAGTACTTCTGACGCACTGGCTATATAAATCAGAGGTTCGCAGGACCCCTTTCTCATGTTCAGTTAATTTGCTAGAGCAGCTCACAGAACTCAGGGAAGCATTTTACTTACTAGATTACTGGTTTATTACAAAAGTATCTATTTAACTCAGAAACAGCCAGAACAGATGTGTAGGGCAGGGTATGGGAAAGGAGCAGAGCGTCCATGCCTTGTCCTGGTGCACCACTTCCAGCACCTCCACATGTTCACCAATCCGGAAGCTCTCCCAACTCCATCCTTTGGGGCTTCTATGGAGGCTTCCCAGGCATGATTGATTAAGACATTGTCCATTGGGGATTGATTCAACCTCCAGCCTATTCCCACTCCAAAGAGGACAAGGGGATGGGACTGAAAGTTCCAACCCTCTAATCACATTTTGGTTCTCCTGACAACCAACCCCCATCCTTAGGTGAGTTCCTAAAGTCACCTTATTCACATAGCAAGAAACATCTCTATGCCAGGAACAGTGGAAGAAGACCAAATACATGTTTCTTATTATAAATCACAATATCACAATTGCCCATCTTTGAACTCCCATAGCTGTTGACTGTACCTACCTTAGAATCCCTGTTACTTTTTATATTTGTTATTTATTTGCAAATATTATCTCAATTAATAGACTATAAGCTTTCTGAGCAAAGAGTCTTTGGTCAGTCATCATATTCATTGCACCTTATACATAGTTGGCATTAAAATACTTTTGAATGGGGGAGTGAATGAATGAATAGATGAATTATAATGGTTAGATGGAATACTCTAAATATAGTTTATAGAAGTCAATATCACAACTACTCAAGCCCACAAAAACTATAAAAGGTCTAGTTACAGAGTCAATTTTGTTATGACTAGACAGCAGATTATAAGTACTTGGAAGAAGAATAATTAGAAAAAAGTGAAGTTAATGATATAAAATATTTTCAAATTCCTGTTCTCTTTGAATCTCTCCGCACTCTATACCAACATTCTCTCTAAGGCATTGTCTAGCAACAACAATGTATGTATTTAAAAAATATGTGGCATTCATGAGCAAAAATTCATTTTATTTGAGAAGACATAGAAGATCTTTGAATCCAAACCATGGTTCAGAAAAATCACCTCTAAGGATGCTATGCTCCTTGGAATACTTAAAAAATATTCTAAATGCTTTTTTACATATTAAATAATTTTGTCTACGAGAAAATTAGTTTCTAATAAAGAGAAAAATCAGCAGAAACCGGTTTGGCTCAGTGGATAGAGCGTCGGCCTGCGGACCGAGGGGTCCCAGGTTCGATTCCAGTCAAGGGCATGTACCTGGGTTGCAGGCACATCCCCAGTGGGAGATGTGCAGGAGGCAGCTGATCGATGTTTCTCTCTCATCGATGTTTCTAGCTCTCTATCTCTCTCCCTTCCTCTCTGTAAAAAATCAATAAAATATATTTTAAAAAAAAAGAGAAAAATCAAATATTTTTCTTTTATGAATGGGAATCCCTTGGAGAATGACTTATAGCTTTAGTAATAGAAATCTCCATTGACTAGTTTAGGCAAATTATTGGACATCACAGGACAAGTTCACTGGAACAGGATGTTTGTGGAATGGTGACATCAACAAAGACATCTTTTCTCAAAGACATCTTCTTTTGCACTCAGGGTAGACTGACTATTAGAAGTTTCCATTTATGGAAACTTAGAAATTGGGATAAAAAGAACAGAGGCAGAATTAGCACTCTGAAACTAAAACTATAGAACAATGGCAATTCTTTGTTCCCTATCTTCAAAGTCTATTTTAAGTGAAGAATCTGAAAAAAAAAAAGACATAATATACAATTGTGCTTAGTTTTATGTTGTTATAAAATTAGAATTTTAAAAATGAAGTTCTTATTTTCCATAGTCTAAGGGTGTTGGCTGTTCAGAGAAATCTTAATATAAGAACTGGGATAACAAGGTCAGGCTTTGGTCTCCTGGGGAAACCAAACCCAGGGTTAGGCCTCTCCCCCGCCCCCAGCAGCTGTGGGCAGGTATCCTTCTGCCCACAAGGCACTGGAATATGTGTTGGACTCTTTGCTCCCTGTTTGTTTGCCTGCTCTTAAAATGACAGATATAATATTTTTATAATTTATATGTTTGGAAAATCTCAATGCTTATATAATAGGGTACTGAAAAATAAAACAATTGCATTAAAAAGTGTTCAAAACGAGGCTAGAGCATCGGCCTATGGACTGAAGGGTCCCAGGTTCGATTCCGGTCAAGGGCAAGTACCTTGGTTGCGGGCACATCCCCAGTAGGGGGTGTGCAGGAGGCAGCTGATCCATGTTTCTCTCTCATGGATGTTTCTAACTCTCTATCCCTCTCCCTTCCTCTCTGTAAAAAAAATCAATAAAATATATTTTTAAAAAAACGTAAGTGAAATCTCTGATTAAAATCCAATTTTTAAATAAATAAACCCTATCCTTTTAAAAGCTGTGTCTCTAGATAGCTAAAACACATTTTATTTTCTGACAACGTATTATCAAAATATACATTCTCTTCCTTCCCCTGTTCAAACTTCTCCTACTCGGCTATCGTGTTTTATTTGTGAAAGGCTGAGGCCCCTGAAAGTTATAGTGTGTTTAAGATTAATGTAAGCCATTAGCATAGCTTAGGCTCTGTTGGTTTCTTTGGAAAGGTATTATTATGCTCTGCATTAATGCTTGAATGCTATAATAAATTCTGTTTTCTGGCATTCGATTAGCCAGAACCTTATTAACCTGCACGATTTGTATAGCCACTGAAAACAAACAGCTGTTCCTAATCCTGACTAAGAAGTACCTGCAAGACCTAGGCTAATGTCTCAGTCAATAAAATATTAAATACTATTCCTCTTGGCTTTATAATTAATTGCTTCTAATTCTTTACAAATTATTCAACCTGTGAGATGTAACACCATCGTTACACTAAACAGTAGACTATACAAAGCACTGGAACATTTGATGAACTTGGACATGCTATTTCCTGACCACGAGGGATACTGGAGAATTAGTTCCAATTGGGCTATTATCCAAAATTGGGTTTCTTATTAGAATGTCACCTAGGAAATGACTACCTTACGTGCAGCTATATATATTCCTTCATCTCGGCAGCAGGTTTTCTGCAAGTATATCAGAGGGACATTCTTGAATGTTAAAGAGAAACGAGAGCCAAGTTGGAGGTGAGCAGAGAAGTAGGATGAAAAGAAAACCGTGTCCTTACTGTATGATTTCATGACATCTTCTAATTGAAAATACATAATAAAGGCATCCTTGTGAGGGCATGATTGTGATCACAATTTTAAGCACATCCCAAATGATTAGGAGCATTTGCATGCTGAAGGGAACCTCTGTGTAGAAACTGATGTCCACAATAGGTTCTTACCAAATAGCAACACAAACAGCTAGTGGTGCCCCAGGGCCACTAATTGCTCTGGGATTTGTTTTTTAATCTTCCTCCCCTGCCCAAAAGAGCTGAATGTAAGCTCTGTGAAGAAAACATCCTTAGAAACATCCACAAATGTTTTTAATTGGGTCTTTCATAAAAAAAAAATAAAAAAAAATGAAGCGAGATGAAAAAAGCAACAGGAGGAGCCCTGACCGGTTTGGCTCAGTGGATTGAGCGTCGGCCTTCGGACTGAAGGGTCCCAGGTTCGATTCCAGTCAAGGGCATGTACCTTGGTTGCATGTACCCAATAGGGGGTGTGCAGGAGGCAGCTGATCGATGTTTCTCTCCCATCGATGTTTCTAACTCTCTATCCCTCTCCCTTCCTCTCTGTAAAAGAAAATCAATGAAATATATTAAAAAAAGAAAAAAAAAGAAAAAGCAACAGGGGGCTGGCCTATGGTTTGGGTCACTTGGGTCTCCTGATTTTGCTGGTCCAACTGTCCTAATCAGGACTGTTAATGTTGGGAGCCTGAGAACTGCTTACTTTTTGGACAGGAAGACAAAATCTAAATTCATTCTTTAAAAAGTCTATGCCCTGTTGCACAAAGAGCATGATAAACTGCCTCATGCTGCTGAAACACTCAAAGGAAACTTGGTGAACAAAATGAACCTGCACCCACTTAACAGGCATACAGTCATAGAGGACGCTGATGCCCTCACAGCTGCCAGGCTGTGGAAGGGGAATATGCACAGGACTCTCACTCTAAACACCTAAGAAAGGGGACACAAGAATCATTCCTACAGCTTCTTCATTAGCACATGGCCAGCAAACTTGAGCTACGTATGGTATTTATATATTTGGAAAAGGTATTATATTCATACCTCAGTTTACCTCTGGAAAACTGAGTCACTAGACAAGCCAGGACATGACTTACTGTGGTTTAGAGTCCAGTGGAGAAAACAAATAGTCTCCTGATAAATTCTGATTTTAAACCCAGTATCATTTTATGGGCATTTAACATGGGGCCATAATACAAAAGATACAACATACCTTAGAAAGGGGTGGTGGTGGTGCAGTGTGTGTGTGTGTGTGTGGGGGGGGTAGTGTGTAAATGAACACTGGGGTCTCAAAGGGAAGAGTTAGAAAGTTGTGTGTGATAATTAGAGCGTTGCTACTCTGCCCAGTCAGCCCTAACTGCCTGAGCAAAGGCATCTGTACCTGTGCGGAGCGAGTCTGCACCCCTAGCACAGGTTTCACCCCCTGCAGAGAACTCCCTTTTATAGAATGACTAGAGGCCTGTTGCATGAAAAGATTCATGCAATAGGCCTTCCCTTCCCCTGGCTGCTGGCACCGGTTTTCCTCCAGCACCCGGGACCCAGGCCTTCGCTCTGGCCGGGGCCGCCTTCAAAGCCTTTGCGGCTCCGGCCGGAGCCGCTGCTTCGTGCCTACATATGCAAATTAACCTCCATCTTTCTTGGCGGTTAATTTGCATATCTTGCTGATTAGCCAATGGGAGGCATAGCAAAGGTATGGTCAATTACCATGTTTGTCTATTATTAGATAGGATACCAGACACAAGGAAAAGCATTCAATTGTAAACCTCATTTGCTAATTTGCTCAAACTTTGAGGGTTAATAGCCAAATATAATACAAATCAGAATTTAGAACTTAAAAATACAATGCAGTTCTGATCTCTAGAATGCTACTAGCTGGCCTTTGATATATGTCTCAGATACAATAAAATTCATTGACATCTCAATAATGACAATAATACTCACCATGAATAGGGTGCACCACCCCCGCACAATCTCATTTAATTCTCAAACAAAGCGAAGGGCGACATGAGAACACTTCTTCCTGGCTCCTCTAGTTTTCACAAAGAGGCATTTTTCCTGAAATACCCTTGACCCTTTATCTCATTCCTTATTCCTCTCCATGGAGATGGGGTGAGTTCCCTGAGAAATATCTGGTGGAGAGGAACTGGAGTACCAGCTGAGCCCCTTCCTTCCTTTAGCTCAGGAGATATTTGTTTGTGGGAACCTATGTTTCACTCCCCTGTGAGGCAGATTTTATACAGCCTGGGCTTGGGTTTCCAGTGCTGCCTGGGGAGTAGGAAGATAAGCATGCCAACTTCTGGGGGGTGCAGATTAAGAAGCCCTTTTGGCTAAGAAACCCAGATCCATATTCTTCAGCCTTTCTCATAATAAAGGGGATATTTTGGTCTCCATCTGCCAGCTCTTCTCTCTCTCATCTGGTTGAGAGCTTGGGAGGCTGGAAGTCTGAGATCAGAGTACCAGCATTGTCCATTCCAGTGGGGCACCCTCTTCTAGGTTGTATAGAAGGTTGACTTCTTGTCCTAACCTCACATGGCGGAAAGAGCCAGCTGACTCTCTGGCCTCTTTGTATAAGGGCACTAATCTCACTCATGAGGGCTCCTACTACTGGGATTAATGTTTCAACCTACTAATTTTGGGGGAACATAAGTATTTAGGCCATTGCAGAGGGGGAACAAAGGGTTGTCATTCATTGCTTTATGCCAACCCAACATTATTTTCTTTTGTACAGATGAGGAAGCTGAGGCAGAGATATTTCAAATAGTGGCTCAAGGTTATACAAAGCCCCAAAACAATAGAACCAGGATTTGAATTCAGGCAGTCTAGCTTTGGAATCTATGGTTTTAACACCATCTATGCTATTATCTTTTACTTATCAATAATAGTGATGCTTGCTATAATCACTTTAAAGTAGTTTTAGTTCAAAGAACACTCACAGAGTCTTGGCAGTGCTTAACATATTGTTTATAAGTTAGACATTTATTCTTTGAGTATAAGAACTATTACTTAAAATAACACTTAGAAGCTGTTAGCTTTTGTATGTATAAATATTTCTTTTGTTTACATTAGTATTTCACCTAATCATAATTCTATCTTATATGTAGTGTCAAGAACATTACAGTAATTATTAATTCTAAATGTGTGGGATGGGAATTAATGAAGTTTTACTGCATCAATATATGTAATTTAGTTTTATACACATGTCACAAGAAAATCATCCCTATCTTTTGGATTGATATTTTAAGTTGGCTATAAAGGCCCCTTCCTCTGGCTGGCCCTGCCCCCAATTGGCCCCCCTACCCTGATTGTGGGTGGGGCCAACCAGCCAACTGCCTTCAGCCCCTCCCCCCAGCTGGCCTGGCCTGATTGGCCCCGATCAGGGTGGGCTGGCCAGACCCCACCCATGCACAAAATTGTGCACTGGGCTTCTAGTATGTAGAATAAGTAATTCCTGCTTAAGGTAAAAATTCATGTCATTCATGAATCAATTAGGTTGTATTTAAGGTTTGTGAAGATTTCTTTCAAAAGACAGTGTTTTAATGAACAATTCAATAAACATACAACTGAAAGTGCTGGTAGGTCACAAACATGTCTGAAATTTGCAGGTGAGCCCTTGACTTAGGTAACATTTTCACTTGCTCTCCACTCTGACTCACCATGGGACTCAGGGAAAGTCACTGTTGGCTAGAGTTAGACAAAGTTGGAACCTCAAGCCAATTTGTCAGCATTTAATTTCTCAATTGAAGGGGTGGCTTTAGGAGCCACTGAATTCCTCCTCAGATGATGAGCTCTCCCCAGCCTGCTAGACCCCAGAAATAGGGTGCCCATTCCAGACTCTTTCCTGAAAAAGAATTTGGCACCAATGATGGCAGCACAGTTTTCTTTTACACAGGCTGCTCACTTTTAATTTTATGCCTTTGAAGTAACATTTTAATGCTTTAGAAACTTCAAATGGCAAAAACTGTTCAAAGAAAACACATGGAAAAAATACATAGTACACTAAAAATATTAGAGTGGAACCAAGTTCAAGAAAAGAGTGCTTCTCCAACCATCCTTCATAAGGAAGGGCCTTACTTTCAAGGAGGCATCAGATGCCATATTTGCACATGTTTAATAGGCTCCCAGGTTATACTTTCCCACAATTTGGCTGATTATCTATCATCTATCTATCTATCTATCTATCTATCTACCTATCTATCTATCTATCATCTATCTATCAATCATCTATCTATCTGGCATCTATCTATCTATCTATCTATCTATCTATCTATCTATCTATCTATCTATCTATCTATCTACCTACCTTTATCAATCTATCCCTCTGCCTCAGTCCTGGTCCTCATTTAGTTTAAAGAAAAGTTGCATAAGGTATGGAGTGCTGTCAATCTCTTGCAGGGAGAACTTAATATACTTCAGGACAGACATAATCTAGACGAGGCACTGAATTATTTTCCACTGCAATGGAAAGAGCAGCACAGCACCATGGGGCCCTGGATAGCAAGTCTTCAGGGCTGACTGTTCCTGATGCCTAGTGCGCTCCTCTTCAGTGTTATTCCCTCCATCTGAGCATCTCGTCCCTTGGATACGTAAGATCAAGGTTACATGGACTCCAGGGGCCTGATTTATTACATTTAAAACAAAAACTACTAAAGAGAAAGACCATTATTTGAGTTTTTAAATTTCTTGCTCCCTGCCCTCATCAGATTTCCCTTAAATGTTTGTTTGTTTTCTCAGACTTCCATTCTCTTTGCTGCTCCTTGAAAAAATTTATTCAGACTTGGGAAAATAATTTGAGATATGTTAGGTTTTGACCAATCTATGGTGAAATTTTCCAGTAATTTGTATTTTTATTGAGAATACTGCTGCTTTAGAACAAGAAACTGCTCCCAGAGAAACCAAATTGGAACTGTCAGTAGTTATCAAAAAAAGGTATAGGACAAAATCCAGTTCAAGAGATGGTGAGAGAAGTCAGCGTGTTAAATGTTCTGTCAAAAGATTTCCACACATCTTTCAACTTCAAATTCTAAAAGCAGTAGCCAAAATGTTATAGATAAAACCTTAACTAATATGACATTTGAAGAATAATGCCTGAAGAACAATGCCTTCCCTTGGTTAACAGGAAACTTAACCCAGTCTTAACTTGCCAGTGAAATGCCCAGAAGGTATGTTAGTTTTGAACTTGGGCACTAGAGTAGCTGTGGGGAAGGTTCTAGAAACTGAGCAGGGAGCTTGGGCTTTTGCTCTTTGCGTTAGGGATCTTTCCTCCCCTTGAGACTCTGTACTTTCATCCTTTAACCATGACCCAGGTTCCTTCTTGGTATTAAAAAAAACAAAACTATTGTAATTTATTTACCACTCTTATACCTGAGGCCTGGGTATGCTGATGGAATTATAGTACTTTGCTGATCTAAAGCACTTTAAATTCTGGGGTGGTGCTCATATAAATTACTGATGAAATGCTTAGTTGGAAACATTTAATACAGTGATAGGACAGTACACTTGTTCAAATGTTTCACTAAAGAATTTCTTTGCTTCTTCCAGGTTTGTCTGTTTGTTTTGTTTTATCACTATTTGAATCCAGAAGCCCAGTTGCATGTTCACCCAGAGTAGGGGATATTAATTCTTGTTGGAGACCAATATATGACCATGAGAACTTAAAACTTCTGAATGGAAATTAAGAACAGTCTAGACTCTGGTGGTCCATGAGGTCTGAAAGATTGGCGACCGCTGGTCTAGAGCAGCCATGATCTGGGCCTTGGTCCTGGTCCCTATTTTTATATGAGCCCAGCTCTAGGGGATAAAAAGATGAACACACATTATCCAGCCTACAACACTGTGTGCTCTCCCTCGTCAAGGTATTGTTTGTAGTCTTCAAAGAGAAGCTGATTTATATATATAAAATAAATATCATTTGGCAAAAATTGTAATTTTGTTGATTCTAGAGTCAAACACAATCTAGATTAGACATTTCTTCATTTGTAATGTGTATTCATTTTCTATTGCTACTCTAATGAATCACTACAAACTTAGTGGCTTAAAACAACACAAGCTTATTATCTTACTGTTCTAAGATCAGAATGCTGATATGAGGCTCACTGGGCTAAAATCAAGGTATTGGTAGGATTGTATTCCTTCATGGAGGCTCTAGGGTTAATCCATTTCTTCGCCTTTTCCAGTTTCTAGAGGCTGCCTGCATTCTTTGGCTAATGACCCTTTTCCATCTTCCAAAATCTGCATGGAGTCTAGTCCTTTTCACATACCACATCTCTGACCCTCTCTTTTGCCTCTTCTCCTTCTATATTTAAGGATTTGTGTGATTGGACTGAGTCAACTCAGATAATCCAGGACAATCTCCCCATCACAAGGTAAAAATGATTAGCAAACTTAAGTGCAGTTGCAAATGTAATTCCCCTTTGTCTTTTAATTTAACACATCCACAGGTTCCAGGGATTAGGGTGTAGACATCTTTTGGGGAGGAAGCAATATTTTGCATACCACATAATGTTATACAAAAGTAGTGTGTTATATAATCTTGTTCCTTATTTCTGATTTGTAGTTAAAACAGCCCAGATCAAGGGGAATAAGTCAGTTGTAGATCTCCTGTGTGGCATAAATACTGAGCACTTGTGCTTCCCAAGTTTAGTTCTCCATGAATCTCTGCTGGGTTTTCTCAGCTTGTGACATAGTTCTCTCTTGGCTTCCTGCTTAGCTTTACAGTTTCATGTTGGGACCAACATTTTCTTTTTAATATGTTTTTATTGATTTTTTTTTTTGAGAGTGATAAAAGGAGGGGAGAGAGAGAGAGAGACTGGGGATTGAACCAGTGACCTGTAGGTGCATAGCACAGGATGATGCTCAACCAATTGAGCCACCTTGGCCAGGGTGGGACCAACATTTGGTATTATTTTTAGCCTGCTTGTCTGGAGCCTGCTATCTTTCCTGGTTTTGACTGTGTAACATTTTTTCTCTTAAACCCTTAAAGGCAAGCTTGAATCATATGCAAAAGCTGGATCACCTTGACCAAAGCAAGCAATATCCATAAAGGTCATGACTTGGGGGCCTTCTTGCTGCAGGACCCAATTCACTGCTTGCTCACCTCTCTGACCTGAATATTGCCTCCAGCTTGAATCAAGTCTAACTTTGGAATACGTTGGGACTGAATACTGGCTATTCCCATTAGTGACTCTGTGTAAGGTCAATCTTGCTAGTCCCAACTTTCTCCCTTTCAGCATTGCTAATTCTCCCAAACAGCATTCTATTTTCCTGAACCCATCCAAACCACAGTAAACAAGGCCACCACAACAACCCCAGTCCTGTAGAGGCTGTTACCAAAAACTTTATTGTCTTCATTCCTCAAAATGTGGGTGATCAATGTGAATATCTCTGCTATCTGCAGAATGACAGTGCCAAGTTGCCTAATGCTTTTGCCATTTGTCACACTTGGAAATTTGAATAAGATTGCACCTGGGTCGTGCCCCTTACATCTAGGTACTGATGCACTCAATCTCTGGGCTCAACCTTCAAACCTATCTTCACAAAGATAGGCAACATATTCAAAGGTCCAGGTGTAGTTGCATGTAGGTGGAGTTTGTTATGGGTCTAATGTGTAGGAGGAGCTCAATACCTCAATTCTTATCCATTATTCCCATGTTATCAATGCTGATCTCATGAACACTAATGGTATTATTTTTATATCAAGCCAGAGTCATCAATTAGGTGTCTGAGAGTCCAGAATCCCCAGTGAGATTTTTAGTCTGAGCAAATGTTAAAGAAAATAAAAAATTTGTCAGGGAAATAGTAGTAACAACTAGCAGTGCCTTTATTTTTTAAAATATTTTGATTATGTAAAAATAATAGCTAACATTATTGAGCACTTGTGCCAGGCACTCTCTTATAGGAATCAACTCCTTTAAACCTCATTCCAACCCTATAAAGTAGGTGCTATTATTACTCCTATTTTATATAAGTTGAAATAAGAATAGAGAGCTTAAGAAACTTGAAGAATGTCACAGGTAGTAAATTAGGTACCAGGATTGACACCTTGGATTGTTTGACTGCGGTTATATCCCTTAACCATTATAAAATTATAGAGTTTAACTTTTACTATTTCAGGAAACTACAGACCTTTCCTCTCACAGTAAAATTAAAACACCAATAAAGACATATTCACCTAACAACTGGTGAGACTGATATAGATAATCTGACAAAAGACCAGTCTTGACTTAATTAGAGTCAATAATTAAGGTTGAAGCAGGTTGGAAAAAAATGTAAAAATATTTGTGTTGCAGTATATGGCTAGAAGGCAATTATTAAGAAATGGTCTTTTTTTGGGGGGTGGGGGGGTAAGAGATCAACTGAAGGACTTGTATGCATGCATATAAGCATAACCAATGGATACAAGACACCGGGGGGTATGGGAGGCTAGGGGAAGGTCAAGGGGAGAAAAAAAAAGGAGACATATATAATACTCTTTGTAATACTTTAAGCAATAAAACAATTTTAAAAAAAAGAAATGGTCTTGTGGTGGAACAATATAAAGATTCCCATGAACATTAAGAAATGGGCCAACTTATCTCAAAGTATTGGCATTCTGAGTTGTCAAATTGACATCTCTAGAAATAACTGGTAACAAAATCTCAGTAAACTAAAATGCAGAAACTTCATTGATTTTTGTTGTTGAACTTTAGAGTAATACATTCCTACTTAAGGGAGTTGCTGTCAGCATCTGATGAGTCTTAAGAGATGCCAATTTTTGTATGGCCGGAAATGAAGCCATTTTACATATCCAATAGCCTTTTCAGTCAGGCAACTATTACTTATATCCCATGTCTGGAGACAGTGGTGATCAAGACAAGTCTATTTCCTTCTCTCAAAGGACTTGTAACCTAAAAAGTACCCAGTTTATCTGCTGTAATGACTAATCAAGTGAGGGAAAAAAACCCCTGCAAACATAGACTACTGAGTGTAATGCTTTGGGATTTCAAAAAGTTCACTGAAATGGAAAATTAAAGATTTTTAGTCCTGAACCATTATTCTTTCAATCAGATCCAAGAGTTGGAAGAGCACTGGGGCACAGAGGACTGAGAGTTGGAGGAGGAAGGTAAAACAGTATGTGTGGTCATGATTTTTAAATTATAGCATATAAATATTAAAATCTAGATATACATATAACTATTAAGAATAGGAAGGTAACCAGTATCAAAATAGAAATACACAAAACTTAAAATTACCAGGGCAGGCAAGAGGGATTTTTCAAAAAGTAATAATTCCAGCAAAAGGAAGGTGAACTTAGCCTATAGTCTCAAGCTGAGGGAGTTGGGAATGTCTCTTTTATATTCCAATAAGATTCAAACTTATTTTCCTTCTATCATCAATAGTGTGGTATGTTATTCATCTCTTCTACTGGAAGCATAGTAAATATTGATATTTCCAGAGTGAAAGTTATGTTTCCTTGAAAGAGTCCAAATAACAAGAAAAATGATTTACCATTACCGTATTTGGGATGAGAATACTTCATATCTTTTTTCAGTATCAGATTTTAGAATGGTGCCTAGAGACCTGAGTAATCTATGGACTGTAAAAGCTGATGCGAACCTCGCTCTTGGGTCTTTCTACATGACGATGGGTGTTTGGTTGTTTCTACCAGCCCTCCATGCTGGGCCTTGGAAGTGAGGGGAAGAGTTCTAGGCACTCAGACTCCCGTTCCCCTCTCACCTTTTATTTATTTCTGAACTACAGGTTTTGGATGTCCTCTCTGATGTCCCTCTGGACTTCTCCATCACTATTTTGGGAATTAAGTATCATTTCATGATTTTAGATTACTCTTGCTTGGTTTAGCTAGTAGTATCATGACTGAATATGTCCCCTCAAATCTCATCTTTTCTTCTTTTATACATCTTCATTCCTGCACTAGGTGTGTGTGTGTGGGGAGGGGAGGGGAGCAGGCGGGGGGGGGGGGGTAGGCACATTGGATCCTTAAATCCTGCAGGAAGTGTTTTCAGTCATACAGATGCAACCAGTGGAGAACTCACCATAATGGAGCCAGTATTCAGAAAGATATTGAAAAAGTACTAGAGCCCTAACTGGTTTGGCTCAGTGGATAGAGCGTCGGCCTGTGGACTGAAGGGTCCTGGGTTCAATTCTAGTCAAGGGCACATGCCCGGGTTGCAGGCTTCATCCCCAATAGGGTATGTATAGGAGGCAGCTGATCAATGATTCTCTCTTATCATTGATGTTTCTCTCTCTCTCTTCCTCTCTGAAATCAATAAAAATATATTTTAAAAAAAGTACTAGAGAAATAGAAAAGATAGCTCTGTATTCCAAATTCCTCATGGGTCAGTGGAGGAGAAGGAACATCCTCCTTGTGGAGCCTGGAGGACCTCTTTCAGGGATGGTTAAATCCTTAAGTTCACTGAGGTTCCCTGAGGTTCCAGTTACATGTGACTATTGCAGACTGGTCTTCCCATGACATCAATTACTGCAACATTATAGATTATTCTCATTTGGTTTTTGGCCAGTGCATTTTTTGGTTCCTACAGGGTCCAAATTTTGCAGGTGAAGTTTCCTCACCTGGAGCACAGGGGCTGGGGATATTTATTTTATTTATCTCAGGCTGACACAATCCTAAATTTGACAGAATATATTTTTCAGTGAACTGGTTAGAAACTCTAAGCTTCTTGCACTTCCCTGACTGAGTACTATATACCCTGGGAAAATGGTGAGCTCTGGAGTGGATTAAGTCTAATGGAGCATGAACTTGGGTCTCCATCCATCTGTTTCCAAGCACATTCATATACTGGGTTTGACTGAGGTAGTGTTTTAGATGTGGTTGAGTGATAATGCAACTTCTCTTCTGGCATGCCTGGGATGTTGAATGTTGGGTATTTAATTTAGAATAAAGATATAAGGCTTCTTTTTGTTTTCTCATCAGCATGCACTGAGGGACCAATATACTGGTCAGCATCATATATTAGTCTAACTGGGCATCAGATATTATAGTTATCACCCCTCTTTTCCTCTGGAGTCTCACAACTGAAGCTACTCAAGTTAGCCAATTGTTGTTTTCTAAGGATGTTACCAAGAATGAGAATTGTGGTTGGGCCATATAACCTAAAACGATATTAAAATCAATGATGACCATTGATATTTCATCACTGAGACAAACACCACCCATATAATTGAAGGTTAACAAATGAGGAAGCCATCATGGAGCATTTTGTAAGATATGCTCTACCAACCTGAAAACTGACTTCCATTGAATGGTTAATCCTTACAACGTTTGCTACCCTAATGCACATACCCTAAGTTCATACCTCCTCAAACAATGTGGTTCTGGGATACACTCTTTACTGACCTTAAATCTTGACTCTACCTCAACCTGGAGCAAGAGCTATATCAGTGATGGTGAATCTATGACACGCGTGTCAGAGGTGACACGCGAACTCATTTTTTTGGTTGATTTTTTCTTTGTTAAATGGCATTTAAATATATAAAATAAATATCAAAAATATAAGTCTTTGTTTTACTATGGTTGCAAATATCAAAAAATTTCTATATGTGACACGGCACCAGAGTTAAGTTAGTGTTTTTCAAAATGCTGACACGCCGAGCTCAAAAGGTTCGCCATCACTGAGCTATATAGTGGATGCCAACTGTCTTCCATGTGAGAACTTGATGGTCAGGAAATGGAGAATACGGCTCCTCTGGCCCAACTGGTCTAGCTCTGACAATGTACGGAAGTGCTGGTGATCCTCTTACCTAGTGGTCTTTGGGATGCTGAGTCACAGGCCAGAACAAGACACTGTGTAGCAGTGCCCTTGTTGATGTCTGTCTATGACTGACATCCCTGTCTGGTTCACCTGCCAGTGGTTCTCACTGGCTGGCAGCAGTTGATATCCTGGATTTTTTGAGGTAATGACCAGTATCTTTGGCCTGATAATGTTGAGTAGTTACTAGAACCATGAAACAGAGTTAGACTGTAGGTCTATACATAATCAATTATTTTGGGGTGAAGACTCCATATTTCCTGCTCCTTGAAGGGGACAGACCAGCAGAAGACTTTGTATGGGCTGCCTATGCTTCTGGGAGAAGCTTTCAGGCCTCATGGGTTAGAGGAGAAATATTTCTGTAGGTTGGGCTGCTTTGAGTCCCTTACGGGCAGAGGACTGCTGCTTTTTCCTGGAGAGGCATCCTTCCTACCTCAGCACAATTTCTTATGAATTGACATAGCGTATGTTTTCATGCTCAACATCATGGCCTGGGGAATCTCAAAGTTCTGGCTGAATGGGTGCTGAAGGTCAATAAACCATGAGTGGCAAAAAAAATTACAATTTGTTTAAGGGGCATCAGAGACCCAAGGGAAAAAGAGCTGAACTGGACTGGGGGCTCCTAGAGCCATAAAACTGAAGAAGGAAGTGGGCGAGGATGCTAAGAGAGTATTGATGCTCTTTGAAAAGATGCAGTTAGAACATACAAGACTTCCTACAGCTGAACATAAGCCTCAATGAAAAAGAACAAACAACTGAAGAAGATGGTTGTTGCTGAGAACTGAAATAGTTTAGAAGACCTGGTAGAAAAAATGGCACAAAAAAACAAAATCCCAAGGATATGAGGGGAAAAAAAACAAGAGATCTGTTAGTTAGAGACTTAAAATATCCGGTGTGGCTCAGTTGGTTGAGTGGCGTCCCATGAACCAAAAGGTTGCTGGTTCAATTACCAGTCAGAACACATTCCCTGAGTTGTGGGCTTGATCCCCAGTAGGGGGTGTTTAAGAGGCAGCCAATTGATATTTCTCTCTTTCTCCCTCTCTTTCTAAAACCAATAAAAACATATTTAAAAAAATATAAATGTTAACAGCTCTGAGAAGAGGAAAAGGAATATATGGAGAAATAATTTTTTTAAAAAGGGAGAAAATTTTTCTGGAGAACAGAGAACTGACCAAGCCAGAAAATTAAGGAGCCAGGACTTCTAGTTTCCTGTTTGTCATGTGAGGAAGTCACTACTCTTTCCTATCTATAAGTAAAATGTTGAACAAACTATAAAAAATCAACAACTTTCCTTAGCTCTGTCAGGGAAGTGAGGTTACAGGGCAAACTGCTGCCCCCCAAATTGGAGAGACAGAGAGGTGGGTACAGAGAGAGGCTCACAACTCAGCAGAGCAGAAACCCACAAGCCATAAACCTGCTGGGGAACCAGTATTGGGGTAGGAAAACCTGAACTGTAATTGACGAGTTGCTGGAGGCTCAGTAGGACAAGACTGAGAGTTAAAAACTCCAGGAGAAGGCAGTCCTAGGGCGGCTCCCACACTTCTGTGAGTGTTACTTCCTGGAGTGCCGGGAGCCGGTCCATGCTTGCTGTTTCAAGGGACCTGGCATATATGGCATACTGTTCTTAATATGTTTGCTCACCTTCTTGGCACTATGTGTTTTAACCAAGGTCACCTCTCTGAGAAAGGTTGTTTCCCCAGGTAGGGATTTTCCCCTGAAGTTAGGGAGGGAATAAAACCTCTTAACTAAGTGCCAGGCGGGTAATTAATCACTTTAACTATGAACAATCATGCTTAAGCTACATAATCTTTACTCCCTGGAATGGAGATAAGAAACGCCCTAACCTTTGGAATAGAGATTGATGGGATTGGAATGAACTGGTATAAATACAGATGTAACAAGACAGAACTTAGAACACAGAACTTAGAAGACAGAACCTAGAAGACAGAACCAAGGAAGACAGAACCTACACAGAACCTAGAGACAGAAGAACTTCGCTGGAGAGAACATGGCTGAAGAACCTAGAGACAGAACCTGGCTACAGAACCTGGATAGAACATGGCAAGAGAACCTGACTAGAACCTGGTGACTGAACCTGGCTGGAGAACCTAGACAGAACCTGGCTGGAAAACATAGCGAGAGAACATGGGCAACAGAACCTGGACATAACCTGGTAACAGAACTTGGCAGGAGAACCTGGATAGAACCTGGCTGGAGAACCTAGCGAGGGAACACGGCTACAGAACCTGGCTGGAGAACCTGGAGAACCTGGCTGGAGAACCTAGCAAGAGAACATGGACACAGAACTTGGCTAGAGATCCTGGCTAGGCTGCTGATCAACTGAATGCTGTCTCTGTGTCATTCCTTCTTCGCCGACTCTGTCTACACCTTTGGGAACCCCTGGACCTGCTGGGGTTGGACCCCAGCACTGGAGCTCTGCCAGGTCCTCAGAGTGAAGGTGGGAGAAAAATCTGCTCTTGCTTCCAGCAGGGGGAAGGGAAAAGGAGTCGTTTTTAAATACACCAGAGCATCTGTTCTTAACCAGGCCTGCCAAAGGAAATGGTTTTACCAGAGCCTAACCAACTGGGAGAAGGGAAATACCCAACTGCAGCCCCCTCCATCATCCTGTCCACCTAAGGTGGGGGAAAACTGAGAAGCACTTATGAAGAAAAGGAAGAAGAGGGAAAAAGAAACATGAAGCATGTTAAATATTAAACATGAAATAAATGGAAGGAGTAACATAAAGAATATCAGTTATCATAATAAATATCTAAAATCTGCATCTCCCTATCAAATTACATTATCATAGTCAGACAAAAATCCAACAATAGGCTACCAACAATCACAGTTAAAATAAAGTGATAAATCAAGATTAAAATAAAGATATGTGCAAAGATAAACCTAGTTAATGCGAACAAAGAAAGCAGGAGTAGCAGAATTCAAAGTCAAAAGCATTTAATGAGACAAAGAATATAATAGTGCTGAAGACAATACCCAGAGAAACACAGCCATAGGCCTTTGTATACAGGGTTATGTACAAACATAGCAGACACATACATAAGGCAAAAGTTGCTAAAAATTTGAGGAGAAAATGCTAAACCACAGTGGAAGGTTTTAATAAGCTTCTTTTGGAGCTTGAATGATAAGAAGTCTAAAAATAAAACAAACTAAAGGGATTGAATAACATAACCAACAAGGTCAAGTTAATAGACATTTATAGAATTTTTACTCTACAAACAGGACAGATAATTTGAACCTATAGAGCACTTATAAACATCAATTTGGTGATGAAGAGCCTAAATAAATTCATCAAAGTTGGGATTTAGAAGCTACATCTTGATTTGAAAAGACCAGAAATCAACAATAAAAAGATGATCAGAAAAAGTGCTTGCAAATTAAATAAATATTACAAATTAAATAAAAAGATCTAGAAAAAATGGAAAGGAGGGTTCTTTATATCAAAATCTTTAGAACAAAGTTTCCTTTCAAGATAGCAGACTGATAACATGTTTGTTTCATTGTTCTGAGACTCTAATTACATTGACTATATAGGAATAAAGATAGAATCCTACAATAAACAGGAGAGTAGATGGGAGGGGAGCGTTGATATTGGCAGCTGAGACCTATCAGAATTATACTAAAGCTTGGAAGCAGACGAAGGAGCAGTAAATGATCAAACAAGTTGGAAGAGGCCACAGCTTAGAATGTGAGATGAAGGAGCAAGGGCAGAGGAGAGACCCTACCTCTGGACACTAGATGAGCCAGGTAGAATTGGGGATGAGATATGAAGTAGGAAACAGGGTTTAGTTGAAGGTGTCTATATGGAACAGTGGCCCTACTCCCTTCCCAGGTGCATAATGCTCATCAGTCAGGAGTTTATGTCAAAGGCAAAACGGAGAATCTCCTCTAAAAAACCCAAAACAAAACAACTCTTTGGGAAGAACGCGTCAGCCAGTATTCAAACTGGTTTTCAAGAGAAGAAAGCCTCCTGTTTGGGTAATTTTTAAAAATATATTTTATTGATTTTTTACAGAGAGGAAGGGAGAGGGATAGTGAGCTAGAAACATCGATGAGAGAGAAACATCCATCAGCTGCCTCCTGCACACCCCCTACTGGGGATGTGCCCACAACCAAGGTATATGCCCTTGACCAGAATCGAACCTGGGACCCTTGAGTCTGCAGGCTGATGCTCTATCCACTGAGCCAAACCGGTTAGGGCCTATTTGGGTATTTTTGTTGCTTAGTCTAAAGGCCAGCTTACTATCTGCTCATCCTAAAGTGAAGTCTACCAGTTAGTAAGCCTTACTCATATATGCAGTTTCATAATGAGCTTGTTTTTGCCTCATTCTGAATTGTGAATGAAAAATTAAGGATTAGTAGATATTTCAGGAAAGCCTATGACATGAGAATAGACAAAAAATGACACTGAGGGTATAAAAAGTAATGTAAGGAAAAGATCAGAATTAAAAAAGAAGACAAAACACAATCCTACCACTCCCCCTTGATATACCGAGAAACTTCTTATTAATATTCTCTAAAGCAGCGGTTCCCAACCTGTGGGTTGCGACCCCTTTGGCGGTCGAACGACCCTTTCACAGAGGTCGCCTAAGACCATCCTGCATATTAGATATTTACATCACGATTCATAACAGTAGCAACATTACAGTTATGAAGTAGCAATGAAAATAATTTTATGGTTGGGTCACAACATGAGGAACTATATTTAAAGGGCCAGAAGATTGAGAATCACTGCAAGAGACAGGACGGAATGCCACAAAGAGTAAGAACAAAACGAAGATATCAGAAATAGAAAATTTCCCAAAGCTGAAAGATGTGATTTGTGGATTGAGAAAACTCACTAAATGCTGAGCAGGATGAGTAAAACTAGACAGCACATCAGTGTAAACTTGTAGAATGTCAAAGATAAGAAAGTAATGCTAACAGCTTCTAGAGAGAAAAAGGTTCATGTAAAAAAAGACAAGCACAAGACTGACACCAGGCTTATCAGCAACATTGGATGCTTGAAAACAATACAGCAGTTCCTTAAAAATTCTAAGGAAAAAGAATTTGCAGTCCAGAATATTATATAAATTTTTCATCAAGTGGGAGAACAGAGTACAGACACAGACCACATGATTCAAATTTTACTACCCACACATCTATTCTTAGGAGATACTTGAGGACATACTCCAGAAAAGTGAGAGTATCAACAAAGAAAGAGGAAGGCATGGGATACTGAAACAGTAGATCCAAACCAGGAGAGCGGTAACGAGAGATTCCCAGTTATTGAATGTTCAGCAGACCTGGAGGCAAATTGGTACAGACTGTATAATGAGAGGGAGAGGTCTAGAAAAAAAGGAT
Source organism: Myotis myotis (assembly GCF_014108235.1). NCBI lineage: Eukaryota > Metazoa > Chordata > Mammalia > Chiroptera > Vespertilionidae > Myotis > Myotis myotis. The sequence goes on from NW_023416315.1 coordinate 14,190,138, forward strand.
TTGACAGAATAGAAAATATAAATGGGAAAACATAGAGGATATTATAAAGTCAAATGCAAGGCAAAAAGGCAATTAAAACTAGGAAACTCACAACTACAAACTAAAATATGGCATGATTTTAAACAACTGATGAAATGTAATAAAAGTGAATCCATGAACCTCAATGCTAAAAATATTCTTTAAGTCAAACACAACACATGACACAAGACAAATGCACATTTGCAGGTTATATTCATGTAAAGGCTATTCAGACATTTTCAACTTTTACAGTCAACCAATGGACAAAGAATAGATGAATTAATAGCGCTTGCAGGATTTGTCATAAAGGAAGTCACATATTCTCCCCACCTCATGGAAGGAGTACAGAGCACTTCATGCTGGTGGAATCAGGAGAGGGAGAGATTCATGGACAATGAATTAAAAAGAGCGAAGACCCTGACTGTATCCCCCATGAACCTAGTGGCTGCACCCATCTGGGCACTGGCCAAGGGGGTTGGGTGGGTGGACCAATCATGGGAACCTCAGGTAGGCTAAGGGAAAAGCCAAAAAAACAGAAAGGACAAGTACTCTCGTTGAGCCAATACTGGGAATGGAGAGGAGAAAATAAAATGGTGGTATGGCATGTTGGTGGCAACAGCGGATGCAGGGCAGCTCTTAGTGCATCTCTGTAGCCTGTAGATCCCACATGGTCCATCTCTGTAGCCTGTAGGTCCCACATGGTCCTCACATGTAGAGGATTTGGAAGATGCCGAAAGATGCTGACAGGTGGTCTTCCCAGGCGGGGTGATTGCAGCAAGGGGTGAAGTGACCTTACAGCCAAGGAATGAAATTTGGATTCTCAGACTGGGGAATGAATAGAGATCACAGCTAACCTCAGGGGATCTGTGAAATAGATCCATCAAGGCCTGATGGCTGAGGTGGGGGTTTAATCTCAGAGGAAGATGGCAAACTCCCTGGAAGAACAAACCAGAGATATAATTCTGGAGGTAGTATGGCTAGAGCATTCATGGGGCAACACACCCCAACTGATGTCAGCACAAAAACCAAGGGCCTTGCACCAATTATATGAGGATATCTAAGTCTGGGAAGGAGGATGCAGCCAGGAGAAGTATGGGAAGTGGGGAAAACTGCCCTGACAGTTTTTTTTTTATTGCAGTAAAATATCCAAAACATAAAATTTACCCTTTTAACCATTTTAAGTGTAAAGTTCTGTGGCATTAAGTACATTCACATTGTTTTACAGTCATTATCAACATCATTCTCCAGAACTTTTTCACTTCCCAAACTGAAACTGTAGTCATTACATACTATTCCCCAATTGCCCCAGCCCCTGGCAACAACCATTTTACTGTCTGTTTCTATGAATTTGACTACTCTAGGAATTTAATATAAGATGAATAGTACACTATTTGTTCTTTTGTGACTGGTTTATTTCACTTAGCATAATGTCTTCAAGGATCATCCTTATTGTAGTTTGTGTGAAAACTTACTTCCTTTTTAAGGCTGAATAATATTCCATCGTATGTATACCATATTTCGTTAATGTATTCACCCATCAATGGACACCTGGGTTGCTTCAACCTTTTGTGAATTGTGCTGCGATGAACACTGGGGTACAAATATCTGTTTGACTCTCTGCTTTCTTTTGCCCCCTCCCCTTTCTTTTTGGTACAGATGTAGAACTGCTGGATCATATAATAATTCTATGTTTAATATTTTTTTTTTGTGTGTGTGTGTGTGTGAAAAAGATACCACTTTCCACAGGGGCTCTGTACCATTTACCTTCCTATCAGCCACGTACAGAGATTGCAATTTCTCCACATCCTCTCCAATGCTTATTTTCTGAGTGTGTGTATGCTTTTTTTAATAGTAGCCATCCTAATGGGTGGGAGGTGATATAGTGGTTTTATTTTATATTTCCCTAATAACTAGTGATGTTGAACATACATTCATGTGCTTATTGGCCAACTGTATATCTTCTTTGGAGAAATGTCTATTCGAGTCCTTTGCCCATTTTTATTTTTATTTATTTTTAAATTGAATTTATTGAGGGTGATATTGGCTCACAAAAAACATACAGATTTCTGGCTATAAACAAGTATTTATCAATAATAACCTTAAATGTAAATGAACTAAATGCTCCAATCAAAAGATATAGAGTGGCTGAATGGAAAAGAAAACATGACCCACATATATGCTTTCTACAAGAGACTCACCTCAGAACAAGGGATTCACACAGACTGAAAGTGAAGGGATGGAAAATATTTTTCAGGCAAATGTTAATGAAAAAAAAAAAAAAAAAAAGCTGGGATAGTGATACTTATATCTGACAAAATAGACCTCAAAGTGAAGGCCATAACAAGAGATAAGGAAGGCCACTTCATAATACTAATGAGATCGATATAACAAGAGGCTATAACTCTGGTAAACACATCTGCACCCAATGCAGGAGCACCCAAATACATAAAGAAACTTCTGGAAGATATAAAGGGAGAGATAGATAGCAATACAATCACAGTTGGGTATTTTAATACCCCATTGACATCACTGAATAAATCCTCTAGACAAAAAATCAGCAAAGAAACAGCAATCCTAAATGACTCACTAGATCAGATAGATTTAATCGACATCTTCAGAACATTTCACCCCAAAACTATAGAATATACATTCTTCTCAAGTGCACATAGTAGATTTTCAAAGATAGACTACATATTAGGAAACAGGCAAAATCTCTTCAAATTCAAGAAGACTGAAATCATCTCAGGTCACAATGGCATAATATTCTATATAATAAAAGGCTTATATGCAAATTGTCCCCACAGTAGGGAGTTCAACTGACCAGGAATTAGATGTGTGCTGACCACCAGCGGGTGCTGTGGAACACAGTGAGCGTCAGCAATGTGGTACTGGCAGTAGGCAGCAGTGGAGGCGCTGCTGCTCTGATGGGCCCTGATGAGAGTAGGACTGTGGCAGGATGGTGGAGCAGGTGAGCGGGCAAAGCTAGGCCAAGGCGGGTGCAAGTGGGGGACACCAATTGCCCTGCCAGTTGCTCCACAGATTGGCCCTGATCACTGGCCTACAGACCCTACCCATGCACGAATTTTGTGTACCAAGCCTCTATTTAGAAATAAACTACAATAAAAACAATAAAAAAATTTAAAACACTTGGAGGCTAAATAACATGTTATTAAACAATGATTGGGTTACCAAAGAGATCAAAGAAGAAATAAACATCCTGGAAACAAATGACAATGAAAACACAATAATCCAAAATCTATGACACAGTGAAAGTAGTCCTGAGAGGGAAGTTCATAGCATTACAGCCCCACCTCAAAAAACCAAGAAAAACTGGTAATAAATTATCTAACTCTACAACTTACAGAATTAGAGAGCAACAAGAAAAGCCCAGAGTAAGCAGAAGGAAGGAAATAATAAAGATCAGAGCAAAAATAAATGACATAGAGCAATAAAACAAAATTTTAAAAAAATGACATAGAGACCAAAAAACAAACTAAACAAAAACAGACAAACAAACAAATGATACAAAAAAAGATCAATAAAACCAAGAGCTGGTTCTTTGAAAGGATAAACAAGATTGATGAACCTCTAGCCAGGCTCACCAAGAAGCAAAGAGAGAAGACCCAAATAACATAATTAGAAATGAAAGAGGTGAAATAACAACAGACCCCACAGAAATACAAAGGATTGTAAAAAAAACAACAACAACAACTATGAACAACTCTATTCCAACAAACTGATCAACCTAGAAGAAATGGGCATATACCTAGAAAAATACAATCTTCCAAAACTCAAACAGGAAGAATAAAAAAATCGGAATAGGCTTATAACTATGCAGGAAATTGAAGCAGTCATTAAAAAAACTTCCAGCAAACAAAAGCCCCTGGGCTAGTTGGCTTCACAGAGGAGTTTTACCAAATATTCAAAGAACTAAAACCTATCCTCCTCAGACTATTTAAAAAAATTCAAGAGGAAGGAACATTTCCAAGCTTTTTAAAACACGAATAATGAACTCACAGAAAGAGAAACTAAAAAAAACCAACACAATCCTATTTACCATCGCACCAAAAAAAATTAAGATACCTAGGAATAAACTAAGGAGGTAAAAGGCCTATACTCGGAAAACTAAAGGACATTGAAAAAAGAGATAGAGGAAGACATAAACAGATGAAAGAACATACCGTGTTCATGCACTGGTAGAATCAACATCATTAAAATGTCCATACTACCCAAAACAATCTATAGATTTAATGCACTCCCTATTAAAATACCAATGGCATATTTTACAGACCTAGAACGAACTCTTCAAAAACTCATATGGAATAAAAAAAGACCCCAAATAGCCACAGGAATCCTGAGAAAGAGGAACAAAGTTGGAGAGATCACAATGCCAGATATCAAGCTGTATTACAAAGGCACTGTTCTCAAAACTGCCTGGTACTGGCATAACAACAGACGTATACTAGTAGACCAAAGGAATAGAACAGAAACCCAGAAATTGACCCAAGCCATTATGCTCAATTAATATTTGACAAAGGAGGCAAGAGCATACAATGGAGTCAAGATAGTCTCTTCAATAAATGATGTTGGGAAAATTGGACACATACATGCAGAAAAAAATGAAACTAGACCACCAACTTACACCATACACAAAAATAAACTCAAAATGGATAAAGGACTTAAATGTAAGATGGGAAACCATAAAAATCTTAGAAGAATCCATAGACAGCAAAATAGCAAACACATGTAGCAATATTTTTACTGATACAGCTCCTTGGGTAATGGAACCTAAGGACAGACTAAACAAATGGGACTACATCAAAATAAAAAGCTTCTGCACAGCAAAAGAAACAATCAACAAAAGAACAAGAAAGCCCACTGCATGGGAGAACATATTTGCCAATGTTATATCCCATGAGGCCTAATCTCCAAAATTTATAGGGAACTCATACAACTTAACAAAAGGAAGATAAACAATCCAATCAAAAAATGGGCAAAGGACCTAAATAGACACCTTTCAAAAGAGGACATTCAGAAAGCCAAGAGACATATGAAAACATGCTCAAAGTCACTAATCATCCGAGAGATGCAAATCAAAACAACAATGAGGTACCATCTCACACCTGTCAGACTGGCTATCATCAACAAATCAACAAACGACAAGTGCTGGAGAGGATGTGGAGAAAAAGGAACACTTGTGCACTGCTGGTGGGAATGCAGACTGGTGCAGCCACTATGGAAAACAGTATGGAGTTTCCTCAAAAAATTAAAAATGGAACTCCCATTTGACCCAGTAATCCCACTTCTAGGAATATATCCCAAGAAATCAGAAACACCAATCAGAAAGGATATATGCACCCCTATGCTTATAGCAGCACAATTTACAATAGCTAAGATTTGGAAACAGTTCAAGTGCCTGTCAGCAGATGAGTGGATTAAAAAACTGTGGTACATCTACACAATGGAATACTATGCTACTATAAAAAAGGAACTCTTAGTATTTGCAACAACATGGATGGAACTGGAGAGCATTTTGCTAAGTGAATAAGCCAGTCAGAGAAAGATAAATATCACATGATCTCACTCATTTGTGGAATATAAAGAACAACATAAACTGATGAACAGAAATACATTCAGAGATAGAGAAGCATTGAACAGACCGTCAAACTTCAGAGAAAAGGCAGGATAAGAGATCAACCAAAGGACTTATATGCATGTATATAAGCATAACCAATAAACACAGGCACTAGGGGGGTGAAGGCATGTGCTGGAGGGTGAGGATGGCTGGGGAGAGGTCAATGGGGGGAAAAGGAGACATATGTAATACTATATGTAATATTTTAAACAATAAATAATTTAAAAAAATACAGGTTTCAAGTGTGCAACTCAATAAAACTTCATCTGCACACTATATCATGTGCTCATCTCCCCAAATAAAGTCTCTTTCCGTCCCCGTTTTACATCCCCCCTTTGCCCACCTCCACTTAACCTCAACCTCCTTTCCCTCTGGCCATCACCACATTGTTGTCAGTGGTTATGTGTTATGTATATATATATTTTTGGCTAATCCCTTCACTTTCTTTTATCCAGTTACCCTAAGTCTCTTCCTCTCTGATAGCTGTTAGTCTGTTCCATGTCTTCAAGCATTTTTAAATTGGTTTTCATTTTTTTGAGTTGTAGGAGTTCTTTATATATTCGGGGTACCGATTCCTTTTTGATATCTGATATGCAAATATTTTCTCCCATTTATTGGACTGTTTTTTTCACTTTGTTGATAAGTGTCCTTTGATGCATAAAAATTTTGAATTTTGGTGAAGCTCAACTTACCTATTTTTTTCTTCGGTTGCTTGTGCTTTTGGTTCTTTTGGTTTTACATTCTGAATTACTGAGGCCCAAAAGAGTCTAAGTCAAACCTTAATGAACATAAAGAGAAACTGTTAACTTTAATTGATAAATTTATGACTTTTTTATTTTTTGCTACTAAGAGCTCTAATGCAAGATAAAACTTCATGTACTCACAGAAAAACAATATTTGCATATCAGATCACTTATAGAAAATAAACCTTACTTTTTTATTCTTCTTGCACATTTGAATTTTAGTGTATACGTTTTTGACCCTTGCTTAAAAGGATGGCAGAAAATTCAGAAGCAAAATGTAACAAGAGCCCCATGAAAACTTTGATAGAATAATGTTCCTCACCCAGAACCTGTCTGAAATGAGACCTGGCCTGAGTGCACTTTGGTCAGTACTGGAGAGTTATACACCAAGGCCCTGTGATTTGGACGAAGATTTGGAACTTAATTAGGTTAGTTTGTTGTTCCTTCTGAAGAACATGAAAACCATCAAACAAGGAAAAAAGAAGCCTGTAATATAAACCACGGTAAAGATGGGAATTTAAATAGAAAGCCATAAAAAGCAAACCAGAGTTTCAGAAGGAATCAATGTGCTATCACACTCGTTGCCTTCCACCAGGTCGGTAGGACACAAATTCATAAACTGGGTGTTCTCTCTGTTGCTGATGCTCCATGGGCCCAAGTTTAGAGAACTGACAAGCTGGCATTTGTCCCTTTATATGTAAGAACATAAATATTGTATCAGCACTGGGACAAAACTCAATTATAAAGTCAAGTTAGAGAAAAGCTCAAAATAAAAGTTGTGCTCTATAGTTCTGTTGTACTTCTGAAATCAGATATGGAGAAACTGTTCCAGTTTTCAGAGTACATTACTTATTATTTTTGAAAAGGCAAATGAATTACTATACTTATTCTGTATTCTTTGACCTAATATGCAGTGAATCTAATTTCTCTTCTATTAGTGCTCCAAAGAAGGCTATAAACCTCCTTTTGGCAGGAAACATCACTCTATATTTTATTGATTTTTTTATTCATGTGCTATTAATTCTTGTAGGCAGTATATTTCCTCAATCCTTGTTTATGGATTCTTGCAACACATAAATTATGTGACCCTCCTCATATATCTGCCAATTTAAAATAAATTGCAGGTTCTCACATAGATTCTCAAAGAACTTGAACTGTTTGCTAAGCCCTTTCTCTGAGCATCTCTTACTAGTGGTTAATGCTTGCCTTTAATTTTGAACATGATTTTTTCTTCTTGTATCAAAGGTGTCTCTGACATGGAACAGAGAAATCCTACCCAGAGTGACTAATTCGTTTTCCTTCCATGACCCGTTGATGGAAATAGTTTCTAACAAAGGGATGAAATGATGAGTGTATTTTATTTTACCGTCAATAGCTGATATGGCTTAGACCACATTGATCTTTATTATCTTATGGTTCATATTCACTCGTTCCTAAGTAGTGTCATTTTTTAAGTTCGTTTTTGTGCATTTAATTCCCTTTCCAATGATTTTGTTTGCTGCTCTACCTTTATTTATTTTTATAAAGCAGCTCAAATGCCAACTCCCAAGCAAATTCCTGGTGTAGAACTCTGCAGGGAGTTCTAAAATATCCTCAGAGCCATCACCTTCTTATCTTTTGTGGCATGACCTTGAATTTTTCCGTTTTGCTGCGAGCAGTCCTCTTCTCTAGTGATGACAAGGCAGGGATTTACACTTGTTTATATCTTCCCTTCTATTTAAGACGTTTCCTTCCCACTCCTTTAGCTAAGATAACCCACATTCTCAGTGCCCTTTATAAGGTGAACTTTGATACATTTTACAAACGGAACACACACACACACACACACACACACACACACACACACACACACACACAGCTTAGTGACATGTTATCTTTTTTCGTTTCATCCTTTTAAACCTTCACTCACCTCTTTATTTAAGCTCCCATTGGCTGAGCACACTTATCAGACACTGGTGCTGTGCAGTTCACCCATTCTCACTTAATCCTCAAAACATTCTTGCAAGTAGGAATTAATCTTGGTTTACAAATGAGAGGTTTGAAGCTCAGCATTGAAATCACCCCACAAAGGGCATACACATTTAGAAAGTAGGGGAGAAAGGATGTGAACCCAAATCCTTTTTCTCTTTCTGCTAGAGCCTACTGCGTTGTCCCTGGTTTTCTGCACAACGTCCAGGCCTTTTCCTTATTGCTTAATGCCCTTGTCCACCTAAGTTAGGTGCGTGCTAGACATAGTAAATGTATTGCTACTGCTTCTAGCCCCTTGGGGAGGTGATGTTTCCTCTGGACACCTTCCATTTCTCCTGTCACTGCACATCCTCCACATGGACTTTGCCCAGCAGAAACAGTGTGCAAATCTTCCACATCTGAAATACCCAGATGCAAAGCTCTCTATTTTCCTAGTCTTAGTAGCTTCGTTGGCCTTGTTTACAAATTAGGATATTTGCTCCCGTTCACATGGCACTTCTTGCCAGCTAATTGTTCTTACCACAATACTGAGAGTTCAAAAAGCTCAGAGACCCAACAGATAAGGTTGTACCACTTTGATAAGGGCCTCATCTGTCTTCTTGCTTCCTTGTTGCTTTGTAACTTTTATTATAACACTTTTAGATCTGGTTAAATAGAGATGGCTCGTCTATGGCCATTATATTGGATCAACATAGTTAATTCATTCGCATTCAGTTGGAAACCTGACAAACTACTTCCTTTTTCTTTTTTGGGTGGGATGGTGATGTAAGCATCCATAGAACTCTGAGTTTTTCACTCTAAATTGACGTCATGTGCACAAAGCTTTATACAGATTTCTATCACCAACACTTCCACTTCCGTTTGATGGATTAGTTATTAACTTTTCTGCCTATACAATTTCTATGCTTAACACATTTTCATCAGTAAACCCTATTTCAATAGGGCAAGACATGCCCCACCCTTTTGAGAATTAAGTGTTCAGTGAGTGTAGTTATGATATGCCCATTTATATCTTAAATGCATAAGCCACCTAAGAATCCTTCCCTTCCCTTTCCTTTTCCCTTTCCCTTTCCCTTTCCCTTTCCCTTTCCCTTTCCCTTTCCCTTTCCCTCCCCGCCCTCCCACCCTCCCGCCCTTCCTCCTGAGAACCTGCAGTGCTACTATTTGGGCTTTTAACTTATACTTAGAATCTAGGCCTTGGAAGCACAGACCCCTCAGACTGGGGCGTAAGATGATGGTGAAGGACCTACTTGATTCCATTTGCACCTGGTCATTCTTAGAAGTATTTGGAGAGGGCAACCGAGGAAGAAACAGACTTTCTGTGGTTCAAGCAACTGGGGAACTTGGAGTATCAAGGTTGAGGCTAAGAGCATAATGATGACCCTTCCCATTCAGAGCTTGGTTCAAGTCTTCAGAGACATTTAAACGGCTAGTCTCAAGGAGCAGCTGATCTTCATGTGGGAACACTCCTACAACCTCCCTGGGCAGGTCTGAGAAGTGACCATTATTAATAGGTGTATCATAGACTCTGTGACATAATACTATGTAGAGTCTCTGGTTGAAAACACAGAATCTCACAGGTGAGGGTCCTACAGTTCTGATGCTTGACCTCTTCTGACTACAGGTACCTGGTTACACCTTCTGGAGGCTTCCCGTGATGAGTACCCATAGGAATATCTCTTGGGTGCTCTCACCCTCTGACTTTTAAAAATCTAGTTAGTTGAGTAAGGCCAGGAAAATGCATGATTGAGGAGATGATGCGGCAGAGGACAAAAGAGTGCCTGAATCTTTATGGGCTAGGCTTCATCTGAAAAAGTGAACAGCTGAACTAGAGCGGCATAGTCCTAAAATCCTAGATCTCATTCTTTACTTAGTGGTCACAATAATAAATACACGAGTTTCTCTTGGATAAGGACAACTATTTCTCTTTGCAAGTTACCCATGAAGGCAGGATAATGTGAGATGATTAATTCATATTTTGTTTTTACTGATGCCAAAGAAATAGAATGAGTCTGATTTTCCCTCTTACCCAAAAGAGGGAAAACGGGGCCTTGCGTGCTGGCGACCAAAAGTATCCTAAATTCTGACTTTTCAAAAAAGAATAAAAATTATCTAAGAAGTAGGAGCCAGACAAGTCTGAGCTGGATGCACTTCCCCCAGCAGAGTGGAGTGCCCAGGGCTGCCTGGAGGTGGGTGCCTGGGCTCTAGCCTCGCCAACTGCCTTTCTTCTGGGTTTTGCCCTGAGCATATCAGTGGCATCCAGTGTGAACAGAAGACCAGAGTGGGAGTCAGAACACCATATAGCCTGCTGCCTAGTTTTCATCTGTTTATGTATGTATAGGTTATAGCTGGTTTCTACAATGTTAGAATTGAGCAGTTGCAATAGTGACCAGTCTGGCCAGCAAAATCCAAGAAAGAGAATTTGCTATCTGGCCTGTTACAGAATATGCTGACCTCTATACTAGATAGCCTTTGGAGAAACTTCTGGACCTTGTAAGAACCTTTGGGACTTTCATTAGATCAATGAGAGGAGGCCCATAATGACTGAGGTGAAATTTCCCACGACTTGGGGTTCATGGTAGACCAAATTGGATTTAGAAAGATGAAATAAATGTGATGTTTATTATATCAGTGTTGTGGAATAAGACGTCTACATAAGTTTTCTTCTTGGCTTAAAGTGCCTTCTTCTTGTATTCAAATGCCATCTCTGGGTAGGGTGGAGCATGATAGAATCTCAACCAACTAATAAACCTGCAAGTTCTAAAAAAAACACAAAACTACCCATGTTACATTACCAAATTGTAAAGTGGAAGATAGAAATATATATATTGAAAATACGTCTCTATCAAACCTATTCTTCAGAGAAATATTAAAGATGTTTCAAAGAGCAAGAATTCAATTCTTCTACCTGGGAGGACAAGTGGCATTGTATTTTATTCCATTCTATCCCACCCCTTCCATCCCATCCCATCCCATCCCATCCCATCCCATCCCATCCCATCCCATCCCATCCCATCCCATCCCCTCTCATTCTATTTATTTATTTTACACACAGGCTTCTGTTCAAAGAAAATCTGAAGCAGAAGCATGGTATGAGAAACATAAAAAAGCTGAGCTTAGCTGGTTGAGCTGGTTGATGGGGAGATTGAAGGTTGGTCAGGGGAAGGGGTATCTAAAATCCACCTCTTCCTCATCTTCACCTGAGAAGTTCCCTTAGAAGAGGGGGCTTTAGGGCCCCAATTTTTTTTTTAATTTATTGCTTAAAGTATTACAAAGGGTATTACATATGTGTCCATTTTATCCCCCGGCCCTAGACAGTCCCCTAGCCTCCCCTATCCCCCAATGTCTTATGTCCACTGGTTATGCTTATATGCATGCATACAAGTCCTTTGGTTGATCTCTTACCCCCCTACCTCCTGCCCCCCCAACCCTCCCCGGCCTTCCCGCTGCAGTTTGACAATCTGTTTGAGGGAGCTCTGCCTCTGTATCTATTATTGTTCAAAAGTTTATAATGGTCTCTATTATCCATGAATGAGTGAGATCATGTGGTATTTTTCCTTCATTGACTGGCTTATTTCACTTAGCATAATGCTCTCCAGTTCCATCCATGCCGTTGCAAATGGTAAGAGTTCCTTCCTTTTTAGAGCAGCATAGTATTCCATCGTGTAGATGGACCACAGTTTTCTAATCCATTCATTTACTGATGGGCACTTAGGCTGTTTCCAGATCTTAGCTATGGTGAATTGTGCTGCTATGAACATAGGGGTGCATATATCCTTTCTGATTGGTGTTTCTGGTTTCTTGGGATATATTCCTAGAAGTGGGACCACAGGGTCAAATGGGAGTTCCATTTTCAGTTTTTTAAGGAAACTCCATACTGTCTTCCATAGTGGCTGCACCAGTCTGCATTCCCACCAGTAGTGCACAAGTGTTCCTTTTTCTCCACATCCTCTCCAGCACTTGTCGTTTGTTGATTTGTTGATGATAGCCAGTCTGACAGGTGTGAGATGGTACCTCATTGTTGTTTTGATTTGCATCTCTCGGATGATTAGTGACTTTGAGCATGTTTTCATATGTCTATTGGCTTTCTGAATGTCCTCTTTTGAAAGGTGTCTATTTAGGTCCTTTGCCCATTTTTTGATTGGATTGTTTATCTTCCTTTTGTTAAGTTGTATGAGTTCCCTATAAATTTTGGAGATTAGGCTCTTATCAGATATGACATTGGCAAATATGTTTTCCCACACAGTGGTTTTTCTCGTTGTTTTGTTGATGGTTTCTTTTGCTGTGCAGAAGCTTTTTATTTTGATGTAGTCCCATTTGTTCATTTTCTCTTTAGTTTCAAGTGCCCTAGGAGCTGTATCAGTGAAGAAATTGCTTCGGCATATGTCTGAGATTTTGTTGCCTTTGGATTCTTCTAGAATTTTTATGGTTTCCTGTCGTACATTTAAGTCCTTTATCCATTTTGAGTTTATTTTTGTGTATGGTGTAAGTTGGTGGTCTAGTTTCATTTTCTTGCATATATCTGTCCAATTTTCCCAACACCATTTATTGAAGAGACTATCTTGGCTCCATTGTATGTTCTTGCCTCCTTTGTCAAATATTAATTGAGCATATTGTTCGGGCCAATTTCTGGGTTCTCTATTCTATTCCATTGATCTATATGCCTATTCTTGTGCCAGTACCAGGCAGTTTTGAGAACAGTGGCTTTGTAATACAACTTGATATCTGGTATTGAGATCCCACCTACTTTGGTCTTTTTCAGGATTGCTGCAGCTATTCGGGGTCTTTTTTTATTCCAGATGAATTTTTGGAGAGTTCGTTCTAGATCTCTGAAGTATGCCGTTGGTATTTTAATGGGAAGTGCGTTGAATTTATAGATTGCTTTGGGTAGTATGGACATTTTAATGATGTTGATTCTACCAATCCATGAACACGGTATGTTCTTCCATCTGTTTATGTCTTCCTCTATATCTTTTTTCAACGTCCTGTAGTTTTCTGAGTAGAGGTCTTTTACCTCTTTAGTTAAGTTTATTCCTAGGTAGCTTAATTTTTTTTGGTGCGATGGTAAACGGGATTGTTTTTATAATCTCTCTTTCTGAAAGTTCACTATTGGTGTATAGAAATGCCTCGGATTTCTTGGGGTTAATTTTGTATCCTGCTACATTGTAGGGCCCCAATTTTGACAAACTCAGATCAAATATAACCTCATTGTTTATATGAGGATTGAGAGATTCAGCTTGAATTTCATTTAAATAGGAGAGAATTCCTTAACATGTTTTAATTTTATACCACAATAATATGGGAAATGAAAGGAAATCAATAGAAAGCAAGACTTAAATCCAGAGTTGTGAAGTGCTAACGTATGTTTCAGGAACTAAAGTTTTAAAAGTAATCCTGGTATTTTCTTTATTATAAGACAAAGAGGGCCAATTTCTACTCTAAAATGTAGCTCTGCCTTTTCACAAACATTAGATAATTGGTTTTTATCAATAATTGTAGTATATATTAATGCCAACTAAAAAGTTTGAGGTGTCTAATTTGAATAAATGGAGGGGAATGTCAAGTTCCTGGCTAATAGGACTAAAAATTGTATGAGCACCAATTCTTCCCAAATTGAATGAAAGGACAGTGGAATTTTGATTGTTGTTTTGACTTTGTAACTCAGTGATACTATTGAAGTTTACTAAGAAATGCAAATCAGAATAATTATATTGCCATCAATATGTTGCCTCTCGGTTATAGTAGAAACTTTAAAACACACTAACTCCGGAGTTTGTTTTGTATTTAGATTAGTACTTAGACTGCTTTTGGGACCATGCATTGGAGTTTTTCTGGAAGCTGACATGTATCAAAGTAAAGGAATAAAATACCCTCTGACTCAGTAACTTTTGGAAGCAATGAATTCTGAGAAATCAACTGTGGACAAAGATTTATAAAGAAGAATGTTCAGCCCTAACCGGTTTGGCTCAGCGGATAGAGCGTCGGCCTGCGGACTCAAGGGTCCCAGGTTCGATTCTGGTCAAGGGCATGTACCTTGGTTGCGGGCACATCCCCAGTGGGGAGTGTGCAGGAGGCAGCTGATCGATGTTTCTCTCTCATCGATGTTTCTAACTCTCTATCCCTCTCCCTTCCTCTCTGTAAAAAATCAATAAAATACATTTTTTAAAAAAGAAGAATGTTCATCATAACATGATTTAAATAGTAAACAAGCCCAGAAACTACATATACTTTTTATTAGAGAAGGTTAAATTTTGATATAGTCACAAAAGAGAATAATAGAGATCCATGTACTTATCTTCAAATCACATAATGTGGGAAAGTGTTCAGGACAAGTAAAAAAATCAGGTCACAAAATTCACCAGTGGAATCCCACGTTTGGCTGAAATGAGACTGGTAAGAAACACACGTGCCAGCAGCAGTGGTGTATGTTTTCTAACCTGTCTACAATAGGATGCATTGCCTTTACAGTCAGATATAAATAAGCACTGTAAGAAGAAAGATTCCATCTAATATAAGCTTAAATTCACACTGTTGCATATTAAAATTAATGTCAAAGTACATGATACCATCAAAACCTAATAATGGCTCAGCAGTTGAGAGGATAAAAATAAACTTGCAGATACATGTTAGAACAGAGGGAGGGAGCATATTGATCCAAAAGATTGTTTTCCAGTTGGCACAGTCCTGCTCTCGCGCCCTCTAAAGCCAGGCCCTCGCCTTGACTCTGTAGCACCAGAACACTTGGGTTGTCCCAGAGGTTTCAGGGTTACCCCTATGGTAGGGGGTTGGGACAGAAGGAACATAATCCTGTCGAGCACTGTCAGGCACTGCGTAGGGCATTTTAATTCTCACACTTTACCAGATGAGGTTACTGAGGGTTACAGCTGTGCTTCTCAAAATTCAACGTGTTCCTGAGTCACCTGGGGCTCTGAAAATGCTGACTCTAATTCAGTGGGTCTGGGGTGGGACCCAAGATTCTGTATTTCCCATAGGCTCCCAGGTGAAGCTTGCACTGTGGTTCTCAGAGAACTCTCTGAGGAGCACACAGCTAGATAAGTATGGGCATGGAAGTAGCTTTCTACTCGTTTGGCTGTTTTTAAATAAAGTGAAACATTATCTTTTTCAGGATACCTACATGAATCATTTTCTTAACTAGTTAGGCTGCTAATCACAATGCTTGGCAATTACACAGTTCATTATATTTTCAAGGCTTTTTTTGAACTTTTAATGTGCTAAACCACCAACTATGATAATCTGTGCACTGTGACCCAGTTAATCATACACAGCACCTCCAAAGCCTGTCCAGTAAGCTTTGGCTGGATTTAACTTGAGCTATTTAAGCATCATGTACAAGTTACATAGACATGTATGAGACTCTAAACCAGGATCATGTGTGTGGGGTCTGGCCTATATGTGCCGTAGTGTTGTCTTTGAAAAGTTAGGAGAATGACAGTTGTTGAGTGAATGCATGTGAGAATCATGTCCATTGTTAACTGTATGGTTTAGTCAAGATACTTAGCCTCTCTAAGCTCAATATCCTTATTTGTAAGATAGAAATAACAAGGTCCTGTAGGGATTAAATGTGATAGTTTCCTTTCCTTTCCCTCTCTCCCTTCCTTCCTTCCTTCCTTCCTTCCTTCCTTCCTTCCTTCCTTCCTTCCTTCCTTCCTTCCTTCCTTCCTTCCTTTCCCCCTCCATCCCTTTCTCCCTCCTTCCCTTCATTCCTTCATCTTTTTTGTCTAGTTTATTAAGATATAATTGATACATTGTGTAAGCTTAAAGTGATGATGATTTGATACACATATATATGGAGAGATGATTATCATAGTAAGCTTAGTTAACACATTCTTCACCTCACGTATTACCATCTTTTTGTTGTTTTGCTGCCAGAGGACTGGGACACAACTCCTCCCGTCCTCAGCGTGAGGAGCAGCACAGCCTCTGGGGGAGGCAGGCAGGATATTGAGGCTTAGAGAGGTTAAGTATCTGGCCTAAACCACACAGTGAACAATAGACGCCACCCCCCCGTGGACAGGAACGGCCAATTTTCAGGGGAAGCAACTAGGGCTCAGCGTTCGGCGTGCTGATCTCACTGCTTTTTCCTTTCCTGTGACTCTGAGTCTAAAGAAACTTTTCTGCGTTGGACGTGGTAGGTTTGAGGACCCAATTAATCATCCCAGCAGAGATGTTGTGTAGGTAGCTGGATATACAAGTCTGAGGATCAGGGAGAGGTCTGGGCCGGAGATAAAAATTTGAGCCTTGCTGAATTGCATGAAGTCACCCAGGGAAAGAAGGCAGACGGAAAAGCAAAGAGCAGGGAGTTATTTCAAACGGAATGTCTTCCATCTGCGAGAGCAAAGCTGCATTGCACCCACTACTATACTTTTCTGCCTTTCTCCTTCAGAGTTGAGAGACCACCTGAGTTTTTTCTGAGCTCCTCTTTCATAACAAGCCTAGCAGAAATCTTGGAAAGCAGGGTAGTATGCAGTTTTTGACTTTTGATCTCCCAATGAGAGATCAAAAGTCTTAGTGGGGAAAATGTATCAGCCATCAAATTACAATTATTGCACAACGAAACTCCAAGCAACATGGGGAGAAAAAGTATATTGTAAATCTGACATTTGGCTATGAACCTCAGCATCTAAGTCCTACTCAGGTTCTAAATATGGTGTTGCCTTCCCCTATTTGACTCTAGTAAAATAAAAAAAAACATATGCCAATCAAGGTAGTTTACAGCCTAAAGCTTTCCATGTATTTTGGCTTAAAGGAAGCACACACATTTTGATACTACCCTATAGCCTTCAAGAGCTAGAGCCTCATTCCCTACCTCTCCAACATGGGTTGGACTTAATGACTATCTTCTAGTGAACAGGATAAGGCAGAAGTATGGCTCTGTGAGTTCCAGGTGGGCCACGAAAGACACGGAGGCTTCAGGCTTTCCTTTTCAGATTACTAATTCTGGAAGAAGTGGTGCGTAGTGAGGACACTCAAGCAGCCCTATGGGGAGGCCCATGTGTTGAGGCCTCTGTTTCTGCCAACACCCAGGAAGGATAGACACTTCTTTCCAACAGCCATGTTGGAGGTGGACCCTCCACTTGGAGCTCAGGTTAAAGCTTCCGACAACTGCAGCCCTGGCCGGCAGCTTGACTGCAATCTCATGAGAGACCTTGAGCCAGAACCACCTGGCTAAGCTGCTGTAGAATTCCTCACCTGCAGAAACTCTGTGACTAACACATGTTTTAAGCTGCAAAGTTTTGGTTTAATTTGTCACACAGAAATAGATAATGAATGCAACTGAATGTACAATTATGAACTGTAATAACTTGAAGTATATTTTCTTTTACTTTTTAGAAAATTTATTTAAATTTTAATTAAATTTTCCAGGAGTCTTCTCATGTGAAAAAAAGAAAAAAATTTTGATGGTATTTTTAAAAAGCAAGAAACAAGTGAAATGGATGGCCACACTAATGTCAGTGTTCAAATGCAGAGTTAATTGCAATGTAATGAAAGCCTAATTGAAATTTTTATTATGGCTATATAATTATATCTAAATGCTTCTGCCATAATTTCATTATTTTTAAAACATCATTCCTCCATCAGAGTCTAGCACTTACATTACCTTAAGTGCTATTAATTTAGTAATCCTGGTTAAGAAAAATTAAAAATTGTGCCTTTATCTTCTAGTTAAAAACAGTTGATTTTTTGGGAAGCTTTTATACACATAAAGCAGAAAAAAATAGTTCTTAAAGCATCAACCATAAAACAAAATATCAGAAAAGATAGGCTTTTATGTAAATCTAACATGCAGCACATGCAGACAGATATAAGCCATTTATTAAATATGTTTTTATTGGTTGTTTTGTTTTGTTTTTGTTTTTTTTTGAGAGAGAGAGAGAGAGAGAGAGAGAGAGAGAGAGAGAGAGAGAAAGAGAAACACTGATGTGAGAGAGAAACATCAATTGACTGCCTCTTGCATGCAACCTGAGTATGTGCACTGACTGGGAATCCACCAGTGACCTTTCGGTGCACCAGACATTGCTCAACCAACTGAGCCACACCAGCCAGAGCAAAGCAACATTTGCTCAGTTAGTTGAGCATCACCCTGTGCACTGAAAGGTTGCAGGTTTGATTCCCAGTAAGGGCACATGCCTGAATTGCAGGTTTGATCACAGTTCGACGCTTTGATCAGGAAGCATGAGGAAGGCAGCCAATTGATGTCTCTCTCTCTCTCTCTCTCTCTCTCTCTCTCTCTCTCTCTCTCTCTTTCCTTCATCTGTCTAAGCATGTCTTCAGGTGAGGATTAAAAATGTATATATCCATATGCTCATAGATACATGCAAAAAATGAAACTACATCTCTTTCTTTAAAAAAATGTTTTTATTGATTTTTTTGTATGTGTGTGACAGGAAGGGAGAGAGAGAGAGAGATAGAAACATCAATGAGAGAGAAACATCTATTGGTTGCCTCCTGCACACTCCCTACTGGGGATCGAGCTGCAATCTGGGCATGTGCCCTGACTGAGGAATTGAACCAGCAACCTCTTGGTGCATGGGACAACGCTCAACCAATTGAGCAACACTGGCCAGGCTTTCTTTTATAATCCTCACTCAAGGATATGTTTGTATTGATTTTAGAGCAAGAGGAAGGAAGAGAGAGAGAGAAACATCAATTGATTACCTCCAGGGATGGAACCCAAAATCTAGGTATGTGCCCTGACCGGGAATTGAACCCACAGCCTTTTGCTATACACAGCGACACTCCAACCAACTGAGCCACCCACTTTCTTAAACCATATACAAGAATAAACTCAAAATGGATTAAAGCCTTAAATGTAAAAGCTAAAACCATTAAACTCCTAGAACAGTGATGGCGAACCTATGACACGCATGTCAGAGGTGACACGCGAACTCATTTTTTTGGTTGATTTTTCTTTGTTAAATGGCATTTAAATATATAAAATAAATATCAAAAATATAAGTCTTTGTTTTACTATGGTAGCAAATATCAAAAAATTTCTATATGTGTCACGGCACCAGAGTTAAGTTAGGGTTTTCAAAATGCTGACACGCTGAGCTCAAAAGGTTTGCCATCACTGTCCTAGAAGAAAACATAGATAGTAAAGTCTTTGACATTGCTCTTAGAAATATGTTTTTTTTTGGTTATGTTTCCTTGAGCAAGGGGAAAAAACAAGACAAAACGAATTATACTACATCAAAAAAAGTTTTGCACAATGAAGGAAACCATCAACAACACAAAACATAACCTATTGAATGGGAGAAGATATTTGCAAATGATACATCCAATAAGGGATTAATATCCAAAAAATATAAATAAGTCATACAACTTAATACTAAAAAAAACACAAAAAACAATGTGATTGAAAAATGGACAAAGGACCTGAATAGACACTTCTCAAAAGAGGACATACAGATGGACAACAGATATATGAAAAATGCTAAACATCACTAGTCCTCGGGAAAATGCAAATTAAAACCACAATGAAATACCATCTCACACCTGTCAGAATGGCTATCATCAATAACAACAAACAACAAGTGTAGGTGAAGATGTGGGAAAAAAGGGAACCCGCATGCTCTGTTGGTGGGGTTGTAAATTGGTTCAGCCATTATGGAAAACAGAATGAAGGTTTCTAAAAAAATTAAAAATAGAACTATCATATGATCCAATAATTCCACTTCTGGATATTTATACAAAGAAACCTAAAACACTAATTTAAAAAGATATACACACACTCCTATGTTCATTGCATCATTATTTACATTAGCCAAGATAATGAAAGCTACCTGTGTCCGCTGATAGATGAATGGATAAAAAAGATGTGGTACATATATACAATGGAATATTACTCAGCCATAAAAAAGAATGAAATCTTGCAATTTGTGACAACATGATAGGCCTAGAGGGTATGGTGCTAAGTGAAATATTCTAGACAGAGAAAGACAAATACCACTTGATTTCACTTACACGTGGAATCTAAAAAAAACCAAAAAATCCAAATAAACAACATAAAAATGAATTCATAGATACAGAGAACAAATTAATAGTTGCCAGATGGAAGGGGGTTTGTGGGGTGGGTGAAAAGGGGAAGGGATTAAGAAGTACAAATTGCCAGTTATAAAATTAGTCATGGGGATGTAAAGCACAGGGAATATAGTCAGTAATATTGTAATAACTATGTGTGGTGTGAGATGGCCACTGGACTTAGTGGGGTGATAACATCATAAGTTACATAAATGTCTAATCACTATGTTGTTCACCTGAAAATAATATAATAAATATAATATAATCTATAATAATAATAGCATAATATGCTAATTAGACTGGGCATCCTTCCAGATGTTCTTCTGGATGACCTTCTGGACAAAGCTGGGGTTGTGAGAGAAGCCCGGATTCTGGGTGCCAGAGGCAAGCCGGTGCCGGCAGCTGGGGGAAGGAAGGCCTACTCTTGCATGAATTTTGTGCATTGGGCCTCTAGTATAATAAATATAATATAATATAGTATAGTATAATATAATAATATAATAAATATATTGACTAATTGAAAAATTAAAAAAAATGACAGAAACCCCCCCAGGCATCCATATACTGAGGACTCCCAATGTCTATCTCTAGTCCCACTCTTTCCTCTGAACTCCAGACTCATATATCCAACAGCTCTGGAGGGACACGTCCAATATAACATGTCTAAAAGGGAACTCGCGAGTTTTTCTCCTAAACCAGTTGTCCCCACAGTCTCCCCATGCTGCAAATCACTGGCCCAACCTTCTAGCTGCTCAAGTGAAAAAACTAGGTGTCGTTTGAGATTCCTCTTATACCTCACATTGGATCCTTCAGCAATACCAGTTGACTCTGCCTTCAAAATATGCCCAAACTTTGATTATTTCACACAACTCCTTTGTTATCACCTAGTCCAAACTACCTTCATTTCCTACCTGGATTGTTGCAATTGCCTCTTAACTGCTTTCTCTACTTTACCCTTTGTTCTCTCCACCCTTTCCCCACACAGCAACCTGAATGATGATCCCTTTAATACAGTTCCTCATGTTGTGGTGACCCCCAACCATAAAATTATTTTCGTTGCTACTTCATAACTGTAATTTTGCTACTGTTATGAATTGTCATGTAAATATCTGATATGCAGGATGTATTTTCATTGTTACAAATTGAACACAATTAAAGCATAGTGATTAATCACAAAACAATATGTAATTATATATGTGTTTTCTGATGGTCTTAGGCGACCCCTGTGAAAGGGGTCGCGACCCACAGGTTGAGAACTACTTTTTTAAAGCTTAAGCCACATTATGTCACTGTTCTGATCACAACTTCCAAGGGCTTCATGTCTCACTCAGAGCAAAGGCAGGGAGTAGCAGGGAAGACCCTGCACAACCTGCTCCAAATTGCTGGTTTTCTGACTTCATTGTGCATCGCTCTCCTTTCTGCCCACTGTGCTCAGCCACACTGTGGCTCTTATTTTGAAGACACTAAGTATTCTCTAACTCAGGGCATTTGCATCTGCTATTCCCTCTCATGGAAAGCTCTTCTCTTAGATATCTAATTGGCAAGTGCCTTCATTTCCTTCTGCTCAAATGTCACCTTCTTAGGTATACAGCTTCCCAACCCCTGGAGTTTTTTTTATTTTATTGCTGGATTCTACTTTATTTTTCTGCAAAGTATTTATCACATCAGACATAGTATATATTTACTTACTTTCAAAATTTGCTTATTGCCTGTCTTTCTACATTAAAAAAACCCATTTTTTTCCCATGAAAGTGGAAACTCAGTCTTTTCTGTATATTCTATTACCTAGAAGAGTATCTTGCCAACACAGTTGGTGTTTGTTTAATGAATACATTTGTATTTTTCCCCTGTGAATCGTTCAGATCTTTGATTCTTTTTTCTTCAAGTTTTTAGTGTTTCTCTTATTGGTTTACAAGACTGATTTATATTTGGGATTATTTACCCTTTGCTGGAAACATTTTCTCCTAGTTTTGATTTTCATTAAAATTTTCCTTATGATGTCCTCTGAAGTATAGACATATTAAAATTTTATATTGTCCT
This sequence comes from Myotis myotis, assembly GCF_014108235.1. Lineage (NCBI taxonomy): Eukaryota > Metazoa > Chordata > Mammalia > Chiroptera > Vespertilionidae > Myotis > Myotis myotis. The sequence goes on from NW_023416315.1 coordinate 14,212,584, forward strand.
GTGTGTCAATCCTTTTCCCCATAGTTTATTCCATTGCTTTCATGCCTTATAAAGTCCTTTTCTTATTTCAAATTAAATAAAATAATCACACATACTTTCTTGTAGAATGTTTTTAAATTTTTTAACTTTTCAATCTCCCTGGGATCGCTTTTGCTATATAATGTGATTGACAAGTAACACTGAAGTATGTGAGAACTGACCAGAGAAGGATGAAGAAATCAGAGCTTCTAGAACACATGGTTTTGATACAGTCATGCGCCACATAATGATGTTTTGGCCAGTGATGCACCATGTATTCAACGGTGGTGCCATAGATTAGAACGGAACTGAAAAATTCCCACTGCCTAGTGATACAGCCATTGTAACATCATCGTGCAACGCATTACTCACATGTTTGTGGTGATGCTGGTGTCAACACACCTGTGCTGCCAGTGGTAGAAAAGCATAGCTCATACAATTATGTACAGTACATAATACTTGATAATAAATGGCTATGTTACTGGTTTATGTATTTACTAGTACTATGCTATATTTTTTATAGTGTACTCTTTTTACTGATAAAAAATTTTTGTTGTAAAACACTATGCCATGTTACGCCGGCAACAGCCTCATAATCTTGTGTTTACCGTGTCTCTTGATTGCATCATTTTCTCTTGTGCTGGATATAATCTTGTGTTATTTTGTCCAGTACCTTGCTACACAGGTTTTGGCCAAGGAGCGATACGCTATACCATATACCCTACTTGTGCAGTAGGTTATACCACCCAGGTTTGTGTAAGAGCACTTTATGATGGCCATACAATGGTGAAGTCACCTAATGACATTTCTCAGAATGTGCCCCTACTGTTAAGTGGTGCCTGACTATATTTCAAAGAGCATGTGTTCTGAGTTTTTTCTAATCATGGACAGAGCAGAACATGCCAGAGTCCCTCCCTGCTACTGGGACTCTCCTCTCTCTAAGCTGATTTCGGAAAAGTCAGACAGGACCTGATGAAGAGCATGTCTAACTGGTCTCTTCTCACCAGGGATCTGAATAGTCCTGCAGAAGTCCTCTTCAGAAACCCAGTTTCTTTCTTCTTAAACGGGTTGAGCAATATTGTTTGATGAATATTGTTGCAGATGGGCAACAAGTATCACATAGATACAGCTCCAACATAGAGCTGTTAAAAGGGCTGTGCTTTCATTGCACTCCCAGGTGTCACTGAAGCTCCACCTTCAAAACAAATAAACATCTGTCTTGATCTCGTTCACTTCTGAGCTCTTGCCACTAATTGAGGATGGTTTGACTTCAAGCCATGAGATGCACAGCTTATGATGGGCAATGTCTGTAAACTCACATGGCACTCACGGTCTCTAGCAGGCGATTTTGCCTTCCATCATATTCTCTCTTCTGTACTGTTGTCTCATGTCCTATTCCTGCCATGTCTTACTTCCCCAAAGTATAATTTTTCAACCTAATGCACACTGCTTTTGGAAGACCTCAGAAAGCATCGCATCTGGCTAAGATCTCACACAGTGCACGTGGCAAAGGTGCAAAGATGAGGAGCAGAGTCCCTGCATGTCGCCTTTGATTAACAAGATCTCTGATTATGCACCAGTCATGTTAATCATAAGATTACATAAAATCAGTGGCCAAAAAGTGTTAGGTGAGAAGACATAACACAGATAATAGCAAATAATTTTATGTTTAATATTCTGTTTTGAAAATTCTTAAGGCAAATCAACAAAAAAATCCTAATTTACTGTTTCCTAAGAACTTCATACTGTGTGTGGCTAAGTCACTTTGAACCTGTGTATAAACCCTTTTCATATTTTGCTCAAGTGTTTAAGAAATTAAGTTCTGATTTAGTTCAGATTTCAAGTCATTCCCAGCCTTTAAAGATATAGAGCCTACATAGAAGACAGGCTGTGATTTTTCCTTGTGTTTCTTTAATGACTCCTCTAAAGTTGTAAGTTGCAGGGACTCTGCAGGATGCCATAATGGATTTGTACATAAATGTAAATTAATCAGTAAGTGAGCTATCACCGCAAAGGATAAACATCTGGGGTTAAGTGAAAGGGGGTAACATTATTTCACCCAGATCAGCAATAAAAACAGTCTTAAGACAGTCATGCAGGGAAATGACCATATTTTTTCCTTTACCGATAGGGCAGAGAAAAAACGATACAGGAACCCTGAGGGCTCAGTTGCTGTAAAGAGGAGAGCAATATGAAGACATTCCTAGGATCAACTAAAATGAGGGAGAGGAAGACAGGTAAAGGAACTCCATAGGAACTCCACAAGGGTTCAGGGTGAACTAAAAAGCATGCTTCCTTGACTAGCTCAGACTAGATTAAGTTGTGATTTAAAAATGAACATTTAGGGCTGTGACACCTAACGATAGTTAAGTAGAGAAGGGGGGGATTATTCATTTCTCTGTGCCTTGGTTTCATGTCTCTCATTCTTTAGTCACTTATTCACTCATCCAAACATTTATCGGTCACATTCACTATGCCAGCTGCTGTGTTTGGGACCAAGAAAACAGAGGTGAGTTAGGGTATGGACTTTGACCCCAAGAACTGTTGTCTGGAAGGGGGGGGGGGATGCATACTTGTCAGCTAGATTACAAAACAAGACGGTTAGTGCAACTAGCAGAGAGGGGCTTTTATCTAAATTAATAGCTTTGAGCAGAGAGCATTTATCCTGGGATAAAATTTAGAATACTTAACATTTCTGCTAACATGGTCCTGGTCAGAAAGGATGCAGCCATGATAAACCACCCCATTGACCCACCAGTTCAGCTCTGCCTGTGCCAATTGGCTGAAAGTTAGGAAGTTTGCATGAGTAATTATTGCTGCAGCAGCAGCAGCAGCAACAATAAAAAGTATACTAAGAAATAAAAGTGACTTTTCTAAGAAGGGAAAAGATATTAGAGAAAAATTAAACATTCCCTCTCTTGCTTGTATCAATAGCTCTTTAGTACTATCATAATAATCTACAGAAGTAATAAAAGGAAAGAATAATTCTTTCAAAAGAAATAGGCCTGTTGAAAGTAGTAGAGAAAAAAAACCCATGGAACACTAATTTTTCAACAAATTATAAAATAGGAATGATAACACCTTGTTGGGTTGTTATTAGGAATTAATTGAATAACAGATGTAGAGCAGCTATTTTTGTGCTTAAGCGCCTAGAGCAGCAGTTCTCAACCTGTGGTTCGTGACCCCTTTGGCGGTTGAACGACCCTTTCACAGGGGTCGCCTAAGACCATCCTGCATATCAGATATTTACATTACGATTCATAACAGTAGCAACATTACAGTTATGAAGTAGCAACGAAAATAATTTTATGGTTGGGTCACAACATGAGGAACTGTATTTAAAGGGCCAGAAGGTTGAGAACCACTGGCCTAGAGAGTCCTGAATAAATGGGGACTGTTAATGTCTTTCTCACAACAAGGAAACGGAGACTGAAAGAGGTTAGGTAATTTGCTAGTTAATGACTACTTTCCATAACTAGTAAATGTTGAAGCCAGAAGTTGATATCACTGTATGACCATATAGTGGAAAAGTCTATCATTTTTCCTTGTGTTTCTTTAATGACTCCTCTAAGTTGGAAGTTGCAAATATAATAGAATGTTATTACTTTTCTTTAGCTGTTTTGACAGGTTCAACATTGTATACTAAATGGATAACTAATACTAGTTATGCTAACATGTGATCAAGTACAAGGCTTTACGGGAAGACTGGCTAAGCGGACCACAAGTTTATCACCTAGACTAGATGACACCGATCCTGCCGGGCAGCTAATTTAAATCACAGGCAGAAGCACCAGTGGGATGGAAGCAGCCGCTGGGCTGTGAGCCTTGAAAAGTCAAATCTATAAAGTGACAGCAATGGCTCACAGCACATGATATTTAATACAGGCCGCGAGCATGAAAGTGAGTTGTGATTATAAGAATGTGGGCATAGCCACCATAAAACACCTTTATGCTTTCATTTGTACCAGGTGCTATATCAGCCAATTAAGGATTCCTCCCCCCCCCCCCCCCACACACACACAAAAAAAATGGATAATTATAGGAGGGGTGTTTGCATTGGGAATTTGCACTTTTAAAAGGTTTCACCAAAAAAAAAAATAATTTAAAAGCTGTAATGGAATATCTTAAATAGAATTTGTAAAGGTAAAGCAAGATTATGCCCAGAGAGAGAACACTGAGTCGGAGATGGAAGAGAGAGCAACAGAACTCACACTGAGTTAGGCAGTTCTCTCTGACAGTTCAGAGATTATGAAGACTCCTGTCCCAGGCACTGTTTTAAAGACAAAGCAGAAGATCAATCCTCTCCTCATCCACAGGTCCATTATAGACAGGTCATTCTTTCCTCATGCATCTAAAATAACGGCTTTGAGCAGAGATAAAATGTGTAAAGCTTCATTGAAAAAAATCGCATTTTCTTTCAGACAAGTTATGAACAGGGGATACATGTGCATTAGAGTGTCCATAATCATGGCTCTTGCTACCTGGATCTTGTTATAATTGCTGTATACAAAGAAGGGTTTATAAACATAGAAGAATCAAAGTTACTGTGGAAACTACAGCTCAGAAATTCCTGTAATTTTTTTTTTTTACAATTAAAACAATTCAGTATGGTTTTCTTTTTTTAATTGAATGGATTATTATAATTAGAACTTGGCTTTTAAATCTGAATAATGTTTTCCCCATCTTTTCAAGAAAGCACTTCAACTATAGAAACAATTTAGTCTGATCTTCATGGATGGACTCATCTGCTGAGTGTGCTGATGAAAAGCCACCACTTCCCAGTGGATGTTATACTTGTAGATAACAATGTTCCAATAAAAACATGACATATTATTTCTAACATAGAATGAATGATCTCTTCCACAAGCTAGTTTAATAATAGCAGTCTGGATCAAGAAATTCATAACCAGTAAGTTAGTGATTAAGTGCTAAAATTCATCTCCATGAATAGTACTGCTTTTAAGAATTCTGAAATTCAACACGCATTCCTCCATTTAGCGGAATGGTTGCCAAATGTCTACCAAGGGCTCATGTTTCTCTTCCATAATGTAGAGGTGTTGCTGGGAAGTGGTTTCCAAGCCAAGGACTACATTTCTCAGACACCCCTGCAGCGAGGTGAAGCCACGAGTCTAGTTCTCACCAATGGAAGTGATGTGTAACACTTCCTGTGCAAGGTGACTCAGAAAAGAGGTATGTATCCTCATCCTCTTCTGAGAAGATTGTGAGACCCAAGGTCAGAGGTCAGCAAAAGATAGCCTGTGGGCCAAAGCTAGCCTGCCACCTGTTCTTGTGAATGAAATCTCATGGAAGACAGCCATGCCTAGTTGTCTTTGGCTGCTTTCTGCACTGCAGCTATGGGGTTGAGAAAGTGCCAGGACTATGTAACCTGAAAAGCTTAAAATATTGACTTTCTGGCCCTTTAAAGACAATGTCTTCCAGCTCTTGCCATGGGGGATATTGGAAACAGAGCACGGAAGGAGCCTGGGTTCTTAAATCACTATGATGTGGCAAAGTGCCAGGTCAGGGACACCCTGTTGTGATCTGAAGGAGTGGGAAAGAAATAAACTGCATTTGAGGCATCTTAAATTTTTTATTTAAAAAGATCATATTGTTTTAGTGTCTATTCAAAGAGAAATGGAGAGCCAAAGTTTTATATGGCTGAAAGAATGCTTGAATAAAATTTCTAATTTGCTACAAAACTGGCTAATGTCACAGGGCAATAAAAATGTAACCTTTGAGTTATCTTTCCTATGGGACAGAAATTATTTCTATCACCACTGGACAAAATTCACTGGACTGCTGTCAGACTAGAATCATTTCCATCATTACCAGTTTTTTTAGAAGTCATTATCTATCTACTAAGAAACAGTAAATAGCAATTCAAACAAAGGAACACAGCCCTAACGAGTCAGACGATTCCCAGCTAGCATGTCATGGAACACTAAAATGCATGCAGCAATATCTCCTGGCTATTCCAAAGTTTTAATGGTCTCACAGGCAAGGTGAATAAATACGGTCCGAGAGACGGAATTTACATGGATTCAATCCTAGAATCATGGGATCCTGTGACAGTAAGTACAAATTTATCTTTGTAATACGCCATAAAGTACTAGTTCTTTTAGCTTTTCTGTTGTTCTCTTTCTGCATAAAATATGTAGCTTCCCAAACTTGCTCTCCCACACAATAACCTGAAAAATTTTGTCAAGTACTCTAACTCACTTTGGTTTACTCATGACAGTAAGGCTGCTAGCAGGGAGTGGAGTCTTCACAGCTCTGCACCGGGTGTGCGATTTCTCTAACCAGATGGAGAATGCTCTGTTTGTAATCAGCAGCCTGGGTCTACGTTCAGTGAAGGAGGAGTAAGCCTTGGTTCCGCCCGCAGACAGAGTTCCAGCTAGAACCAATGCATAGCTTTCTTTAGCTGATTCCCTTCAGATAAAAGGTCAACTCTTCTTGGATGGAAATGCTCCACAGGCTGCCCAAAGATGTTGAGGAAAAGGGAGGAACCCACAATATTCTTTTTATGTGTCCCTATCTGTTACTGCTGGTGCGTTTTCCCTCTCAATGTATGAGTTGGTCTTGTAGTTGAAATAATTTGTTTTCAAAATCCATAAAGCATTTCATATTAATATTCATGTGCACTGTAAACAAGTTTGACTATGAATTCAAGAGGCTGAACTAGAAAACCTTCAAGTTCTTGAGTTTGTGATCAAAGTTATTATTTTATACTAGAGGCCCGATGCACAAAATTCGTGTCGTGCATGGTGGGAGGGGTCCCTCAGACTGTCCTGCACCCTCTCACAATCTGGGACCCCTCGAGGGATGTCCGACTGCTGGTTTGGGCCTGATCCCAAAGGCAGTCGGACATTCCTCTCGAAATTCGGAACTGCTGTCTCCTAACGCCTCTGTCTGCCTGCCTGATTGCCCTTAACCGCCTCTGCCTTGACCCCCACCTCTGTGACTTAGTCCGGAAGGACGTTCGGAATGATGTCCAGAAGGTCGTTTGGCTGTCTGGTCTAATTAGCATATTATGCTTTTATTATTATAGATACTGAAGTTAACATTGGTAGAATAGGAATTCAAATAAACATTTTTTTTAAAAAAAATGCCACGTCTGGTCAGATTTGAGAAGAAAGGCTACATGAGAATTTTGGACTTAAATTGTGGTGAAGAGGAAAGTATTTTTAAACTCAGATAAGCATGACATAAGTATGAGAGAATCAGTTTAAAATGTCTAAATTAAAAAACAAACAAACCACAACAAAATGTCTAAGTAGTGTTTCTGGAAAATCATACATTTTGATTTAAAAATTGACAATCTAATGGTAACTTATAGAGCTTTTTGTTTTTTTTAAATTATTTAAATCAAATATTTGGGAATGCAGTTTTCATCAACAGTAACTACCCACAATACTCCGTTTTCTTTTTGGAAAGCTTGTTGAATATTCATCATTTGTTTGTTCACTCATTCAGCCAACAAAGTCATTAAGTGCCTGTAAAGCATCCTCATTGCTCTGGGAGCTTGATATTGCCTCCCCCGCACCCCCCCTACCCCATAGGGCACATTGTTATAAGGGAGAGTTGGCTCTGAGGCCAAACTGCCTGAATTTGACTCTAGGCACCTCAACTTATTAGCTGTGTAACCTTGAGCAAGTTATTAAAGGCTGTCATGCTCAGCGTCTTCATCTGCAGAAAGGAAATGAGTAAAAATTCCTACATCACTGGGTCTTTGGGAGTATTAAATTAAATGCTCTATGAAAAATTCCTGGAACAGTGAAGACAAATAGTGAGTAATAATACACTTCTGCTATAAGCAGTATCTGTAAAATGGTTCAGTTCTAACATAAAATATCACAAACTGTATATTATAAAGGAAACACATTTACATTTACCAAATATTTCTCCTTGTACCCATCCCCAAATAACATAAAAATATCTTTTTTCTCCTCTCAACCAAGTAAACGAAGACAAAAGAGCGAAGACAAAGGCATTTTTGCTTCCTGATTTAATTGCCTGTTCAGAGAAGGACAGTTAGGTGGCCGGCTTTCTCAAATGGTAGTCTACATGAGTCAGCTCAGTTAGTTCATGATATTGCCATAGGCATTGTAACTATTTGGGGAAATGACTCCAGGAAGAGAATGCGTGGGTGGAGTGGACAGAACAGCCACTTTTCCACTCCTCCGCCAGCAGAGCAATGCTTCTAGAGGCCAAGGAGAGTCTATGCATAGGTTTCACCTTTATATCCAGTTGTCATCACCGCCTCATGAGAACTTGCATTTCCTTCCATACCATCTTAATTAAGCTCACTGTGCTCTGAGACCAGCAACCTCATGGACAATTGCTGCACCATCCCTACGCCTTCCTGTTATAGTGCTCACATGATCTCGATGCAGAGGCATCCATCTCATCAAGAAAGTTAGTTGTACCACGAGTAATAATGTGGTGTCTCCATGACCACCTTGCCAGCCAGCAGCACCCAGTTTTAAGATTCAAGCACATTCAAACTTATGTATAATATGAGGATGTGTGGCATCTATTTTTAGGGGATGTGCTCTATGGCAATGAGCAGAAGACCAGACACAATGGTATACAATGGAGCATGTAACCTTGGGAAAACCATTTGATGTCTGTGTGTTATTCAAGATGAGATGAATATTGATTCCCAAAGGGCTGTTGTTAAGCCAAATGTAGAAATCTTTGAAAAAGGAAAGAGCTATGCAAATGTCGCTAATAATAGAACCTTCAAAACAAAGATGAAAGTCTTCAAGTATGATTTAATTGACAATGACTAGAGAGTAATCTGTTTCCTTATGCCTCCACATACAACAGAAGGTGACTAGGAAGTTCACATTGGGTTGTTTATACAGCAGCTTTCTAACCCACTCTGACATGCAAATCATGGACCTTCTGCTAAATTTGTATCCAGTTGACAGAAACAGACAACTTGGCAGAGTCCAAACAGGTAGCACTGTATGAATAACATTCTCGCCCACAATGACTGAGGAAACCCCCCCCCCCTTATTTATTTATTTTTTGTCCAAGCCACGATTGATTGGAAAGAGGTCTCAGCCTGGAATTGGAGATGAGCAGATATGAGCTGGTTGTGCTGACAAAGCAAATGGTAAACTGATCACCTGCTATACATCAGGTTCAATTAAACAAAAAGGGTTGCTTGAGGTCCACAAAGGAATCATTTGGAACCCCTCATTGATGACAGGAAAGAAATGACAATGAGCCCTTCTCCGGGTGCAGAATGCCAGCAGGGCCCACCAGAGGCCACTTCTAACTAATATTTCTAATATTAGTGTTAGTTGCCTCAGAAAGAGGGTCTGTGCCTAAACCCTACCAAAGTAAGACAGCTTCCTATGGTAGCAGTCCAGTTTCTTCCTGGATTTCACTGGTTGTGCAGTTTTGAGAAGTGGCAAATGATGTACTAGTAAAGGCCTTCCACCATTCAGTTCGGTTTCTTATTTGGAACACTGCACTAAGGTACCAAGTTAATGGTTTTAATTTTTATATTGAAGAGTAGTCTCTTTGGTCTGTTTCAAGGTCTCAAATCATTCCCCTAATCCTGCTAAGATTTCACCTTAAGAATTTAGGTTTCAGAGCATCCAGAGAAGCATGTGGCTATCCTGTGTATTACAGACACTCCTGGAAGGCAGCTAAGAGTTCATGATCTGCTGGGGCAGCTGGAATTTCCTGTGAGGAGGTCCAGGCCTGGCTCTTCAATCTGGGTGCCATGTTTAGGAGGTGTCTCCACAGCCCCAGGCACCAGGGGAGGCACCTGAGATGAAGCGCGTGATGGAGGAGGTGACAGTCTGGGGGACACAGACAGGTGTAGAATCAGCCATCTTCAACGTGGTAGCTATCAAATGTGCAGAGCAACCCGAGGGCTCTGTCAACAAGGACAGGATGATGCGCTCTGCCCACTCAAACCTGAGCCCCAAGGGCCAGTGGGGTTTCATCAGCCCGCGAGAAAAGAAAGGGGGCTCAAGAAATGGGCAAGTCATGTGCAAAGGTACATGGGGTAGTTAGGGAACCAGATGGTGGAGGTAGTAGGACCTCACTGAACCTCAGATTCTCCACTGTACATGTATGCCACACAGGTCTGTCCTAAGAATTCAATAAGGTGTTGCTATGCTCGTTCCTTTATCTCAAAGTAGGGTTTGGGGATCACCTGTGTCAGAGTCATCTGAGGTGCTTGTCAAAAATCCCTATTACTGCACCCCAACTCTGACATCCTGAATTTAATCTGGGGTGCAGCCCAAGGAGGCGACTTTTTAATAAGTACTTAGGTACTAAAGATGGAGAACCACTGGTGTCATTTATAGAGATTCTGAGCAATTCAGAGGTGAACTGAACTGATTTCACAGACCTGCTGTGTAGTGAAAGGACTAGGTCAGCATGTTTTCAAAGTTGGACTGAAGTGGAAAAAACAGAACAATGTATGTGTACACATACTGGGAAGAGGTATTTCCCCTGAGTCTTTCGTCTTGATCTATATAGAAATGCACTTAAAGAAGTCTGAACTGAGAACTTGCAAGGATATATATACAGATCTATATACAGATACTGCATTTAATGGTGCATAAAGTGCTATATACATATTATTTCACCAAGTCAGCATTAAATATCAAGCAATTCTAACTGCAATGCAGCAAGAAATTTGATATCTCTCCATAATTTTACTTGAAATCATATATTATTTTCCTTCAGTGAGTACTTTATGATTTAATATTATGACCTGATTTTTTTCTGCCAAAGCCTTTTTTCAAAGGCTTAGCACTGAAAATAACTGTACTAGTATCTATGAAAAAATACTTGGTTAAGTGGGCCTACATATCACTGTAATTGCTTTCTACTGGCAAGTTAGTAGCCAAATAAAATGGGATATTATTCAATTGTTGAGACTCAGGATTTACTATCATTAGTATAGTTCAAGTTGAATGTGATTGTGCAAGTTTCCAATACAGTGCAGAAGAGTGAGTTTAAAGCTGTGACTTCTGAGCTGGAAAGGGGAAGTCTGAAGGAGGCCAGGAAGGGAGTTCCAGGGAAGGGAGATGGCAGGAAAAGGGGTGGGTGGGAATGAAATGTACATAGAGAGAGCCAGTGGTACTGAAAAGGGAGGATTTGGAAACAGACTTGTATTCACATCCCGGCATCTTCACGTACTTCGCAAATTAATTAGCTATGTAATCCTCAATTTCTTCAGTAAAGTGGGAATTTTATTGTCTATGTCACAGGGCTGCTATGAGGATTCATTCTCAGCAGAGGTAACTATTAAAATTAAACACATTAAGCTAGAGGTAACTATTAAAACTAAACACCAGGTACATCTAACAGCAACTTTAAAACATACACAGATTTTCTTTTTATTCCTCAGACTGAATTTCAGCCATTGATTTGGCGTCTGAAGAATCAAACATAAACTCTGCCTTTCCAATGTCATTAGCCACACAGGCTGAGAGGAGTTGAACCTCTGATGGGCAGGATTGTCAGAGAGTGCCTTTGGGAAGCAGGGTTCCTTTTCACAGCATCTCATTTGGTCTGAATTCCTCAAAGATGAGATTGTATAAACAGCTGCTGATTTTAAATACACAGTTGGAATGCATGTTGGCGCTAGAATATTTTGATGCTTATAAACCACTTGGAGAGGGATTCATAACATCAGCTGGTATGTACACAGAGTGCTCAGGTTACACATGGTTAAAAAATAAAAAGGAGAAGGTGGAGAAAGTGAGTCAGGTCAAGCTCCTAGTCATGCCTTTTAAACAGAAGAGAAAGGGAGACCATGGCTTTGTCTCCGGTCACAAGTTCAGAAAATGTAAATAACAAGGGCTCCAAAGAAAAATGGTAGACACCCATGACCCTTCTTTAAAAGGGCAGTAGAACGTGAAGATGCTCACTTGGGGAATTAGAATTTCTATGTGAAGTCTTAAAAGGAAAATAAAATATGACTGCAAATGGTCTTACAAACAGGTTTCCAGCCAGACAGGCCCACAGCCCCTCAGCCCATGGAGTCCTGGAAAGGTCTGGGGAGAAGGCTGTGAGGATGGCGAGCCGAGTAATTTTGTGGTGCATGGGCTGTGGATTTCCTCTGGGCAGGGCCTTCTTCGGTTAAGCAATGTCCAAAGAGCCAACCTCTTCAGGAAGCCGGAAAGGGGAGGCTGCCTATGTATGTTGTCTCCCCAACTCAGGATCATATATCGGCCTCTGCCAGGAGATCTGGTCACTAGGTTCCAGGCAGCATGGAGGGCAACTAAGAAGCAGGGGCATGAGCAAGAAGTCAGCAGTATCACATCCTAAAAGCAGCACCCAGGTTGCACAGACACTTATTTCCTAGCAAGACCCACTTCAACTATTGTTTGCCTCCTCATGGCTTGCACCAGGCCTCACCTAGTGTAATCTAGTGGATTCACTTAGGTTAAGCTAATTTGAATTCACAGTTACCTAGAATTGTACTTAGTAATCATGCAAAAAATACTTTTCTTTTTTTTGGAACAGGCTTTTCAGCTGCAACCCCTAATTCCCATCTTACCTACTTACCCCTAGAATCGTCTAAAGCACATTTAGCCAATTCAGGGATGTGAGAGGGAAATGAAAAAAATTAGCAGCAGTAATTTTGTTTAATTTATTTAAGTGGAAAACTCAAAGTATTTTTTCTCCAATCAGATTGATTATATAGAGTTTTAAATCAAATGTCAAAATTCTGAAATCTGTGACAACAGAAATAAAACCTCTCCAGTGAAGGAAACCCCCATGAGTCATTTTCAATTCTTTTGTTATTGTAGTCATTTTATTGGGAAAACAAAATACAATGCTTTTCTGGAGACAAAAGCACAATCCCTAGTTCTAAACCTCTGTCAATGCAGCACAAAAGCACAGAGATATTTTGCTTAACACAAGAAACCTGCAAATGAAAAACTGAAAGTCATTGGTAACCAAGGAAACTAACAATGAACAGTTGGGTGTCACTGGGACTCTTTCAAAGGAAGATAAGAAGGGGCAGGGGGAAGAGAATGCAACATAGGTTAAATCCCAGTGTGAGGAAAGATGCACTATGCCAAAGCATCCTGTAAATACCATCTCTATTTGCATTTTGCTGATTTTTTTTTTTTTTGTAAAAAAAATCCCTGCTACAAACAATTCAGCACAAATAGCATGTGTTTTTGGTCTTAGTCCACAGAGTTGTGTTAAAAGACAGCTCATATTTCATCTACCTGTGACCCTTTGGGTTGCCCCAATTTTGCCCTCAAGGGCTGTCACCCCAAAGTACATACCAGACATTTCCTGACAAAATATTTATTTGCTGTTGTGATTGCCAAGTTATCCTTCCTGGAATATAACATTGTCAACTCTATCTACCATGATGCACACGCAGATATCTGCCTACACAATCATCTCTCTCCATTTTAAGTCACCAGACACACCCATAGGATGGCAGCCCTGGACCCAGAGGAAAGATAGAGGAAACAAGATGCAGAAACCTGGGGCAAGAAATAGACAACCAAAGAGATAGGACAAATATACAGAATGAAAAAATGAAAGACACCCAATTGGAAAAATAGCAAGAGAAAACACAGGAATTGTATTTTGCCAAAGTTAGCTGCACAGCATGACATGTGGGAAAGAGGGAGTGAGTGGAACAAGAGTTGTCATCACTCAGGGCTGGCTTTCTAGACCAGCTGGACCAGGAGGCTTCTGAGGTAGGGAATGCGGCAGGTGCGACTGTTCGAAGGTAGGAGAGAACAGTTACTACTTGGAGTAAGCAAGTGATTGTGTGGGTGCCTATGTGTAATGGGGCTTGCTCAGTTTGAACAAGGAGTATAATCTGCAGTGTAAGAAGGGGATGGTGGGGTAAGGATGCACATGATTGGGAATCTGGAGTTTATAGAATTAGAACTGAAAGGGACTTTGAAAGAAAAAGTTACACTGCTCAGCCGTTCCTCTTCAGGCAGATGAATATCCACACCGTTGGGCATCTACTATGGTACCTTTATTTTTATATTTTCCCAAAGGAGACTTTATGACCTTACAAATATTATTATTGTGACCATTTCCTAAGTGCTTTCTGGGCACCAGATGGCTCAGTTGAAAGTTTATAAGTACTATGTCTAATCCTCGTGATAATCCTGTAAGGTATGCATGGTTATCCTCATTTCACTGATGAGAAGTCTGTGGTTAGAGAAGTTAGGTAACTTGCTCAAGATCACACAGTTATTTGAATCTGGGATTCAGATCTAAGTCTGAATCCCCAATCAGAACATTCCCACTACAGCTGTTTCTTTTCTCAGAGGTGCACTTCAGAGGGCACACGAGTCAGGGAATCATTTCTGCATGTAGCCCACCTCAATCCTCTGGGCCTGGAAACATGATCAAATGTTTAAGACAGATAAATATTTGACATTATCATGAACTGAAAGGAGCAAATTCCTTTGGTCATCCCTTGGATTTTCTACCAGTGATATGGGGTAGAAGTACCAGCATGATACCATGGGCAGGTATCACATCTGCTTTCCTATTTCTGTTCTTGGGTAATGCAACTGACTAAGAAACCTATAAATTAAATTGCTTGTAGAACTGTATGTAGTCCAAGGGGACCTGAAACTGTCTACTTATGGTTTCTCTTTGGAAGCAAGCCAGGAATTTCTTGGCAGGGAGCGAATGGTCAGACCTTAGGTACCATCCTAAGATATTTTTAATGTGAGCTTTGTCATGTAGGAAGTTGCTTCCAATTAGGCTTAAGTAGTGGGCAAAAAAGTGCTGTCTCCAGGGAGGCACCATCTGAATGGAGGCTCTGAATGGAGGCTGCTTGATGGAATGAATCAGGCTTCAGGACTTGGGGGGAATGCCAAGCAACAAATTAGTTCTGCATCTAGTGGATGGGGTTCTAATTTCTTTTTTGTTGGCTGGGAGGAGGGGATGAAATTTTGCAGGTGAATGTTCTGAGGAAGTCCCCGTAGGCAGGTGGAATGTCAAAGTGTTCGATGTACATTTGAGGGGTGATAAGGGTGACCTCAACACATACATGGGGTCAAACCAGAGCTTAGAAAAGGAGTTGGAAAGTGGTGGCTGGTTAAATCAGGCTTACAGCCCGTTTTGTTAGGAACAGAATGATTGTTGCATTTTAAAGGGTTAAAAAAGAAAGAATATTAAACAGATGCCATGTATGGCCTGCCAAGCCTAGAATATTTACTATCCAGCCTTGTTTTGCTGACCTCGGCTTGAACATTGCCAATGGGATTTTAGGGCCCCTCCATGCCTCATGGTTCCACTCTGGGTGTTTGATCACTTGTGCTTTTTACCTTGTACTCAATTTCTGGTTCAAGCTTTCCTCTCTCTTGGATCCTTCCACTCAGCTTAAAAATACCTTCATGTTTCCTCAGATAAGGACTTTCTCCTTGACCACATTCAGGCTCATCTGAGCCCTTTTCTAGACGAGGCCTCAATCTTGGCCTACAAGGACTGTACCCCCGCCACTCTACTAAGAGCCTTGAACAAACTCTAGCACAGTTTCTAACAGCTCAAAGCTCTGTGTCTGCATTTTCCTGCCCGCCCCCCCCCCCGCCCCCGCCCCTTAAGTTCATGCCTGAGAAAGCTCAAGGCTGCTAAAAGAATTCACTATTTGTTCCAGCTAACACCTGAAGAGAGGACCCCTATCTCTCAGTCTCTGTGGGACCATAGGAGCCTAATTTTGATAAGGGTCAAAGTTAAAAATCCCAGAGGGCCTAATCCACTTCCTGATGCTACTTGAAGCCCCCTCCCCTCTTCATTCCTTTGTATCATTCTCTCTTTTAAAGTACCCAGTCACCTCTGCACGGATCCAAGTTGAGTTCAGTTTGTATGGACTCTCTTCCGTAGAGATTATTGAATAAAATCAGCCTTTAACTAGTGTCACCTTCTTCTCTGACACCTCCCACATCTCCCACATCTGGTCCCTTGTTAGAGTGGCTTTCATTCACCACCTCTGAGCTCTTATCTCCCCTCCCACCCACTCCTCAATCCCGGCCACCAGGGTGCTACCTCCGCCCAATCCCCACTGACCTCCCAGGGGCCTCCTTCCATCTCATCATCCGGGGCCTTGGCAGCTCTTCTTCCTGAAACTGCCCAAGAGACCAGGGCACTGCCATCAAATGGTTCTAGTCCTTCTCTGACGATCTGGCTTTTCTCCAATCCACCTTCAATGTTGGTGCTCCCTGGGGTCTTTCCCTGGCCATGTCCCACACTCTATGCACCACACCCTTGTTAATGGCTTCAACCAGCACAATCTACTGTCCCAAGCTTACTATCTTTTGAGTCTCTGGACATCTCCTCTCAAACTGCATGTGCCAAACCAAACATCCCACCCCCATACTTCCTCCTCCTCTTATATTCCTTTTCTCAGTTAAAGCAACTCCAGTTGCCTAGTTGCCAAGCTTACAAACGAAGAGACACCTCTCTCCCGCTCCTTCTCACATCTTATCTCAAAACCCCTACATCCTATGGAGGACGTAGAGAAGATAACTAACATTTACTGAGTATCTATTATCAGAAAACCATGCTAGAACAACCCACGTAGGTGATATCACTAAATCCTCACAACCCCTGTGAGACTGGAATTGTCATCACCATTTACAAATCAGGAAATTGAAAGCCAGAGAGTTGCGACGACCTTCCCCAAGGCCTCACTGCTAGTGAGAGGCAGGTGATTCCAGAGTGCATGCTCCAGTGTGCTACTTGGGCAAGTTAACGTGGTGGTATACCCTGGAGGCAAAGAGGGTGAGACCAGAAATGTATTTTTGTACCCGGGCTTGGAGACAGAAGGAAGAGTACATGGCTCAAGTCGCTTTTATTTCTTGCACACATCCATGAAAAAAGTCATGATGCTGGGCCTCCTATATCCAAATCAGCCCTGCCTGCATGAAAAACAAAGACAGACACCCCGCCTCCCTCTCTTCACCAACTCCCCTGCGGAGGGCATGTGCCAGGGTGGGCATTTGATCCGGAGCAGGTGCCAAGGCCCCGAGGCCCAGGGCTGCACACAGGCGTGTTTCCCCAGAGATCCTTATTGAGCCTTCCTGCACCTCGGGCTCACACAGCTCGGTGCATTCTGGCCAGCTAGCCTATGATTTAGCATCTTTATTTCAGAAGAATGGCAATAAGGAGCCCAGATAATCAAGCCTTTGTTCAAATTTCTGCCAGCTTTAGAGCTAGAGGAGGTTTGGATTTTAGCTTACAGAAGACAAACTACATCGCCAGGGAAGGTGCTTCTCCATGCGGCCCATTAAACTGCAGCCCGTTTCCCACTCATTCAAGAATCTGACAAACTTCCCTCCATGGCTTGTTGGTTCAAACTCGCCCTTGTTCCGTACCCCATGCGGTGTTCTGCAGTCTGACTTATTCTTTTTTAAAAAAATATATATTTTATTGATTTTTTACAGAGAGGAAGGGAGAGTTAGAAACATCGATCAGCTGCCTCCTGCAGACCCCCTACTGGGGATGTGCCCGCAACCAAGGTACATGCCCTTGACCAGAATCGAACCTGGGACCTTTCAGTCCGCAGGCCGACGCTCTATCCACTGAGCCAAATCTGTTAGGGCAGTCTGACTTATTCTTACATGGCTGCTTCTTCACCCCATCTGACACTCACATGAAGACAGCCAGTTAGATTCTCAAAAGTCCTTCAGAGGAAGCCGTCTCTTATTGAAGCAAGTTGTTGTTGAGTCTGATTTTTTTTTTTTTTAAACCAGGCTCTCTTTGATAACACGAATCACTCATTTTAGAAGTTTCACTGTGATGCCCCATAGAAATTTTGAATCACCTTAAGTGATTGTCCACTTTGCTTTTACAATCTTGTCCCTTTTTCCTGCCATTCACTTCTTTTGCCTCTCTCCACAATGTCAAGGACAGCCTTCCCTCCACAGTATGGATCCCCCACCTCAAGTTTGTATTGAAATGAGAAAAAGGGTAATCAGCAGTTTGTAGCATTCAAGTGCTCTTTTACCTCGGGCTGTAAAAGCTTTCTGCAGGTTACAAACTCTAGGAGCACTCAAGTGCAATGAAAACAGTGCTTTCAGCAAGGAATTCACCAATCTGAATGGAATATTTTTTTTATTATGTATAGGTATGCATTGTCATTACCAGTCTTGTGTGAGAAATGTTTGTCTAATATTCCAGATTCATTAAGTCTTAAGAATATTTAACTAGCTAACTCTTGCTAGAAGGGGCTGTTTGCTAAAGAGGAAGAAGCCGTGAGAACCATGGTTTTTACCCTTATTATCTGGGAGTTGCCTGACGAAGTGCCTCTCCTTGCTCCCCGTTGTGGGTTCTCCACCATCTGCTGAGGCTGCTGGGGATGTGTGCACCCCCTGCCCACACAGAGGATGGTGGGATGGTGTAATCAGTCCCTGGAGAAGCCAGAGCTTCACATAACGGCAGCCTGTAACTATATACAACTTCAGTTCCCTGAGCCGGAGCACGTGGCATCCGATCTCGGCATTTTGGGCTCCCCTTTCGCTCTCACTTGGGCAACAACTACTATCTTCCCTCATGTAAAGACCTTCTATTGGGAATCACTGTTGGATGGGATTTAAAACAAACCCCTGGATAAAGATCTCTTTCTCCCTTTATACCAGAACCTAGAGCAGGGGTGGGCAAACTTTTTGACTCGAGGGCCACAATGGGTTCTTAAACTGGACCGGAGGGCTGGAACAAAAGCATGGATGGAGTGTTTGTGTGAACTAATACATGTTAACACTGCTGCTGGTGAAGGAGCGGAGGGGAGAGCAAGAGAACTCTCCGCTCTTTCGGCTCCGCGGGCCGGATAGAACAGCCGAACGGGCCGGATCCGGCCCGCGGGCCGTAGTTTGCCCACGGCTGGCCTAGAGCCTTGCTTCTCAAACTTCAATGGGCACGAGTCACCTGAGGATCTTATTAAAAATGCAAATCAAGCCCTAACTGGTTTGGCTCAGTGGATAGAGCGTCGGCCTACGGACTGAAAGGTCCCAGGTTTGATTCTGGTCAAGGGCATGTACCTGGGTTGCGGGCACATCCCCAATAGGTGGTGTGCAGGAGGCAGCTGATCGATGTTTCTCTCTCATCGATGTTTCTAACTCGCTATCCCTCTCCCTTCCTCTCTGTAAAAAAATCAATGAAATATATTTTTAAAAAAATGCAGATCAAGTCAGCAGATCTCAGGTGAGGCCTGCGATTCTGCATTTCTAACAAGCTCCCAGGCACTGCCAGTGTGAACCACTGACCACACTTCTGAGGATAAGGTACTAGATAGATTCAGTGATGCTGTGATAGCATCTTCCCCTCACCCCCATGATCTTCCTTTAATACAAAGTCAAACTTCTTTAATACAGTCAATCTATCTACATACACAGAGGCGAGAGAACCACCCAGCTGCTCCCGTTGGAATAAACAGTGTTGAGAGCAACGGCAGATGTGCTCTGGTATAAACAGAAAAACTCACTTGCCCAGGGGCTGGGGGATACTGTCCTTTCTGCTTTTGCCCCCAAACTGCCCCATAGTCCCAGAGGGAAAGGCCCCCTGAATCTGGGCACAGGCCATCTGTCTCCAAAGAGATGGAACCTCCTGTTTTGTCCATTCTTCCTCCTCGGGGGTAAATGATGGGGGCTCAGGTGGCAGGAGAGGCTGGTTGCTGCCATCTCGGGTGGCAGTGCCCTCCCTTTCACTGCCCCACCTCAGAGCTGTCCTTCATATGTCTGAGAATTTAATCTTAAAAAGATAGAAAAAAAGGAAGAAAAGAAACCAAGAGCAAAAGGATGCCCTATTCTTTTTTTGCTGTTGTTGCTGATCCTTACCCGAGGATATTTTTTCCATTGAGTTTTAGAGAAAGTGGAAGTGGGGGGAGAAAGAGAAAGAGAGAGGTGGGGGGGGGGGGAGAGAGAGAGAGAGGAGAGGGAGAGAGACATCCATGTGAGAGAGACACATGGATTGGTTGCCTTCTGCATGCATCCCGATCAGGGCTGGGAATAGAACCTTGACCAGAATGGAACCTGAGACCCTCTGGTGTGTGAACCAGTGCTCTAACCACTGAGAACACCAGCCAGGGAAGGATGTCTTATTCTTGAGGGAGGCATGGCCTCTGGTGGCAGAAAAAAGCCAGCCACGGGGACAGCTGCCTGAGTGCACGCTTGTGGATAGGGCCATCACACATGAATGTGTGATAGCATCTTAAGGAGATCCCACCCCAACGCCCATGTTCCAATTAGGGATGTACAGGCACTTTCCCTGCTCCTGCTGCTCCCCATCAATTCACACATCTGTACTAGTTGCATACAAATCCATCCTTCTGCCTGGACTTCAGTGCCTTCGGCAGTCTTGAATCCTCTCAATAGGAGCTTGCATTTAGTTCGTTGAAATCCAAAATCTAGCAAATATCATGGTTTGGCCCTGTCTATCTTCCTGGGCTGGTCCCCTGCCTCTTCCCTCAGCCTAATCACCTTCTAAATAGCCAATACTGGCTGAGAGGTTGCTGTGGGCCAGACTCTGTCCCTTGGACCCTACAAACTCCCCAGGCTCTTTCATTCCTTAGGGCTCTAAAACCCCACTGCCCCATTACCAACAGCTGCCCTGTGACTACTAGTACTAGTGAGTACTAGTCAAGAAACCATGCTCTGAAAGCCAAGTTGCTTGCTCAGAGTAAACCCAGGTGGTCTGATACCAGACAACATGCTCTTCATCACAGGAGATACTGCCTTTTGAGTAACCCTTGGGAATGCTTAAGTTTGTTGTATATGCTGTGACGTGTCTACCCTCCAACCCAAACCACAGGGATGTGTCTATGGACACATCTTGGCCTTTAGACCTTATAAGTGCATTCCTCCTCCCTTTTTCTTCACTCCTTGTGTTCCAGGATAGTGATCCACGGACAGCATCACTTTGATCTAGGGCTTGAGAGAGGGTTTGACTGTTCTGAAGAGCAAATACGTTAGCTAGCAGAATTTGCTTTATTGCACTAACTTGAGAGGCAGTGAAAGGCACTGGGGTTGATGATCGGATTGACAAGATACTTTGTAGGCCCTTAAAGAACTCATAGTCTGGAGGTGCGTCTGGGGAATAGTGACAGGCAAATGAACAAAGTAAAACATCTGTCTGGAAACTGTGAGAGCACAGAGAAGGGTGTAAGCAACCCTGCCTGGGGGAATCCCAGAGGAGGTGGCATGGGCCTCTTACCGCTCATCAGCCCCAACTCGTTTTCTTGGAGGTTGAATGAATACTTTCCTTGGGCAAGAATCACTTGCTCAAGCCAAAGTAAGCTTCCAGAGTGACCCTGGGTTGAAAACACTTCAATCTGGACTTAGTTCAGACCATTTTAGTTGGGGTGTTGGGTGACATGAGACTTTATGAACTTAAGAAGAAAGGTTTCTAGAGTTGGTTCAAAGAGAGGAATTTCCTCCTTTGGAAACCCTCATACACTTTAGCAACTATGCCACAAATAGTAAAAAACAGGAAGACTTCCAGACTGTTCTGAGGTATTAAAGGTATTTCTGATATCTTTCACTGGCCATAGGATGTGACTTTGAGATAATCAATGCCTGTTTCTAATGGCTGCCATGGTACTGAACAGACTGAATAAAGATGCTCATGTTCACAGCTCCATGGGGGTTCCTGGGGGTGGGGGGTGGGGGGTGGGGCAGGCACTGTGCTTATTCATCTTCGTATTCCAGCACTTGGCACAGAATATGCTATTCAATAGAAGTGTGGTAAATACTGAATAAATAAACAATTTCTATTAACAGTGAGTTGGTAATTCAAATCTCATTGCTGTATTCTAAGTGTATTGTACTTGTAGAAATCAACTTAGTGACTAATGATTTAGGTTATATAAACAGTATCCTATAATTATGTTTATGCTTGTTAGGACAAGTACAGTTTGTGTCTGCCCATTTAATCTGCTTTAGTACAATACACATTAGAAGTAAACTTGGAGAGAATTTCTGGTTAAAACAATTTTCTTACTGAGTTTTAGAATCTATTTTCCCAATGGAAACCAGAGAATGCAGCCAAAAAGGTTTCAGATCTCTTTTCTCTCTGTTTGCCAATTTTTATATTCTATTTGACAGAATTAAACTCTGAATCATGATTCCTCATTGTACACACATATAGGATTATTTCTCTTTGCTTACAATGTTGATGACCATTTAAAGAATGTAATGGCACACAGCATGTGCTACAGAAAATAAAACCTAGAGTTCTTAATGAGCAACCAGCAACCCACATAGAAGTGAACCAATGTTTTAAAATACACATTTGCAAATTGAACAACAAATTTATTGACCGCTTACAATGCACCTAGCATTGGAGTCGTTGCTATACATAATTTACTTAAGCCTCCTGTTGGCATTGAAGATCAGGATATGCCATCCCAAAATATGCCTTTTGACATAAGGATCATTTTGAACTAAAGGCAATTAAGAATCAGCAGAGACACAGAAGCATCGAACAGAATGTCAAACCTCAGAGAGAAGGCAAGAGAGGGAGCGGGGGAGGGGTAAGAAGAGTTCAACCAAAGGACTTGTATGCATGCATATAAGCATAACCAATGGACAGAGACAGTAGGGGGCGGTGAGGGCAGGTGCTGGGGGGAGGGGGGGAGTGGCCAGGGAGAGGTCAATGGGGGAAAAGGGAGACATATGTAATACTTTAAACCAGTGGTCAGCAAACTGCGGCTTGGCAAACCGCTGCTCGGGAGCCACATGCGGCTCTTTGGCCCCTTGAGCGTGGCTCTTCCACAAAATACCGGCTCTTCCACAAAATACCAACTTCTGCACATGGGCCACAAAGTTTCAATCGCACTGTACATGCGCGTCTGCACGTGGTATTTTGTGGAAGAGCCACCCTCAAGGGACCAAAGAACCGCATGTGGCTCTCGAGCCGCAGTTTGCCGAGCACAGCAAAAAATTTAAATTAAAAAAAAAGAAAGAATCAGCAGATATAGGAAGAGTCTCTGCCTTTCCTTCTCTGCCTAAAAGCAGGGCACATATTCCGCCCCCCTCTCCCCTCAACCCCCCTTCAGTATGGGCAAGAGGAGAGTGATCCTTATCACTAGAAACAGAGAGCCTGCACTGAGATGAGTTTGCATAAACAAATCTTACAAAGGTAACCCTTATCTTCCATGATTTCCCCCATATACAGGGGTGGGCAAAAGGAGGCTGACAGTTGTGAGTATGCAAAACAGTTTCTTGTATTATTTATTCATTTTCATTTACTTATTTATTTACCTACTTACCTACTTTTGTCCACCCCTGTGTTTTCTAGTCACTTCTCTACATCTTATCATCTCTTAAAGCTCAAATCTTTCCTTTGTTAAGAAGGATTTATAAGCTCCTGAGTCTGTTTCTTTGAGTTGCACTTCTTTTCTGTGAACCACCGTGTACGTAAAAATATCAATACATTTTTATACTTTTTCTCTTGTTCATATGTCTGTTGTAGGTTAAATTCATGATCCCTATTCACTGAACCTAAGAGGGCATAGGAAAAGTGTTTACTCCCCAACAGCAGTATTACCCCTCTGTTCTGTAACCAGGGAAAATGAGGCCGGTCTGGGGTAACGCCTCATGTCCTCCTAGGCCACTGCCTGGAGGGGGCACGGGAAACTCCCCCTGAGGCACAGCTCTGCTTTCTGACCACGCAATCTGCCCCGAAGAGCCCGTGTGGAAAACCTACCCCCCAGGGCAGCAGTGTCAGGAGAGAGCCTCAGCAGTTAGACATGATTCCTTTAGGAACATGCTGCTGTACGTAGGCATGATTTCTTCCACAGAATTACTTCACATTCTCTTTTTGTCAGGAACAAAATGTGAAACTCTGGTATTGTGAGGAAACACAGCACTCACCAAGGAATTTTTATTTTTGAGTCCTCACCCAAGGATATGTTTTACTGACTTTAGAGAGAGGGGGAGAGCGAGAGTGAGAGAGTAAGAGAGAGAGAGAGAGAAAGAAAGAGAGAGTGAAACATTAGTGTATGAGAGACACATTGATTGGTTGCATTTTCCCACCTCCACCAGGTATTGAACCCACAACCAAGGTATCTGCCCTGATCAGGAATCAGGGAATCAAACCAGCAACCTGTTGGTGCACAAGATGATGCTCCAACCAACTGAGCCACAATGGCAAGGGCTCACCAAGGAATTATTTTTAAATTCTTTTCACTGGGCAATTGTATTTCATGTGGTAAGGCCAGATGTTATTCAGTCTAATTTCTTATTTCTAAATATGACCAAATGAGGGATGTACCTATTTGTAAAGATTTAAGATTGAGAACTGAGGTTGAGAGGTTTTAAGCTATCCAAAGGGGTCAAGGCAACTATTAAATAATAAAAAAGGACTCCTGTTTTATATTTAAATTTTAGGCAAATTTTGTATTTTAGCCTAACATGTTTATTTTTAAAAAATGTATTACAAGTTTTGACCATATTATAATACATTCATGTGGTCAGAAATAAAAAAAAAGTCTAAACAGGTTAACATGAAATCTCTATGTCTCACCACTCTCCTCATCTCTCCACTTGCTATCCTCCTACTAAATAGGTCACAGAAAGTGTTAGTCACTGTCTACCCTTTCAGGGACATTTAGAGCATAACCGAGTAAATACAGTGCACGCACACGCACACGCACACGCACACGCACACGCACACGCACACACACACACACACACACATTCTTTAACCCCCCTCACAATATGTTTTATATTTTATTCTGCATCTTGCATTCCCCCCCACAGTTGCTTTGTATTCTGTTGTATATATACATACCAAAATTTATTGAACTGGTCCCCATTTGATGGACATTTAGTTCCTAATTTTTTTTGTTGGAACAAATAACCTTATACATACATTTTGTACACTTCCAAGCATTCTATAAGATAAATTCCCAGAACTTCAATTGCTAGGTCAAAGGGAGTATGTAAGCATTTATAATCTGACAGATATTGCCATATTTCATTTATTGGAAACGAGCCAATTTGCTCCTTATAAGCTACACAGAAATTCTATTTCTCCATGGCCTCAGCAACACAATGAGTTACCAACGTTTTTGAACTTGTGTTAATTTGATGGGTGAAAAACGGTATTTAAGTGCAATCTGAATTCTCATTTCTCTTACTATGAGTTAGATTGAATAGCTTTTCATTTAAGTAATTTGTAATTCCTTTTTTGTGACCTATTTTTAAAATATCCTTTGCCCATTTTTATTCTGCCTCAATTTTTCCTTTATTGATTTCTAGGAGCTTTTTACATAATTAATAAGTTTAGCACTTTGTGAGGAAGAAAGTTTGCTTGATTTTTCATTTTGCTTAAAGTGGGTTTTTTTGCCACTTAGAAAGTTTTTGACCTTTATATGTTTGAAGATATCAATTTTTAATTATATTGCTGTTTGATTTTAAGTCACCATTGGAAAGGCTTTTTTCACTTTGATATTATATAAAAATTCTTTCCATATCTTTTTGTTTATTCATGGCTTCATTCTTCAATTTATAATCATGCAGGGTGTAACATATCAGTCAAATTTTGTTTTCCCCCCAATTGCATTCAGTGGTTCCATTACCATTTGCTGATTAGTCCATCCCCACCGATATGCAATACCACCTTGGTCATATATAAAATTGCATCTATATCGAGGTCTATATCTGAACACTCTACTCAGTTACATTGGTCTGATTGTTTATTCAGGGACTAGTGCCACACCATTCTACTTAAGGTTTTATAATGTTATAAAATCTAGTGGGGGCTAGTACCCCATTATTGATCATTCTCAGAGTTTTCCAGACTATTCTTGCTTATCTATTTCTCTATGTTAACCTAATTAC
Organism: Myotis myotis; assembly: GCF_014108235.1. NCBI lineage: Eukaryota > Metazoa > Chordata > Mammalia > Chiroptera > Vespertilionidae > Myotis > Myotis myotis. Next base: position 14,238,416 of record NW_023416315.1, read on the forward strand.
TTGTCTAGTTAAAAAAATGGAGAGAGGGAAAGAGAGAGAGGGACTGCTCTCAAAACCTTTATTGATTGGGCTATATTTGAAAACAGACTTAGAGAGTGTTGACATCTTTATGAAGTTTGAATATTCCCATCTACATACAACATGGTGTGCTTGGTCATCTGTATAAATAACTATGTCTGTTCAAATATTACATAAAATTATTCCCCACCTCCAATCATTTAGCAAAATTGTGCTTCCAGGGAGAAACCACTACCGTCGCATTTCTGAATCATCTCTGAGGGTATGCAAACCTTCATTAGAAAAGTTCAAGTTCTAAGGGGTTGTATTTGATTAAAATGGAAAATATTTTCTCCTTACAATATAGTTGGTTCATAACATGAACCATGATCATTGAAACTACAGATTTAGCTGTGTCTTCCAAGTTGCTTAATGACCCTTCTCAACGTCCCCTCACCCATACACAGGGGTAGGCACTCAATGATCATTTTATAAAACATTGCTTCGCCCTGGCCTCAGTGATTGGACATTACAAAATCTGACACCTGTACCTAGAAGTTTAGAGTTGGGATTGAGAAAACAATTTTGTTTCTTTTGGTGGCTGGACCTGTTGGCAGCTAAGCTTGGCTCTATGTTTGAGGAGGAGAAAAAGCTGGCTTAGAGAAGATGGAAGCAGATGCACAGAGAATGAAATGAGAGCAAAGACAGGGATTGCAGAGAGGTCCCTGGCTTTAGCTCTTTCCAGGCTGCCTTCCTGTCTGTGGATTCTATTAAACATCTTTGTATCCTTGTAATAATTCAAGTTGCTTAAGAGAGCCAGAGTTGATTTTTGTTCCTAGCAACCGAAAGTAAATTAATACAGCCAGTCAATGCCTCCATGTAAAGTGCTCTATCTTAATTCCATAATAAAATGGAAAAAAACACCCTTTAAAACCTTCCAAATTGAGAAATGCTCTTAAATACCTAACGATAGCAACAACGAACACTTATTACATGCTTACCGCGTATTGAATTTGAGCACTTAAAACACTCTCTCGGTCAGTCCCCGCAACGAGCCCATCCTATTGTATAATGTGGACGCTGAGGCACGCGTATGCCAAGAAAACTGCCTGCTCACAGTTTTGAGAAAGTCAAGATTTAAACGCAGAACCTGAGGCACCACCTGTGAGCTACCCCGCCTCAAACCCTGATGCTGCCTCACAAGAAGCCGTGGGAAAGTTTAAGCAACTCACTGTCAAAGCTGGCCCACGCTTTCCCAGCTGGGGCTGCCACGCTTCCCTGGGCAGTTCTCCGATGGGAGAGTTGGGGCCGAAGAGTAGGCCTGCGTTTGAGAATTACCATGTACTTCCTGGAGAGGCAGTGCCCGCCGGCCCCTGGCTGGGTGGGAAGGCCCAGATTGGAATCTGGACACCAGGTACACTGTGCTCTGCTGGAGAGCTGCTTATTAGGAATTGGCTTACGTCTTGAGAAATGGGGCCAAATGAAACAGAAAACGGTTTCAAATGCCTGAACTTTAAATACAGAAATTCTGCCATGGGCGTAACTGTTCAATATTAGTAAGAGCTTTTCGGGTCTATATTTTCTTCCAAACAAATACGTGATTCCATTTTTCAGGTGTGTGCACCACATTTACCTTGAAATATAATGGAGTTGGTTGACAAAATAGGTTAGAAAAAAACGTTGAAAGACAAGCATGTTGCAAAAGAAGCCTTTGCCGTACCTTTGGGCCTTCTCACCCTCCGACAGTCACCTCTGCCGAGCACGATAGGCCGAGGGGTGTTTCTGGGCCGCAGCTCTTGCTTCAAACACGAATTCCATTCACTAAGGTCTGGATTATACGCACACCATGCACCGTGTCCCAGTTTTGCTCGTAATTCATTTTTTGGGCCCTGCTTTCCTTTTTGAAAAGAAGAGTAACCGGGGTTGCTCTGCAGGTATGGAAGCAGCAAAGCACAGGCTGTGTGCGCATGGGCAAGGCCATAGGGAGAATCTAGATCCAATGGGAAAACCTGGGTGACTGCCTCTTTGTTATGGTGCGAACCATCTTATAGCGAGATCAGAGCTGAGACAAGGTCTTGTGGAGGGAAGGTGGGTAGGCAGGGGGGTGGAGAGGAGTGGGTGATGGACAAGAGACCCAGGTGAGTGGTTTCCAACACTCACTACATATCAAAACCTTGTGGGAGCTTTTAAAAACCATCAATACCCAGAGTTTTTGTTTTGTTTTGTTTCGTTTCGTTTTATTGATCTGCCATGGAGCTTGGGCCTCTATAATTTAAAAGCTCCTCCAGGTGATTCTTATGCAGCCAGGGCTGGGAAACCACGGTGATAGATGATAGACACGTGGGAGGTAGGGAAGGGGGAGAGGGAATGTCCCAGAGGGAGCAGCAGGCACTGGGAGGGAGGGGAGGCTGCCCCAGGCCTTTCTCACAGCTCTGACCTGGGCTGCCACGGCTAAGGATAAAGCCATTACTTCTGCTGGAGGTCACACACTATCAGATATCAAGGACCCTTTCTACCAAAATAACTCAGTCTTGGTCACCATAAAGTGCCCAGCTTGGCAAAAGAAGAAAATGCTACTAATCCAGTTTTATTACAACTGATTCTAGACGTTGCTTTCTCAAGAGTGGGCATAGGCACTGTGAATCAATCCATGCTTTTTCTTGTGTGTCAGCTTTCTTATAATCACCCAATACTATTTTATGCCATTGTTACAGGCAGTGTGTAAAAAAGAGGTTCCTTGGAAACTGATGGGTTAAGGAAAGTCAGTAAGGAACTCTCACAGTGTTGGCAGGGTGAGCGTGGGTTGGTGTTTCAACAAGAGTTCTTCTGGATGAGAGGATGTGGAAAGTGCACGAAGCTTGCATCCACAGCCACAGAACTGATCATTCTACAGACAGGTCTCCGAGTCTCTCAGAACAGCTGAGAAACTGCCGTTGTAATTTATGACTGCATCAGTGAAACATTTCTCTGGTGAGAAAGGAGGACCTTGGTAATTAGTGTTTTGATTATTCTGTAAAATCAATACGTTATTTTGACTACTATTAATTAAACACTGGGAAATGTTTTATCAGTGGCTACAGTCTCCTAGTAGAGAACCAGTAGCTGACATCCATTAATGACCCTGGGATTTGAACTATGTTCACGTATAGGGGCTCATTAATGGACTTCTCAGAATTTCTCATGGATAAGATCACAGTTCCATAGCCAGCCAAAAAAATCTTACAATTCTTTCCACAAAGGGTGGAGAGTTCCGTTGTGAATGGGCTGTGCGCTGCATTGAGGAAGCTGTTCACTGAAGATTAAACCCCCAGCCCCAGCCCCTGCCCAATAGATTTTGCTCAGGTGGCTTAAATTTAAACAAAAACAGTAGTTTTTAGCCTTGGTTGCCCATGAGAATCATCTGGGAAGCTTTTAAAAGGCCCAGGCTGTGACCCAGGCCCAGTAATTGAATAGCTCTGGGGATGGGGCCTGGGAATCAATAGTTTGTAAAGCTCTCCAGGTGATTCCAGTGCGCAATCAAGATTAAGCACTGCTTACCTCCAGCTCTCCACAGGGCATTCAGTTCCTCCTACTGCTCTAGCTTTACCCTGGAGACTGCAGAATAAACGTACACTCACCTAGGAACGTTTCAAGAAAATCCATACAAAAGAATCATAACGGACAGGATAATAATGTATACAGAATGTATATGATTCCACCTATAACAGAGCATAACAACAACACATAATATTATGGGTTGTCTCAATCAATCATAAGAGAAACTATATGAAGTAAAAACGTTACAAATAAGAAAACGGAGGCTACAGAGGCTGCAGGAGTCTGCAGGAAGGCTAAGAGAAGCTATCATGGATGTTCCTTTTTTATTTCCTTCACAGGAACAGAGAAGGGAGTCAGAAAGAAATGAGGCCAGGGGAGTTGCTCGCCTGCAGACAGAGCCAGATGAAGCCAAGGCTCTACCACAGAAGAGATTTATGGGTAAATGCTTCCCTGATGAGCCAGTTGTATCTGAAGTTCAGACTTCAGATCCTGCGACATTCATGCCCCTTCTGGAAGCTGTTTTTTGGGAACATATCTAAGACAAAAGAACTAATAAGTCATGAACTAAACACACCCTTAGCTAAATATCACTGAAGTGAGGTTAAAAAGGAGATAAGCTTTTAACTTCATAGAACTGGAGAAAAATACAGAGGAAAATCACTGTGTGTTATATAAGATTTTAAAAACAAGAGCTTAAGAGGCAGGTGCCAGGTGATAGTTGGGTAATCCTGTAGCATTCAGAATGCCAGCTGGTAAAGGGGAGACCGTCAGTGCCGAGACTCCCACCAGATGTCACAATCAGGTCTGGCAGCAGATGGGAACATGCTGCTCTCCAATCCTCTCCTGTCACGCCCCACATGGGAGAGTGGAGGCCCAGGTTACGGGAAAGGATGTGGGAGGGGGGTAAAAAGTGGCTTTTCTTTCCACACGGAGGGAAACAAACCCTCTACCTATGACTAACAAGGAGAAAGAAGAGAGAAATTTCATAAGTGAGAGGCTTTCTTTTGTGAAGATGAGATGTACTAGGCTCTGGAAATTACAGGGGGGAGTAAAATGAAACTTTGCAGTTGGAAACATCCTTACTTATGTTTGTTCTATAGCATATTTTGTCTACCATATGTTCTTTACCATATTTTATACCATGGTCTCTATCCTAGATTACTCTAGGGGAGGAATAGAAAATCAATTTGTGAAATTAAAGTTATGGGCCAGTAGAAAAATCTCCGTGTGAAGCAATTTAAATATTGCTTCCAAGCAATCTTTAAGAGCAATAACCAAAATATTTATTATTTGTAGAGTCTATGTTATGTCTGGTTATCAAATTTTGGCTGTTTCTCATTATTTATGTATTACTTTAAAAACACTGTTTAATGTAATAAGGTGCAGATAAACTGATACCTATCATGTTCATGAGGAAGTCTTTTTAAAAATATTTTTACTGATTTTTAAAGAGAGAAACATCGATGTGAGAGCGAAGCATCACTTGGCTGCCTCCTGCATGCCCCCGCACAGGGATCCAGCCTGAAACCCGTGCCCTGACTGGAATCGAACCAATAACCTTTAGGTGCACTGGATGACACCCAACTAACGGAGCCACACCTGACAGGGCCCAGGAAGTCTTTTTTAAAAAAAATGTAAATAATAGAAAAGCTCTGATAATCACAGTATTGCATGTTAATTATGTCTCAATAAAAAAAAAAGTGCATCATTGAAAATAAGAAAAAGTTCTGTTAGAAGCCAATCCTCTGAGGATATGAACGAATAGTTGTAAATATTTTAACATTGGGATTTTATAATTTCTCCCATTTATTTCTCCTTTAATATAAAGCTTTCTTCACTTAATTTAAGGTTTTTGTCACTAAAACCATGGTACATCCACAAAAAGGAGTGATTTAGCCACCAGAGAAACCATTTCATATTTTACTTAAAGGAAACTGTTAAGAAAGAGAAGTAACTTGGATACTACCTGTTCTCCAGAATAAACCAGTTCTGATTCCTAAGTTTACCTTGTGAAAGAAAAAGAGCAAAATAAAGTAGGTATTGTCAAGAGAGAAATCTAAAACGGAACTATGAGGCCTCTGAGAAGTTGAGCTAACACTCCGCCTTCATGTGAAACTGAAATTTTGAATTGGGCTATACCAAATGACTAGATCCTAATACAGATCCTGGAACTGGCTCTGCATCACTGAGCACAGTATTAAAAAAATAACATCTTCACCTAGCAATAGAAATAAGCAATTAATCATGTTTTGCATAGTTAAGTCTGCTCACCAGCACCAATCACAGTTCTTTGTGTAATCCCCTTGGAAGCTCCCCTTTTTCTTTTTTTATTTTTCTTCTTCAATTTTTTATTGTTTAAAGTATTACAAATAGTAGTACATATGTCTCCTTCCCACCCCCCTCCACTAACCTCCCCCCAGCCTCCCCCACCCCTTGGCACATGCCCTCACACCCCCTCCCCAGTGTTTATGCCCATTGGTTATGCTTATATGCATGCATACAAGTCCATTGGTTGATCTCTTAAGCTCCCCTTTTTCTGTTTTTATTAACTCTGTCTCTTTCCCCCTCAGAGTTGGAGTTTCTACTCAAATCCGTGCCTCCAAAATTGCAATTCCTAAAAGACCCTCAAATAAAGCTTTTGTTTGCCTTGCAGTTCTCTGTCAAAATTGATTGACAACCTCAAATGAAAATGGAACAAATGAAGGCTACTTACTGAGAGATAATTATTCCATGAGCGATCAGCCAGATCCTCCTTTATAACAAAATTATCCTCTCTACATAATTTATTGAGCATGTTATATTTTCCACGGTGCATTAAGGGAAGGAGTAGCATGGTCCATTCAAGTGAAGCTAATTTAACTCATTGGTTGATGATGTAAAGTCTGATATTGTCACCGTTCTCTATCATGTGCATTGCTGGTGACCAAAAGTAACACATGGTTTAATTTGACATTCAAACTTTTACTACTTTTGATTCTGTTCAAGTTATTTGGCATCCAACTTGGGAACAAGATAGACGGACTCAGAAATAATGTGGTACCAAAACACAGTTGACATACTCTGACTTATTTCCTGTCCTACTTTCAACCTAGTTTGCCTTACTTCTTGCTTCCCTACCCACAGGATATGTTCTCTTGGGAAAAGTAATCAGGTCTTTTATATGAGCCTACCTTAGGAAGTATCATATAAGGGGTAAATAAATATGCATATAAAATCATGTACTATGGTTCAAAACCAAACATAAATATTTTTTCATTCAGTGTTTTAGATTATCTGGGCAACTGCTTCCCCCATTTGCAGGATTAATCAAGAGTTAACTATTAAGTGCTTAAGATAATTGTTCAAATTTTCATTATTTAGGACATACTTTTCTTTGGAATTCATATCTATACTGCTCCTTATAAATGTACAATTCTTAAGAACTCTGTTTCTTTATAAAGCCCCATGTCATTTATAAATGGCAAGTTCTCCAACTATGCTGGAGAGGAGAGAGGAGAGACTGCATGACAGATGCTGGTGCCGGACATTATGAATGAGGCTCATTGGCCATCAGCCTATTTATAATCTAAAATATTTTCCCCAACACCTTAAAACTGCAAAAATATCATAGAATAAGGAGTTCTGACATATGGAAAATTCAAGTATATTTCCAAATGTACAGTTTTGAGTAATTATTTTATGTCAGTGGTTTTATATGTATTAATTAAAATGACAACCCACATGAACTTGGCTTATAGATAAGTAAATTTTAATCACTGATATGTGTGTGGTTCTTGGTCTCCTTCCAAGAGCCAAATGACAGTTTCCATTGCACTGCTTGAAAAACATTCCATCCCATCCTCAAATATTGCCTTGTATATGAAATGAGAATTTTATACACTTTTCAAATAAATCAAATATTACTTTAATAAATATATTACATGTACAAATACTTTAAAAAGTCAAACAGTACTCCAAGTCTTATAATAAAAAATAGCAGCTTTTGTATCCTGCCTTATCTTTTCCCTACACCTCAAAGGTTGGAGCTATTTCTTTTGGCATTAACTTCTGTATTTCTAAGTAATATACATCTTCTGCTACTTCAATGCATTTGTTTTAGACACTCATCAGTAAAAAGGTTTAATTTTCTTTATGACAAGTGAATATTCTTCCTTTCCTCCTAATATAATTATACTTCCAATTTGGTTAGGTCCATACATATTCAGTGCTTTCATTACAATGAGTATATAAGGATTATTCACTGCTGAGTCAGAAAGTTGATATGATGCCATTTCCCTTCTTGAATTACATTTTATTGTTCCTAGAGTTAATAACTGACTTTTTAATGCACTCATTTTTTTTGAACATCTGATTAAGTCTTCCCCACAACCTCCAACAGCTCTATAAAATGCCTCTCATATAAATGACAAATATATGGTGAAGGAAGATAATTTGATGTAGGGTGATGGGCACACAATGCAACATACAGATGCTGTCTCATAGAAATGTACACGTGAAACCTAAGTGACCCTGTTAATCAATGTCACCCCAATAAATTTGATAAAATAAAAATAGATAAATTAAATAAAATGTCTCTCAGTATGAAATTCTACAGGGTCACACTTGTCCTTTAATGTATTGGTCTGTTTCTCCCCCGGAGACATGCCTCCTAGGTCCTCTGGTTTTCTGCTCCAGCCTTGACTGGCTGTGCTGGCCTGGAACAGAGCTGCCAGGCTGGGCCTTCTTTTCACTCTCACACTGGAGGCTTCCTTCATCTCTTTCCTGTATTGGATCTCCACTTGTCTTCTTCTCTTGGTTCACTCCTTGGTTTTGTGACTTCCTGAGTAATGGTGCACTTAAGTAAAATTTTTTTTTCTGTGCTTGCATGACTGAGAAGGCATTTTTCTACCTTCCTGTTTATGTTAGTCTGGCTGGATACAGAATTATCAGTTAAAGACAACGTATTTTCTTTTAATAGTTTGAAGTCATTGATCTATTGTCTTCCAAGTTCCAATGTTTCTATTAAGAACTCCAATACTCTTTAAAAAAATTATTTTCTCATTTCAGAGAGGAAGGAAGAAGGAGATAGAAACATCAATGAGAGAGAATCATTGATCAGCTGCCTCCTGCATGCCCCACATGGGGGATTGAGCCTGCAACCCAGGCATATGCCCAGACTGGGAATCGAACCATGACCTCCTGATTTATAGATCGATGCTCAACCACTGAGCCATGCCAGCTGGGCCCAATACTCTTTTATTCCTTTACCTTTAAATTTTGTCCATTTGTTCTCTCCAGAGTAGCTTTTTGGCACCTTCTTTTTCTCCCTGGTGTTCTAAAATTTCATTATGATGTATTTTGGATTATATCTTTCTTCATTCATTATCTGAGTACTTGGTAGCCTTTTCAAACTAGAAATTAATATCACCCTGTCTTAGGAAATTCTCTTTTATTTCTTTAAAAATATCTTCCTCGCTCTCTTTTAAGTTCTCTCTTTGTATAATTTCTATCAGGTGGATGTTGGGCATTCTAGACTGATACTCTATTTTCTTACCTCTTCCACCCCCATATTGTCTGTCCCTTTTATGTTCTATATTCTGGGAGATGCTTACTTGAAAAAATTATTTGGCTAGACAATTTTAAATATTCAAGTGTTCTTCCTTAATCTTTATTGTTCCCTTAAAAAACACATAGCATAGTATTATTGTTGTGTGCTTCTTTTAGCTTTTTGAGCATTTGAATTATAATTTTTTTGAGATTTGATTTTGTTCTATCCTATTTCTGTTTCCCCATGGGCTCTGCTTTTTGTTTATTTGTTTTAGTTTCTGAATCTCATGTTGGAGTCTCCAAATATCACATGATCATTTTCTATCTATCCATTTACAGTGGGGCCTTGACTTATGAGTTTAATTCGTTCCGAGACCAAGCTCGTTAAGGAGCTTGTTAACTCCAATTACTCTATCAACTCAATGCAAAAAATTGGCCGAGAGACAGCTGGTATCTCAAAAAACTCATTAGTTGGGACACTCATAAGTCAAGGTCCCACTGTATATTAAAGAGTGAGGCACAAAAAGATGCTTTGAAGTTCTCTGTGTATAGGTAGGAAGGTGTACTAAAGGGCTTACTGTAGGGCAACTAAATGTCCAGCTGGCATTTGTGGAAAGAATATCCAGATTTCAGGACCTGTAGTTCTTTGATGTAGTTCAGTTTCTTCAGAGAAGAAACCTACAATCTTCTGCTTAGGAGGTAGGATTCTGGATACGAGCATACTGGAGTGGGGAAGGGAAGAAGACAGTGAGAGTCTCACTGTTCACCCCGCAGAGTTTCACTTAATTGCCCTATTTAAAGCCCAATCCTCTTTCTTCCTTGGTTCCTGGTGTCCCCTAGTCATTTTTTTTTCAGGGCATAAAACTTCATTTTCTATGGAAGTGGGGGTAGATCTGTCTCTTGATTACCCAGGGTGGAGGTAAAATTCTGAGAGGTTCTATCTAGTCCTTACATAGTCTTTCAAATACCCTTTCCTCTTTTCAGCCACAGCCTTTCTTCTCCTGTGGTGCTCAATGTCTCCAATTTCTAAGGCTCTTTAAAAGTTCCACAAAAGAGAACTTTACTTTGCTTGGTATCTCCCTTACCTGTGGTATATAGGATCAACTCCACTCGTTGGATAAGTTATTTACCATCCTCCTATTTGCTTTCGCTTTCCATGTATTATGATTTGGGATGGTATGTACCTCTTTGTTCAATTCAAGAGGAAGTTTGTGCTTTTGCTTTTGTTCTCTCTGTTGCCTTCGCTTGGTGTGTGTGTGTGTGTGTGTTTTGAGAGAAGGGACATAAGTTATAGGATAAAAAGATCAGAGCATACACTTACTCAAATAGTCTGTATGCATGTGTCAAAACAGCTGTTCAACTCATTGAATAGAATGCTAGTCTAATAGGTTGTTTGCTCATTTTATATGGACTCACAAAAATATTGATAAAGTATTTTCTCAGGCAATATGGTATAGCTGAAAAGAGCATAAGTCTGAGGTTTGAAGGACGTGGGTTTGAATCTGAGCTGGTTTTCCTAGCTTTCTCATCTTGGAAACTTACTTAACCTCTTTCACCTTAATTTCTCTATATTATTACTAAAGTGAGAGTTGTAGTAACGATTAAGTGAATATGTGTAAAGTTTTTGGCATAGTGCCTGGCACTCTCCAGGTTAATAGTTTAAAAATCCTGAAGACATAGCTCCATGGACTGAATTGTGTCCTCAACCCCCCAACCCCCAACAAAATTCACATGCTGAATTCCTAGTCCCCAATGAGACTGTATTTAGAGATAGGGCCTGTGAGGAGGTGATAACTGTTAAATGAGGTAACAGGGGGGCACCCTAATCCAATAGGGCTGGCGCCTCTATAAGAAGAGGAAAGACACCGGAACTCTATCTCCACCATGTAAGGACACACACACAGAGTAAAGGCTATTTACAAGCCAGGAAGAGAACCCTAACCAGGACCTAAATCTGACCATATTGACATCTTGATCTCACACTTCCAGGCCCCAGAACTGAGGAAATAAATTTCTGTTGTTTGACTACCCAGTCTATGGTATTTGTTATGGCAGCTTGAGCTGACCTAGTGACCACATATTTTGTGAAAAAATGTTTATCAGCTGTTAGACATACCTACTGCAGAAAATGAAGACATCAATGAGGACACACAGATATTTCTTATATATTGTTATACAAGTTTAGGATGATCATGGTGCTTAACCAGTGCCATATTAGAATCACTGAACTATGTAAGTGAGTAGCATGGGTGGTTGACACTACCAAAGTAGTCTTTATATCCAACACCAGCTGTTGGGTGTCACAAGTGGGCTGGACCTACAAGGTTGGTGCCAGAGAAATGGGTGGAAGGTAGGTAGGGAGAAAAATATAGATACCCCATATTGAAATAAGTCAGCTTAATGTTGACAACTTTAGCAATAACTTTAATAAAGATGAATATGTACAGATGGCAAATTCTTCCCAAGTGAGAACTTTTACATTTAGGAAAAATTAAAAAGACAAATAGCCTCCACTAATGCAATTATGTAACATAATAACAAATTATTCATATTGAAAAATGATCCCTCATTACCATATTATAATGAACATGTGGTTACTCATAACATCAAGCTTTATGAAAAAAGCTCTAAAAGACAGTAATCTTAAGTGGTTCTATCCTCATACAAACAGTGTTATTCCTGGTTCATTTTGGCTGTAACATTTAGCCAAACTGATGAGGCATAGAGGCCACTTGTCATTGCTCTATGGAAAGGCCACAGGTAGGCTGCTATTTTTCTTTTTAAATGATTTCTTATTTTTCAATTACAGTTGATATACAATATTATATTAGTGTTAGGTGTACAACCCTGTGATTAGACATTTATATAACTTTCTAAGTGATCTCTCTGATAAATCTAGTATCCATCTGACACCATACATAGTGATTAGAATATTATTGATTACATTTCCTATACTGTACTTTATATCCTCGTGACCATTCTGGAACAACCACTCTGAACTTCTAAATTCCTTTACCCTTTAAACCCATTCCCCCAACCCCCCTCCCATCTAGCAACCATCAATATGTTCTCTGCATTTATGGATCTGTTCCTGTTCTGCTTGTTCATTTATTTTGTTTCTTAGAGTCTACATATAAGTGAAGTCATTGGCATCTGTCTTTCTCTATCTGACTTCCTTCACTCAGCACAATACTCTCTAGGTCCATCCATCTTGTTGCAGATGGCAAGATTGCATTATTTTTTATGGCTGAGTCATAGTCCATTGTATATAGACACCACTTCTTTATCCATTCACGATGGACACTTAGGAGGCTCCTACATCTTGGCTATTTGAAAACAATAGTGCAATAAACATATGAACGCATATGTCTTTCGACTTAATTGTTTTGAGTTTTATTTTTATAAATACCCAGAAATGGAATTGTTGTATCCTTCTTTATCTCTTCCTATAGCCTTTGTTTTAAAGACTATTTTGTTTAGTATAAATATGGCTACACCAGTTTTTTTGTTTGTTTGTCTCCATTTACATGAAATCTGTTTTTCCATCCCTTTACTTTCAATCAGTGTGTGTCTTTCGATTTGAAGTGAGTCTCTTGCAGACAGCATATATAATGATCTTGTTTTGTTATCAATTCAGCCACCTATGTCTTTTGATTGGAGATTTAATCCATTTGCATTTAAAGTAATTGATGATAGATATGCATTTACTGCCATTTTATTATTCATATGTATATTTTTATTTTTCCCCCTCTTCTTAAAGAAGACCCTTTAACATTTCTTGTAATACTGGTTTGGTGGTTATGAACTCCTTTAGCTTTTTCTTGTCTGGGAATTTCTTTATCTGTCCTTCAATTCTAAATGATAGCTTTGCTGAGTAGAGTAATCTTGGTTGTAGGTCCTTGCTTTTCATTACTTAGAATATTTTGTGCCAATCCCTTCAAAGGCCTGCAAAGTATCTGTTGAGAAATCAAGTGGCAATTTTGTGGGAACTCCTTTGTAGGTAACTAACTGCTTTTTTTCTTGTGGCTTTTAAGATTCTCTCTTTGTATTTTATCTTTGCTATTTTAATTATGATGTGTCTTGGTGTGGGCCTCTTTGTGTGCATCTTGTTTGGGTCTCTCTGCACTTCCTGACTTGTGTGTCTTTTTCTTTCATCAAGTTAGAGAACTTTTCTGTTATTATTTCTTCAAATAAGTGTTCAATTCCTTGCTCTCACTTCTCCCTCCATCACCCCCATGATGTGAATATTGGTATGATTGAAGTTGTCACAGAGGCTCCTTAAACTATCTTCATATTTTGGAATTCTTTTTTCTTTTTGCTGTTCTGATTGGATGTTTTCTGCTTCTGAATATTCCAAATCACTGATTTGATCTTCTGTTTTATCCAGTCTACTGTTGATTTCCTATAATGTATTCTTCATTTTAGTTATTGTGTTCTTCATCTCTGACCGGTTCTTTTTTATATTTCAATATCCTTTTTTATGTTTCCCATCTCTTTTTTGTTAGTTTTTTTTTTGTTAATCCTCAAATGAGGATATTTTTCCATTAATCCATTGATTTTTTAGAGAGTGAAAGGGAGGGGGAGAGACACAGAGAGAGAAACATCAATGTAATAGAGACACACTGATTGCTTGCCTCCCACATCCATCCTGGCCAGGGCTGGGGATGGAGCCCACAACTGAGGTACGTGCCCTTGACCAGAATTGAACTCAAGATCCTTCAGTCAATGGGCTGACACTCTATCTACTGAGCCAAACCAACTATGGCTGTTTTCTATCTCTTTATTGAAGTTCTCACTAAGATCATTGAGCATCCTTATAACCTGTGTTTTGAGTTCTGCATTAGGTAGATTGCTTGTTTCCATCTTTAGTTTTTTTTTTCCTCTGGAGTTTTGTTCTGTTCTTTGATTTGGGACACATTTCTTTGTCTTCTCATTTTGGCTGTCTCCTGATGTTTGTGTCTATGTATTAGGTAGAGTGGCCTTATGTAGCAGGTGTCCTGTAGGGCCCATTGGTGCAGCCTTCATGCTCACCTGAGCCGAGTGCTCCAGGTGGACCCTACCCCTTTGTGTGGACTGTGTGCACTCTCCTACTGTAGTTTAGCATTAATTGCTGTTGGCATGTCAATTGGAGGTATTTTATCCCAGGCCAATAACCAACAGTGGAGGATCTGCTGTGCAAGGGCCAACCACATGTAGCAGGACTCTTTTCAGTGGGGATCTGGTGTCCACTGAATCCACCCCTTGAGTGTGTCACTCATGGAGGTGGTTGATAGTTCTCTAGCATAGTGTGAAACTGTTCACCAGGTATGCTGTCTCTGAGGCCTTCCAGGATGTGCAGGCCAAGGTCAGCCTCCACCTGAGCCCTGCCCAGGGTCACCCAGCATGAGCTACAAAGAGATCTTCATATGGCTGCTACTTGTGCTGGGCTTAGATGTGCCAGGGAGAGTCCAAGCTGTAAACCAAGGCTGGCTGCTGCTAGTGCTGAGCCTGGGGCCACTTAGCAGGAGGCATGGGGTATGCAGAAGCCTAATGCTGCTTGTTAGAGAGATTTTAGGAAAGTCTGCAGCATGAACCAAGACAGCCATTTGTATAGAAAGCCATTGGAACAGCTTGGGTAGGCCTAAAATTTGGGTGAGGTGGGGTCTCAGGCAATCACCAGAGTGGGGCTAACAGTGTTAGGTTGATGGAGACTCAGGTCTGGTGATAGCCTATAGGCTCTGTGAGGGGAGGGCTCAGCAAAGAAACAATGGCCTCTGCTAGCACTTATGTTGGAGAGGAGACTACTCCTTCAGCCCTCACCACAATGCCAGACAATTCAGTTGCTCCCCGTATGTCTCTGACACTTTGTGTGGTGCTGCCCCAGTGCTAGAACGCTGAGTGACTGAGGTCTAGTTAATCCGTGTGTGGGTCCTTTAAAAGGAAGCCCTGGGACTCCAGAACCCTCTGTGTCACCCAGCCACAGTACTGGTTTTTACAACCAGAGTTATGGTAACTTCTTTTCTTGGCACTGGATCCCTTGGCTCGGGGCCCTAATGTGGGAATGAGGCAGCTCTTTCCTCAGGGGGACCTCCGTAGCTGAAATATCCCTTCCAATTTTAACCAGCAATTGTGGGGGTGGAGCCAGCTTGTTTTGCTTCTCTATACCTCCTACCGGTCTCAGTGTGGCTTCTGCTTTATATCCTTAGTTGTAGGATTTCAGGCGGTTCTGAATGATGGTTGGTCTCTAGTTTAGTTGCAATGTTAATGTTGTTGCTGGAGTATGCAAGTACAGCATTTACCTATGTGGCCATCTTGACCAGACACCACATGTGGGCTCATTTATTTCCAAATTATGGTTGGTTTTAGAAACAAGCAATATGCCTGTCATAAGAAAGGTGCTCATTTATCATTGGTGGACTGGAATGAATGTTCTTTCCCTAGAAAGTTGTAACTGTTTAATACAATCTAGGAACTTGGAATGAAAGACAAATCACTAAATTATGCTTCTAAATGTTTAACTACCACTCAAGATTGACTGATGTTTCCAGAGAGTATCTGACATTGAGAAACTGAATAACTTTCAAGAGACCAAAATAGAAGCACTAGCCTGGGTTAGGAAGGTTTCAAAAGCCTCTCACAGCACTAAATATTGCCTCTAGTCGTCGTCATCATCATCATCATCATCATCATCATCATCATCCTTTGTACTTACTGAGAAGCACTTATCAGAGGTACTCAAAGCATTATTGAGACTATCCAATTAGTTGTATAATATTCATAGTTTCCATATCTATACCCCTATCATTTAACCTCTGTGTTGGTGTCCTGCATTGTATATAACCATAAGTTAATTTAAAAGGTTTGTCTGTACGGAAAACTAGAGGGGTTGAATCAAGTTTCTGAGAAAACATTGATAAAATAGTCATTGTTTTCCTTGTAAAATGCAATTAAGTTATTTCATAATAGTTATATATTAGAAATTGCTTCACATTATAGGACTGTAATAACCTTTATGCTAAGAATTCATATAACAGTTTAAAATGAACCATCAAGTCCTTTCCTTTTATTATAATAATACTGTCTATACCTTGAAAAGCATACTCCAGCAATGGTATTGGTAATGGTACAATGCAAGTTAATTATGTTCAGGAATTTAAGTATTTGGGTCTCTAGGACTGGGATGTTATTCATTGGTTTTTTCATCAAAGAGATGTTGGTCATCAGGCACAAATAACTTAGAGGATGAGTTAAATACAATGTTTGAGCCTGTCTCTTTGAAGGAATATTAGGATAAGCAGGACTACCATGACCTGTTCATAGAAGCTTATAAAGAACCAGAAGAAGAAGGAAAGTCCTTCTTAGATTGGATCTCAGGTTCTGTCCCATAACTTAGTCCTGATGGTCCCTCTTCTGCCTTCTGGGACGATCATGACTAAGTTTAAATTATCTTCCAATATGAAAGCACTTATAAAGGTTGTAACCGGGTCTTGTCTATGCCTTCCTTTTTTTCAGGCTAAAATCCTCAGGTCCTTTCATCATTCTCAGTCTCTTCGTCATACTATTTTGGAAGTGCGGGAGTACTTCACTGTCTTTCTTTAAAAGGAGGTGCCTGGAACTGAAAGAAATATGTAGCCATAGCAAAAGCTGAGCAGATAAAAACTAGGTCAATGTATCTATTGTTCTGAACCCTACTAATGCATCCTAAGATTGCATTTGTGGTTTTTTAGGGGTCACATGAAATTATGGTCATAGTGTATTTACAGCAAACTAATGCCTTCTTCCTCCCAACTTTTTCACAAAAAATGATAAACCCATTCTTTCTCCATTCTTTGTATGTAGAGATGATTGATAGTCTTCCTATATAATAAAAGGGTAATATGCAAATTAACCCTAATGGTAGAACGACTGCTGGACCAGTCACTATGAGGCGCAATGACGATCTCTTGGTCCCTTCCCCTGGCTGTCAGGCACCGATCACCCAATGGTAAACGGGGAACAGGGGTGGGTGCCGGCGGGGGGCAGGGCCGGCTGCGGGCAGCTGGGAGGATGGCCCTGATTGCAGGCCAGGCTTAGGGACAGTACCAGTGCATGAATTTCGTGTGCCGGGCCTCTAGTATAGAATATAAGCATGTTAGTTTAGACTACTGATTCTCAATCATGGGTCAAGCTTCTTCTAAGGCTCAATCAAGATCTCTGGAAAAGGTGAAGTTGGGTGGGTGGGTAGTACACTAGTGACTAGTTTAAAAAGCATGTTCAATATGGTTTAAAAGAGCATATTGGCAAACTCTCAAGAAATGAGAAGTCAAGGTGTCCCAGTCATTCATTAATTTATTACCTGAGTTACAAATCATACTTCATCACCTGCTCTGCAAAAATTGAGACAGAGCCTTTGTCAGCTAGTATGTTGTGAAGCTTTATCAGCTAAGGGTGTTGCAGAGATATTGTAGGAGATGAGATACCTCCTGTAAACAGCTTTTTCTGGCACCCCAGGGTAGATTTCCAGCAAGTTCAGCTACTGTGGCACCACCATAACTTTCTGCCATCCAGTGAGTCACTGCTCTTCCTACTCAATCCTGAGGTTGGGATGGGGGAAGCCTCTTTTCTTGGACACTCCAAGCTCTAAGGATAGTGGCTATTCCTTATATATGATTTTCTTTTCTTCTTTAGAGCTCTTTACTTTTTCATTAGCCAGTCTCTTATTGTTTCAATGCCCCCTGTTATAAATAGTAATTCTTTATATTTAACTCTCCCTGTTCAAGTTACTATGTGGTTTTTCTCTCCTAGTTGTACCTTGACTGTCCACAAGGGCCCCGTGAAAGAACTGGCTCCAACTGTGAAAGATCAGGTAGGTAACTAACTCCACAGTGTCTGCAAATGTAAAATGAAACAGTGGAGCAACGCCTGCCTTGCATCATCTGGTGCTGAGTTACTAGAGTCACCTCCTGTGCACGGTGTTCCTGGCCTCCCATTGATGCTCTCCATCTTAGAAATCTCAGTTTCCATCTTCCTCCTGCCAACACTCTTTACCCAGACAAATCTGCATGCTGCCCTCCACAAGGCCACCTCTATTCTCACAATCACCCATGCCTTTTCCACATGTGATTACCTCTCTCTTGAATGCTTGTTTTCCTCTTCTGAACAGGTCCTACCATCTGGCTTAATATTCAATTCCTCTAAAAAATCTTTCTAGATGAGCCTTATCACATACTATTTGCTCATTTGTCCTGTATCTGCCCTTGGCACTTCTGTGACTTTGGTGTACACATGCAATATAAAACATGCATTTTAAATGTTTGAAAATCCTTTTATAAGTCAGTTGTGACTCTGAGAGTAAATCACCAACTCCTCAAAAGCAGGGACCTTGTCTTTCATTTCTCCCATATGTCGTCCTGGAGGGACCTGGCATTATGTTCACAGGAGGCTTCCTACTTAGCTGGAGCTAACTGAATCACTAGGGACAGCTAGGCTTCAGTTCTTTGTCAGTCATCTGACAAATGATGTGCTGACAACTGCTGCAGGAAAATAAAAATGCACAAAGACATATCCATACCCTTGAGGCATAAGTGACATTAAAAATGCACATGGTGTGGTTTATACATTTTCTACTTAAGAGTAGTGGATAGAGTGAACCCCATCAAGGTGGTATCAACACCGTGTCAAGGTGAAGAATTAGCTAAAGGTTACAGAGTAGTGACCATGTTTAAGTATTAATATGTCTGGGACACAGGCTGGCTATAGTCACTATAGGTAGTTTCTTTTTAAATTTATTATTATTATTTTTAATCCTCAGTTGAGGACATTTTTTCATGATTTTTTAGAGAGATTGGAAGGGAGGGAGGAAGGGGGAAAGAGAGAGAGAGAAAAAAAATAGATAGAAATATTGATGTGAGAACTAGGGATTGAACCTGCAACCCAGGTATGTGCTATTGATCAGGAATCAAACCCGTGACCCTTTGGTCCATGGACCGATGCTCTGACCACTTAGCAATGCTGGCCAGGGAAAGTAGCTTCTTAAACAGTTTTCTCAACACCTCTTAGGCATCATTTGGCAAGCCTGGGTCACGAGCAGTGAGCTGGAACATAGCCACTGCATCAGCACTGAAGCCACGCTTCGAGCAGCATCAGCTCTACAGGGTTGGAAATGTACAATGACAGAAAACAGAAGGCCTGCTAACCAGCTTCCAAGTGGAGATGGAAAAGGCAGGCAAAGAAATGTGGTGAAGACTTCTTAAGGAAGACCTAAGGTGTTGCTACCTACACTACAAATACTGCAGAAGTAGCAAGCTAATCAACCTGGCTTGTGGCCTTCAGAGGCAAAATGAATCATTTTGAACTGTGGGACCACAAAATTCTGGAGAGTAAAGAAGCAGAAGTGTGACCAGTGACCAGGAGCAGCTAACTTTCCAGAAGATTCATAGTGAGTGGGGAGCTTCTGACCCCTCATCCATCTTTATCACCATGGGAAAGCACATTTGCATCAGTGATGTCAACAGCATCTTTCTAGGAATATAAAGGGCAGCAAGTGAGACAGGTCTAATATTTCAGAAGAAATAAGGGAGAACAAGGAGACTGTAAAGGAGAGAAGGACTTTTCTGGTCATCAGCTGGCACCACATATAAAATATATTTGGTGGTAGTGTTACAATTAAACTAAAAGAATAAAACCCCCCAAAATTTATTTGACCGAAGAATAGATGGTATTTTATTTAGCAATATCCTCAGACACTTTGGCAAAGAACATTTCCAAGCCATCTTAAGTTAATGTTGATGTGACTTGTGCCAAGGACAGTCATTGATTCCCTAAATTCAAGACATCTGCTTCAGACGTGACACCAAGAAACTTCCCCACTTAAGGTGTAGCCTCCCAAAATTATGGTTCAACTGTCCAAAGACATCATTATTAATCAATGAGGCTAGAATTGGGGAAAGTATTTAAAAAGAACTTTTAATTAAAATTACATAGGAAAATCCTATGAAAGTGGTACACAATTTTAACTGAAACCTCCCCCCAACTAAATTTAGCTCTAAGGAATCTTAGTAATATCAGTCAATAAATCTCTTTTTCTCTCCCTACACACACACACACACACACACACACACACACACACACACACTGCCACTTATTTCCAGTGGTCAGAAAATTCTGCTACTGGTTGTAATAATTTAGCAATTCTGCACATGCAGTAAGATCCTTGACAGTTTTCACCCGATAGAACAAGGGGAAACTTATTACCAAATTTAGTATTCCCACAACACAAGCAGGTTCAAAGTAAATATTATTAATGTCATAACTGAAACCTCCCCAAGATATATTTTGTAAATATAAAAGGATCATTGTAAATCATCAGATTTTAAAAAATCACTGAGCATTTTATTTTTGTTGCTTGTCAAATTCTACAGCTTGATTTGCCAGTATCTGAGGATTATGTATGCCAGGGAAGTGCTGTGTTTTGATTTCTGGTGCTTTATCTTAGCTGAATATGGCAGTGGTTCAGGGAAGGCTTAGTGCAGGGTAATAGCTGCAGCAATAAAGTACTGTTCCATTTAAGGCTTGCTTGGTAATGTACCTAATGCATCACCTCCAACGAGATTCCATACCCATGCACAATTACCAGCATTGATGTAAAACAGGAGTGGGCCACACGTATCTGATTGTCAGTGGACAGAGAACAGCTGTTATTGTCATACACCTTAGACTTGTGCTTCACTCTGTCTGTTCTCCCAAGTCTTTCCATCCAAGGCTCTCAAGAGTTATTTGTGGGCACAGCTCTCCTGACCCCAGAGGAATGTTAGAGACCCTGCTCATCTTGACGATTCAGGATGAAAAGGGTCATAATTTACTACATTTAATGGAAGACAGACATCTGGTTTGGTTAATTCATGGTTACGGTTATTTACTGATACCCTTTTATCAGAAGAGCAGCAGTCAACTGCAGAGGAGAAGGTTATAATTTTTAATAACTCTCCCTATAATACCACATAATGAGTCAAAAGTACTTTCTTTGGATCCTGCCTTAGGGACAGTATAGTTTGGCAGCTTGGTCATGGATCAAATCTTAGAAATTCAGAGTTCTAATCTTAGATTCTCAACACAGAGCAGCTATACTTTGCAAGGAACTGTCTTAGGTGCTGAACTCTTTTTCCTTTGTTCGTTATTCAGTACAAATAATGAAAGGGATCTTATCTTCATAGGGACCTAACAAAAGTAGGAGGGTTTTTGCATTGGAAGAACAGCCCAGGAGGAGACCTAACTTTGTGGATAAGCCTGATCACCCCAAATCTGTCTGCTATTGCAGTATCTTCTAGTTCCTCCTGAAGAGGTCCTCCCTTCTATCACCAGAACAGCCTACACTCCATACTTTGGTTAAAAAACAGTGGGAGCCGTGTTCCATCAATTAAATAATTCAGTTTCTATATGTTCTCAACCAAGACTTCATAATAACTAAAATTCTTTTGTATCCTCACAATGTCCAGCATCCATATGTCAAAAATCTAAATTACATAGATTTGTATACTAGATTCAGGGCATGAGGTCACTACAAAGAGGGCCATAAAAGTGCTCAGTATTAACATAAGTATTAAAGTGTTTAAATGAGAGACAAAGAAAGGACATTATGCAAATCAGAGCAATTCAGCTTACTGTAGATTCCTATTTGGGAAACTAAAAAATTAAAAAGGAAAAGAAAAAAATGCAAGTTGAAAATCTTCTGCCTCTCATATTAATACATATAACTGAAGAGTTGGACTCTTGAGACAGGAAGTCTGATGTTCAGAGCCTAAACGTCTTTGGGGTTGATAATAAGTCACACATCAACTTCTCTGGGAAGCAATCTTGGAAAGAACAGGCACTCATGTCTAAAATGTTAGGCCCTGAAGCTCTGTGTGTTTTGATTAAAGTGAAAAAATTACCTGGGTTTGGAGGGTCCTCCCCATAATGTTAGTGATTTATATGAAAGAAACGACTACAGTGCATTGCGTTGTTTATTCTTATGGAGTATATGTCAAGTGTGAGATTGGAGATTATTAAGGCCTGCCAGGCAAATAGGCTCTGACATGGCATTGGGAGGGAAGATGACAGCTGGCTAGATGGGGTTTTATTTTGGAAACTTTGATGAGTTTCATAAGGTGAGTACCACATAAACATTTAAAACATTGCCATCTTTGCGAGGTTAACCATGATTATATTTGGTAGGTAAACTCACATTTAGTGCTTGAAAGCCTCCAGGGTAGAGTTCACAAATTCGTAAAAATTTCCTCTTGAAGTTTAGGTGGGCCATTGACCACTCAGTGACTGAAAGCTGTTTGTAATTTGGAGGTGGAGGACAGACAATGAGCAAGGGAGGCTAGGGTTTATATCACAAGTGATTGGTGATATTAGTCTCAACAGAAAGACCAATGATTAAAAGGATACTATGGCCTTATCTTTCCTTTACAGATAAGATATAGAGGTAAAGAATTAAGGGAGGTGTGGTAGACACCTTGAAGACAGACACTGCCAAGTGTTACTTCTCTCTGCTGGAATGCCATGTTTATTACTGCTGCCTGGTTTTTGCTCATTCATGGGAGTATTTGGGTCTCACATACTGTGGAAATGAGATGAGCCACACTTTGCGTGTAGAACAAAAAGGCTAATTTGTAAGTTTGTTGTTTAAGCTGGCTGTGTTCTGTGATAGGTTCCAAAATGCCAAATGCAATTACAGTCATTGTTTTCAAATAAATGTCATGATTAATACAAAATGGCCACCTTCTTTTCACACTTTTTGTTTGGTGCAGGGCAACAACATATTCAATTTAATTGGTGTCTTTTAAATAATTTCACAATACTTTAAACTATCCAGGTGCAGAATTACTGCAAAAACCATCTCAGTGAAGAGTTTATTTAACTATATATGATTTGCAGAGATGTTTTTAAAAATTAGAAGCAGGAAGGGCTCTCTACATACCACAGGCAGGTGTTACCTAAACAATAGTGAGAAGAATATAGATGAATATTTAATTCTTCATAGTCTTTAAGGAGATGAAAGCATGATGCTTATAACCTATAAATCCTCTCAATGTTTAACATCCCACATGATCAGAAAGTACTTTTTATATCTAAACCCAGATTTATTCTCCTTTGCTCTTTAATTAATTCTCTGGAAATAAAGGTCTCTCCTATATGATAAACCAAAGGCACATCAGCTTTTTCCACTAGAGAAAGAAGAAAAGCATACCCTTTATAAATCCCAACCTGTCATTTTTTATAATGCTTCAGAGTTTTTTTTTTTTTTGAGTTGAAGGGACACCACCACTAAATAATCTCTCAAAGATTATCATCCATCCATCCGTCCGTCCGTCCGTCCATCCATCCATCCATCCATCCATCCATCCATCCATCCATCCATCCATCCATCCATCCATCCATCCATCCATCCATCCATCCATCCATCCTTTTCTCTCTGGGAGCTCAGTTGGAACTGTTGGCCAGGGGCCTTGGTCTCCTTCCTGTGGATCTCTCCACATGGCTGTTTGGGCTTCCTCACGTTATGGCAGTTAGATTTCAAGAAAAATAACTTTTTCTAAATCTGAAGGCATAACTTGAAGATCTCTTAAAAAACAGATTCGGAAGTTACTCAGAGTCACGTTGGCAACACATTCTTGATCTAACAGACCAAAAGGTCAGCCCAGATTGAAAGAGAAATGCCAAAATCACATTGCCAAAGAGCACAAGGGAGGAGAAAATATTTGCTAGGCATATATCTGGTTCGTAACTAGAAAATATGAAGGACTCTTACAACTTAATAATAAAAAAGCAGACTAAAATGGGCAAATAATTTCAATAGGCATGTCTCCAAAGAAGATATAGAAATGGCCAATAAATGCATGGAAAAAAGCTCAGCATTATTAGCCACGAAGGAAATGCAAATACTAGCAAAAGCCAGAATGAGAGAACACCTCACGCCCAAAAGGTGGCTATAATAAAAAAAGACAGACCATAACAAGCATTGGTGAGCATGTGGAAAAACTGGAACCCTCATTCACTGTTGGTGGGAAGGTAAAATGA
This sequence comes from Myotis myotis, assembly GCF_014108235.1. NCBI lineage: Eukaryota > Metazoa > Chordata > Mammalia > Chiroptera > Vespertilionidae > Myotis > Myotis myotis. The sequence goes on from NW_023416315.1 coordinate 14,262,497, forward strand.
TACAGCCACTCCTAAGCAATTCCACTCCTAAGTATCTACCAAAGAGAAATGAAAACATATTTGCATAAAACCTTGTGAATGAAAGTTCAGAGTAGCATTATTCATAATAGCAAAAAAATAAAAATAAAAAAAAATGAAAGCAACCCAAATGTCCATTAACTGATGAATGGATAAATAGAATGTGATATATCCATACAATTGTTCGATATTAAAAAGGAATAAAGTACTGATGCATGCAATACCATGGATGAACCATTGTGTTAAATGAAAGAAATCCCTCATTAAAGAACATATATTGTACAATTCCATTTATATGAAATGGCCAGATTAGGGAAATGTATAGAGACAAAAAGTAGGTTAGTGGTTGCCTAGGGTTGTGGGGCAGAGTGGATGGAATTGGGAGAGTGATGCTTTGAGGTTTTGGGGGAGAGTAACGAAAATTTTCTAAAATCAATTGTGATTGATTTGTGAATCAACTTGTGAATATACTAAAACCATTGGATTATATTCTTTAAATAGGTGAATTTTTTTATTTTGTGGATTATATCTCAATAAAGCTGTTGGGAAAATTTGGGATATTGTTGTAGCCATCTTTGGAAACAACCTATCACACTCAGAGGATTCATTGTTTATGCCACAATAAATAGAAATCATGGACTTTTAATTAATTGTAAACACGTATGTTTTATCTTCTAAGGTGAGAAGAATATTTTTTGATGGGTGGACCCTGATAGTGTTCTTTTTCTTTCTCCCTTTTTCTGCATCAATATCTATAATAATAAAAGCATAATATGCTAATTAGACAGGACATCCTTCCAGATGACCACCCGGACGACCTTCAGGATGAAGCCAGGACTGCGAGGGAAGCCCCAGTCCCCGATGCCAGAGGGAAGCTGGTGCCAGCAGCCAGGGGAAGAAGGAAGGCCTGCTCTTGCACGAATTTCATACATCGGGCCTCTAATGCAATATATAAAAGAGAAGGGGCTCTACACTGCTGATTCACATCTTGCAGTTGTTCATAGAGCAATGTGGCATTCAATTCTTTATTTAACCTTCCAGTGCCTAGTGGATTAATAAAAGACCAAAGGACTAGGCACGAGAGGCCTATTTGTTTGTTGAATTCTTTGGGGACCTAAAAATTTATGGCTCAAAGTTGCCATCAAGTTAAAGTTTTGTAATCTCTATTTATCAGTGGAGGAGTCCTCCCTTCCTGCCCTCCTTCCTTCCAACAATTCTATGGTAAAAGGAGAGGACTGAAGTCCAAGGGTACATGCTGCATCTCCCTAGTTACAGGTACAATTAAAAAGCCAATTACAATCGCCTTTCAAAAGAGATAACAATTCCCTGGTTTGTCATTATCTTCACAGATGGTAAGAAGATTAAGTGATCTTCCAGCAGCATGGAGGGAAAGGTGTCAATGTCAGCACCTCTGTTTGGAAGTTCAGGGGGGAGGGGGGCCCTATTGCTCACTCCTTAGTGGTTTTTGTCATTCGTTCCAGTTGCAGCTGCTTTTTTTCAGTATGAGTCTGCTGGAGTGGGCAGTAATTCAGTTTACAAATATGTTCAGTCTGGGAAATCGCATGTTAGCATTCTGCTTTTAGGCAAGACCATACACAAAAATATACTTATGCTTGTGGCAAGCTAGTTCAGTGAAACCTCTCTCATAGACCACTGGAGTTTTCTACTAATCCATGAAGAGGGAAAACCCAACTGAAGTAAGCCGCAAGAGCCAACAAAATTAATTTTCAGGTCCAGATCTCATTCAACTTTTGGATGGGCAGCAGAGGTGTCATGAGCTTATGGGTAGGGTTGGAGACTGAAAATGGGTCCACAGATTTGGGAGGTAAAGAAATTTGAAAATCTGAGTCTTCATTTTGCCCCATGGATTGCATAGGACAAATGCCTGAACAGAGCCAACTCCTGGGAACAGGGGATGGAGGTTTTCCTAAAGGGGGCCGAGATTTATACTGTAAAAGGCTGAGGAAAAGGCTTTCTCTGCGAGGATGGAAATGAGACAGTACCCTGACCTCATGTCATTGAAGGCCAGCCTCAGTCATGACCTCAGGACATCTTTATCGGCAGCAGTACTGTGGCTATCAGAAAGGTATTTGGGTACTTCATTTAGCCTTCTTATTCATCATAACCCCCCCTGACTGGGCTCCTATACACAGGAATTACTGCCGTTTCAAGATCTTCAATGCTGAGTTAGAGAGCTCTGGGCCATTATGTGCCCAGAGTAAAAAGTCACTGGAGGAAAAAAAGTGCTGCACTAAAGATAGAAAGTATTTCCATTTGGCTAGAGTTGCTGTGTGGAACAAAGGACCACCCTAGAAGCTTAGACAGGATTAGCACTGATAAAGAGTTCCTGTAGGAATGAAGTGGATGTTGATTTATGAAAGTATTCAAAGAATTGCAGCTTTTGAGGAAAAAAGCAGAGACTGTCACGCAGTGATAAATGGTCAAAATGAAAAGCAAAAGCTGTACACGTTGACAATGAAGCAAAGGTGAGGTAGCAGCAACGAAATATGAAGCCCAGCTGCTGTGGCTCAGTGGCTGAGCACAGACCTATGAACCAGGAGGTCATGGTTCGATTCCTGGTTGAGGCACAGCCCGGGTTGCTGGCTTGGTCCCCAGTGGAGGGCATGGGGGAGGCAGCCAATCAATGATCCTTTCTCATCATTGATGTTTCTCTCTCTCCCTCTCCTTGCCTCTCTGAAATCAATTATTTTAAAATATGTAATATAATCTCTATAGATAAAAGGATTTGTTCATCATCATTCCACCTAAAATTCTTGATGAACACCTTTTATAAATCTATAGTAGAGTAATAATTGTTTCCAATAACAAATCTAAAGCACCCCAAAGTGCTCTCTGAATCGTTCAAAAACAAATTAGGGTGAACAAGATTCACCTGCTTCTCTGATTTCCCAAGGTTGGGTCCCAGGTTTCTGTAAAAGTCCCCTATATGCTGTGTTTTTACCCTCATCCTGAGACTTGAGTGATACTTGTCTGGCTCTACTCCTTGGGGAGTTTGACATTGTTATTTTCCCAGCATCTAGAACATTACTTGATCCAAATAATGAATGTTTTCTGATTTAAAGAATAAATTAATGAGAATTAACTGGTTAAGAATATGTAATTTGAGTGATTTGAAAATTGGTATATCAGACTTTGAATAACTATGTAATATTCTACAAATTATAACAATATATATTATCCTATTAACCAAATATATCTCACCCAAATTATTCAAAAATAATAAAATCTCTAATTGAATTATATTAAAAAAATGATGAACACTGGCAAGAAAATTCTGAAACAAGGAAATGGGACTATGCTCAGCCAGTGTGGCTCAGTGGTTGAGCACCGGTCAGGGCACATGTCCTAGTTGCAGGCTAGATCTCCAGTGGGGGCATGGAGGAGGCAGCCAATCAATGACTCGCATCATTGATGTTTCTATCTCTCTCCCTCTGAAATCAATAAAATATATATTTAAAAAAAAGAAAAAGGGACTATAACTATAAGCTTGTATATAACCTTAAAATGCCAGTGGCATTATATTAGACATTTAAAAATAAGTCACAGTAAAAGGAATATGTGAAAAATAATGGAAAAACAGAGAAGGGATAAAGAAAAACAATGGAATTAATGATATTTTCCACACTGTGGTCTAAAAATAGTATCAGAAATAAGCATTATGAGAAAACATATGAGAAACTGTATATTATTTTAACTGAAGTCATTTATACATAAAGAAATCAATTTGTATAGTTTTAGAAAGCTTTCCCAGTTTCCCACTTGTCAAAGTGAACAAGGCATGCTGTCTCATTTCTCATGGAGTCCAAAGAGATGGTGTCAAGCCTGAGCAATGTTCCTGATATAATCACAACTAATGGTTCTGTTTGATCATTGAGTGAAAAATCACTAGGTGGGAGATGAATTGAGAAGCTACAAAGGGGCCTGCCCTACATTCTAGTGAGCTACTCTGTTAGTGCAAAGGGCATTACATGTATCTTGAACTTAAGGTATCATCTCCAAACTCAGCTAAGCAGCTGGCAAGATATATGTATATTAGTTCCAGCTCTACCATTAAGGGGCTGGGAGACTTTGGCTAAGTCATGTGACCTTTCCGGATCGTCTAGGTAAGTCATGTGACCTTTCTGGATCTTCTAGTTTCCCATTTCAACCAAATAATCAGAATCTAGTGATTTTTACACTACTCTTCCCTTTCAAAATCCTAGTATAGAGTTACTCTCCCTGGAAACAAGAACCATTTTTAAAAGAACTATTATGTCTCTTTAGGTTATTCAGATCTATAACACAGCCCACGTAAGGTTTTAATTAAGAAGTGGGCCAAAACCGGTTTGGCTCAGTGGATAGAGCGTCGGCCTGCGGACTGAAAGGTCCCAGGTTCGATTCCGGTCAAGGGCATGTACCTGGGTTGCAGGCACATCCCCGGGGATATGCAGGAGGCGGCTGATCGATGTTTCTCTCTCATCGATGTTTCTGACTATCTCTCTCCCTTCCTCTCTGTAAAAAATCAATAAAATATATTTAAAAAAAAAAAAAAAAAAAAGAAGTGGGAAGATGTAAAGTAAGATGATCAAAGAATGCACAGTGGCCCCCCTTATCTGCAATGGATATGTTTCAAGACCTCCAGTGAATGCCTGAAACCATGGATAGCACTGAACCCTACATATACTGTTTTTTTTCATATACATACTAGAAGCCTGGTGCACGAATTCATGCACTGGTGGGGTCCCTCGCAATCCGGGATCCCTTGGGGGATGTCAGAGAGCCTGTTTCGGCCTGGTCCCTGCAGGCCAGGCCAAAGGACCGAGCTCTAGTATGCATATAAGATCTTTGGTTAATCTCTTCCCACCCTCTTTCTTCCCCTCCTCCCTCTGAGATTCATCAGTCTGTTCCATGTTTCCATGCCTGTGGTTTCCACTCCTGTGGTGAGCATTTGCCTCCTGGTGGTCAGTGCATGTCATAGCTACTGGATGGTTGGCCTGGTCAGCTGGTGGGCCGGTCGCTTAGGCTTTTATATATAGAGATACCTATTCATTTAAAGGAGGCACTTTATGGCATATCCAAAGTCACTACTCTTGCATTTTGGGGCCATCATTAAGTAAAATAAGGGTTACTTGAATACAAGCACTGTGATACTAGGATGTGTGATCTGATGACTTAGACATCTAAGTGAGTAATGTGCAGGGAGTGAATACAGTATCATACACTGGCAGGACAGAGCAGGATGATGTGAGATTTCATCATGCTCCTCAGAATGGCACAAAATTTAAAATTCATGCATTGTTTATTTCTGAAATTTTCCATTTGATATTTTCAGACCACAGTTGACCATGGAAAAGGTAGGGCCTTTAAAATTGGGTAAATTGAGGCAGCAGAGCTTGGCTGTTAAGGACGTGAACTCCAGCCCGGCCAGCATGGCTCAGTGGTTGAGTATAGACCTATGAACCAGGAGGTCACAGTTCTATTCCAGGTCAGGGCACATGCTTGGGTTGTGGGCTTGATCCCCAGTGTGGGGTGTGCAAAAGGTGGCTGATCAATGATTCTCTCTCATCACTGATGATTCTTTCTCTCTCCCTTTTTCCTCTGAAATCAATAAAAATATCTTTAAAAAAGAAAAGAATGTGAACTCCAGAGCCAGACTACCTGGGTTTGAATCTTGGTTGTGGCATTTACCAGCCATGAAACTTGAGGCAAGACACTTACTCTTTCTTGCCTTAATTTTCTCATTTGTAAAACAGGGGAAAAAATAATAGTACCTTCCAACAAGGCTCTGGTAAGGACGATATGAGTAGGTGCTGTGAAGTCTGTAGTAAGCACTGTGTAAGTTGGTGGTGGTTGTTAATCAAGCACCTGTTCACTGAAGCCCTGATGATATTTTCTTCATAAGAGATTTTCTTTATCCTCACTTTTTTTTTTCATGGTTATAAAGCATACTATCAAAGTAGAGTAATAAGTATTGTATACTGCAGTAAGCAGTCAGAGTGAAAAAGTCTCTGGCTATATTAAAAAAAGGAACAGGTGTTTTAGGGAGTGAGCATGGAAAGAGATTATAGGAAAAACATTACAAGGGCTGAACATAATCCTTTTTACAGTCCTACCTGGGAATCCTGTTGTGAAATACCCATGTATTCAATCAACAAATATATATTGAAATCCATTTTTCTAGGTGCTGGGATACAATAATGAATAAAATGGGTGGCTATGAGAAAAATAATGACTTTTGGAATTGTTCATGAGGTTCGGAAAAATAGAATACCTGTCAAAACAACAACTACCGACATTACCAAATTAGATGTCCATTTCCATCATTCTACCAACAAAGACTCTTCTCTTTGTCAAGGTCACCAATGATCTTCGTGTTGCTAAATCCAGTGCTCAGTACAAACCTGTCTCTGTTCCTGAGACTGATCCCAAGTACACCCTCCTCATCTCAGTTAATGGTGAATCTGTCCTGGTTGCATAGCCCAAAGCCTCTGGAGTCATCTTGCATTTTATTTCTCACACGCCATGTCCAATCCTCCATTGGCAGATCCAGTTTGCTCTATCTAAAAAAAGTATCATGAATGCCACCACTTCTCACCCCCTCCACTAACATCATAGGCCAGGCTCTTCATCACCTCACACCTGGAATATGACAATGGCATTTCTATGTACCTATGGCTCTTACCAACCTAGAGTCCATTTTCTAAAAATGTAAGTCAGATCACATCACTCCTCTGTTCAAACCATCCAATATCTTCTCATTTTACACAGAATTACATACCAAGACTCTGTTCAAATAAAAGCTTATCAGTAATACCTTCCCCAAATGCCCCATGTAATATAGTAATATCCCCTACCCCTTCCCCCTTGTGCCACGCCAGCACGTCCAAGGGTGAACCTAAGGAGGGGTGGTGAAGGATTGAAGAAAAGACAGACAAGACAATACAGCTGGGGCTCAGTGGATCTCCCATGCCTGGATGAGGACACAAAAGACCCAGCCTGCAAGCCGATGCTTTATTTTATAGTCTGATTAAAACAAGGGTAGATTAACATGTATACAAATATTCTTGTTTTGGCAACACTTGCTGCACCTCCCACAGCCCATTAGCTACTTAGGAAGGAATTAGGGAGGGCTACAAGCTCAGGCTTAATTATGCTAGGAGAGCTCTGCCCTCCAGGCTGGGACTTGTTTGTGGCCCTGCCACAGGTCAGCCCAAGGCTTGACCCTCGAGCTGCTCCCTACACCCCTATACAGGCATATATACATACTGCCCTCAGAACCACCTTCCATGGCACTTATCTCTTTGACTGTTTGCTTTTTGTTTCTGTTTTTATTTTTAAATATTTTCGGCCTCGAGACTGTAGCTTAATGTGGGCAGGGCTGTTTGTTGTGCTCACTGCTCTATCCCTAGGGTCTAAAGTAGGAACTCAGAACATGGTTGCATATGAGTAAATGATTGAATGAGCTGTAGGGATTTCAGAATATCCTAGTGGTTACCTTCCCAAAGGCATTCTCTCCTTCCTTGACTGGTAGAACCTGGCTTCATTTGGGCATATGACTAGGGAAATACCGATTATTCTGTATTTCATGATAGTCTCATTCTTGTCGCAAATGATGACTGGTTTAGGCCATATGAGTAAATAGTATGGTAGAATAGAAAGATTGCTGGGAAGGGTTCCTTGGCCGATCAAAACAAACCTGTAGTAAGGTGTCCCTTCTCTTCAACACGCAATATCTGCAGCTGAGGCAGTTACCTTTTGGTTCTGAGGACAAGGAAGACACCCGGAAAACTGCAGAGCAGAAACAATGAACAGTGATGATACTGTCAAGCTGCAGATTCAACCAGTCTGGAAGTGCCCCATCAGTGAGTTCTCAGAGCGATAAATCGATTTCTTATTGTTGAAGCGAAAGGCCTAAGATACTTTGTTTTCTGTTACTTGTCAGCTGCAAGCATTGTAACAGACACAGCATGCAGAGATTGCAAATTTCCTCTAGATACACAATCATGGACTCAGATTTTGTCCTCAACAAACTAGGGAATTACTATTGTCATGAATATATTAAAGAAAACCCCATAAATCTAAAGTCTCAGCTTGAAGTCATTATTGAGCTATTGAGCAGTGAGGTGTGGGGCTACTTTAAATTAGGACATTTGGATGACGTTAGAACATTCATTTAAATTATTTGTTCACAACTATGTGTCTCTGTGTTCAAGGCATCTGGAAATAGCTGGACATTAGATATGAACTAGAAAAAAACAGAAGTCCATTGATTAGATTTTCTCTTTGTATCCGGATGGTTTAGCATTATGTGAACATGAATTATATCTAGGAAAAATAAAGGAAATGTAAGATGCCTCCCTTTTCTTAGAGCATATACATTAGAAAACTTGGAATTGCACATTCTTTCTCTGCCCCTCTGAGATGTAGATCTCTTCCCCACCTCTTGCCAGTTTTATAACAGAAAATCTTTCTCAAGGACCAGGGAGCCATCCTTTAAAGTATAATCATCCAGAAAGACAGTCTCTCTCTCTCTCTTTCTCTCTCTCTCTCTCTCTCTCTCTTTGTGTGCAGGAGCTTAATTTGAGTGCCAATTAGCAAACACAGTTGACCTAATCTCATTGGCCAACATCCCCTCTAATGTTCTCCAGTATTTTCCCATTACCTCACCCAGGGCTTAAAAACTCTCAGCCCTTTTCTTTCAACATAGTCCTTTTCCCACTATTGTACTAGTCATACATAAAGTCTTCCTTGTGTGTTTAATTTGTCTAGTGCAATTTTCCCTTGTCAACTCTAACCTAGTTTGAGTGGCAGAGTGTTGAGGACACTTCACAGAGGAAGTGATGATGCAGCCAAGATCTGAAGTTGGAGATATCTAGGAAAATGATCTAGGGATGAGTGGAGGCTGGGAAGGCTGGTGTTAGGGATGGGGTGTGCAAGGCAAGAAGGGATAAATTGTTGTTTATCACCACCTTTCATCATCCTACAGGTTCTGAAGAGTTAATTTCAAAAGCTGATTCTTTTCCAAGCCCTTGATTTCTTTCTTTGACAGTAGCAATTAAAAGGCATTGAGGACTATTTGTAATTATACAGGAAAAGAATTTTAGGATTTAAAGCAATAGAGTTTTTGTTCTTCTTAAAATTCTTCTTAAATAGCTCAAGTTGCTTTTAAGTAGACCTGCCTTAAGCTGATCTGTGGAGTTTGCACCCGGGCACTGAGCTTTAAAAATGTCTGGGGCTCTGGCATCTTTTTGTACTGACTCCTTCCCCACTCCACACCCGCACCTGATGGAGGTATGATTGACAAATAAAAATTGTATATACTATTTAAGGTGTAAAGCATGATGTTTTGATATACATACACATTGTAAAATGATTACCACATTCAAGATTTCTATGTCCACCACCTCACATACATTAAACATCGATATAAGAGACTAATTCAGGTGAGGGGGTGTCCATTAAAGCTGAAAGTCCATTATATAACAAAGTAGGTTTTCTGAATGGGTATGTTAAAAGTTGACAAATTAGTTAGTTTGCCTGTTTTTACTTATATACACACGTTTGTGTAATTAAAAGTAAGTATGTATGAAAAGTTTAATTTCACAGAAAAGTTTTCTACATGTATTACTGTAATTTTAATTTTATACTGAATAGGTTTAGTAAATGGGTGCATTCACCAGTCACTGTGAGTAAACAAATGCACATGGCTGGGGCGTGGCTTATCACAAATGGGAACATCCCTGGCCCGAATTACAACTGCTACAGAAAGTCACGCCAGACGACAATAGAATCAATTACCATGTGCAATGCAGTGTGATCACGTATGAATCACTTGCTGAACATTGTTTCTGAGTGGTGACTCGGGTTTAAATATGTAGACTATAGTTGTAGATATGTAATATTTATTTATGTCGATGAAATTATTACAATGTTTTCCCCAACATATGGCCTATTTGCTAAAATTTATTAAAAATAAGAGTGAATTAATAACAAAAATACCTGTTCATTTAATTTTAAGCAAATCTTGGTTAAAAGTATTTTAAAATTAATAGGGTGTTAATTTTCACGTATGACATATGGACAGAAAATTTTGTGGGTTAAATCCAAAGTCCATTAAATAGAGGTCTGCAAAGTTGAGGGTTTACTATAGGTAAGTTACTTTTTTGTTGTGTGTAGTAAAAAACTTGAGATCTACTTCCTTAGCACATTTTAATTATACAATACATTATTATTAATTACTAGAGGTCCAGTGCATGAATTTGTGCATGGGGTGGGGGGGGGGTCCCTCCTGGCCAATTGGGGCTGGCCGGCTGGGGGTAGGGACTGCAGGAGGTTGGCTGGCCACGAGAGGTTGGCTGTGGGAGCACACTGACAACTAGGGGGCAGCTCCTGCATTGAGCATCTGCCCCCTGGTGGTCAGTGTGCGTTATAGCTACCAGCTGGTCGCCCGGTTGTCCAGTCATCAGGTCATAACAGTCACTTAGGCTTTTATATATAGATAGATAGTCACCGTGTTGTACATTTTCTCCAGAACATATTCATCTTATAACTAAAAGTTTGTACCCCTTGACCAACATCTCCCCATTTCCCCTACTCCCAAGCCCTTGGTAACTACCATTCTACTTTGTTACAAGTCTGACAATTTTAGATTCTACATATAAGTGAGAAACCTTCATTACAAGTGCTATGATAATTAAATACATTTCTTTGCATATTTGTTTCCAAGTGAATTATTCCAATTCCACCTCTCAGTCATAAACATGAGAGCTGAGTGTAGCATGGAGAAACACTGATATGAAAAATTCTGGAACAAGGAAGCTATGATCAATGCCATAGCTTAATTCATAACATTTGGATTCTCAGATAGTCTGTGGAGTAGAAGGAAGAGAATCATTTGGAAAGGCAGTTAGGAAAATGAAATGTCAATCTCTCTGAGCAAAGCAGTGCCATCATTCTTCAGAGCTCTCCACCTCACAATTACAGTTAATCAGTTGAGAGGTGTGAAGGTTTAAAGCTCAGCCCAGGAACTTGTGAAGCTTTTCTGAAGAGCTCTTTGTAAGAATTTTAATTCATAGTCAAATTTTAGAAGCCAGGGAAATTATGTGGGCATTCAAATACTTCTAAAACTACTAGCAACTATTACAGAGGTGGTGGTACCCTCTTAAAATCCATAGGGCTTCTCTATTCCAAATCCTGGGTATTCATAAATGCACTCATTTCTTTTTGAAACATTCACTATTTTGTTTGGTTTTGTTTCTTGGCCATCCATCCATATCACTATTTATTGAGGTATTAGGATAATACTGGACACATTGTATTAAATCTTCAACAACCTGAAAGATGGCTTTAATCAGCACGAGTTTATAAATGTGGAAACTGAGGCTCAGGTGGATTAAATAACATGTTTAAAGTCCTAGATTTAGTAGGTGGAGGACCTGGGATTGAAAACTGGGTTTGACCACAACGTCTCTATTCTTAATCTCTGGTCTTGAAATTCCAAACATATTTGATGTTTCCTACCCACATAATTCCAAAAGAAAAAACACACACAGTTGGACCATTTCCTAATAATAGAAAAGTAGTTTTTGTGATAATCATCCAAGTCAATGTGGGAGAACTTACTGTAGGCAAACTGCTGTGTCAGAAGTGGATGGCATGTTATCTAAGAGCCTACACACCAGCCTGAAGTGTACAGGCAGACCAGGATGGTATTACCTATTATACAAACCACAGCACTTCTGTAGTATCTTTCTTTCAAGGACCTATATTGGAATTTAATTGATATACTTGTTACTACTCTTATTCTATTGTTATTCCTACATAGAAACCCATCTAAATTTCTTTTATGCTACTATTTTCTGGCTTTTAATCAACTGTCTTATTTTTGACCCGATGTTTCTTATTCTCCTTATAATTAATTTTAACCTGGGAAGAGGAAGATTGAGCAAAGATGATTCTATTGCTTTCTTGCCCTTCCTTTTCTTCATTTGCTGCATCAACTATCCTTATTGCCAACTTCTCTGAGTTGAGCTAAACAAGAAGCCGCAGGCTGGGCTGAGGGACTGGAGGATTAGTTCCATCATTAAAAATTTGAAAGATGCAAGTGGTGGTGATTCCCATCACATCTGCCTGTGCAGAAGACAGATGTGTCTTGGAGAATAACACTGGGTTATTGTAAGCTCAACCAAGTGGTGGCTATAGCTGCCGGGGCAATACTTCATTGCTTGAGAAATTAATGCATTTCTTGAGAATTGGTATAAAGCATTGACCTGGCAATGCTTTTTTTCCCCTTGATATCTGTTAGTAGAGACCACCAAAAGCAGTTTGCTTTCAACTGGCCAAGCCAGCAATATACTTTCACTGTCCCATTTCAGATGTATATCAATTCTGCAGCCTTAGGTTAGTTTGCAGGGATCTAATTGCCTTTTTCTCCCATAAGGTATCACATTGGTCCATTACATTGATGAAATATGTTGCACAGATGTAGTGAGCAAGTAATACAAACCATTGTAGACTTGTTACCAAGACCTTTGTGTAACAGAAGGTGAGAAACAAATCTGGAAAAAAATTTAGAGGTCTCCCACCTGAATGAAAATCCAGGGGTCCAGTAGTGAGAGGCATGTTGGGGTACCCCTTCACCTTGCCAGGTGAAGAATAAGTTGTTGCATCTGGCCTCTTCTACAACCAATGCAACTATTCCTCATTTGGGTGTATTACTCTGGCCCATTTACTGAGTGACCTCAAAAGCTGCTGTTTTGAATGGGGCAGAGAACAATAGAAGGCTCTGCAACAGGTCCAGGCTGCTCTCCTGCTTGGGCTGTGTGATCCAGCAGATCCAATGGTGCTTGAAGAGTCTGTGGCAGAGAGAGAAGCTGTTTGGAGCCCTTGGCAGGCCTCTATAGGTGAATTACAGCACGGGCCTTTTGGATTTTGGCGTAAAGCTCTGCCATTCTCTGCAGGTAACTACTTTCCTTTTGAGGGCAGTTCTAACCTGGATATGTAGGCCGGACCTTACAGTGGGGACTTGTAGTAGGGGCTGAAACATGGGCCACACCTGGTTATCATGTGACCTGAGCTGCTCACCATGACTGGGTGTTACGTGCACTGTCAAGCAATACAATTGGGCATGCACAACATCACTCCACATGTGTGGCTGGGCTTGTGCAGGCCCTGAAAGCATAAGTGAGTTACATGAAAAAGTGGTCCAAATGTCTATGGTCCCCCCCACCCCCACACACCTGCTACACTGCCTCCTCTCTCCCAGCCTGCACCTATGGTATCATGAGGAGTGCCAGAGGAACAGCAGCGTTAAACTGGGTTTAGAGATGGCTCTTCACCGATATGCAGGCATCATCTGGAAGTCAATAGCTACAGCACTATAGCTCCTTTCTGGGACATCCCTGAAGGGCAGTCATGAATTCCTTATAGTAAATATCTCTATCTCTATCTCTATCTCTATCTCTATCTCTATCTCTATCTCTATCTCTATCTCTACATCTACATCTATATCTCTACATCTACATCTACATCTACATCTACATCTACATCTACATCTCTACATCTACATCTACATCTACATCTCTACATCTACATCTACATCTACATCTCTACATCTACATCTACATCTACATCTACATCTACATCTACATCTACATCTATATATCTCTCTCCTATTGGTTTTTTCCTCTGAAGAGCCCAAACTAATACAGACCCCATAGGATTGAATTGTGAGTAGAATCCATTGACCAATGGGGAATTGGCAAGTTGATGAGGAAAATATTAAGTAGAATCTCTAAGGAGCTTTAAATCATACTACCTAATGTAGAGGATTGACCTTGTTTTAATCAATTAAAAAAAAAACACCTGACTAATTCAATCAGAGATGCCCAGATATTTAGCGAGTCTCTCAGAAGATTGAGGATATAGGGAGGATTTTTAATTTACAATTCAGAATCCAACGTTTACTCCCAAGTTTTAATTTACTGTATTGTATCGCTAGTCACAGGAAATAGCACAGCCAACAGGAATCAATACTAGAATAGGGACCAGCTAATATAATAATTGGATATAATTTTGGTTTTAGCAACAACTATGTGAAGAAACCAAGGCAATATATTGATATGTCTAGCTAAAGTTAGTGGTAAGAAAAAGGCGTCTTCTATTATTTTTGGTACTTGTATTAGTTTGAGTAGTTTCATAATGAAAAATTAAAGGAGAAATAATTATGCTTCCCTCATAAGCCCCAAGTGTCTCTCCACTTGCAGTGTCTGAAAATGCAATACTGTGCCTCCCCAGAACAGTCACTTCCTTGTATCCCTTCAGAATTGCATTATTTAATTACTGTACTTTTTAACTAAAATATTTAAAACCTAATTAGACACTGTTTTGTTTTAACTATTTTTCCAGATGTCTTCCTTGCTCACCAGCCAAATGTAGGAAATGATGGCCAACAAGCTTGGCAAGAACTGCATGTTTAGCTGTTTTATGGGCACTGTGTAATACAAATATTGTCATTTTAAATGTACTTTACTGTTCTCCTGGGGTTTTATAGTCTCTGCATCATTTTCATTACCAGTGATTCTGTACCTCTTCCCGCTCATTTAAGCTGAGACCCCTTTTTGCGTCCAACTTCTTAAACCAAAAAGAATATTTCTTTTGAAATTCATTTATTTAAAAATAAAAATATCTATGCATGTATCTCAAGACTTACCCCAATTACTGAAAAAGATTCTCTACATCTATAATATGGGTCGTTGCTTACATTTATATCATAGATAGACAAGTAAGAGTTTAAATTTCAATTAAGACAATGAAAAATAAAACTAATTGCATCTAATTTCTATCGACAGATTACTATGTTTCAGGCACTGTTGTGTTTTATTTCCTCATTTAATCCTTTAAACAACCTCACTAGATGTGCATGGTTACTATCTCCATTTTACAAATCGTAAGACCGAAGCACAAAGAGGGTATGCAACTTGCCCACCTGGGTGAATCAAGCAGAATTCACTTTTTAAACTCTGTACTGGACTGACTTAATCACCATGTCTAGATTTGAACCCACTTCCTTAACAGATTGCTGCCAGAGTTGTCCTAACTAGGCCTATGGTACTGACACAACGTCTAGAACAGTGTCGGTCTCTTTTACGCCTCATTCTCACCTCGCGGAAATGAGGACGTGCTCCTAAATGCCAGGCGTGGTGCCTCTGGTATCAGGCTTGTCACCCTGTGGGTGCCCACCCTCTGCAATGAGCCCTGACTTTTCAGTCTTGCTAGACCTGGACATGGTGATGGTTGACATAGGGAACATCACACAGGGAGTTTTGCAAAGCCTTTGGCAGACTTACCAGCCACTCTGATCTGAACACAGGGTTCTACACATGGTTAAGCTTTCAGGATTACTTGAAACATGTCAGGCAGAAAATTCTTCTGAAGACATCAGAATGACACCGTACGTTTGTGCAGCACTTTATGGTTTTCAAAGCCCCTTATCGGATAGATCTCCTCCAGCTTCCTCCCAACCCTTTGAGGCAGGCAGAAGCAGTAAAATCATTATATCTCCTTTTTACATTTTTACAGAAACCTGAGGTGCAAAGAAGATAAATGATTAGCCAGGCTCACAAAAAATGGGGCATTTCAAAAACAGAGTCAAAGCAAATCAGCCCCAGACACCTGTCAAGCTGTTCAAAAAACAAAGCTAGTTGTCTGTGGACATGGCCAAATGATAAATTTGCAAAAAAAAAAAAAAAAAAGTAAAAACAATAGTGTTTCCGATATCTCTATTTTTTCTGCTTCTAAATCTCACTCACTACTATCTGGCAAAGAGCCAAGCATACTGAGGTGATACAATCAATAAGAAGGATAATGATGATAGGAGTGTGGTTGATATTGCAAGTTTCTGGTTTCATCAGCTCTTAAGTTCTGCAATTTAAATGTGTCTTCTTGGTTGGCTCTAACCAACACCTCTATATTTACAAATAAGAGCCTATCAAAATCTGCAGTAACTTTTCACTATTTTTAAAGATGGTTCTTTTTTAGAAACTATCATTTTGGTTCTCACCAGTTTCACAAAGGACTAAATTTTTCTGCCCTCTTAATATGGGAATAAGTCTGGGGTGTTTTCTGTAGTGGTGTCAACAGTGGTAAACACTGCTTTATGCAACAGGGATGTTCTTGAAAGTTATCTGTAAACTGAATCACCAAAAATGTGACTTGATGCTCTTAAAGTAAAGATTGCTTTTATAAGAAAATAGAGGCCTGGTGTACAAAATTCTTGCATGGGTAGGGTCCCTAGGCCTGGCTGGCAATCAGGTTCGATCAGGGCCTTCGGCTGCCGGCCAGGGCCTTCCTTCATTCTGTGCCGCATGTCATAGCGAGCAATAGAACTCTTGATCTCCCAGTTGAACTCCTGTGGGGACACTGTACATATTAGCCTTTTATATATATACTAGAGGCCCGGTGCACAAAAATTTGTGCATTCGGGGGGGGGGGGGGTGTTCCTCAGCCCGGCCTATGCCCTCTTGCAGTCTGGGACCCCTCGGAGGATGTCCACCTGGGGCTTAGGCCTGCTCCTTGGGGGATTGGGCCCAAGCTGGCAGTCAGACATCCCTCTGGCAGCCCGGCAGCCCTTGGGGGATGTCCACTTACCAGCAGGGAGCAGACCTAAGCTGCAGTTGGACATCCTTAGCACTGCTGAGGAGACGGGAGAGGCTCCCACCACCACTGTTGTGCTGGCAGCCATCAGCCTGGCTTGTGGCTGAGCAGAGCTCCCCCTGTGGGAGTGCACTGACCACCAGGGGGCAGCTCCTGCATTGAGCATCTGCCCCCTGGTGGTCAGTGTGTGTCATAGTGACCAGTCATTCCCAGTCGTTCTGCTGTTAGGGTCAATTTGCATATTACCCTTTTATTATATAGAACAGACGCCTGGTGCACGGGTGGGGGTCGGCTGGTTTGCCCTGAAGGGTGTCCTGGATCAGGGTGGGGGTCCCCACTGGGGTGCCTGGCCAGCCTGGATGAGGGGATGATGGCTGTTTTCAGGCTGGTCACACCCCCTTCAGGGTGGGGGTCCCCACTGAGGTGCCTGGCCAGCCTGGATGAGGGGCTGATGGCTATTTGCAGGCTGGTCAAGCCTCCCCTAGTGGGGACCCTCACCCCATGGAGGTTTGGCCAGCCTGGGTGAGGGTCTGATGGCTGTTTTCAGGCTGGCTACACCCCCTTTAGGGTGGGGGGTCCCCACTGGGGTTCCTGGCCAGTCTGGGTGAGGGGCTGAGGGCTGTTTTCAGGCTGGCCAAGCCCCCCCAGTGACAGAAGCTCCCAGCCTCTCCTTTTTTTCTTTTTCTTTTTTTATTCTGGGATTTATTTACCTTCTATAATTGAAACTTTGTAGCCTTAAGTGAGCTCAGAGCTGGCCAGGGCAGGCGGGAAGCTGGGCTTCCTCCATCGCCAGGGGCAACCAAGCCTCCTGCTCACTCCAGTTCTGTGGCCACGGCCCGCTGAAAGCAGGTATCTGGGGTTTTTTGCCTTCTATAATTGAAACTTTGTTGCTTTAATTGGAGCTCAGAGCCAGCCGCGGCAGGCGGGAAGCTTGGCTTCCTCCATTATTGGGGCAACCAAGCCTCCTGCTTGTTCCAGCTACGTGGCTGCCGGCTGCCATCTTGGTTGGGTTAATTTGCATATAGTCTCTCTGATTGGCTGGTGGGCATGGCTTAAGGCACTGCGAAGGTATGGTCAATTTGCATGTTTGTCTTTTATTAGTGTAGATAGTTACCACTTACTGATGTTTGTGAGTTTATAATCTCACTGTTGGCATGTACAAATCAGAGTACATCTTGGAATTGCTGTGTGTGTATGTGCATGTTTGTGTGTGTAATTTGTAATTACATATTGATAAAGTATTTTTCATTCATTACTAGTCTTAAGTTATAAATTTGTACTACCACAGCAGTAATGAGTGAGGATAATTTTGAAAGACTTAAAGACAATAAGATAGTCATAAGAAAAATTAAAATAAATACCAACTGATGTCACTGAAAATGAGAAGAATTGATCATTTTACTCAATGCTTCAATAGGAGAAAACTTCATTTCTTTTATTCTATTAGTAAGAAGGTAAGTCTTCACAAATTCAGATTATTAGAAAAGAGAGGGAGGTTAAGGGATTGTTCTTATGAAACAAAGAAAAACTCATTATTTTGGTTGAGAATTATCAGTCAAAGTCTTAAGAGCTTTATTTTAAAGTGAAGAACTTATTTTATGGATTAAAAAAAAATAGATGTTGTGTTTACACTACCCAGAGGTTACTTGAATATTTAGTTACAGATATCTTCTTTTGACAGCTGAAAAGGACAGAGCTGTATTTATTTAGAGTCATTTCAGAATCTTGAAGGATGAAGAAGATGGTGGTAACTTCTAGTAGGAAAATAACTATTTTCCCCCAATAAAGTACATTTAGTTCTGATGGTCCTTTGTGGCCATTTTGAAACAATTCTCAGGCTCCCCAAAGACTGACAACCCTGATAGATTCATCTGGCAGTGGAATGGTTTTGAAACCAGTTCCACATGGCCCAGCAGCTTCGACAGCTGAATAATTGAGTGGAAAAACCCATTATTGCAGGAATTTGATTTCCTTGCTATTTGCTTTCCCTAAAAGTAAAAAAAAAAAATAAAAAAAATCATAACACAGAGACAAACACAGATCATTCTGTTATCCAGGAAAAGCTTATTTCAGAGTTTCTGCCAAGTCAGGTAGATTCAAATTAGATATTTAAGCACTTGAAGTTACAGAGATCTCAAAATTAAATCATCAGGACTTATACAGATTTCAAAAGTGGTAAATGTTATTTTTAAGTGAGTATTTGGAAATCTCTCAGAGGTAAGCTGATCAGCATAGCACATGAGAATGAATGCCTGCTGAAAGAATGAATAAACGGGCTTATAGTCCAACCCTTACTTGAGAAGCTTATCTTAGAAATTCAGAATTTTGACCAGACGCATCAACACAAAAAAAATTAGGAAATGTCTCAGGGCCTGAATACAAATTTTATTCAACAAATCTTCAGCATCGTTGTACATGGCACTGTGAGACTATAAAGGTGAAAGACATCTGTCTGTCTTCACACTGAGATGGGAGAGACAGCATGAATTACAGGTAAGTGCAGCATAATACAGAGGAGCCACTGTAAACATACCGAGTGCTGTGGAAGGGTGGGAGTGTGTTAATTCCAACTTGGGGTCATCAGCGAAGGCTGTGCAAATTCCGAGCCTGAACTGATAGCTTCTACAAGTTACAATTTATTTCAAGGTTGGCTTTGTAGAAACTCTCTTCCCGTAGGTTCCAAAACTTTCTTTCTTCCAACACAGACCATGAGTGGCAGAGTATGATGACAATTGTCAAAGGAGTGATATCTCCAGGGTCTGCAGCATCATTTTTTACATGGGGAGAAAGACATGTTAATTTTTTAAAAAGTCTCCAGGGGTCCTATGCCTTCTTTAACCTGATCTTTAAGGTTAGGGTTTTTTAAAAAATATATATTTTATTGATTTTTTACAGAAAGGAATGGAGAGGGATAGAGAGTTAGAAACATCAGTGAGGGAGAAACATTGATCAGCTGCCTTCTGCACACCTCCCACCGGGGAAATGCCTGCAACCAAGGTACATGCCCTTGACCAAAATCGAATCTGGGACCCTTCAGTCTGCAGGCCGATGCTCAATCCACTGAACCAAATCGTTAGGGCAAGGTTAGGTTTTAAAGGTTATTATTCACTTTTATACAAACATAAACTTGGTTTCCATTCAATGTAAGTCTTAGACCTATCTATTTCAGTGATTGGTTTATATGAAACACTTCTACTAACATAATACCATTGATTCTGTGTCCTTGAGGTTTAATTATGGGAACTTCACTATAATTACCCACAGTCAGCCTCCCTCTGTAATCAATATTGAATAGAAATCTAGTTGCCAGTCACGTTTATTTCTAAAGTTACAGGACATGGGGTATAGTCATGTAAAGCAAGGAATCGTGAGCCAAGTTGCTTTCCAGAATCTTCCAGGACCCACCTACTTTACTAGTTGCCTTGTCTCCTGCTTATATGTTTTCTCACATAGGGCAGGAAAAGGAAAGAATGCGGGTCCTTAACAAAGACAAACTGTTTATATAAAGCAAAACTGCTTATATAAATGTTTTTCAGTTTTGAAAGGACTGACATTTTGAAAGTCAACTCTCATGTGAGTCAGGGGCTCTGTCTGTGTAGGACCTCACCCTTGCTGAAGATGGAATAAGTACTCCTCTGACTTGGGTAGCTAGGGGACAAAGCACAGGGCAGGCAGTGATTCCAGGTCATGTGGACCAGAGCCAGCCCCAGAATTTGGCATAGAGAGAGGCTGGCGAGGACCAGGCCCGACTGGTGCTTTTGGCATTCTGGCTCAAGCTAGGAGTCAAGTAGGCTGAGTTTGCGCTTGGTACTTTTGTGGGATAAGGGAAAGCAGTGTCAGTGCCCACTGTGGGCAAGAAAAATGTCCAAGACCTGATTCCAGCTCTTTGCACAGCTGGCTGCTTTTTGCTATTCAGGTCTTGATCTAAATGCTTCTCCTCAGAGAGGACTTCCCTGATCACACTATCCAGCAGCGACTCTCTCCTGTGTGTGTCTCATCATCATGTTTACTTTCATTCAGCAAACTTATTACTGTCTGGAATAAATGCTTCACGAGTACGGGAACTTCATTGATTTTGTTCATTGCTATATCTTCAATACCTATAATACCCTTGGCACTTGTAGGTACTAAATAAATTTTTGTTAAAAGGATAAAACAGAGATAAAGTTGGACTTGTAAAAAAGACTTCTATAAGGGCGAAGAGATATAGTTTAATTACTAACTGGGGAGAAGATGAGTTCTCAATTAAATTATCCTTTCTCCTGAATGGCCATCTTTCCTCCCCCTTCTCCTCCCAGCAGAATATGACATATCTCCTAGGGAAACAAAAATAATTTTGTGATGAAAAAAAAGCCTCTGTTGTGTAAGAATAGATATTATCAATGAACAAGTGGCTCTGCTTATAAATAGATTGAGAGAGGAAAAAGGCTCAGGATCTCTGGCTTAATGGAAAGAACATTAGAAAGAAGTTTAAGCGTGGACTCCACTACCAGTAATGGAGATGTGGGTGACTAACGGTTTCCTGTTCCACCCAATATGGGTAACGGTAAGCTGCCTCACAGATTGTGAGGCGATAAGGCATCACGTGCGAATACACTCAGCACAGTGCCCTGGTCCAAAGTAGCCCTAAGGCAGTGACGGCGAACCCCTGACACGCGGGGCAGAGGCGACACGAGAACTCATTTTATTGGTTGGTTTTTCTTTGTTAAATGGCATTTAAATATATGAAATAAATATCAAAAATATAAATCTTTGTTTTACTATGGTTGCAAAGGTCAAAAAATTTCTATATGTGACACGGCACCAGAGTTAAGTTAGGGTTTTTCAAAATGCTGACACGCCGAGCTCAGAAGGTTCGCCATCCCTGCCCTAGTACCTCTTAGCCGAATGTGAATAGGCGTGCCCTTGGGTAGCTATATCACCTCTATGTACCTCTGGTTCCTTATCTGTAAAAGAATGGTGACTCCAACTCACAGGGACACTGAAGGACAAATGAAATAACATTGTACAGCCGCTTATGAGTTGATGAGCATTATTCAAGCATGGGACTTTCTGTTGCTGGCTCTACTCCCAGCTAAGTGACTAAGTCAGTCTTAGGTGCCTCCAATTCTTTATTGGTAAAAAGAGGATTTTATCAGCATTATTTACTTCTTCACTGTGAGGATAAAATGCGATAATAGTTTGGAAATGTTGTGTGAAAGTGGAAAGCATTATGAATCATAAACTTTTTGTCATCACCATCAAAATGACGGCTCCAATGGCTATGGTGACAGCTCAATTGAATAGTAAAGGTCCCATTAGAACCTGCGTGACAATTATCTTTCATTCATAGATCAGCTTGGTGACGTGGAAAGTATATAGAATTAATGCTAGTTCTTTATAGTCCTGTTTGTATTCTCCACAGAACAGGGCTTAGATCTCAATAAATATTTGTTGAATAAAAAAAAAAAAAAAAAAAAAGGATTAATTCTCAAAAAGTAGCCAGCTCAGAAAGTATTCAATAGTGAAGTATGTTATGATGATAAAACCCACTTAAGAATTCTTCTATTCTGAGTTCAGATACTTCCCACTCCTCAATATTTCCTGTGAGTCAGTGGTCCAGGAGTATCCCAGGTTAAGTTCTAAGGGTTAAACACAAAATAAAAGAGTGGTGAGGATGACCAGGTGCACTACTCCCATACACAGACATCTGGTCAAGAGGCCTAAGTCCTTATCTGAGGCTCCTGGCCTAGGACTGGAGTCAACAACCCTGGTTGGGATGGAGCCAAAGGGCCAATGCTGCAGTGCTCCCAGGGCCTGCAGTTGTAGGGCAAGGGACTCCGCGGGTGGTGTCTGGGTTTCAGAGCTTTAGGGCTTTTACAAAGTTATAGCTTGTACAGTTCAGAACTGCCTCACATCAGCCACTGCTGACATTTGCCTGGTAGAGGCGCTGTGATTGATTGCATGGGAAAACTAGAGAGGCCAGGTCTCTGGCCCCCTCCTTACCACTGCTGCCACGAAGAGAAGCCTGGTTTAGGTTCCTCTGGGAAGTTTCCCTAATGCTGGTGCACATTTGAATCATGGACCTTCCCCACTGTGTTTGTTAAATTGTGGATGTTTCCCCATTAGACAGTGATATGTACTTGGCTCATTCTCCTATCCCCATTGCTATGACAGTCTCTGGCATAAATAAGGTACTAAGTGGGTAGAACAAACAAGGAAAGGAATGGATAAAATACATGATGGGTTCTTTCACTCTCAAAGGCTAATGCAGCTTTTCCTGTATAGCAGTGGTTCTCAACCTTGGCTGCACATTAGAATCACCTGGGAATCTTTTTAAAATTCTGATTTCTGGGCCTCATCCTCCGGAAATTCTGTTTCTTTGTTACTAATGTTGTGGCCCCACCCCATAACAAAGAAACAGAATTTCCGGAGGATGAGGCCCAGAAATCGGGATTTTAAAAAGATTCCCAGGTGATTCTAATGTGCAGCCAAGGTTGAGAACCACTGCTATATAGAGAGGACAGAGGATTCATTGACCAATAAAGGACCACCTAACATCATTACTCTGCCCTATTACTTCTATCTCCATGATAGCCAGTCACAGAAACTCAATATGCTTACAAGGAAAATTAAGTTCCAAAATGGAAACTTGAAGGCCAAGTTTAATTCCAATGAAAATGTAAAGGAATCAAATATAAAAACACTTCTGGAATAGAGACAATTAATGGTGATTATAGTTCTTCTACATGAATGGATTTAAAAATCACATAAACTAGTAGAAATCTATAGTAATAACTCATTTATTGGGTCACTAGTTCTCAACTTGTGATCATTCAGATGGGAGCCACAGTAAAATTTTCTCCTCTGTTATCTATAAAAACAGTAAGTAGACATAGGTGGGAGAATGTTTACTTATTTAAGAGAAGAAACCAATATTGTCACTATACAAAGCAATTTTACATATTGATTGAAAGAAAATAATTCTAGTCAAAATTTTGGCAAAGATAATTCTAGTTCCTTAAAATATAGTCTATTTCAGACTTTAATTAAGATTACATTTCCTCTGAATTGATGCAAGTAAGTAACCACATTTTTTAAAACCACATATCTCAACAGAGGCAGACTCTACTTGTGTATTTATATAGTAGAATAGACTGGAATAATCTAATGAGAATAATAAGCATTTAATTCTTTCTGGTATGACTGAATTATCAGAAGCCCACAAACGAGCTTTAATCAAGGGGGATCAATTTAAAGATGCACCTGCAAGTCTTAACTAAAGTGTTTAATGAGTCAATTGTATCGAAGCTTGAAATGTAAGGAGTGGAAACAGAAACCTTATTTTGTAGTTGGCTCTAAAGGCAGCTTTAATGAATATTCACAGAAAGAATAACTGAATTGAATTAAGTAGTATGCCAAAGACAAAAAGAAAGAACAATTATCAAAAAAGAACTTCAAACGAAGAAATGCCTTAATATGCTGTATATACAAATTAATAAAATAATGTTATTCCTATTAGGCCAAGTAGTATTGTTGTGAAATCTTATACATCCATTTATCACTCTATAGCTATGTGACTTAGAGCGAGACATTGCATCAATTTATCTGGGAGGCAGATGACTACAGCTGCTTTCAGTGGGAAGGAAGAGAAGAGATAGCGTTTGTGAGCTCCTGTTGTTCAACAAATGCTCATTCAGCACACAGGTAGGGGTCAGACATAGGGATTAGTGCTTGGGGATAAAGCAGATGAATAAGACAGGGTCACCAATTCCCTCCTGGTCACTTGGGGAAGATGAACATGTAAAAAGATAATGATTTAGATTTTCATTAGTCACTCTAATAAGGAGTTCAAAGGTGTAGCCACTCATCTTCTGGCAATGAACATGGGATGCTAATAGGAGGAAAGCTGGCCAAGTCTACTAGTGTAAACCTTCGGTTGCATGATCAGGTAGTTAAATGAAACCTCCACCCTACAGCAGTAGATATATGATTACCAAAGGCAAGTATAAAGCAGACCAATGAGCTTTCTGTCATTAGCCACATTTTGTTATTCATGTGCTATTAATCTATCTTGAAACAAACAAATATGAACGGGGTGATTTTAATTTCCCAACTTTCAATAAGATCCAAAAAGATGCAGAATTACTCTTTGTTATTGCTACTTCAGGTTGGACAAAGAGCTGAAAAATGCTCACTTAGACCTCTAGCTGTCCATCAGTCATACTGCGATTTAAGTCACAAATGGAGAAAACTACTTCATGAAAATGCTGCTGTTTGTGAGGAAAATTTGTGTGATTTGTCTCAACACATCACTTACATATTTAAATATGTCACGGGCTTATCGTGGGACCGGAGTTTACAGTGAAGGTCTTCATTGGCACCTCTTGACTACACCCCTCTATGAGCCCTGAGAAGGTCCTAGACAGGGAGACTGCACCCCATGTGATAAAAATGAAAGGTATGGTTTGATGTATGGAGACTGCCACAGCAACTGGCTAGAGCGCTTGCTGGCAGTCGTGGGGAGCTTAGGAAGGCTTGCTCCTGATCATTTGCAGAACCAGTTTTGATTCCTTGAGTGACAGAGTAATACACAGAACTTTTTCAAGTTCATATATACCAACCTTGTGCATAGCAGAGTCAGCTTGTTAAATGTTTAAACTGGTGTACAATGCTTTGATTCAACAGTAGACCTTAAGAACTCTCTTCCTCAACCCTCCCACCCTTCCTTTCATGGCAATTCTCAAAATGGAACTGTTGCTACTTCTAATGTGTCTTCTCACTCTTTTGCATGTGAAGATGGTGAATGCAACAAATGAGTTTGACGTTGGGAAGGGGCAGGGAAAGGTCAAATGTGGCTACGTGAGAAGGAATGAGATTATGATTCTTCAGGGGTCATGTCAGGTTCCAGAGAGACTGATGGGGATGGTCCAGTGAATACTTTGAGGGCAGAGAAGATGAGTTATTTTTGTCTCACAATCTCTAGAGCCCATCAGAGGATGAATGCATTTGTTGAGCAAGGTGTGAAGAAGCAACAGAAGTGGAGACAGCCTTTGAGCTCCTAGGCGGAGACAATGGGACCATCTGAAAGAATGGCTTCTGCCCTCTGTGGTGGTGTTATGACCTGTCCTCCATGTCACTCAGATGACTTTCATGATGCAATTGCTGAATGTTTAATTTCTGGTAAAAATAAAATATCTTATATTTAAGTCCTGCTTCCTACCACCAAAGTAATCTTTATAAACTATCAAATCTGATTGTATTACTCCTGCTTAAAACCTCCAGGACTCCCAAATGCCTTGTAGATAATGTCCACATCCTTGATAGAGTTTGAGAGGGCTTCCTTAATTTGGAACCTACCTATTTCTCCGACTTGTCATCTTCTAAAGTGATGTGACTTGTTGGCTAAACTTCGTTCCTGTACTTTCCACAAGTGGCCCAGGCTGCTTCTGTACCTGTCTCCTTTGCCTCCTTCCTTTTGCCAAGCAGTTGGACATTCATTCAGTTGTAAGACTTTATTCTGAAAACCATCTCTGACCTCATCTCTCTCTATGCTTTTATATATCCTTCTATCGTGGCACTCAAAATATGTTGTTGCATTTGTTGGTATAGATATCTCTGCATTTCTAGGTGCCTCCCTGATGGCACACCTTCATATTCATTTCTGTATTACAAACGCATATCACAGTATCTGTAACATGGGAAATGTTCAGTAAAAGCAGACTAAATGAATGAATGAATGAACAACTCAATGAACATTTCCCTCTTTATTATTTTTGGCATTACAATAGGGAAAATTTCTGTCTTTCTCTTTTTCCCTCCACACTTATACATCCTAAACTCCCAATTTATATCTCAAAACTGGAGGACAGCATGGATACAATCTTTCAACAGACTACATCTGAAAGAAGGGCCTGTTCAACAGTTCACATGCTCCTAGAAATACCTATTGACTTCTCCAGAAGTCCTCTAGTCACTTGTTAGGGGTCTACAGATTGGATTCATGTGCTCAGCTAGGGAGGGGGTCTTATAACCATTTACCCAACATGCCCACATCTGTTTACTGAGTCAATCACTTTTTTAAAAGTTACTATACCTTTTATAATAATGCAGTGAGCAGGTAATGCTAATTATAAATAAGATGTTTTCATCCATTAAAAATCTTAAAATACTATTTAAAGTAAATCCCTTTAATAAAACAATACCTTTTCAACTTTCAAGAAAGGGCATCTGGGCAAGGTAAGATGAATTAAAAGAAAATGTATTTTACTTGAGCTCATCTCCATTTTCTCTTTTCTAATGCTTTGTACAGTCAATTATCTCTTTGAGCAAGAAGGATAATGTATACACTATGATATCTCTTCCCTTAAAAATACAGAAGAGAAATAAAAGGTGTGTGTACAGATGACATCAGGGAGAAGAATCTTGTGGGTGGAAGTGGTAAGGGAATTATAATAGCTGTTTTCAGCACACTAAAAAATGAAAGAAGCAGGTATAAGGAAAAATAATGTTCGATTTTCTCTAACTTGCTTTCCTATCCATTCTTAACTCCTCTCTTCTTTTCTCCCCATTAACTCTGTCCAATCCTTAAAATTTCCCTAGGTTCAAATTCCAAAACACCCTCTTTTATTTCCTCCTTCCACATGAAGGTAAATGAGTTTTATTTTCATGGTTCACCTTTTCCACAATTTATGCACGTTCTGATATCCTAATTCAGAATTTCATTCTATTCACTTTTCACATTAATTCTCAACTGACTGACCCTCTTTATCGGTAATTATGACCAGGAAGGTTTTGAATATCATTAAACTCTTCTCACCAACTGAATTGACTTTAAGGTAATTTGATTAATTTGGCAAGTCATTGGTAGATGCAGATTTAACACTTCGCAGAATTTGTGCATTATTACACGAAATCCTTGGGGACTGGTTGTTTCCCTGTGAGATTTTAAGTATTTTTGTTAAGCTTTAAAAAGTATGCTCTAAAGTGTCTCCCTGGAATTGCAAACAGAGCATCCCTCTGCATTCCCCTGCAGTCTTGGTTTAATAACTTTTCATTTATGTGGAGCATGTATATTTCTAGCACTCAGCCAAAGGTTCTTCACTTGGGAAAACACAATGACTAGGAGGCAGCAAAAGTTATCTACTGATAAACTGTAGAACAATGTAGCTTGCCCAAAGCCTCCCCATGCAAACACTTGAGCTCTCTCCAACACTTACCAGGACAAAGCCATGTTAATGTCTATGTGTGTTGTCTCTTCCTCAGTGTCTGATTCCACTGCCACTGTTAGTTGCATCATATTCAAATAAGGTGTCTGTGGATTGAAATAATGAGGGCGGGGGATGATGCAGAATGCTGAAGAGTTCTATGCCGATTTTGAGAAAAGCAAAACTTGTTCATGATATATGTCAATATCTTCCAGAGGAACAAAAGTTAAAAGGTTTTCCTGAGTAGAATTTTGGTAGTCATAGACATCCCTAGGCCAGTGGTTCTCAACCTTCTGGCCCTTTAAATACAGTTCCTCATGTTGTGACCCCCAACCATAAAATTATTTTCATTGCTACTTCATAACTGTAATGTTGCTACTGTTATGAATCATCATGTAAATATCTGATATGCAGGATGGTATTAGGCGACCCCTGTGAAGGGGTTGTTTGACCGCCAAAGGGGTCGCGACCCACAGGTTGAGAACCGCTGCCCTAGGCAAAGTAGCCCCTGTGGGAGTCACCAGATAGCACAAGAAGTTGTGGCATGCCCATGGCACAGGGGAGACAGATGGCAGGTAGTAAAAGGAGAAAAGGGAGGACAGATAGAAGACTACACAGAAGTCTTAGAAATAGGAAGGAGAGAGGACCTAAGAAAGAAAAAAGTCCCAATCATGGCAGAAATCTGTGAGGCTCAGGTGCCACTGAAAAACCTCGGTGTGATAGAATGGCCCCTCTTCATGTATGTGCATGAAGCTTTAGTGTAAATATAAAACATATGAAAACAAAAAACCAAAAATAATTCTACAGATGCCCCTTATGTTGGTAAACTTATTCAACACTTCCTACTTGATTGAGATTCGTTGGTTCACTGAACTATTATGCTGACTTCTGTTTATCCTGTGGATTATTATGATCAGTGAGTTTTTTCTCTTATGACTGTTTCTAGTGATTATATTTTTTTTTTCTTTTGATGAGTTCTGGGATTTACTATTTCTTTCAAGTGGTAATATAAGCATATTTCTTTAAGGAAATACAGTCTTTCAAGATATTCAAGATTCCATACTAAGAACAGACTTTCTTACCTTTGTTAAATAGTCTTCTAATTTTATATATAACAACTGAATTGTACTACTGAATAATGGCTTAACAGTTGGTTTACATTTAGATCATATTTTAGTTAATTACTGGAGAACAAAATAAAAAAGGGGGAATTTGCCGGGAGCCGGTCCATCCTTGCTGTTTCAAGGGACCTGGCATATATGGCATACTGTTCTTAATATGTTTGCTCACCTTCTTGGCACTATGTGTTTTAACCAAGGTCTCCTCTCTGAGAAAGGTTGTTTCCCCAGGTAGGGATTTTCCCCTGAAGTTAGGGAGGGAATAAAACCTCTTAACTAAGTGCCAGGCGGGTAATTAATCACTTTAACTATGAACAATCATGCTTAAGCTACATAATCTTTACTCCCTGGAATGGAGATAAGAAACGCCCTAACCTTTGTAATAGAGATTGATAGGATTGAATCAACTGGTATAAATACAGATGTAATAAGACAGCAAGACACAGAACTCAGAAGACAGAACCAAGAGAGACGGAACCTAGGCACAGAACCTACACAGAACATTCTCTAGAGACAGAAGAACTTCGCTGGAGAGAACATGGCAAAAGTTCCTGGACAGAAACTGGCCTCAGAACCTAGAGACAGAACCTAGCGAGAGAACATGGCAAAAGATCCTGGACTGAACCTGACTACAGAAATTGGCAAGAGAACCTGACTAGAACCTGGTAACTGAACCTAGCTGGAGAACATGGACACAGACCTGGCTGGAGATCCAAAGCAGAACCTCTCTGGAGATCCAGACTAGAACTTGGCTGGAGATCCTGACTGGAGATCCTGGCTAGGCTGCTGATCAACTGAACACTGTCTCCGTGTCCTTCCTTCTTTGCCGACTCCGTCTACACCTTTGGGGACCCCTGGACCTGCTGGGGCAGGACCCCGGCAGAAATCATGTTAAAACTTTGTTAATAAAGCGTATGATTGATCTCTATTTTCTATTGAAATGCTTGACTACGGGGGGAAAAATGGATGTTTGCAATGTTTCAGAGAAGTCTATTTTGGAAGTACTTTAAGCTTTACCTGTCTAGGTACTATCTGAAGTGGCTCCAGAAGTGCCAGACAAGCTACACAATGATTTTAAGTTTTTTATCTAGTTTCATTAAAAAATAATATATATTAAATCCAAAAGTTCTGAGCAAAAAATCAACCATTGTAATTCATCATATTAGCAATCTAGAATATACAATGATCTCTATAGATACAGAAAAAACACAACAAAGTCAAACATCCATTCATAATAAGTAATAGCAAAATAGAAATAGAAGAAAATTTCTCAATCCAGTAAAGAGTACCTATGAAAAAGTTACAGCTAACATCATAGTCAATGGTGAAATTCTTAATATTTTTTCTTAAGATCAAGAATAAAGCAAGGATTTCCATCCTTACCATTAATATTTAATAGTGTTTTAGAGATCCTAGTCAGTGCAATAAGGTAAGAAAAATGAATAAAAGGCATATAGATTTAAAAAGAGAGAGAAAAACTGCTTCTACTTATCAATGACACAATTAAGTAGGAAATATAAACTAAGTAAAAGATAATTACTAGAATTGATAATTAGAACAAAGAAAGTTGTCAGGATAAAAGGTCCACATAAAAAACAGTAGCACCTATATATTAGCAATGAAAAATGAAATTTAAAAATTTCATTAAAAATGAAAACAAAGTAATAAAGTATTAATTCCATTATTATAATATTAATGTCAAAAACACAAAATAAAATTTAAAAAGATATTTAAAAGGAGGAATAAAAATTTAAAAGATATACAGAACTCTCAACTGAGAACTATAAAGAAATGCTGAAAGAATTAAGGAAGACTAAGTAAATGGGGAAGTATACCATGTGTTTGGATGGGAAGACTCAGTGTAGTTAAAATATCTATTTTCCTGAAATTGGTCATAGATTCAATGATGTTCTACTAGTAATCCCATCAATACTTTGTTTGGTAAAAATTAACAAGCTGGTTTAAAATTTTATATTGAAATGAAAAGTATCTAGAATATCCAAAGCAATCTGAAAAAGGGGAACAAAGTTAAAGACTTTAATACTTTACTTTAAAACCTACTATCAAGGTACACTAATCAAGATAGTGTGATACTGGCATAAAAGTAGATAAATAGATAAATGCAACAGAATTGAGAGCCCAGATAAAAACCCAGATTTACATGGTTATTTGCTTTTTGATAGACATGCCAAGATAATTCAATAGGGGGAAAAAAGTCTTTTCAACAAATGGTGCTGGAGGAATTGTATATCTATATGAAAAAAATGAACTTCATCATACACAAAAATTAATTTCTGATAGATCATACAGCCAAATGTAAAAGCTAAAACTATAAAGCTTCTAGAAAAAGATAGAAGAGAATATCTTTATTGATATATATATTTATTGAAGGTAGGAAGGGTTTTTAGATAGGACATAGCAAATAGGCATAATATTAAAAATGATAAACTAGTCTTTATCAACATTTAAAAGTTCTGCTCATCAAAAGACTCTATTAAAAAAAATGACAAGGCCAGCCAGCTGGTGTGGCTCAGTGGTTGAATGTCGACCCATGCACCCAGAGGTCACCAGTTCAATTCCTGGTCAGGGCTCATGCCTGGGTTGCGGGCTTGGTCCCCAGTAGGGGTCATGCAGGAGGCAGCCAATCCATGTTTCCCTCTCATCGATGTTTCTATCTCTCCCTCTCCCTTTTCCTTCCTCTCTCTGAAATCAATAAAAGTATATTTAAAAAAAGAAAAGAAAATGAAGAGGTCAGCCACACAATGGGGAAAATATTTACAAAACATATATCTGACAAAACACTTATATATACAGAACATTAAAAATCTGCTACTAAATAATAAAGGCAAACAAATCAATAAAAATGGAAAACGTTTGAACAAACACTTCAAAAAAGAAGATATATGAATGGCAATAGCACATGAAAAACTGCTCAACATCATTAGCCTTTGGGGATTTGAAAAGTGAACCATAGTAAGATATCACTATACATCTGTCAGAATGGCTAAAACTAGGAAGGCTGGCAACAAAATGCTGGTGAAGATGTAGAGCAACTGGAGCTCTCATACTTTGCTGATGGGAGTGTGCAATAGTTCAACCACTTAGGAAAATGTTCTGGCAGTTTCTTATAAAACTAAATATACACCTACTTTGTGACCCAGCAATTCCCTTCTTAGCTTCTTACCCAAGAGAAATGAAACATATCCACAAAGGACTTCTATAAAAATGTTCATCACAGCTTCATTCATAACATTCATTAACTGGAAATAACCACAATAATTATTAGCAGGAGAGTGGGTAAACAAATGGGGTGCATCTATACATTGGAATACTACTCAACGATAAAAAGATCTAAGCATACAACAACATGAATGGACCTCAAAAGTATTGTGCCGAGTGAAAGAAGCCTTACACAGAGAGTTTGTTCAATTTATATGAAGTTTTAGAAACAGTAAAACTAGTTTGTGTTGGAAAAAATCACAACAGTGGTTGCCTCTGAGGGGAGAGGTAGGGATTGACTAGGAAGAGTATGGGTGAATTTGCTGGAGTGAAGGGAATGTTCTATATCATGACAGGTATTTGAGTTACAGGGGGATAGCATTTGCCAAAATTCAATAAATGGTACACTTAAGATTTGTACTTCACACTATAATGAAATATTGAACTCTAGTTAATGACATGCACACTGAAGTGCTTAGGTGTTAAGATCACTGATGCCTGCAACTCACTTTGAAATATATAAAAAGTAAGATGGATTGATGAATAGATAGGTGGGGAGATATATGACAAAGCACAAACTTGTTAACAATTCTAAAATCTAGGTGGTAGATACATGGGTGATCACTACATAGTTCTTTCAGCTTTTCTTATGTTTAAAAAATTCATAATAAAATGTTCGGGCAAAGGAAAAGACAGCATGTACTGCAGTTGTTATCTTTGACAGACTGTATTCCTGGGCCTTGACAAATAGTCACCGATAATTTGCATATATCAGCACTTCCGAGGGAACATGACTAGCCAGCTGAAAGGAGTTTATTAAGCATGAAAATGTTCTCAGAACTTACTCTGACTAAAGATGAGTGCGTGTTTTAATTCCTGAAAACCTCCTGAGGGTCTTTGCGAGCACACCATTGGGCATCTCACCTTTCTAATTTAGGACTGAACATTGGAAGATCTTATATTTGTAGCACAAAGTCTATAATCAATAATTAACAATTTAAATAAGGAATTCACTACAAAAAGCTGAGTTTTGAGTTGTAAGTCTTGCTATCAACCAGGAAAGAGACTTAACTCTCAACCCCCAAGAGTTATAACATGCCCAGTGAGCAAGATCTAGCTCTAGATTAGCTACATAGCAAGCTCCAGAAGGATGGAAACTGTCTTAACTCACTACCATGTCCCCGTGCCAGCACAGTTCAGTGCACATGGTAGATACTCTGTACATATTTATCACATTGAATGGCAGGGTATTATTTTTGGATGGGTTCAGTTT
Source organism: Myotis myotis (assembly GCF_014108235.1). Taxonomy (NCBI): domain Eukaryota; kingdom Metazoa; phylum Chordata; class Mammalia; order Chiroptera; family Vespertilionidae; genus Myotis; species Myotis myotis. The sequence goes on from NW_023416315.1 coordinate 14,295,964, forward strand.
TCTTACTAGAGTTCTAATCTGGTTTCTGTAGCTTACCTCTGAATGGATTAAGGTATCTATATATACAAAAGCCAAGCGACTGAAACGCCGGAACGATCAGTCGCTATGACGTGTACTGGCCCAACTGGACCGGTTGGGGGGGGCGGCCCCCCCTCCCGGCTGGCCCAGTCCCCGATTGGGCCCCCTCACCCCAATCAGGAACAGGGATGGCGGGCCAACCTCCCGCATCCTCTCCCCCACTGCCAGCCCAGTCCCATCAGCCCCCATCAGAGTGGGCCAGCTGGACCCCATATGTGCACGAATTCGTGCACCGAGCCCCTAGTGCAGGGGTGGGCAACCTTTTTGTGAGTGCGTGCCAAAACCAGCAAAATCTCTGATTCAAAATTCTTCTGCGTGCCAACCCTAATTTTTTGAGAACATGTTATGCCTACTTGATATCTCTTAAGGTGTATGTATGTGAAGAACCTTAAAGAAATAATAAAATTCATTTGAACGACAAAAACACGGTATATGATGATGAAAAATACATTTATTTTTTTAATGTATACATGTACACTGATAGTCCAGAAAACTTTATGACTCCATTTGATATTATCAGTGGGACTTTTGCTGCTGCATCACTGATGACAGATTTTACATCAGGTTTATATTTCGTGACCTTCAGAGATATGCACGAGCTGCTACTTTCATCCGTCAGGCTACTCCTATTATGAGACTTAACAAAAGTCATCACTGAGAACAAAGATTCACAAGTGTATGTGGATGAAAACATGGAGAGTAACGCTGTTGCAAAGTTTTTTAAACAGAAAAAAATTTCTGGAATGGCATTCCAAGTTCTCAATAGTTCGTTTTCGACACTTCTCTCTGGTACTCCTGTCTCTAATCGCTTTTTTCCCCCAATGTTTTCCAAGTCAACTCTAAGGTCAATAAATTTCTGCTTCCAAATTTAGCTAATCTGAAATTCAATCAACTGCATTTCAAAGTCAGCCATGTCTATCCATGAAAACATTTGTAAGTTTAGTTCCTCCAGTTTCATGCTGTCTGGAAACCTCATGAATTTTGCTGTCTCTTCCAGTTCTCTGAATTTCGCAAATCTTGAGAAGAACTGCTCAATCGTTGACTCGATGATGTTTATAAACAGCTTTTTAAGGCTTTGACAGTCTGTTCTGTCATCTTTTGGGAGGTCTTTGATGTGCCTCTTGAGGTTTGGGAAATATCTAAATCTCTCACCATCCACATCCCTCTTAAAGACTTCCAGTTTCTTTTCAAAAGCCTTTATGTAACCAAACATAACATCAAGTGTCTTTCCAGTTCCTTGTAATTTAATATTTAAGTCATTCAAATGTTCACAAAAATTGTAAATGGAAGATTATAAGAGGGTTTCGTGTGCCAGCAAAAGTTACTGGCGTGCCATGTTTGGCATGCGTGCCAGGGGTTGCCCACCCCTGCTCTAGTGTAACTATAAAATACAAAGTAAGTGCTTCATTCTAATGACAATTAACAATAGCCAATGTTGATTCACTGGCTGATTTATCTTTGGAAATGCGTAAGAGATAATCATAAGTTAAGATCAGACAATGCAGGTTAGCCCAGTAGACTTCTTAAATGCTTCCAAAATGCATTATTAAGCATCCTCAGTTGCTCAAATAATGAAGATGCTTCAGGAAACAGATGGTCAGGGTCCTAAAATCAAATTAGGATAAGGTGTAGAGTGCTCCCTACTGGTAGATAGGTACAGTCAAGTAGCATCCATCATGCCTAGGGTAGGGGCACAATATTAAGGATGAGACACCAGAAAAGCTGGAGCAAGGTTAGTAGTGCAAAATAGGAGATTATAATGTAATATGATTTGATATGACATAATGGGATTTAATACAATATGATATCAAAACTTTTAAGGCTTTAAAATATTTTCAGTTGTTCTACTTGATCCTCAGAACATTCTTGCCTAGCTGCCTTGAGGCCAGGAATCCACAGGTGATAGCAGAATCTATCCTAGCTAGAGAGGGGGATTGTGTATGTGGCAGCCAGAGGCAGGATTTGTATCATGAAGTGGGATGGAAAGTGACAAGGACTGTGACTGAAGCAGGCCTATTGCAGGGCAGCTCCACAGAACCTCCTCAGCAGGGGCTCACTAAGAGTTCCTCATGCCTGGAGGAAACCTTTCCAGAATGAGTCCATAATACTGTGAATCATAAAACATAAATCACAGTGACTCTTCCAAAAACTCTTTCTTGGAATAGCTAACTGCCTATAACTTGTTTTTTGTTTGTTTGTTTGTTTTTGTTTTTGCTTTTTATACTTGGGACAAAAACAACCAACAATAAGGTACTTAGAAAAATACCTTAATTGTCCTCTACTGCATTTCTTTATCTGAGGTACCATTCTCCCTGATGTTCTATATATGCCACAATAAAAAGATGATAACCCGACAAAATTTCCTTCCAGAATTTATTTTTGTTCTTCCACAGAGAAACAGACCCAAGCGTATTTTTTTCACTTCCCCATGGTTGAGGGGGAAAAGAGTGTGTATTACTGCAGAAATGTTTGAAGCATTTATTAAAGATGCCAGATGCATTCAGAGCCTTGGGACAGAATGGACACAGTGATGGTTTTCTAGAAATGCAAGATGATTATGGTAGTGACCACTCACAGAAACCACAGCTCAGTATGCCGCACATTATGAAGAATAAACTTCATCTCCTGCTTAGCCATCAGCACTTATAGAAGGCACAGTTTATGAAACCAGAGGATGTCAGGAAAAACAGTGACTATCAAAGGGACACTAGAAGAAACATCTATAGATTTAAGAACCTTTATATGAAATAAGAATTCATTTTGCTCAAGGGGAATACACACACACACACACATACACAGACAAACACATATCTATTTATATAAAAGGCTAATATGCAAAGTGTCCCTGTGGGAGTTTGACCAGCAGACTGGGAGTTTGAACGCTTGCTATGATGTGTGCTGACCACCAGGGGCAGCGCGGAATGAAGGAAGGCCCTGTCCGGCAGCCAGTAGGCCCCAATTGGCCCTGATCACCGGCCAGGTCTAGGGACCCTACCTGTGCACAAATTTTGTGAACCGGGCCTCTAGTACATTTATAAATATAAAACATATATATTCATACTTATATTTATATATGCTGGAACTTAATCCACTTAGCCCATCTCCCCAAGCATGGAACATTATATACTTTAAAACAAAAAGTTCAATGGACTACATTTAAAAATTATCCCAACTTAAGTAAAAGCTTGAATAATTTTTAGAAGCTATATTTAAAGAAACAACAGCACAAATTAGATTTACACTGGATTGAAGCCCATTGAGTGTGGACCCAAGAGGAAGCACGCAGCTACTTTGCCTATATCCTGCTCACCTGGATAATCTTTCCCAGAGGTTGGTTGGAAAGACCCTCTAAGTAGTTAAGAAAATTTCATCTGCCTCGGTTGCATAATTTTAGTCGCCTCTACAAATACCTTTACAGAATTAAGAATTTAATATCACAATTATTAGTATCCCTTTTATGGGCACTTAAATTATTGCCACCTTGGCTCTGCCGTGTCAGTTGTCACTCTGACATCTGTGCTGCTTTCTACCTTGTGAAAATACCTTGGAATCTTTCATCTATTGAAATGGTCTTTCTAATTTCTTGGGGGGTGGGGTAGGTGGGAATTGTACTATTTTATGCCTGCATTTCTGTTCTACTGGACTTTCAGGGGGAACTGCCATGTTTAACTGGTATCTTACCTATAGGTTTTTGTTTTGTTTTGTTTTAGAAAATCTAAGTTTGTAGTTTCATCATAGCAACTAGCCATCGCTAAGCTGTTTTCCTCAATTATTTTGCACCTTTAAAAAAAATCCTATCATAATTATCCCCAGATACTTTACTGGTATTTCTTCCTATCTAACATTATAAAACATTATTCTAAGAACCTCTAGGCAAGAAACATCACTGACAATTAAGCTACGAAAAAATGCTAAGATCTGTTGATTTTAAGATGCACACTGATCTCAGAGAGATAAAAATGAAAAAAATGCATTCTTAGACTTGAAAAAAATTGGTATCTGTCTTGTATTGTTTGCTCTTTGAATCCTGTTTAGAGGCAGAGGAAATAATGTTTATAATGAACGAGTGAATGAGCTCCACACTGCTTTGGTCGGGTGAGCTACTGACAAAAAGGGCAGCTGACAACACCTCTGGTCACACAGGGAACACACTCACAGACTGGCAAGTCCCTGAGATGTATATAGTAAAAAGCTTTCTCTTCTTATGTCTGTATCTTTTTTAATAACATTTATTATTTTTCCATTATATTAGTTTCAGGTATACTACATAGTGATTAGACATTTATATACCTTGTGAATTGATCATCCCATATGAGTCTAGTACCTATCTGACACCATGCATAGTTATTACAATATTATTGCCTATATTCTCTATGCTGTACTTTATATCCCAGTGACGGTTTTATAACTGGAAATTTGCACATTGTAATCCTTTCCCCTCTTTCAGCCTCCCCTTACCCAATCCCCTTCCAACCTGCAACCAACAAAATGTTCTCTGTATCTATGAGTTTTTTCCTGTTTTGTTTGTTCTTTTTTTTAATTTTTATTTCACCCTTTGGGTGTGCTGCTTGTGGAACTAATCACATGGCACTCTGTTGTGGTCTGAAGCTGGCCACCGGGTGTGTCGATTCCAGGGCCTCTTTGAAGGGGCTCCATGAAGGCCATGGTTAGCTGCTGCCTGTGATTGGCCTGGTGCTAGAAGCTACAAAGCAATCCCAATTAGTAGCTGCCTGTGCTGGGCCTAGAGGCCTGTAGGGGAGGCCATGCTGCCAACTGAGGCCCGCTGCCACCAGCACCGGGCCTCAGCCACTCTGCAAAAGGCTCAGGGTACCCCAAGGCCTGCTCCACCTGCTGGCTGCCCCTAAGGCCCAGCTACTGCAAGTGCCTCTGGTAGTATGTCGGTTGGGTGAGGCAGGATCTCAGGGAGTCACGAGGGAAGGTGGAAGAGCAAGTGGTATTTATCAGATTATTGCAGATTCAGATTTAGCCGTATTAGAGTGAGGGCTCAATACCAGAAAGATGGTGTCCACCTGTTCCCTGTGTGGGAGGAGGGATCAACACAGGGACAATGGCAGCTATCTCTCCAGCCCTCACCTTGAAGCCACACAATTCTCCCTGTAAGTCTCTGGAAACCCCTCCCCTCAAGCCACTATACCTCCACTGGAGCCTGAGTGCCTATAAGCCAGTGAGTCTGTGTGTGGGCCCTTTAAGAGAACACCTGGGTCTCCAACAGCCTTCTGTGTGGACAGACCAAATCCCTACTGATTTTTATAGCCAGATGTTGTGGGGGCTCCTCTTTCTGGCATTGATGCTCTGGAGTGGGGAGCTTGTTATGGGGTTAGAATCCCTTACTACTGGGGAGGAGGACCTCTGAAGCTGAGATATCTTTGTAGATCCTGAACCACCACACATGGGTGGCAATCAACCCATTTTGTTTCTTTGCCACTCCTACCAGTCTCTGTGTGGCTTCTTCTTGATATCCTTACTTATAGGACTTCTGTTCAGCTCATCTTCAGACAGTTCTCCAGGTTGATTGTTTAATGCAGTTTTGATTTGGCCCTATGTAAACTTTAATTGGATACTTTTTAATAAGATGCCAAGTTAAATGACGGATTAAATTTAAGACATGTTTTGTTATTATTTAATAAGAATAAATAAGGTACCAAACACAATGCTTGCTCCAGAGTAGGTCTTCAGTGAACATTAGCAGAATAAGTAAACAAATTAACTAGATCTTTCTAAAGTCATCATGAAATAGAAATTTGAAATGTGAAATGGTACAGTTGAAATAGACAAAACACCTCACTTAGTTCGGTATGATGATTCTATGGTCTTGATTCCTGTACCTGCATCCTGTACCTGTAGTTTCACAATGCTACACGAATGGTTTTTTTGTAAGATTAATCAATTTAGCATAGAATTCGAGATCAGGTTCTGGTATAAACTACTGTGTGACCTGGGCAGAGAGCTACAGCTCAGGCTCCTCATCTATAAAAGGAAGAAGCTGAACTAAGTGCACTTCTAAGCCCCTTCTAGCTCCTACCGTTGATTCTTTAAAATGAAATTATTTAAATTATTTAAAATAAAATCATGAGGAGATCCATTACTGAGTTACCATGCAATCCTGTCCCCTCTATTTTTGGATAAACCTCCAAGGACAGATCTTCCCATCTTCCAAGGATGCCTCTTCTCATTAACATTCATTGGAAAGACTCTTACTAAATACTCTTCCTTTGATTATCATTGTAGTTTCCCTGAAAATGGATCTATCAAATAAAAAATCAACAGTAATGTTTTTAGGTGAGTGAGTGCTATATAGCTAATAATGAGGACTGGGTTTAAACCAGAAAAACGATTTAATCGGTGGTGTTTCATTACCCTGACCACTGAATATCTCCCTAATGGAATCCTCTGTTGTTTTTCTGATATGACAGCCTATTTTTTCCACTTTTCTAAGCACTTCATAAGGATACAGTCACATGGAAAATACCTTAATTGCCTATTACTACTCACAATATACTTTAGGAATACAAAAATAAATTTCCCTGACATAGCCAAAACAGAAGCTAATGACAGTACTAGCTTATAAGGCAGAGGGGATATATAATTCAATTTGCAGACACTGAACAGAAAGAAAATCTTTAGGAAAGATTAAAATATTTGACAGCATTGACAGAAAATGTTACATGTGGTCCTATAAAGAAATGTAGTGGCTAAAAGTTTAAGGCAAAGGTTAAAGTGCACAGTAGAAGGATATGATTATTTCCCTCACATACACCAAACTAACCTGAAGTAAAATATGGAGCTTTCAATGGCAAAGGAGGCAAAAAACTTGGTGTGAATTCAAAGAACATCAGCAGAAAGTGATTAACACAAGGTGATTGAATTATGAGACAAGGTTAAGAGAACTTATCATGTTTAGTGGGCCACGGGAACCTAATAACATAGAAGAGAAAGGCAGGGAGAGGATTTTATCTAAGACACTAGAGGCCCGGTGCACAAAAATTTGTGCACTTGGTGAGGAGGGGTGTCCTTCAACCCGGCCTATGCCCTCTCGCAGTCTGGGACCCCTCGGGGGATGTCCACCTACTGGCTTAGGCCCACTCCCCAGGGGATCGGGCCTAGGCTGACAGACATCCCTCTGGCAGCTTGGGAGCCCTCAGGGGATGTCCACTTGCCAGCAGGGAGCAGGCCTAAGCTGCAGTTGGACATCCTTAGCACTGCTGAGGAGGCAGGAGAGGCTCCTGCCACCACCGCTGTACTGGCAGCTGTCAGCCTGGCTTGTGGCTGAGCAGAGCTCCCCCTGTGGGAGCACACTAACCACCACAGGGCAGCTCCTGCATTGAGTGTCTGCCCCCTGATGATCAGTGTGTGTCATAGTGACCAGTCATTCTCAGTTACTCTGCTGTCAGGGTCAATTTGCATATTATCTTTTTACTATATAGGATAGAGGCCTGGTGCACAGGTGGGGGCTGGCTGGTTTGTCCTGAAAGGTGTCCTGGATCAGGGTGGGGTCCTGCTGGGGTGCCTGGCCAGCCTGGGTGAGGGGCTGACAGCCATTTTCAGGCTGGCCACGCCCCCCAGTGACCCAAGCTCCCAGCCTCTCCTTTTTTTCTATCTTTTTTTTTTTCCCCTGGGATTTATTTATCTTCTATAATTGAAACTTTGTAGCCTTCAGTGGAGCCCAGGGCAGGCGGGAAGCTTGGCTTCCTCCATTGCGGGGGGCAACCCAAGCCTCCTGCTCGCTCCAGCTCCACGGCCGCCGCCATCTTAGTTGGATTAATTTGCATATTCACTCCTGATTGGCTGGGGGCATGGCTTGAGCATAGCAGAGGGACGGTTAATTTTCATGTTTCTCTTTTATTATATAGGATGAGAGCAGTAGTTCCATTGTTGCTTCATGTGTATACAATAGAGAAAATGAGGCAGAGGGGGAAATTATATGATAGATTGGAGAGCTTCAATCAGTGGTGAACTGACAATAAAAAATTAGCTCTGATTTCCAGTGCTGTGGGTGTCCAGTCAGCGGAGATAATCAGAGGAAGTCTAGTCCATATCAGCAGTTCTCTCACTAAACTTTGAGGGGGAACTTGGAATCTTGAATTTTTCCTCATTGCTCTGTTCCTGGGTAATATTAGCCAAGTGTTCATGAGTCTTGACTCTGAACCATTTAAATTCCCAAGCAACGATAAGCTTTACAAAACAAATCTGATGGTAGCACTGTCACCTTCTTCTCTTACTGGCCCCATCTGATTTAGGTGCCCCAAAGTATCCTACTGTCACCATACAATGACAATGATGGGGCACATCTCAGTCTCCATGAAGGCACTTTTGTGCCTTACTTATCTTTGTAACGTCTTCCCCATGTGGAACAGTTTGACACATGATAGGTGTTCATAAATGTTTGCTGAATGATAGAGCCAATAGATTTTTCAAAGAGGACGTTTCAAGGAGGAGTTTATCTAATGGAAATACAGTCTAAATGGGTGGAAAGTTCCCAGATCATGAGTTCCAAAGGTGAGACGCCAAAGACTGGTGGAGCTCCCACTCTTCTCTTAGTTCCAGAGGTTTTTAAATATGAGCCAAGGTGGCTGGCAACACATTTTAACTCTGACTTGAAAAAACCTTCTCTACAGTGATAGTTATCCTTGAGCCTAACTGATGTGTAAACTACAAAAATCAACAGAGCTGGTGATTCCAGATTTCTCAAATATGCTCAGAGGGAGAACTGTTCAAGCTAAACAGTTTCATTGCTTCCTTCTGTATTGGAATCCTACCCACTGAGTAAAAAGTGTCTCTGACATACTAGACACTGTTCTATGTCAGCAGCTTCCTAAAGAATGGTGTCAGCAAGGGAGTGTGGTGTGCTAATTCTAATAGCTAAAATTTTTAGGTTAGGACTGATCTTGGCATTTACATGTATTAACTCATTTGAATATCACAGCACTTATTGAAGTAATATTACTATTACTCCCATTTTATATTAAGAATTTTGTTGATATTTAAGCACAGTTTCCTTTCCTATCTCTGAGTTCTCAATGAACTGAGAGATAAAACAAGAAATGAGAGAAGCAGAAATCAATATTGTTAAATATTGTTAAATATTGATAAATATTGATAAGAATAAATAGTTTGATAAGACTCATATTTACTATTATGTTCCTCCAAGTTCAAATGTATGTATAAATAATACCATAAGAAATAAATACGTACTATGAAGATTTTAAAAATATTCATATTACTAACAAACTTCCTCCACTGATATGAAACACCATCTGTGTTACATATGTAGTTCCCATCAACTATTGGATCTGCTTCTGAGCTTTTGTTCCATTGTATTCTTGGGCATATTCCACACTGTTTTCATTGCTACAGTTTTAAAATATGTCTTCATAGATGGTAGGATAAATACAATTACATTCTTCTTCAAATTATCTTGGCTGTCCTCTGTTCTTATTCTTCCATTTGGATTTCATAGTTGTCTTGCCAAGTTCCTTTTTTTAAGTTATATACTTTTTAATCAGTATTAAAATATACTTACAGATTAATTTTAAGAAAACTGTGAACTTTGTGGTACTTCTCCAGTAATTTAGGACTTATTTTATGTTCACATTCCCTGCCCCCCCACCCCAAAAAAGTGTCTTGCCAATCTTTTGTTATACTTTTCTCTCATTCCTCAGATAAATCTTTTCTTGTTGCAGAACTATATTTTTTACTACTTTTTAAAGTAAGGATATTAGTCTTTGTATGCTTGGAATTATGCTTTTTCTCCCTACTTTTGAATAATGGTTTTGTATCTTATGTTAAGACTTGTTTTTCCTCAGTGTGTTAATGTTACTCCATTGTCTTTGTTCTTTATTGCTGTTGATGAGAAGTCTGTTATCAAACTAATTGTCATTTTTGTACATAATCTTTCTATATTTTTACTGTTAACTTTAAAGATTGTTTTATATTTGATATATCTGAACATGAACTTATTTGTCTTTATATTATTAGCATTGAAGCTCACTTTAAATATGAGACTCATAACTTGGTGAAAATTTCTTGTCCAATATATCTTAAATAATCTTTTTGCAGCATTTGTTTTAGTGTTGTCTTTTGCAACTCTTATAGGACATATATACCTCTATAGGGCATGTTTAGGATATGCTGAAGACTTTCCAATCTATCAAACATTTTTCTAAGTTATATTCATAATTTTTCTACACACTCCCATAGCCTCTCCTAGCGCACACTGTCTTTGATTATCTATTTAATATATCTAGCCCTCCCGTCTGTATACTGTGTCCCTCTCCTGAGGGCAAGAACTGAGGGCTTATATCCTTAAAATTGAAGTTCCTGATTCATTTTTGATGTTTAGTAAATTATTGAATGCATAAATCAATGAAATGCTGGATTCTTTTCATGAAATACAGGAAAGCTGAGGGTATATATATTCATTTTATTTTAAAGTGTTTCATAAGAGTAGGAGTCATTGGAAGGCAATTGATGGAACAGAGGATTGAGTTAGAGCCCAGAGCCCAAGGAAGGTAAGAAGAGAACATTTGGGGACAGATTCACTGTGAACACTGACCCAATGAGAGCCTATCAGAAACTAAAACATATAGAGTAAGGATCCTCAGGAAGTGATGGCAGATAAGATGATGGCTTTTGGAAGTTAATTACTTTTCTGTTAGCCTTACCCATGCTGTAGTTATAGCTATACTTGTTTGTTTCTCAAAGGACGTGGAGGTGAAGGTATAAGATTGCTGACTGAAGGGCAGTGGGAAATGAATGGTCCATGAAACAGTGTAACTCATGGCAAAAAAGGACAGCAATCTCTCCAGTAAGACAGAGGATCAGTAGGTCTGCTCTGGGAGGAACACCTATGTTCACCATGGTTGTGGGCTAGGCAAATCCATCCTTTGTTTAGACAGAAAGGCAGTCTGAAAGGCTAAGGACTAATGCCGGGCATTGGGTGGATATTGGAGGCACTTGAACCCACTTATAATCTCTATCAGCTCCCTTCCCCAAACTACTCAAAATGAACAGTCTAAATATAAACAGACTGTTTGCAATCTTGGCTACAAGATGAATTCCTTAGCGACCCATTCCAAAAAGATTGCCTCTCTCTGTGTGGCAATTCTGAGATGCTGATTTCAGGATACTGGAAGTAGGGAAAGCAGGCTCTCTCTTCATTTCTAAAGGGTAAAGTGAAGGAGCCGACCATGGGGGCTTTCTGGGCAGATTGCTTGCTTCTGTGTTTTAAAGCTCTGCTATTTCATCACTCACTTCCCACATGTTAAAAATAGGCTTATTTGTCAATAACATTAAAACGCACGTAACACGTTCAATGAAATTTACAGTTAGAATTGTCTAGCTAGTCAATACTCAATTGCTATTATTATATCCTTAAAACAATACTCAATAGCAATACTCAATTGCTATTATTATATTCTTAAAACAAACTAATCTCCAAGTTTCTTTTCAAGGTTGATTCTTTTCAACATAATTAGGGACATATCATAGACTTTATGCAAATCCTTAAAGAAAATTCGTAAAAAGCAATGGAGAAAGATAATGGTGCAGGGGAAAGAGGAATAGTTGGAGAGGCAGGGGTCTTGATATCTAGTTCTGATTTGAGGGTTAAGTGAGTTAGGCACAATTTCTCTAGGTTTCAGGTTTCTGCTTCTCCAACCTAGAGAAACTGAATTCCCACTAAGGCTACTTCCAACTCTCAAAAGTAAAGAATTAGTAATATGCAAAATATTACTTTTCATTTATTTTTTATTTTTGTTAATCCTCATCTGAGGATTTTTCCCCATTGATTTTTAGAGAGTGGAAGGGAGGGAGGGAAGGGGAGAGAGAAAGAGAGAGAAACATGGATTTGTTGTTCCACATATTTATACATTCATTGGTTGCTTCTTGTATGTACCCTGACCATTCGAACCCAAAACACTGGAGTATAGGAACGACATTCTAACCAATTGAGCTACCTGGCCAGGGCAATAAATAAATTATTAAAGTAAGATTTACAAAGTAAAAAAAAAAGATCCTGTATTACATATCACTTCAGAATAGGTAGTTAGGTTTCTATTTATCAAGAAAATGTGTAAGATAGATGGATTTTTTTTTTTTTTTACAATATCTATGATTACCACCCTCAAATTCTTATAGCATTTTTGCATTTTACTTTTTAGAGGGCATCTTGCTATTTTACCTCTCCCTTATCCGCTAAAAGACTTCAATAGAATTAGGAACTCTGAAAGCTATTTGCTTTGAGCAGTTTTTCCTAGATTTAGCATTTGCCAGACACTTTAAAAATATAAAGTCTTTGCCGAAACCAGTTTGGCTCAGTGGATGGAGCGTCGGCCTGCAGACTGAAGGGTCCCGGGTTTGATTCCTGTCAAGGGCATATACCTGGGTTGCGGGCACATCCCCAGTAGGAGATGTGCGGGAGGCAGCTGATCGATGTTTCTCTCTCATCGATGTTTCTGACTCTCTATTTCTCTCCCTTCCTCTCTGTAAAAAATCAATAAAATATATTTTTTTAAAAAATATAAAGTCTTTTAAGGGATTTTCTGAATAAAAATATGAGTGCCGAAACCGGTTTGGCTCAGTGGATAGAGCGTCGGCCTGCGAACTGAAAGGTCCCAGGTTTGATTCCGGTCAAGGGCATGTACCTTGGTTGCGGGCACATCCCCAGTGGGGAGTGTGCAGGAGGCAGCTGATCGATGTTTCTCTCTCATCGATGTTTCTAATTCTCTATCTCTCTCCCTTCCTCTCTGTAAAAAATCAATAAAATATATTTAAAAAATAAATAAATAAATAAAAATATGAGTTATTTTCAGCATAATTTTATTTAAGCGTATTTTCTCTCTTCTAATTCTCTAAAAAGTATTAATCAATTAATGATATCATAGGGCTGTTATGTGTGTGTTTTTTTATGCAGCACAGCTTGTCCTGTCCCTGCCTCTGCCCCCTAATGAAAGTTAGTGTATGAGAATACATGGAAATGGACTGACATTACATGTTTCTGTTCAGCGGAAGCAATGGTGTCTGAGTAGATAATTAAACTCTCTCTTAGTTGGACTTTCTTTGGTTGACAATCTTTAGTGGTAAATATAATTGGAAACCTCATTTGATGTGATACTTAAAATTAATGACAACTTCTACAACTTCTTAAATTGCTGGGGCTTTTCATAGTTAGCTATTTTTCAAGTCCACTTGTTTTGCTTTGGAGACTATCAAGAGTTCTGAATTAGCATAAATATTTTCAAGCTGTTATAAAATACTCTTTTATTGCAAATGTCAATCATTTCATTCTCTGCCTCTTCCAATCCATGCTCCTTTGTGGATGGATGTCATTCTCACTGACACTAAAATTAAAGTAGAATACTAGTATTCCTTTTTTTAACAAAGACAAAGGAGAAAGCTTTGATGGGGAGCCCTTAAAGCAGTGGTTCTCAACCTTCCTAATGCCATGACCCTTTAATACAGTTCCTCATGTTGTGGTGGCCCCCAACCATAAAATTATTTTCGTTGCTACTTCATAACTGTAAGTTTGCTACTGTTATGAATCATAATGTAAATATTAGATATGCAGGATGTATTTTCATTGTTACAAATTGAACATAATTAAAGCATAGTCTTTAGTGTTCGACTAAAGGGGTTGCGATCCACAGGTTGAGAACCACTAATATATGTGTCTTCCAATGGTCTTAGGCGACCCCTGTGAAAGGGCATTCGACCCCCAAAGGGGTTGCGACCCACAGGTTGGCGACCCACAGGTTGAGAACTGCTGCCTTAAAGGGAGAGGAACTCATGCAGCATCAGTTGTCCAATGCAAAGTACTGTGACCAGGGTAAGTAATGGTATTGACTAAGAAAGGGAATGTTACCCACCAGTCACTTTTTTTTTTTTCAAATCAGGAAGGGCTATTGAGAAGAGCTTATTGAAGAACAAGTAGCATTTTGTTTTTATAGCAAAATATAGATTTGAATCGGTGAGGAAAATACTAAAAATACCACCATACTTTTTGATCTGGCAAATTTTTTTTTCCAAAACTCAGGTGGTACATCTCTTGAAGGGAACAAAATTACGTAGTTAAAATCTGTAGTTTAAGAAAGACTGACAGCCAGAAAAATATTCACCAAGTTACTGAGTGGTTATGTATTGGGGAGAGAGTGTTAAGATTTTTAAAAGGTTTCTACATTCCACTTTCCATATTGCATATTGTTAGATTTTTTAAAATAAAAAAGGAATAACAAAAAATATTTTCACCAAAATGGAGTGTATCCAGAGACTCATCAGGGTGACAGATACACTGAACACCATGACTCTGAAGGAGGAATGAGAGTAAGAGAATGCTTGGCCTTAAGAAGATGTGGTAGTTTGCAAATATCTACAGGGTTGCCAGAGGGGAAAAAGATGAAATACATGTAGTGTTTCTTCTGAAGGCAGAATTCAGGTTAATTGGTGGAAATAGGGAAGCAGATTTTTTTTTTTAAATCTCTATTCAATGAGCATTTTTCTTATAACCTGAGTCACCCATCAGGACCCATCCTTTTCATTATATGTGCTAAGAAAAGGCTTGGGAACCACTCATCAGGGGCTCCAGAGATGAGACAGCTGCACTGTGAGGAGGCAAAGGATGGAGAATGGAGGAGCTTCAAGGCTTTTTCCAAATGAGAGATTCTCTGATTTGTGCGGAAACATAGAACTTCATTCCACACTTCATATTTTACCATTGACTGAAGATTGAAAAACAGAACAGTTTGGCTTAACGGAGAATCATTTATAGTCTCTTGACTGGATGAAATGACAAATTCTGAACAAATGATAACTTCTGGCCTTTTTATTATACAGTCTAAAGTAGACACTTCAGGGCATCATGTAAAAGTGAGAAGTATAAATTACTGACATCATAAACCCTTTAGGGTGAAGTTGCTGAAAGAGTGTTTAAGAGGTTTTTAATATTGAGGCAACATGAATTTAAGCAGGGTGTAAAATATAATCAAATTAACATTTTAATTCAGATGTTACTTTTATTCACATTTGCTTGGTTTTCCAAAAGAGCTCTTTATACCAGGTGAACACTAAAGGCAGGATGTCTGAGTAATGTGAAAATGTTTGATTCTTTTACAAGATAAGAACAGCTAGCTTTCCAAAATAATTATTAGAAGGAAAAGCAGGATTGTTTAGGTAAGTTGAGTATTTAGGTAATATGAGCTCATATGAAAGCAGCATAGAGCTGATTAGAAATAGTTGTGTTGGTGAAAACTGATGATAATAGAGACAGTGCAGCTGCTAGACATCCATTCTACCACAAACAGGGACAGGCACTGAAAATAAATTTGCTCCTTGCTATCAAGGAGACTGAAGTTCGAGGCTATTGTTCCATATTTTTTTGGCTTGTGACATAATAAAAAATGCAAATCATACCATCAAGTCCAAGTTCTGATCTGAAACTTGGTTTACCTAACATATTGGCTAAGTAGATGGTGTTGCTGAGGACATAGCCAGGTGAGCTCCTGAAATTCCACAGAAGAAAGTCATTCTTTTGGGTGAAGCATTCTCATATACGGAAGTCACTCAAGGGAATGCTAATGCACGAGGTGTGTTTAGCCAAAGTGTGGTGCCACCATGAGGAGTGTAGGCAATGCTGATGGCTGCCCAGCAGGTGGTAGGGCTGACAAGAGCAGGCAAAAGGTGGAAATGGGTAAGCTTCAATCAATCAATCAATCAAAATTGACTGGGTATTTACTCTATAATGATAAATGACACCCAGCCCACAATTTTCCAATGGTTGCTGGCAAGTACAGCTTTCTTAACGCAGACACAGACTAATTTAATTGTAGCCAGCATTTTAAACATTTAAGAGCAAAGATATTTTGGAGAAATTAGCATTTTCATATAAGACCCTGGTGCTCTGAAACACAATGAGGCATCTCTCTGTTATAGCAAATACTTCTGATTCTTATGAGTTTGTCTTAAGATTGTCCTTGAAGATAATCAGGAAAATTGGGCGGTGGCAGGAGAGGGAGGGCAGTATAGCACAGTAGTTGAGAAGATAGTCTTTAGTGTCAGAGTTGGGTTTGAATCTAATTTCCATTCTTTACAGACCATGTAACCTGGGGCAAGTTACTTAACTTTACTAAGCCTATTTTGTATCATGTAAAAATAGCATCTACCTTATAGAGCTTGCTGCCAGAATTAAATGACATAATACCCCCAAATAAGCATATGCCTAGAACATAATAAACCTTCAATAAATGTCAATTCTTTCTACTTTTGCCATGAAAGTAAGATTACTTATCTTATGTTTGCAGGTCAAATGTCATTCATTCATTTTAATGTACTTGTTGAATATCAGCAAGGTGCTAATCATACAAAAATAAATAAGACATTTCTCTGCCCTTATGTTTCTGGAGTCTAGTAGAGGACACAGGCATAAAAACAAATACTTGTAGTACAATGTCATGGGTGTTACACTAGTGATAAATATGAGATACCGTGGCTCAAGGGAGGCAAGTAAGGACACGGGAAGACTTCATTCTTTGATTCTCTGTACTTCAGTTACTGTTATTGTCTATAGTTGGACATCTATCCAGGGTTACAACACAAAAGATGAGTTGAAAACATAATTTAATAAAAATACGGTAGCAGAGGCTTTGAACCCACTAATGAAGATTAATCACAAGACCTATTAATTCTTTGAGGATTTTTTGATTAGATATATTTGTTAGCCTGTCACTTTCACATATGCTCAATATATGCTTCAATATTTAGTCAATATAAAGCTTCTTTCCCCATTAATTCACATAAATCAAAAAGAACTCGCTAGAATTTTAGTAACTTTATGTTATTTTACACGCCAAGGAACAGAGTCATGCAAAATTTAACAGCAATTGAGGAACTGATTGAAAAATTTGGTTATTAATTTATAATGCTTTACGAGATGAATTCTTGTTTCTCTGGCCTCTGGGAGGGTACCACCAGTATATTTTTTTGGGGGGGATATAAAATAATCTTCACTATATCGTGGGTAGTAAGATGGCAGAGAAACCTGGAAGGGAACAGGAAAGCTGCTATTAGAGAGAGGATGTGTAGATATTGTAAGATTAGAGGGTAAACTTTAGAATCAGTCTTGGAACAGTGAACTGAAGTGAGATGGTCATAGCCTTACTGTCAACTGTGCATAAAACTCATTATGTGCAACCTTGGCTAAGTCACTTAACATTCACCAGCCTTGGCTTTCTCGGCTGAAGAACTTCCTGTCACTTCTACAAATACCATACGATAGTGTCAAAGAGGAATAGAACAGGGTCCCTGCCTTCAAGGAGCTCACAGTTCGTTGAGAGAGATGAGTAAAACATTAAGTACCTTTAGCACAAGAGAAAGAATGCTACATGGTATTAGATGCTTAATCAGGTCTTCACATCAGAATCACCTTAGAAGGTCCACCTTGCAACTGCCAAGTCAGGTGCTCTCTATGGAGCCTGAATTTGATAATTCTTCCCAGATGAACCTCAGGTACACACCTATTAAGGATCCTATTAGAAGCTCTTTGTCTCCAGGGTTTCCTGCACGGCCATAGGAGGGGTATGGGAACGGAAAAGGAGAGTAATTTAGTAATTTAAACAAGGGTATGAGAATCCGGCCCCTGCCATCTCTAATATATATGAATCTACACAACCTATAGTACCTACATCATTGGTACCTGAGACCTGACTGAGAGTGCATCAGCCATGCCTCTGAGTCCAGGGCTCAGAGATTTGGGAGGGAAAGTATCTCAGGGCTGGAAGAGGTGGGAGGGTTACATACAATGCAGCTGCATGACCACTGGTTCAACCACAGGGCTTGTCTATCTGTACTGAAGGTATGTCCAGTACAGAATGAGGCAGAGATCCACAGGAACACATGGAATTCTGCTCTGAGTCCCTGGAGACATCTTCATGGCACAAACTAAGATGAAAAAGTCCCTTTCCCTTCACTGCAGCCTCAGTCACTTTCTTCATGGTGGGCAGGTCTCTGGAAAAATGGCTTCCTTATACTGTCTAAAATGATTCTAGAACAATTAAAAAAGAGGAAAAACTAGAGGGAGGCTTTTGTCCTAGATATTTGTTGGTTTTGACTCTAAAGCTTGTCGAAGTCTTCGTTTAATGCCATAGATGGGCTGACACACCAGCATTGGGGGTGTCAATAGAGTCAAGGAGAAGAATACAAAACGTCCGCATCTGACACAATGTGGGTATATATGACCAAGCTGAATGAAAGCTGCACTGGTCCCTCCTGATGAAGGCTAATCAACTCAGTGACATCTCCTGAAAATGATTTATTTTGAGGGCCTAACATGTTGCTATGACTAAACACTGCTCTGTTGCACATGTGTTCCTTTGGATATAATTATTGAAAAAAGTTTTCAACTCACTGGTAAAGGAAATAAGATGTGCGTGGTCTCTCAATCACTAGAAATCACCTTGGAAACTGCTTTCACAAAAGTTAAATGAAAGATTATGCCACCTAAAAACTTCGTTTGATATAAAGCTGACTTTATTTTGAGAAAATATAGAAAATGAAGACAGTCCCCAACTTAATGATGGTTTGACTTAATGATATGACTTTATGATGTTATGAAAGCAATATACAGTAAATAGAAACTGGCTAGGTTCAGCTATGATATTCAGTAGGTTAGCTGTATTAAATACATTTTCTACTTAAGATATTTCCAACTTACAGTGGGTTTATTGGGATGTAACCCCAGTGTAATTTGAGGAGCATCTGTATATAGTTGGTTGGGAAGAAGCTATGCAAATAAAACCAAGTTTGCTAAGAATTACAGTAGTCATTGGGGAAGAGTGGCACAAAAGAGTGTGAAGGGTGAGCCATAAGCATATTAGTTGGGAGTAGAGAAACCTTAACTAAAGGTCAAAAATAATTTTTAGTTTTATTCGAAAGGTTATAACATTTTCTCCTTGTGAAGTACTTTATGCAACATAGTTATTAAACAAAGAATTTCATTTAAGAAAAACATAATGTTTTCCCTTGGTGCCTGAATAAACGAAGACATAAATGGCACAGGGGGAACTTGGCTCAATCACATGTAGTATTTCCTCAAAGCTTTTCCTCTTAAAAAATACCAATTAATTCTCATTAAATAGGGTGCACAACTGCTCCAGTATCTTTACAGGGAAACAAAGACAAGATTTCTGGAGCCATAGACTGACTAGTGGGACAGAGACAACAACAGGGCTTTAGGCACATGTTGTGACCCTCTCTACATCTCTCAGATTTAAAAATATGAACAATTTTGGACCTTATTAGAAAATCCATTATTTTTTTCTCCTTAATATTAAAAAGAAACTTTGGAAGCCCTTGAATAAATATTTATTATTCACAGCTCACTTTCTAGACATGAATAAAATGACTTGCCATGAGATGTCAGGGTATTTGCATTTCCAGATGTGGAAGCTGAGGGTAGGTGGTAACTGTAGGGAGAAAGTGCGTTCTGAGTCACAAAACTGCTTTGGACTTACCTCCCAATTCCTACCTCTGTTTGGCTCTTCAAGTTGAAATGCCTATTCCCTCTGGTGAATGGATGACTGTTGGACTTAACAGTGGACCATTCTTGTTGGCCCTGTCACAAATGGTCATCAGTCATTAATGGTTGTCTCAGAATGGGAGCCTAGAACATCTGTTGACTGATAATATAAAGCCTACTAAAAGAGAATATCAAAAAACAGGCTTCCATCCTTGTACAGACCCAGTTTTTGTACAAAAGTTAATTATTATCATATTTTCTGATGCATCAAGATGCAACATGAGGCACACCCATGACTACACTTGCCTCAGAATTGATCCTTTGGAATGACGGGCCACATGGCAAGATTGTTGGGAATTATGTATATTCAGGAAGATAGAGTGTGATGCCACTTATGCAAGCTTGGGGACATTTGAGAAATAAAGAGAGGATAACTGTTATTCAACCAGATGAAGTACATGCATTTGCTGAATGGCCTTCATTAAAGGACCAAGCAATAAGTAATCTGTATGTTAAATCAGTATTTTCCCAGTTTAAACATTCAGAGAGCTTTTATTTCTCCTCTATTTCCTGTCAATTCCTTCTCTTCTCCCCTCACTTAACTTTCCATCTCAAGTTTACGGAACAAACCTGTTTTGGACAAGTTCAACCAATTTAGCCAATAGGCCTGTTGAGTCCTGATTCTTAAATACATTTTTTAAAAGAGTGCCCTAGTAAATAGTAGCATGTCATCTTATGCATTAGTTTCTTAAATGTATTATTTAAAGCACAGAGCTTTCTGAACAGGAGATAGACTTGAAATTATAATTTTCTGGAGGGTTTTAGTTTCTTTCAAAAGATCTATGAACCGTGGCACTAAACAAGGTTATCTCCACAGGACTTAAGTTTGTAAATAAATCTGTCCCACGTATTTGAATGCTTAGGTGATTTCAAAGACTTACTTTTACTTTATTAAAATCTACTGGTCAACTATAATTTTAACTCATTAATAGTATTTCCTATTGATATTAAAGCTATTTGAAAAATGACTCCAGATCAATGTAGGTCATACATTGTTATTTAAGATTCCATCACTGACTTCCTTTAGCTTATATTTCATTGTCACTAATGGAGAGTCGTCGCTACTGGGAGCAATGAGCATGGGTAATTCACGTTTACCCAGCCAACATCAGAGCCTGTGCTCCAGCACTGAACGCCAGTGGCACTCTCCTCCCCACCCTTCTCAACCCCACGGGCACGTAGGCATTTCTCTCACACAGGTCTCCCTAGGCTTCAGAACCAGAGAGCTCGGTATTATTCTGTTATTTCAAGACAAACCTTCCGATCCCTAGTTCCTTCCTGCTACCTTCTGAAGTGGAATGGCTACACACTCACATCTGATTGCCTCAGTCATAAGGCATGACCAACAAGACAGGCATTCAGGAGAACACATTACTCTATGTCCAATTTTGTCTGTTTAGTTTCATTCTCATGTAAAACTTAATTTTTATATAGATGATCGGATTCTATGAGGCTCTAAGTAAGTTAATTATTACTCAAATATCTTTGTATCCTTTGCAATAAGTAGCTTTATATCTTACACAACACAGGCTCTCAATAAATATTTGTTGAATTTAAAGAATAGAATGGAATGCCATCAGTTCTTACTGCTGGCTGTTCTACCTATCTTAGTGCAAGGGAAGATTATATAATTCAAGGAAAGATTTTCTAAAAATGGTATCACTACTGAATCTTGGCTTTGACAAGCTAAGCTGTGACCCTAACTTAGGCCTCTGAACATCAGTAAAGTAGAGGCAATAAATCCCATAACTAAAGGTAATGGCCACAGGTTTTAAGAGAGAAAAATGTAGATATAAATCCCGACTCTATCAGGTGTGTGACTTTGGCTGGGTTCCTTAATCTCTCTAGCCACACCACAGGATTGTTGAGAGGATCAAATGAGATACTGCATGTAAAATGTTTAGCATAATGCCTGGAATATAAAATGCAATAAATGGTAGCTACTGCTATTGTTATTGGGAATTTTCTATGGCAGAAAGATCAGTCATAGCAAGTCCATTTGCATAATACTAAATCACCAAGTCTTTGATTAAATGCCAATTTAAATATTTCTGCTTAGCCAGATGATTTCTTAATTTACATTTGTTGAGTTTTGTACATAGGATGCTTTATTTGAAGGGTATAAAACATATCCCAAGGATCTACCAATCAGATTGTTGGCTTGAAATCCAGTTAGTTGTGTTTCAA
Organism: Myotis myotis; assembly: GCF_014108235.1. Taxonomy (NCBI): domain Eukaryota; kingdom Metazoa; phylum Chordata; class Mammalia; order Chiroptera; family Vespertilionidae; genus Myotis; species Myotis myotis. The sequence goes on from NW_023416315.1 coordinate 14,317,811, forward strand.
GATAATAAACTTGATAGCAAATGAGCTTTTAAAATCATCTATTCTAGAATGTATGATGAGAAAAATAATTATAATCCCACAAAAAATAATGAGATATTTATCAAAATGAAAGAGACAAGGATGACCCATTATAAGATTTATGGATAAAATAAAGTATGGTACTAAAGATCAGAGATTCCTTATTGATAAATTGTCATCAGCCAGCAATATTCACATCATGAGGAATCCTCGGTATTATAGGAAAAGAAGTTTGGGAAAGAGAAATCATGAGTAAATACAGGGGGGGCAGACTACAGCAGACGAATCCACAATCCACAATAATTTACATTCACCTAAGCCCCTGAGCAGACACTAGTTATTGGGAAAGGAAGACTCCTCAGGTCTGGATTAATTAAGCTCCAGTGTTTACTTCTCAGCATGAAATGTCAATAACAGCTGGGATGTCAGTATGGCAACAGAGGGGACGTGCTTATTTGTAGGGTGTGAAATGATCTCAATATTCTGTGGTTTTAATTTGTAAATTGCCTTAGGGCTCTTGAGAAATGTGATGTAGATCAGTAAGGCACAGAAGAAGAAAAGTTCAACTGAAAAGAGAAATGGGAACAAGGTAACGTTGAAACACTTGCATTCATATTTCTAAATTCACGGGGCATAGAGGCAGTTGCATATCCAGCCAAGAGAGTGGGGTTACACTTTTCCTGGAAGGTGCTCAGAGATTAGGGAAGCAGCAAGTAATCTCAAGTCATTCCTTCCACCTTATTGTAGGCAAAAAAGAAAAAGAACCTAACTCTATCTAGGTTGAGAATGTTGGGTCCTTTATAACTTACTATCAAAGTAGAGAGAAAGGTGGCAAAGCAGCAGAGGAGAGCACATTTTTGTGTCTTACAGCACAGCTCGTCTTGCAGCACTGTCTTCTACCCTGAGTTATTCATCTGAAAGCCAAACTCTGGCATCAATTCAGGAGGTGTAAACTCTAAGAATGTGAAATGCTGCTTCTCGTGGGCAGGGATATTGCAAAACATGTATAAGGGAAAATAAGACCTGGATTCTCATTTTAGATCCAGGAATCAAAATAAATGGTAGAAAGCTACACACTGGGCTGGAAGTGTGGAGAGATACCTTACAATAAAAAAATCTAATCTTACCTAATTATAGACAAACATCTGAATTGACCATCCCTCTGCTACGCTCACCAGCCAATCAGGAGAGTATGCAAATTAACCCAACAAAGATGGTGGTTAATTTGCATACATAGACGCGAAGCGGGGAGTGAAGACTGAAGGCTCCAGCCAGAGCTTCGAAGACTGAAGGCTCCGGCCGGAGCGAAGGCCTGGGTCCCGGGTGCCGGAGGAAAACCAGTGCTGGCAGCCAGAGAAAGGGAAGGCCTATTGCACGAATCTCTTCGTGCAACGAGCCTCTAGTCTGTAAATAAGCATAATCATAATACAGATTAACACTTAATGAGGAAGCATTCTAAGTGCTTTATGGATATTAATCCATCCAATCTTCAAATAGCACACAAACATGCACTACTCGTAGCCTCATTTAAAGAGGGGAAACCGAAGCTAAATAGCATGGCCAGGTCACACAGCTTATAAAAGGCAGAACCAGCATCTGAAACCATAGGCTTAATTCCTACTTTCTATTTTCAGATCGTAAAAATCTAGATTATAAAAAAGGAAAATTAGGAGATAGCAATTTCCTTCCCTAGATTAATTAGGTTACAATGAGATAGGTTAGCCAAAGATTAGACAAAGAACATATAGGCATACCCCATGGACATGGACAATAAATAGTGTGGTGAAGGCCAAGGGAAGGGGCAGTGGAGGTGGGTGGAGGTGGGCAAAGCGGGAGGGGAAAGGGGAACACCTGAAATAATGTCAACATTAAAAGTGTTTTAAAAATAATTTTATTGCTTTTTAGAGAGAGAGAGGAAGGAAGAGGGAGAGAGAGATAGAAACACTGATTCATCAACACTAATTGCCTGCCTCCTGCACACCCCCTGCTGGGGATCAAGCCTGCAACCTGGGCATGTGCCCTGACCAGGAATTGAAGCTGTGACCTCTTGGTGCATGGGTCGATGCTCATCCACTAAGTCACACCAGCCAGGCAACATTAAAATTTTCTTAATTAAAAAAAAAGTGATTAGAAAACTGAAGCACAAGGAGGTTAAATCTTTTACCCAAGGCATACAGCTAGTAAGGAGTGAAGCTGGATTCAAACCCAGTCAGACTAGTAGCAAAGACCACACCCTTAACCTCCACATGCAACCAGGCTTAGGTAGGTGGTACTCTACCGAAGCAGGCAGGAAGACCCAGGCTGTAAAACTGAGCATTCCGGAGAAGGGAAAGTGGCTGATGAGCAGAGGATACCAAGAAATAAGCAAATGGCCCAAAAGGAGTCTTTCTTCCCATTCTCACACCCCCACCTGGGAGAACTGTCCAGTATTTCCCCTGATTATTGTTTTCCTTTATTTTCATTTCTGAAAATCAACTTTATTTTAAATAAGATTGCCAAGTTTAGATTAATTTTTGAGATGCTGGTTGCCGGGGGCCTGGAGGACATGCTTGGTGTCTTACTTTGCTATCAGCTCTATAACTAGTATTACTATTAATACTACAACAATAAATAATAGAGTGAGGCATTTGTAAAGGAACTTGGTTCTGCATTTAAAGGACATTGAAAACATGATAGAGGTCTCCCTGAGCAAAATCAACCCAGAGACTGCAAAGCTGGGGTGCGGGATGAGTACAGAAAGGAGGGGAAGGTTCGTGTTCCTAGGAAGAACACTACACGCTTATTGGCCAGTCATATAGATCCTGCGTGCAAACCAAACCATATCTGAGAAGGAGAACCCAACGGAGAGCTATTCAAAGTAAGGGTTATAGCCACTAGAGGCATGCCAACATTATTCAAACAGAATTTTTTTAAGGAAAGGAATGCAAATCTATGTTTTCCTTAAGCTCAAAAAAATAAAGCCTACTTCAAACCTATGTTGTTTGTAAATTTACAAAACATATGTTATCCCCTGGACCAACTTAATAGCTCTTTTCAGAAAGACCCCAAATATGAATGAGTAGAATGTGTGTGTGTGTGTGTGTGTGTGTGTGTGTGTGTGTGTGTGGTGTGTACAAAAGTGGGTTGGAGCCACTTACCTCGTTCAAAACTAGTAAGAAATGTTCCGATTAGTGCATCATGTTGTGCATCTATTGAAAAGGTCAAGGCCTATGGCTGAGCTAAATATAACCTGGTGAGAGAGAGCTCAGAGAGCTCTGGAAAATTTTGAGAGGCTTTCATACTGTTTGGGAGATAAAAACATTTTTTTAAAGGGATTTCATTCTTTTTTTTATGAAGTGTGTGATTGAAAAAAAGAGATATCAAGGACGACTATAACTTCTTATATAAATAGCTTTAAAGAGAAATCTACAATAATTTCTCACTTTAAAAAAATCATCAAAAAATGCCATACATTTGTCTGTCTTTTTTCTACGAAACTTAAAATCATTTTCATAGGCTTAAATAGACCTGGTGATCTTGCTGCTTTTGTGAGAGTAGAGGTCAGAGTGACCTTCTTAAGACACACAGCTGACCAAAAAAAAATACTTTGCTATTTAAAACCCCTATTACTCCTCATGGCCTATAGGAGAAAGTCCAAAACCCCACTGTCTGCATTTAAAGGGCATGACAGAGGTCCTTTAAAGCAATCAAGGCTTCTGATTTTCTGGCAAATGATTATGTCTCCAGCATCCTCTGTTTTCCTCCTGAGCGGTCCTTCAAATGACCTGGGATGTAACTGTGTGCCTTTGCACAGAAGGTCCTCTCCCACATTGCCTGGAGACTCTTTCTCACCCCTGAACTGTTAGTTCCCCAGTCAGACCAGCTGATGGCCTGACATCCCTGCCCCATCTCCATTCCTCTCTCCAGGACAAAAGGATTGCCTCTTCTCTTTGGCCTCCGCTATACCTTTTATAGGCCTATGATGTTTATCATATTTGCTGGTTAACTCTCTGTCCTTCCCCCGGCTGTAAGTTCCAGAAGGGCAGTGCCCACCCGGCACACTGCCTGGCACATTATAAGTTGAATTACAAACAATCAATATCTCCAGATACATACAGAAATACAGAAGTTAAGTAAAAATTTCCTCATTGTGTAAAGACATTCTCAGATTAGTCAAAGCTATTATAATTTTTCTTTTCTAATCTCATCTTTTCCTCCCCATTATCTGCCAACTATAAAAGTAAAACCCTGATAGCAATATCCCTTGTGGGTTCCCACCACGTCAACCATATTTAGGCAGAGAAAGTGCATGCCACATGTGTGTTGTATATGTAAGCATATGTGTGTATGGGGAGGGGGCGAGTGCTGAAAAGAGTATATTCTAAAAAGTACTAGGCTAGTGACTCCTCTAGCCCTATTTTAATTTTTTATTATTTGTGCCAAGAACTAATAGTTACTATGTGCCTAACATTGAAGAATATTAAAAACAGTTCCACTTCACCCTGGCTGGGTGGCTAAGTTGGTTGGAGCGTTGTCCCATGCACAGGAAGGTTGCGGGTTTGATCCCCAGTCGGGGCGCATATGGGAGGCAACTGACCGATGTTTCTCTTTCTCCTCTCTCTCTTCCCCTCTCTCCCCCCTTCCTCTCTCTCTAAAATCAATAAAAACATATCCTCAGGTGAGGATTAAAAAAAAATGTCCCACCTTCATTTTATACCATTTTTATATGGCAGGAGGCAAATCTCACTTGCACAAGGTTACTTTTATCAAGACTCCTCAAGTCTGCTGGATCAATTTCCTACTCATTCCCTTGCATTAAACTAAGCTCAGTGACAGGAAAATCACACTTAATGTTCCTTTCAGCACTTCCTTTCAGGAGCACTATGAGGTAGTGGTTGAAAGTACTCTCTGGAACCAACTGCCTGGGTTCAAATCCTAACTCCATCCCAAGTTAGCTATGCAATCTAGGACAGTTTATTTAACCTCTCTGTGCTTGAATATATTTATCAGTAAAATGGGAATTAACAATATCCACTTCATAGGATTGTAGCGAGAGTTAAATGATTTTATATATAAAGTGTGTACGTGTGTGGCATGCACACGTGTAGAACAGTGTCTGCCATGTAGTAAGGACTAGAAAGTATTCTTCCTGATCCACAGTTTTCGTCAGCCTACCTTGATGATTGCACCAAGTGTGGACTTACACATTACTTTTTTGTTTGTTTGCTTGCCTGTTTTTTTTTGTGTGTGTGTTTTTTTTAAATATATTTTATTGATCTTTCACAGAGAGGAAGGGAGAGAGACAGAGAGCTAGAAACATCAATCAGCTGCCTCCTGCACACCCCCCACTGGGGATGTGCCCGCAACCCAGGCACATGCCCCTGACCGGAATCGAACCTGGGACCTCCCAGTCCGCAGGCCGACGCTCCATCCACTGAGCCAAACCGGTTTCGGCTGCTTGCCTGTTTTTATTAATCTTCACCCGAGGCTATTTTTCCCATTGATTTTTTTTATAGAAAGTGGAAGGAAGGGGGGAGGGCGGGGAGGGGGAGAGAGAGAGAGGGGGAGAGAGAGAGAGAGAGAGAGAGAGAGAGAGAGAGAGAGAGATCAATGTGATGAGAGACACATCGATTGGTTGCCTCTGCACATGCCCTAACTGGGATCAAAGCTGCAACCCAGGCACTTGCCTTTGACCAGGAATGGAACCCGCAACCCTGTGGTGGAAGGCTGACACTCTCACCACTGAGCAACACCAGCCAGGGAACATTACTTTTTAAGTCATATTTACTATTTTACTCATTTTTCCATGGATGCACCAGGCTCACCATTATTCCCTGAATAGTCTTATGAACTTTCATCTCAACATATGAAGGTTACTTTTCTCCACAAGTCCAGTCACTGGATTCTTCAAATTTAGTGGTTAGATAATCACATACTTTACAAAATGTTCCCCTTAATATTTCCAGTAACCCAACTGGTACCACACATAGTTCTCACAATGTCATTGACTATACTTCCTGTGCTGCACTTACTTCCCTGTGGTTATTTTGTAGCTGCCAATTTGTGCACCTGTCAGAGTGGCTATCATCCATTCGCTCCTTTTCTTCTCTTACTTTCATTTTATTTAACACAGTCCTTTTACTTCTTTCACCCAGTCCCCCATCAAATAGTGCTGGGAAAATTGGACAGATACATGTAAAAATATGAAATTAGACCACCTCCTTACACTACATACAAGAATAAACTCAAAATGTATTAAAGACTCGAAACTAAAAAAATCCTAAAAGAGAACAGGTAGTAAAATATCTGACATTTATCTTAGCAATATTTTTTCTGATACATCTCCTCAGGCAAGGTAAACAAAAGAAAAAATAAATGTGATTACATCAAACGAAAAGGTTTTTGCACAGCAAAGGAAACCATGAAAAAATGAAGAGACAACCTACCAAATGGAAGAATATATTCACAGATGATACATTTGATAAAGGGTTAATATCTAAAATTTATAAAGAACTCATACTACTCAACGCCAAAACTCACACAAATAATCCAATTAAAAATGGGCAGAGGACCTGAATAGACACTTCAAAGAGACATACAGATGGCCAATAGACATATGAAAAGATGTTCAAAGTCACTAATCATCAGAAAAAAATGCAAATTAAAACCAAACCACAATGAGATATCACCTCACACCTCCTTTTTTCCCTTTACTTTCATTTTATTTAACATAGCACTATTTCTGTGTTCATATACACACATGCAACCGGAGAACGTATGTTCCAGAAGGCCCCTGGAACTTGGAAGGGTATAAATCTCTATTTCATTCTCCTACTTTTCCTCATGTCCCATGCTATGAGGAAGGCCAATAAACTGGCAGGGTAATGTGCTCTCTGGGGATATAATGCAGACACATGGCCTGCTGGACAGCTGGAGATTCTGTCTACTCTCACCATAATGACTTATTTGTACAGGATGCATATGCACACCAATGGCTTTTATATTCAAGAGGCAACCTTGAAGGACCACCCCAGGACCATGTAACTATTAATTACTGAGACTCTTAATAATTCTCATGCTCCCAAGTCTAGATTCCAACCCCCAGAATGCACTATTGAAAAAATAACCAATGCAAGCATCTTCATTGGCAGGTGAACAAATTAGTTCCACCCGGAAGCAGTGAGTTAACTGACATAGATTGTACTTATTTCAAGCCATCATTTGTTGAGTTCTTGTTCACACCTGTGCCACAAACCTTACATTTTCTAATTTAATCCTCTCAACAACCCTGTGAGAAATGTTCAAGTTATAACCCTCATTTAAAAAACAATCCTCAATTGAGGATATGTTTACATTGATTTTTTTTCGGGGGGTGGGGTGGGGTGGGCAGGGATAGAGAGGAAGAGGAGAGAGAGAGAGAGAGAGAGAGAGAGAGAGAGAGAGAGAGAGAGAGAGAGAGAGAGAGAGAGAAGAAAGAAATATTGATCAGTTGCCTCCTGTATGCACCCTAATCGGGCATCAAACCTGCAACCTGGGCATGTGCCCTGATCAGGAATCAAATCTGCAACCTTTTTGGTGTACATGATGACACTCCAACCAGACTACCCTCATTTTTACAGATGAGAAAACTGAGGCTCAGAGTAATGACCAAGGTCACATATGCAGCTTTTTGAGAGTAGGCCATGGAGCCAGGATCAGAACCCAGACCTCCAAATCCAAAGCAAGAACATTCATAACTCAGTTGTGCAGCCTCTGGTGGACCTAAGAATTTATTGTAGGTGATGAGCCCATTATATGATTCTCTATAGCTACAGTGGATCTTTAATTCAATGTGTCAATAAGAACATTAGCAATAGTAACAATTTGTACTACAATGAACGAAATCTACATTATACTTACAGCACAGTGAGGGACCCATTCATTAAGAGAGCAGCCAATTAATAGTTTCATTATTTGACTTTCTTTTGAGTGTCTTTTGTCACCCCACCCCCTCCTCCCCAAAGTTACATTTGTTATCTAGTACCTTATAAACCTTCATTATGTAAAATGTGGCTGATAGGTAGTTGGCGATGAGTCTTGGCTACACAATCAAGGGAATTTCAAAGATAAATTCGTTTACTGATCCAAAGGTGCTATATTAAATATTTTTAACGGATTCACGTATTTCCACTAGATATATACAACTAAGTATAAACTACAAATGATGTGTTAAATCAAATTGCATGTATTTCCCTGGGAAATTTCTTTCAAAGTCACACCGCAAACAGGGTGTGTCCACTAAAGACCCATTAAGTATATTTTGGTTCAGAAAGTTGTTAAAATATTTATGACGTAACAAAACACACCTCAATAGCTCAGAAGCAGCCTTTGGAACAAAAATTTAGTTTGCTAACACCAGGCCACAAATATTCCCCTTTGTAATTTTTGTGTTTGTGTCAACTCTGCTTTGTAAGATTTTCAGCTCACAGTGGGCTCGTAGACAGCCGACATCCTTTACGTTTTAGTGTCTGAAGTTTCTCACACAAGTTGAGAAACAAAGGAACATGCTTATCTGCTCCATGTAGAAGAGCAGTTCTTGGCCGTTGTGCACTGAGCTGACTGGTAGTAAGATCTGGATATTCCCTGGAGGCCGATACCAGACGAAGGCAAGAACTAGGGAGTGATTCTGTGGGATGGGAACTGGCAGAAGGGAACGCTGGAGAGGAGGCCCACAGCAGGTCACTCAGAGGTAAAAAGCCTGGGGCAGAGCAGGGCTGATGCCATTTGCTGAAGCTTATTTGGTATCCAATCTTTCCTCCCTGACAAATAACAAAGCCAGGGAAAGATAAGGATGGAGAGGTAGTGACTGTGAAGAAGCATGTGCTTTCACAGGAATGATGTAAGTGGGAGTGATACTTCTGTATTATTCAGTTGGCACTATTCACACCAAAGGAACTGGAATACTTTCAAAGTTAAAAATGATCTTAGAGCTTATTGGGGGAGAGGGGAGTACAGAGGCTTGAATTCAAAGTGAGATGAGGCAGTCTCCATCCTATCTAATAAAAGAGAAACATGGTAATTAGCGTACAACCACTACCCTTCCCATTGGCTAATCAGGGCGATATGCAAATTAACTGCCAGCCAAGATGGCGGCCGGCAGCCAGACAGCTTGAAACTAACATGAGGCTTGCTTGCTTCAGTGACGGAGGACTCCAACATTCCCCGCCTGCCGCTGCAGGCCTCTGAGCTGCAACTCTACGCAACTATGTTACAAATATAGAAGCTAAACAAAACCCCAGAAACCTGCTTTAGTCCGCCAGGCTTCAGCCAGCAGGATCGCAACATTGTTTCAAATACAGAAGGTAAACAAAGGCCAGACCTGCTTTCAGCAGCGGAGGCCTAAAGGAGCGGTTGGGAGCTTCAGTCACCCGCCAGCCTGAAAACAGCCCTCAGCCCCTCACCCAGACTGGCCAGGCACCCCAGTAGGGACCCCCACCCTGATCCAGGACATCCTTTAGGGCAAACCAGCCGGCACCCACCCGTGCACCAGGCCTCTATCCTATAGAGTAAAAGGGTAATATGCCTCCCAGCACTGGGATCAGCGGAGCCGCGAGGCCTCCTGGCACCGGGATCAGTGTGACAGAGTCAGTGCCCAAACCCCCTGATCACCCTGCGGCTCTGTGAGTGACAGGGGGCGGGGCCACAACCTCCCTATCCGCCCTGGTCTGTTCGTGACAGGGGAAGGCGCCCCAACCCCCTGATCAGCCCTGCTCTGTGCCTGATAGGGGGGAGCTCCCCAACCCCCTGATCGCCTTGGGGTTCTGTGTGTGACAGGGTGCGGCGCCCCAACCCCGTGATTGGCCCTGCTCTGTGTGTGACAGGGTCCGGCGCCCCAACCCCCTGATCGGCCCTGCTCTGTGTGTGACAGGGTGTGGCGCCCCAACCCCCCTCCACGGGCCCTGTTCTGTGTGTGATGGGGTAGAGCCATAACCTCCCCATCGGCCCTGCCCTGAGTGTGACAGTGGTGGTGCCCCAACCCCCTGATCGGCCCTGCTCTGTGGGTGATAGAGGGTGACGCCCCAACCTCTCCCCATGGGCCCTGCTCTGTGTGTGACGGGGTAGAGCCATAGCCTCCCCATTGGCCCTGCCCTGAGTGTGACAGGGTGCGGCGCCCCAACCCCCTGATCTGCCCTGCTCTGTGCGTGACAGGGTACGGAGCCCCAAACCCCTGATGGGCCCTGCTCTGTGAGTGACGGGGGGAGCTCCCCAACCCCCTGATTGGCCCTGCTCTGTGTGTGACAGGGGGTGGCGCCACAACCTGCCCATCGACCCTGCCTTGAGTGTGACAGGGGGCGGTGCCCCAACCCCCCAATTGGCCCTACCCTGAGCGTGGCTGAGGGTGGCATCGCAACCTCCTGATCCGCCCTGCTCTGTGCATGACAGGGGGCGGCGCCCCAACTCCCCAATCGGCCCTGCTCTGAGCCTGACCAGGGGCTGCACCTAGGGTTGGGCCTGCCCTCTGCCACCCGGGAGCAGGCCTAAGCCAGCAGGTCGTTATCTCCCGAGGGGTCCCAGATTGCAAGAGGTCATAGTCTGGGCTGAGGGATCCTCCCTTCCCCCCGAGTGCACAAATTTTTGTGCACCGGGCCTCTAGTTTTATTATAAATCCCAATGGACAAACTGTCAGGTTTTCTCTAAGGCGCCTACCAATCCAGAAATCCTAAATTTGAGGTTGGAATGAGATTGCCCATTTTGAAAGGCTACAAAGACACTTCATTTCTCTAGCACCTGCTTTATGACAACAGCTCCACTTCTGGTGAGGGGCAGGAGGAGGACCTGCCATTTCAGAGAGTTGCACAATAGCATACTCCTTTACCTCAAAGCATTTCTCACTTGCCATATAAAAACACATCTCTGTTCTTCAGAAGTCATCTTTGTCGATAGAGATGCAATGTGAAGGAGAGAGGGCAGGAGAACTGACCTACAGGAGGGGGGGGCGCTATTTTTGTCTTTGTCAAGAGCCCCCATCACTGACACTGAATGGCTCTCTCCAATCATTTTTCAGCTAAAACTCCTGGTTGTCCTAGAAATAACTGAAAGATAAATGACTCCAGGGCTTGGGGTTAATGGGAAAAGAAAATGTTACATTTCTGAGGGAGAGGACAACAGATGTCCCATCAAAATGCATCTGACCCTATAATGTTCCAAAATTCTGTCTTTGTGAAGGCAAATTATAACCTTGTGGTTGCTAGCCTCATCACCACTTGTTACACAAAGTGACTGTATACATGGTGAGCTTATATTCTGAGATGACCTTGGAGCCATACAAAATTTCCCCCAAACGTATACATGTGAGTTCACTACTTGAGTTACTTTCCTTCTCTAAAACTGAGATCGTAAAATGTACTGGAAAGGGACTGATAATCCAGATATTAGTGATGTTTTATAGCCATCAGCATTTGAATTATAGTACATTGATTTATTTCCATTTGCACTGTCACCTAGGTTAGCTAGAATTAAAATCTGATACTTCTGTTTTTCCTCTCCCACTTTTGTGTGTTGAATGAATGGAAAACTCCTAATAGCAGGTATTTCTTAAAGGGCTCCTGCACAGAGAAAAGTAAATAAAAAAAGGAAGCAAGATCAATTGTCCCCTCACTCCCCCATGCACTGAGTGGTACCTGGGATGGGTATGTCTCGGGGGCCTGCAAGGTAATGCCTTATTGAAGACCAGGACTTGTCTGGGAAGGGACTCTTAGCCAAAATTCCATTTGGGGGGAGATGGTGCAATAGAACGGGATATCAGAGCACACTCTGTATAGGACTAATTTGGGAAGTCTCAAAGAGCAGCCTGGGTCGGTGATCAGGTCCCAGGTTTTTTATGGCAGACCCCACCTCTGCTTGTGTTCATCAGAAGATGGGACAGCTTCTCACTGGCTCATCCATTCAAGTTATTGAATAAGCCATTCAGTGGCTCCTTAAGACCATTCAGACAAGTGCAGGGCTTTCATCTTCGTTAGCAGAATTGCCTTATCTTGTTTAGAGAAACAAAGTCAAGTGACATAATGAATGAAAACTGTTAAGGACAGGTCTGGATGACCAGGTGCTGAAACTGGGGCCTCAGAGAACCAAACCGTTACCTCTGCTCCTCAGTGTCTGCGGGCACTCCTGGTACTTCCGCTTACCAGGAAGGGAAGCTCTGTGAAACGGTCACTTCTCTCCCCATCTTCGTCTCTCGGCAGCACTGCACTGAGATGACCACTTCTTCCTTTAGACACTCCCCCCTCCCGGCTTTCACAGCCTGCGCTCACTCTTCCACGTTTCTCTCACGTTTCAGCAGCTGCTTTTTTGTCCCCTTACCAGCCTTCTCCTTTAATAACCTGTAATTGTGGGTCTTCCTGAGCTTGACCCCAGGCTCCTTTCTCTTCCTTGACAGGCATTCGCCTATGGCTTTAAATACCAACTGTATACTCTATTTGGAGAGTTCTCAAATTTAAAGAGAACCATTGAAGTTTATTCATTCAACATTTACTGAGAATTTGTAGCATAGAAGAGTGCTTCTCTATTATCATTTATGCTATCTTAGTGAGCATCCTGGTCCCACACTCTTACAAATTCTTTCTAGTTATCTTGCTCCATCATTCCATATTGTCAATCTGTCAACAAGTCATAGACTTGTTTCTTGTGAATTTCACATCTTCCCTTTCTTTCTCCACGGTCAAAACTTACTGAAGAGCCTCATCGCCTTGTGCGTAAGGGGAGAAAACAGCCTTTTATCTGGCCCTCCTGTGTCTCAAGAATGCTGAACCCAACTCAACATGCATACGGGGTTGAGGGCGGTATTTACTCAATATGAATCATTTGACACCTACTGCATGCCTAGGGTTGGGGATACATATTAGAATCACTCAGTCCTTGCTCTCAAGTTGTTTACAATTAGGTGGAAGAGACAGACAGAGAAGTGAAGTACTAATGCAAAGGGTGATAAAGGCAATGGTGGGATCTGCACAGGTGCCCCAGGAGCGCATGGGGAGGACACTGACCTCAGCCTTGGAGATCAGAGAAGCTCTCCCTCTGGAAGTGAGTTCTGAAGGGACTACAGCAAGAGTAAGTCAGGTGTGTGTGTGTGTGTGTGTGTGTGTGTGTGTGTGTGTGTGTGTGTGTGGAGGATGAGGATATGAGGAAAACAAGAAGAGGCAGAGTGAAGTAGAGAAACTGCCAGTGCTTCCGCACCTCAGGACTTTAAGCAGGAAGGTGATAAGGTCAGAAGCAGTCTTTAGAAAGCTCTCTCTGACTACAGACAGGAGAAGAGATGAGAGGAAAGCCAGTAGGAGGATGTTGCATTCAGTAACACAGGCAACAGATAGCAATGGCTCTGAACTAAGATAGTGGCAGAGGGATGGACAGGAGTGGGATAATCAATAACTGACTGATAATTCTTTGTTGTGGGAAGCTGTCCCATGTATTGTGGGATGGCTTTTACCCACTAGATGCCAGTAGTATGCTAACCCCAGTGATGACAATCAAAAGTGTCTCTGGGCATTGCCAAATGTAACCTGGAGGGGAAAACAACCATGGTTTAGAATCGCTGCTCTAGGCTCTAGAATTTTCTGTCTGTCAACCACACCTTTTTAAAAATATATATTTTTATTGATTTCAGAGAGAAAAGAAGAAGGAGAGAGAGATAGAAACATCAATGATGAGAGAGAATCATTGATCGGTTGCCTCCTGCAAGGCCCCCAGTGGGGATCGAGCCCACAACTCGGGCATGTGCCCTTGACCGGAATCGAACCTGGGACCTTTCAGTTCCCAGGCCAATGCTCTATCCACTGAGCCAAACCAGCTAGGGCCGTGGTCGGCAAACTGCAGCTCACGAGCCACATGCGGCTCTTTGGCCCCTTGAGTGTGGCTCTTCCTAAGCCTTAGGAGTACCCTAATTAAGTTAATAACAATGTACCTACCTATATAGTTTAAGTTTAAAAAATTTGGCTCTCAAAAGAAATTTCAATCATTGTACTGTTGATATTTGGCTCTGTTGACTAATGAGTTTGCAGACCACTGAGCTAGGACAAGTCAACCACACTTTCAATACCACTTCCAATCCTCAAAAATACATTTTTTATTACTTTCTTCTGTGAACTACCACTCTAGCCAGGTGAGGTGTGCTACAATCTCATTCTCACCTCCCACCACATAATTGCCCCAAACAATACCTAGAACACAGCATTGAATGCCACGGAATGATACATTCATCAGCTCTTGGTGGTGAAGCGAATAAAGCCCAAACTCCTAATATGGCAGTCAACACTACATAAATCTCTCTGGCTAACTCTCCAGTGATTCTCATTATACCTATTATTCCCCCCAATTCATTCTTTGCTATGATACTCTGCCCTCTGGATTCCTACATTCATGGCAGAGACCCCATCTCCACCTCAGCATACCCACACAAAGAAAACCAATCTAAGTTTGCCATCTTTTCATTTTTCCAGATAACAACATTTCAATAAAAACAGCAATAGCAGCCACAACCACCCCACCACCATTTTGTTAAAGGGAATTTTAATACCAAAAATAGAAAGGACATAATCTCAAGATAAAAGAAAGGAATTTAGGTGGAATGAACTTAGCTTTAAGAAAGGACTCACTACATTGTTCTTGTTTTCCTCAGTTCTGAGAAAACACTGGTGTTTATTTCATCATGGAGCAGCATTTGGGAAGCACTGGTCTCATTTCCAGGCCAACTAGACCTGACTAGGTTCCTTTCTTCCTTGACCTGAACCTCTTGGCCCATGGGCTATCTGTCCCTATACCAATACACTCTTCCCACACATCCCTGCCTGGAAAACTTCTACTCCTTCTTCTAAGTCAGCATGTAAAAAATTGTACCCAAACCAGACGCCATCTTTCTTCCCAGTTTGCTTCTTGGGGTACTTCCCGTATTCCAGCTACTGGAGTTGTTTTTATATAGGCCACAGCCAGCAGCACCTCCTTACCTTTGTATAAAAGGGACTTACATGTAAATAGTGAGCATCCAATGAAAGTGTGCTGTACTAAGTGGTTGAATTGACTCTGGCTTTGGATTTTCCATTCTCTCCACCAGGAATACCTACTCTACAAATCATTACCACAAATTAGTGGCTTAAGACAATACCAATTTAAAATCTTACAATTCGGTAGGTAGAAGTCTGACACAGGTCTCACTAGGCTCAAATCAAGATGTTGGCAGGGCTGTGCTCATTTTTTGAGGCTCTAAGAGAGAATCTATTTTATTGTTTTTTTTCCCCCAGCTTGCAGAGGCTGCCTGAATTCCTTGGCTCATAGCTTATTTCCTCCATTTTTCAAAGCAACATTGCATCTCCCTGACCATTCTCCCATAGTCACATCTCTCTCCGACTCTGACCTGAGTCCGGATAGGTTCTCAGATTTTTAAGGACCCAGGTGATTACTTTGAGCCCACTTGGATAATCTTGGATAATCTCCCCATCTCAAGTTCCTTAAAGTAAGCACATCAGCAAAGTTATTTTTACCATGTAAAGTAACATATAGTAATTCTCCTTATCCACAGTTTTGCTTTTTTGCAGTTTCAGTTACCCATGGTCAACCTTGGTCTAAAATATAAATCGGAAAATTCCAGCAGTAAGCAATTCATAAGTTTTCAATTATGCACTGTTCTAAGGAGCATGAAGAAATCTCTCATCATCCCACTTCATCCTGCCCAGGATGTTGAGCCTCAATAAATTCAAGAAGACTGAAATGATATCAAGCATATCATTCCTGACCACATGGCATAAAACTAGAAATCAACCACAGGAAGAAAACTTGAAAAAAGACACAAACACATGGAGATTAAACAACATGCTTCGAAACAACCAATGAATCAAAGAGGAAATCAGACAGAAATAAAAAAACTACCTTGAGACAAATGAAAATGAAAACACAACCCTACAAAGCATATGCACTCCACATCCATTACCCACCTATTAGTCACTCAGTACCCATCTCAGTTATCAGATCGACTGTCATGGTGTCTCAGTGCTTTTGCTCATGTAACCTTTATTTTACTTACTAATTGGCCCCAATGCATGAGAGTACTGATGCTGGTAATTCTAATATGTCAAAGAGAAGACGTAAAGTGCTTCCTTTAAGTGAAAAAGTATGTATATATATAGGGGGGGAAAGTACATATAGGGTTCAGTACTATTTGAGGTATCAGGCACCCATTGAGGGTCTTGGAACACATCCCCTGAGAATAATGGGGGATGACTGTCTTCATAGGATCTGAGGATTAAGCTGTAGACATCTTTTGGGATCATTATTCTGCCGGCTACACCCACCATTACTGTTCTTTATCAATCCACAGTCCTCTTCTTTATTCGTGATCTGAAAATTTGCCCAAGATCACAAAAATAATAAATGATAGAATTAGGATTTGAACCCAAGTCTGTGTGGGTACAAAGCCCCTTTTAAGACCTTTGTGATAAGGAAGGCAATGGCAAAATATGTGCCCTGTGCCATGGACAGCCACCATGTGACGTGGATGTTGAGGTAGTGAAAATGTTTTATTCTGAGACACCTTTTAGATGGCATTTGAAAAAGCTTTCCTCCAACACACAGGGTGTGTATGATTCTGTGTTCAAAAGTCAGTGTTCATGACCACACATGATATCTGAAAGACAATCTTCTAACTTGGACTCCTCCAGCTTTTGTAACTCAGTTCCATGTGGCCGGGCGACACTCATCCCTAGGTGTCAGTGTATTTTTAACATCTTGGAACCTTACACAGTTAGGCATCCTGAGCTTTGATCTAAGAACACATTTCTCACAAGCTGCCCATTAGCTGTCACAGTGTTCAGATTTGCAAAGCCTGTGTGGAGTAGAAAGGGCTATTTTTGTTTAAAAATTTAGCCTTGATTATGCAGTGGGCACTTCAAAGCTTAATTAATATAATAGGCATGGTAAGTAAGGTTTTAGTGGCAGAATTCATCACATG
Organism: Myotis myotis; assembly: GCF_014108235.1. Classification (NCBI taxonomy): domain Eukaryota; kingdom Metazoa; phylum Chordata; class Mammalia; order Chiroptera; family Vespertilionidae; genus Myotis; species Myotis myotis. The sequence goes on from NW_023416315.1 coordinate 14,334,780, forward strand.
AACCGAAACCTGGAGCTCAGAATTCTATTTGCTCTAGCAGGACTCAAGAGAGACTGTTTCTTGCAGAAGAAACTTTGCCTTATTTCCATTTACTATGACCTACAGTCTGCTGACATGGCCAGATGATGCCTAAAGCTGCCCCTGGCTTCAGAATAGCCTTTACCTTCCCAAGGAGGACCTTGATGGCAAGGAATAAAAAAATCATCTGTTTATAGGCAGGTCTGTGCATAAATTATTTTCTAGACAAATCTCTTCAACTTCCCTCATCCATTTGCATTGGAAACCACTAGGGAAAGAGTGCTCTCTCAATTTTCTCCCCATCCAGCATTATTGAGGTATAATTGACAAATGGAAATTGTATATGTTTAAGGTGTACAACTTGATGTTTTCATATATGCACACCTTGCAAAATGATCAGGACAATCAAACTAATGAATATATCCATCACCTCACATAGCTGCCATTTTCCTTCCATCTCATTGTGTGTGTGTGTGTGTGTGTGTGTGTGTGTGTGTGTGTGTGTGTGTGTTTTGGTGAGAGTGCTTAAGATGTACCTTCTTAGAAAATTTCAAGTATATAATACAGAACTCTTACCTATCATCATCCTACTGTATATTAGATCTCTAGAACTTATTAATCTTACATAAATGAAACTTTGTACCCTATGACCGATACCACTCCATTTCCTCCACCCCTCAGCTCATGGCAACCACTGTTCTATTCTCTGCTCTATGAGTTTGACTATTTTAGATACTACAGATAAGTGAGATATTTTGTCTTTCTCAGTCTGGCTTATTTCACTTAACATGTCCTCCAGCTCATCCATGTTTTTGTAAATGGTAGAATAAAAACCTAGGTATGTGCCCTGAACAGGAATCAAACCTGCAACCTTTTGGTATATGGGATGACACTCGAACCAACTGAGCCACCTGACCAGGGTGAGAGTGTTGTCTTGATTTAGTTTATTGAGAGGAGTGTCACTGATGATAATCCTTCATCTATATATGATTATATTCATTTCAAATGTTCACATCCATGAAGTAGGGAATCCAACAATTTTATCCATGTTAATCAAAGCTGACAGATGCATCATGGATTTACACTTACAACCTTTATCGATCATGAACACAGATAAAACAGCTAGAGAGGTTGGGTGGTGGCTCAGATGCAGGCTTAATGAGATCACCCTGTTTCATCACATGTGCCTCAGATGTGGGCAATGTACCTAGGAAAGTCAAACAATGGTTGGAACCCACAATTGAGTAGGAGGGGTAACAAACAAGCAACAAGCAAAACCAAGGTTGCCTAACTGAGGATAATTTGGCATAAGGATATCTTTCTTATAAATAGTCTAAAGAGTCTACGGATAACCTCATTTTCTAAAAGTCCTTCATGGGAAATGGAAGTGTCAGAAGTAGGAGAAAACATGAAGAGAAGCTGAGAGCTTTTACAAGCAATTACTGTTAACTACAAATGTCACTCTCCCCATGTCCCCAAGTCTCTTTTTAGATTAGCCAGCAGCCATGACCAGATGGAGACTGTGTTGAAATGCCTTCTGTGAAGCAAGCCAAACAGTTGCAGTAGTCCAGCTCCTCGAACAGATGGGCCACCAATTTATTGGGTTAAAGATCAGCTAGGCTCATTAAAGATGCTGCGAGGGTTCAACAGTTAAAATTCCTTTTTAGCCTCACATCCTGAGTGACAGAAGCACCTCTGCAACCGAAAAAAAAGAAAGGTTAGTTGCCCATCTGGTCTGGCTCGGTGGTTGAGCGTCAACCTATGAACAAGGAGATCACGGTTCGATTCCTGGTCAGGGCACATCCCTGGGTTGCGTGGACGATCCCCAGTGTGGGGCATGCAGGAGGCAGGGGTCAATGATTCAATCTTATCCTTGATGTTTCTATCTTTCTCTCCCTCCCTCTTCCTCTCTGAAATCAACAAAAATATATTTAAAAAATAGGTTAGCCAAAGTTGGGAGATTACAGAGTCCATAACATTGATAGCAAGGATTACCTAAAAGTATATAGGAGAAGGATAAAATTAATGGTCATTTAAGCCGAATGCTATTGCCCATTATTGACATTCTTTGGTACTTTTGGTGCATTCCACTATAAATGTATTGACTTGAAAGAAACTAGTGGAAGAGTTTTTGTGTATATGCAAGCTTAATTTGTCACCATTCTGAAATAAAAGTACAGGCTATAGAGGGGAAATTAGCAATAGAGGCCTCTTGTCATCAGTGTGAAATTATTAAATTAAATAGAAAACTTGAGGCTGGTACTCGAGGGGAAAGATGTGAGGAGCCAGAGGTCAAAAGTTATGTTTTATGTTTCCTGAGCAAGATCAGATCACAGAAGATTGGATCCATAACTTCCTCTGACATAACTTTAATAGATATTGAGAAAGAGCCAATTATTTATTCTAACTTTAGGGTAAGATTTGATGTAATGATCTGGAAACTGTACTTGGGGGGAAAATTCAAATTGGCTTGGAGATGAAATCACAAATATTCCTAGGGTTAATCATTAAAAGATACGTGGATTTTTAAAAATGATATATGGATTAATCAAAATTTGACTTCATTGTCCGCTAACATACACCTGCTTTCCATCTTAATTTATTGCAGCTTGGGGTTACAGTGTCTGCACTTTCAGTAAAGACTTGGTGTGTTTCTGTTTTGTTTTTCTTGTTTGAGGATTTATACTGAATATTTTTAAAATTAGAAAATCTTTTAAAATTATATATATATATCAGAAAAAAACTAAATACCATTTTATTTTCTTTTTATTTGAGTTTGGATCCTCTTCATGATTATGTATAATTTACTCTGCTTTCCATGCAGCTATGGCTGCAGACGAGCGTATAGATAGTATGGGCCACAGAAAGATGATGTAGCTTCTTAAGGAGGTCCTTTAGGCGCAGGGATGGCCCCTCCAGATGCCAGAGCTGCACTAACTGTGCTAATGAACACACACAGCTGGCTCCAGGGACCACTAAGATGTGTATTGAAGCCACTTGCTTCCAACTTTCCGACAACCTAACTATACTCTTCTCTCTTTCCATGGCTTCAATCCCAACATTTATAACAAAATTATGAATTCTACAGCTTGGTATCCCTATTGCTTTAAACATTCACCACTCTCATGTCTATGCATTCCTTCTCTCTTGTCTTTTCAGATATCCACTCTTCGCCCATGTTCCTTAGCTTTCAAAGACTAGCCTGATGCATCTCTCCACTGGCACAGGGCTTTTTTCTTTCTAATATGCCTAACAACAAATCACAGTGTTCTCTGTCTGAAATTTAGGTGTTCTGTGGGTTTCACTGTTGCAGGTCCCAAGGGTTACCATTCTGCTGGTAAAAACCCTTTTCCACTTACACCTGTATTGAGAGCAGAACTGGTTGCTTGAGGGGGCTGTTGGTGCAGAGGTGTCTATGAGTTATCAAGGATTTATTAAAGTGGGTCCTGAATTATTTCAATCAGTAATAGAAACTTAATGAATATTTTCCAGCTACTACATGGGCATGCACAGAATCAAATGAAGGGTACAGTTCTGACACCTTGGAAATTGCATTTTGGTACATTTCATTAGACTGTAGCCAAATGCAACTTCTTGTATTACAGACTGAGAATGACAATTTATTCTACTTAATAGAGGCATCGTTTGGATTTTGGGGCAAATTCTCAAGTTATATGATGTAATCAGTCCTTTTCCAGAGCTGCAAAAGAATTCAAAGCATTCCATTTTCTCCTAGGTTTCCTATTACCAAAGAATAAGGCACCCTGGATAAGCTTATTTGCAGTTCAATTGGAAATACTGATAACTAAAACAGCCAGTGGTAAGAGTAATGAATATCTATACATGGGTCAACAAGACAAAAAAAATGACACAAGTGGGAATATTGGTAAATCTTCTTTTCTCTCCTTTGCCCTCACTTCCTTATATTTTATGCCCTGATCTGGGTCAAGCAAGGGAGTGATAACAATGAAGCTGAAGTCAAAATTGTAAGTCATAATTGCTATACTCAATGGGCTTACACTCTAGCTATTCAAAGCAGAAAACCCACCATTTAGGAACTACTAGTACATAAAAGAATGGAATAATTCAGGCTCAGTTATCACCTTATAGAGAAATGGCTTTCTAAATTAATAGTGTGGAAGCAAAATGCATACCACTTAGTTAGGTGATGACTAAGTGAGGACATAAAAGCACTCCATAAATACTTTAAAGGTGTAAATACAAAGTAAGGTGAGGAATTATTTTGTCTAGTACCCTGCAGAAATAGCACTGAACACAGAATTAAGAACAGGAATGCACTGAATTACAGTTTGAACAATGACAAAGGAATTCTTTAAGTTATAGTTCCAGGATGCTTAATGACCTCAAAAATAGCTCTGGTTCTTTGATAATACTTGCTGTCATCCTGCAGTTGTCCAGTTAATGTCAATGAACATCAAAGCCATAACAGACCCCAGGATACAGAAAGGGAAGAGGCACCCTCAGGTCTCCCAGAGCAGGCGGTGAGATGGGAATGTGGCTAGAGGCAGGCCCTAGTGGACCTGGAGGGCCATGCTAAGGAGGCTGCATGCACATCACAGTTCCCGAAGGCCTCTCAGCACACTGATGCAATAGCCCTATCTCAGACCCACAGAATTACCATCTCTGGAGTTGAAGCCAAAATCTATATATTTGAAATGTTTCATGACTTATTTTCTGAAGATATATCAGGGTTGCAAATATTTGCTGAAGAATGTTAAGCAAAGGAATGATCAGCACTGCATTTTAGAACACCATTCTGGCTACAATGTGGGGAATAAACTAGGAGCTTGGAGACCATGTGGAAGTTTGAATAATCCAGGGAAGAGGGGATGAGAGCTTAAGTGAAGGCAGTGTCAGCAGGGGTGTAAAGGAGAGTCCGGAACAGGTTTGATGATAGCTTTGTGGTTAACTCCATGTGAGGAGGTGAAGGAAAGCAAAGAGCCAAGCAAAGTCTGGAAGTTAGGAGGTTGGCTCATCGTTCACCAGTGGAGGGCAGACCACATAGCCTGACAGGACGAGGAAGTTTTCTTCCAAAATTGCAGGGGACAATGCAATCAGAGAGACAGGGTCAGGTATTAAAGTTGAAGTCCAAGGAGCAAAAAGGAAGACCAAAGATTACCAAACTGTCTGCATCAGAAGTACAACTCCAGTCAAACCTGGAGTCCCAGAGCCAGCTGGATGACAGTAATAACAAGGAGATGGGGAGTAAATCTGGAGCAGCTGTAGCAACTACTTAGCACTGGTGTTGATTTTGTGTGCCAGGGTAGGGCTGGTCAAGGTTAAGGAGCAGGGATGTTTCCATGCTAAAAAGGACCATAAAGAGGGACGCAGGCCAATGGGAGAGAAGTTGAGGCATTCTGCTTTGGAAATGTTGAGTGTGAGGTGCTATGGAGCACACAAATGGGGGTGCTTATGCACATGAAAGATTTCAAGGAGGAGAGATGACAAAGGCAGGAGAACCATGAGGAGCACTTCTATGGAATCCAAGGAAGAAGATCATTTCAAAGAAAAGCGGTCATACAAGTCCAGTGCAGACAGAGGCCAGGAGAAGGTTCATAGTTCTTTTGTTCCTATTTATAATTATGGACCTCCATAAAAATGTTTTAATGTAGAGGATTAGGCTAATGCTAATAGGTTAAAAATGGCTATAGAAGTCATTGAATTTTATATAATCATATGGGTAAAACAGTATAATTGGTAAGTATCATCACAGGGTCCTTGGAAGAATTCCAGGAAGCTGATCCACTCTCCACCCTCTCTCCTCATTGACACATTAAACCATTTCCCTTTTACCTTGGACACTGTGACAAATTCATAAATTACTTAATGTATAATATCTTCAGGTCCTATTAACTAGTTTTTTTTTCTGCCCAGTGCAAAAATGAATCAGTCAGGCATCTGCCTTTGAGAATGTATGCATATGTCTATGCTAGGATAATTGTCTGTGAGAGTCATTTATCATTTTCACAGTATACTTTCTCTTTCTCTTCAAGGAAAGAAACAAAGAAACTTCCCTTCTTGGCTTTTGTTTCCAGAAGCAAAAGCCCATTGAGATTAATGGAGTATAAGGAGATAAGGGTACTTGTGAGAGGAAAATATAAAAAGAGAGAAGGATTCCCTAAGATAAAAATAGATTCCCCAGGGTTAGAGGAAGAAGAAAGGGACATCTATGTGCAGGCTTCTAATGGGAATAGGGAGAAAGGCAAAAATTCTCCAAGGCTAAAACCAGATGATCTGGGCTGGAAAGGGGAGAGAGAAACATGGTTCCTTGTGCATTCGAGTCTCTGAGTTAGTCCCAGGCAGTGCCAAGAAGAAGTGGCAGAACCTAGGAGAAATCAAGGCCCAGAACTCCCAGCCTTGACAGTTTCTTGGGTGCCCAGTGTTAAACCAAAACCAATCAATGTACTGATGACACGGACTGGGATAATGTAGGGACAGATGCTTGAGAGCTACGGGGCTATCCTGACTCCTAGCACCTTAGCAAAACCACGATGGGCAGAGCTCCATGGATAGCTGAGGCTATAGTTCAGCAAAATGTGGTGTATCACAAAGTCAGAACTCAATCATTAACAGAAAAATAAAGAAATATGGTATTTCCTATACTCTTAAGTTTGTGGCCCTTATGAATGCCCACAAAATAAATGATTTTCCTTTGTTACACATATGACGGGATCCCTAAAAAATATGCTTGTAGATAAAGGGTGAACCAGGCTACCTCTATATGGGTCTCAGGTTTCAGGAAAAGGAGAAACAATTGCCTTTGAAGCATTTCTGAATGTAAGATTCTCTTTTCAAGGCAATGACAGAATTATATAAACACTGCACCACAAAGTTAATCAGGATCCTGATTGTGTTTATCAGCAGAAGTTTAACCCTCCTACTGGGAAAATACTCAGTTCAGACCCAATGGCCCTTGCCCACTCTTATTTTATCTAGTGGTTAACTGATGTTTGGGCTGTTAGCTTGTGATAGCTGCTTATATCTTCACTGGAGTCCTACTGCTCACTGAAATTCTCAGCAGACAAAGTGAGCTGATCTGTCTAGACATCACTGTAGAAGGGGAAAAAAGGAATACTCAATACCAACAAAAATAAGACCAAATAAAAAGAGATGCAATAATTGTCATAAGAACATCCATCAGTGGTATTTAGCGCAAGAAGCAAATGTTAAGTGGGCATCCTTCGGTGCTGACTTTGACTTTGTAACTCAGACCTATTCCAGGCCCTGCTCCAACTTTCAGAACTGTTATTTTTTAAATGCAAGCAATATTTTTGTTTCAGGCATCAGATAATTGTAAAGCACTTTCCACTAGAATAACGAAATAATATTATGCCTCTGCCACGGAGAGAAAGTATAAACGTAAATCGATATCATGTACTATAAACTACTTTTTATTACAAGACAAGTAAATGACTGCCTCTGACTCGGACTTGCTTGCACAGTGAAGGATTAGAGAAATGATTATTGTTGCCATCTAAACCTTTAAAACAAACCCCTTGGAGGTAGAAAGACAGATTTTAGTACTTCTATTACGACTCCACAATACACTGTTAAATCAGCCCCTTTTCTTAAAGCAGCTAGAAATTTATTGCCCAAAATATGTTGCAGTCGTCATCTGTGAATTCAGAGTCACACAACTGTTAAGTTTAATGAACTATGTTTAAGAAATGAATGGTTATGAGCTTCACAAATCAAATTCTCAAATCTACATTTTGCTTTTCTTGAATTCTAAGTGTATTTACAACAGACACAGCTCCACCCCTCATTGGCTTGTCATGCTCAATTTTACAAGGACAAGCAAACACCAGCCGTGTTAGCTGTCTGCCAATTACAGCGGTGGCTGCACTTGGCCTTGGGTATACTGGAAATATAACTGCTGGGGAGGAAAGCACTCTGTAGGCCATATGCTCGCTGTTGTGGCCACAAAAATCCACGTGGCTGCTAGTGCAAAGTGCTTTGGGTTATATTGGAGTCATCGGAAAATAGAACCAATATCTCATCTTCTGCGATTCTATGAGAATTAACTTGTTTTCACTTCGGTGGGATGTTAATGACATAGGTCTAGAACTAAGAGGCCAAGTGTCAAACTCTGAGTTGAAGTCATAGTAACGATTATTCAATATCTTTTCTTTCCAAATATCAGGGCCAAACTCCCGCCCCCTTTCAGATGTTGCACTACTTTTAACATTCCAACAGAGGCTGTACAAACCATTTAGACTAGGAAGATAAAAACACAGTGCAGGCATATTTTTGGGTGATAAGCATTCGGAGCAATACCTTCACATAAGCCAGTTTAGTCTCACTCTTCTTGCCATGCTTATCTTCAGAGCATGACTCATTCTACCTGAGTCTCAGTCTCAGATTGGCCTTGTTAGTTCACCCCAGTTTGGCTTGACACTAGGCTTCCACCCAAGATCTCCATCCTCCGTGCTGAGTCAGCCTTTTCTGGGATGACCCCACACAGATACTGACCACTCTTGTTCTGATTCACCATGCCACTCTCCAGGCCAGCGGAAGAACCAGCCTGGTCCTCTCCAGCTACCTCCCCAATTAATCTGGCCCTCAAACTGTGGGCAAATCTTTCAGCATGATTTTCTGCCTTCTCTAGAGAAAGAGGGATGGTCACAGGAGATGGGAACCACCTGATGCTACTTTTACTGAAGAGGATGTAATTCCCAATATTTGAGGTATATCTTTAAGAACAAATGTTTTGGTGGATTTTAGAGAGAGAAGAAGGGAAAGGGACACAGACAGAGGGAAACATCGATGCCAGAGAGAAACATCCATCAGCTACCTCCCACACCCACCTTGACTAGGGATGGAGCCTGCAACCTGGGCAGGTGCCCTGACCAGGGATCAAACTGGTATCTCTTCAGTGCACAGGACGATGCTCAACCAACCGAGCCACACCTGGCCAGGACTGATTTATGTTCTTAATCACACTTCCTGGAGGACCCTCTGCCAGCTCAGGTCAGGCAGGAACTGGATCTTGAACTATGAGACAGAGTTTTTCTGAAGAGAAGAAATGACATCACAGGCCATGGGGACTGCATAGACATGAGCTCTTAATCTTGAAAAGGGCCTGGGGTTCTTAGGGAACAGGTATTAATTCCTTGTGATCGAAACACTGGAGGCTGGATAAGGAATTGCAAGAGATGAAGCTGGGAGCCCTAGGCCCAAGTGAGGAATCTTGTTTTTAAGTTACGTGGTTTTACTGACCTAAAGACAGCACAAGCATCTCCAAGGGGAGCCATGTTAATAAGATCTGGCCAATCATAGCATTGCATCCTTTTGACTACAGTCACTGGTTCAGACATGGACGTTCAATCCAATCGGAAACAAGAGATGCAATGAACCTTCCGCCGGGCCTCTGGGGAAGAAAGCTTTTTGTCCACTGGGCCTGTGAGCCTGGAGCTGTCAGGAGCCAACATGTAGAGTCTGGGACTGGAGGCAATGCAGGAGAAGGCTTCACTGGGAGCTTGGGAGAAACTGAGCTCCTAGATCCAACCATGTATGAAAATAGAACCACCCCTAGATTGGTTACATGAGTGAATATACTAGTATTTCCTTTTCTGCCAAAGCCCGTTTGAACTGGGTTTCCTATCCTTTACACCACAAAACAATCTTCAGCCATACATCTTGGATGATACACTAAGGTGTTTGGACTTTGTGCTCTAGAAAATAAGAAGACAGGGAGTGAGGGTATGGAATCTACATAACTATGACTCTCTTAATTAATATGTTAGTTGCAACTGACCTTTCATAATCCTGAAAAGGCCTGGTATTCCCAGGGAACAATAAATAACCCCATGTGACACTGGAACATTCTTTAACATATTTTGCTGCACATGGTTTACCCTTCATTATACATTCCCTTAGACTGTTTATCACTGGTTCTTCTGTGCTCAACTTGTTCACTCCATCAGCTCTTCCCTTGTTGATACAGAGAGAGTGATTTTGCCTGCACCGCACAGTCCTGAGCATGCAGTAGGTGTTTTCTAAATTGCTTATCTGCCTGGGGCAAGAAGGATGTAAAAAGGAAGGCAAAATCCTTTTACTGATGCCTGTGAATCCTTCTCAGCAAATTTGGTTTCAATCCCTTATTTTCCCAGAGGAAGCTAAATGACCCTATTTACATAACTGCAAAGTCCTCCGGCTCCTGTATATGTTTCTACCAATCATAGCAATTTGCCCAATTGCTTTGAAATATGTTGAGAAATCCCCTGATGATTGCTGAACCCAAAAGGAAAACACCAATCCATTTGAAATGATCAAACCAACAGAATTCTTGATGTAAAAAATGTGAAAAATGTATCACAAGGTCTAAGGAGCTCTTAATTTAATTATCAGCCTTCTTCATGAACCCTCTGCTCTTGAGAGTTTAATTAATTTGAAACAACCATTTCCAAAAGATGGAGGAAAATACAGATCAATGTCCCTAAAGATAACCACGCATAAACTTTGATTTATGATTTTCATTTAAGTAAATATGGTCACCCTTTTTGGATATAAAAAGTACAGTTTCTGCCCTGTTATAGTTTGAGTACCAGGCTATCCTGTATTGGGTGGCAAGTCAGAAGTAAATTAATAATCCTTAAAGAGTTCAGAAGATGAGAAGTGAATTTTCCTCTGCATTCAGACTTATAATTGAGGACAAAGTAAGCTGCATAGTCTAACTGAGGCCAAGACTTTCAAAGGAGTTATCTTGGGTCTGTTGCCTGACCTTCCTCATCACCCATCCTTCCCTCACTCCTTTGCTGTCCTGCTCTCTTCCCAACACTCTACATACACCTCTCTCAAAGATCACTACTGATATTCTTACTTATATTTAAAAATAGAAACTGACCCATTGTCCAATTCAAGGCCTTTATGGTCTTCACTCGCCCTATTTTAGGGATTCTTAACAGTAATTATTACCCTCTTCTTATTGAAACTCTCTTCCCCTTGGCCTGCAATCCAGTGTATTGCCCTTCAAAATGTATCCCAAACTTGTCCATATCTCACACCATCTCCACTGTACCACATGAAGACAAGCTATTATGAACTCCTACCCAATCATTCAGCTCCTATTCTGGCCATTCAGCCCATGACAGAAACAGAAACCAGAGAGATCCTATACAAGTTTGAAACTAGATCTCACCACTGCCATGTCCTAAGTCCTCCCATGGCTCCTCACCACATTTATTTTATTTATTCTCTTCACCTGAGGATAAAAATGTTTTTACATTTTTATTTTAGAGAGAGAGAGAGGGAGAGAGCCCTAGCTGGTATGGCTAAGTGGATAGAGCACTGGCCTGAGGACTGTAGGGTCCTGGGCTCAATTCCTGTCAGGGGCACAAGCCTGGGTTGCAAGCTCGATCCCTAGTAGGGGGTGTGCAGGAGGCAGCTGATGGATGATTCTCTCTCATCATTGATGTTTCCATCTCTCTCTCCCTCTCCCTTCCTCTCTGAAATCAATAAACATATAAATAAATAATAAAGAGAGAAAGAGAGAGGTGAGAGGCATGCCCCGACTGTGGATCAAATATGCAACCTAGATATGTGCCCTGAACCACAACCTTTTTGGTGTAAGGGATGACACTCCAACCAACTAAGCCACTCAGCCAAGGCCCCATTACATTTAGAATACAACCCTTGCCATGGACTACAAGACCCTACTGTATCTGCCCCTGCCCACCTCTCCAACCTCACTGCCCACCACTTGCTGCTGTAGACACACTGGTGTGAACACACCAAGTTTTTCCTCACCTCAAGGCCTCTGACTTTATGTTCTGCTCCCAAGGTCTGTGCACGGCTGGTGCTCTCATCTCCTCCCAGTTTTATCTCCTTGGAAAGGCCTTCCTAGACTCTTCAACTAAAGTCACACCCTTGCTACTCTTTTTACCCAGCCTCTGCACCTGTAGGATAAAGCCAAGGAGAACAAGCAGAGTCAAGGGAAGTTAAAGACAGAGGTCTCCAGGCCATTCCTCTGAACTAGTCCCTCGAGCCTGACTCCTTAAGCTTGTCTTTCAATCTTGTGAATTACTGCAGCAGTCTTCTCTGATACATGAACCGACACTTTCTCCGTTTGCTTAAATTCATTGACTTGGGTTTTTGTTACTTCCAAAAGTATCCTCATTACCCTAGTAAAATAATGTCCATGAAAATCATAAATCCAGGAGGTCCAGAAGGCTCCTTAAATAGTTTTCATATGTGTTTACACCAGTGGTTCTCAACCTTCTGGCCCTTTAAATACAGTTCCTCATGTTGTGACCCCAACCACAAAATTATTTTCGTTGCTACTTCATAACTGTAATGTTTCTACTGTTATAAATCGTAATGTAAATATCTGATATGCAGGATGGTCTTAGGCGACCCCTGTGAAAGAAAGGGTCGTTCGGCTGCTAAAGGGGTCGCAACCCACAGGTTGAGAACCGCTGGTTTACACGGAGGCTGCTAATCTTCAGATTTCCAATGCCTAGTGGACATCAGTATGTTCCACTACGAGTGGAATAAGTGCATATAAAATTGGTGACATGAGCAGTTTGGAAAGGGAAGGAATTGCTCCTCTTGGGATGATTTGAATGTGGTGGGTTTTGGAGCTAAAACAGTGAGCAGCATATTGAGATTTAAGAAGTGTGATACACATTAAGGAGCTCAGCTCTTGAGTGGGAAACAAACACACCCACCACTACTTTAAGTGGAGCTGTTACTCCAACACAAGCTGCGGGAGCTGTTAAATCGGCACCACCTTCATATTTCTACAACGATGCATATGGCCACAGCACATTCTGCCTCTGTAAGAAGCCAACATTACAGCAGAAAAGCTGGTTGTCTATAATTTGCAATGGTATGAAGCACTGCAGAAGCCAAACTGGGAAAAGTGAATAAAACCTTTTTTTTAAGCATACTGCTGAGAATAAAAAAGAATAATTAGGTTGAGATGAATAGGACTGCAAGAGTATTTTATGGTAAGCATAGAACCTACAAATTTTGGAAGAAATTTGAAGTAGTATAGGCCAAATACAACTCAGAATTAAAACATTCCCATTATTCTTGGTCTCTATTCAAAGCAGTGTTATAAATAATGTTCCAAAATTAAAAATGTACCTTTTTTTCTTGTTAGGCCTGTGGATACAGCGAGAGATGGACACCAGGTTTGCCCTCTAGATGTTCCAAGCTGGGTGGAAGAAATAGATCTATAAGCAGATCATTTCATTACTGTTAGGACCAGAAGGGCCACTTGCTGACTTCCCATAAAATCACTAAGTGAACTGGCTTTCTCTGAGGTAGAGGCTGTAAGCTTCAACTTCTTGGGATAGAGATCTCCTTAACTCAGGGGCTTTTGCCTGGCCTTCCTTAGCTGTCTTCCTGTGAACTTGATTCCTTGTGTCAGTGTGGGCCATGCCTCAGCTCCAGGGTCTGTCTGTGTTAGGTATATATCCTGTCCCCTTCATTGTCACTAATCTCCTTCTTGGTCTTTACTTGCCTTGTTCAACTCCTGTCCTCATCCTTGCATCTACCTCTGCTATATTCTGTGACAAGACCCTACATCCGTATCTGTAACTGCTATTTAACCCAACAGAAATACAATACTGCTGGAGTATTCGGGAAAACTAGAAAAGCAGTCTTGTTAAATTCACCAAGGTGTTATTATATTAATTGGTAGAAAGGGTTCTGAAACACCTGTTCATAAACAGCTGTTCTGATTGACTGCACCAGAACCATTTGAAGAAAAAATTTAAGTCATTGATTTCTGAGATGGATCTGGGGGACTCTTCCTTAATAAGTTTGGGATGAGTGCCATGAATCTGAATGTTTTAAACTCTTCTCAACCATGAAGCCAGGTTGGAGGATTATTACCATTTTAGACACTCTGTTACTCTATTACCAAGCCAGAATAAAGACAGCAAAGTCCTGGACTGCCAAAGAGCAACAATCTACCTCCATGTTAGAGGGTATACTAAGTGGCTATGTGTATATCAAACACTCATTATAATAAACTAGAGGCCCGGTGCACAGAAATTTGTGCACTGTGGGGTGTGTGGGGGGGGGTCCCCTCAGCCCGGCCTATGCCCTCTTGCACCCTGGGACCCCTCGGAGGATGTCCACCTGCTGGCTTAGGCCTGCTCCCTGGGGGATTGGGCCCAAGCTGGCAGTCAGACATCCCTCTGGCAGCCCGGCAGCCCTCAGTGGATGTCCACTTGCTAGAAGGGAGCAGACCTAAGCTGCAGTCAGACATCCTTAGTGCTGTTAAGGAGGCAGGAGAGGCTCCCGCCACCACCGCTGTGCTGGTAGCCATCAGCCGGGCTTGTGGCTGAGCAGAGCTCCCTTGTGGGAGCGCACTGACCACCAGGGGGCAGCTCCTGCATTGAGCATCTGCCCCCTGGTGGTCAGTGTGTGTCATAGTGACCAGTCATTCCCAGTCGTTCTGCTGTTAGGGTCAATTTGCATATTACCCTTTTATTATATAGAATAGAGGCCTGGTGCACGGATGGAGGCCAACTGGTTTCCCCCGAAGGGTGTCCTGGATCAGGGTAGGGGTCCCGCTGGGGTGCCTGGCCAGCCTAGGTGAGGGGCTGATGGGTGTTTGCAGGATGGTCAAGCCCCCCAGTGGGGACCCTCACCCCATGGGGGTTTGGTCAGCCTGGGTGAGGGGCTGGTGGCTGTTTTCAGGCTGGTCACACCCCCTTCAGGGTGGGGTTCCCCACTGGGGTGCCTGGCCAGCCTGGGTGAGGGGCTGTGGGCCATTTTCAGGCTGGCCAAACCCCCTTCAGGGTAGGGGTCCCCACTGGGGTGCCTGGCCAGCCTGGGTGAGGGGCTGATGGCTGTTTTCAGACTGACCAAGCCCCCTGAAGACCAAAGCTCCCAGCCTTTCCTTTTTTTGTTGTTTTTTTATTCGCTCCAGCTCTGTGGCCATGGCGACTGGAAGCAGGTATCTGGGGTTTATTTACCTTCTGTAATTGAAACTTTGTTGCCTTGAGAGGAGGCAGTAGCCAGCCGGGAAGCTTGGCTTCTTCCATCATGTGCCCTGGACTGGAATTGAACCTGGACCCTTCAGTCCACAGGCAAACCTTCTATCCACTGAGAAGCATGATGGTTTGATTTACATATATTGTAAATGATTACCACAACAAGTTTGGTTAATGTCCATCATCCCATATAGATACAATAAAAAAAAAAAAAAAGAAAAAAATTCTCCCTGTGAGAACTCTTAGGATCTACTCTCTTGACAACTTTTCTATATATCATACAGCACTGTTAACTATAATCGTCATGTAGTACATTACATGCCTAGTACTTTTCTTATAACTCTAAGTTTGTCCCTTTTGACCACGTTCCTCCATTCTCCTTCCCTCCACTTACCTGCCTCCACATATCTGATCTCTTTTTCTACATGTATGGTGTATGTGATAAGTGACATCATACACTATTTGTCTTTCTCTGTCTGACTTATTTCACTCAGTATAATGCCTTCAAGGTCCACCCATGTTGTCACAAATCATAGGATTTTCTCTTTTTGTGTGTGCCTGAATAGAGGCCTGGTGCATGAAATTTGTGCACGGGTAGGGTCCCTAGGCCTGGCTGGCAATCAGGGACAATCTGTGGGGCAACTGGTGGGGTGATTGGGGCCCCTGCTCGCACCTGCCTTGGCTGGGCTGGCACTGCCAGCTCGCTGGCCCTGCCCCCTGCCGCCGCAGCTGGTTGGGGCCTGCAGGTTGGGGGCACCTTTTGCATTGAGTGTCTGCCCCCTGGTGGTCAGTGCACATCATAGTGACCAGTCATTCCACTGGTCATTCTGTTGTTCAGTCAATTTGCATATTAGGGTTTTAATATATAGGATATTCCACAACTTCTTTATCCATTCATCCAACCATTCATTTATGGATACTTAGGTTAAGAAAAGACAATTTTTTAGATTCTCTAGTGCTGTGGTCTGCAAACTGCGGCTCGCAAGCCACATGAGGCTCTTTGGCCCCTTGAGCATGGCTCTTCCTAAGCCTTAGGAGTACCCTAATTAAGTTAATAACAATGTACCTACCTATATAGTTTAAGTTTAAAAAATTTGGCTCTCAAAAGAAATTCCAATCGTTGTACTGTTGATATTTGGCTTTGTTGACTAATGAGTTTGCCGACCACTGCTCTAGTGTATTTGTTTTATATAGCCCATAGACAAATTTACTACATGATATCATTAGACTTACAAATAATGCATTTACTTAAAGGGCCTACTGCAGCACCTGGCATATAGGAGGGACTCTGGAATAGTAGGTTATTATCACTCAGGAAGGTGCAATAAACCAGGATCAATTCGGAAAGCATACTTTATATAAAGTTGAGTTAACATTTAGAAAGTAAGCTCACATATATATGTATATACACATACACTATATCTATATATCTATATATCTATATATCTATATATCATCTATATCTATATCTATATCTATATCTATATCTATATCTATATCTATATCTATACTTTGCAGATGATTCTGTCCTGACCACTTCCCCTCAAACTCACTGCGCTAAAAAGCCTGTTTAATACTTATTCTCTGAAGACTCTGTGAGCATTTTTCTGTTACTTGGAAAATCCCGTTGATTCTCCACTTTTATCAGTCCTACCCTTGTTTCAAGGCCCCAATTAAATCCGGTACATTCCATAAAACATCCCCTGTGGGCCTAACTCCAAATGAACGCCTCTTCACATGAACTATAGCACAGGACAAATGATAATAAAGACTTGTTTGCACTGCCTCTCATTTTTTAAAGACCAAATCCCTTTATTTAGGTGGATTTTAGGTTTCTTGAGGCTAGGAACCATATCTTATGTTACATAAAATTATTTTCACCTGGCACACACTATTTTTTCCCCCCAGTAAGCTGATATCTTAACATTCAGCAAGACCTTGACAAGTGCAGAAGTCCAGACAAACAGGAAGGATGGATTCCACTATTGCGAAGAACAACCACATTTATAATTTACAATCATGCATTTGTAAAAATGATGCTCCCGACCATCCCTCAATACATCATCTACAGTTGTTTTCCCAGGAGCATGTGGAGGCCTCTGTGCACAGCTGGCTTGTCTCCTCTGCACCAATTATTATCTTTGGCTCCCAGGCAACATAAAATTAATAGTCAACATAGACATTGAAGCCATGACTTTGTCCTGCTTTTTGTGATGAGAAAACACACACACTGAAAGTATTTTCTTGACACAGAGCTCTTTTGGGGGAGGACTCGGGGCAATGTAAAAAAACAAACTTGCTTCCCTCCTCTACTCCTACCTAAACTAGTTTCAATCATATTTTGGGTGCACATGTACATCTAGCACAATACTGTAGTGGGCACTGCCAGGAATACCATGAAAATATAAAAAGCAACACATACCTAGTGAGTTTAATTTTCTCAATCATGACTTTAACCCAAATTCTATCTGACCCACCGAGTTGCCAGTGCCTGATGCCTCTGTTTGGGCTCTCCTGATGGTCCAGGATTACCTGCAATCACAGAAGCTTAGCAGAGCTCAAAACACTCAGGTGACTTCTAAATATTCCCTCTTACTTCACATGCCTTTGTTCATGACTGAAAATCCTCACTCTAACACCATCCTTGTAGGCCGTATTATTATTTCCAGGAAACCCTTGCACAAAACAAAGCCTTTTGGGAGGAGTAAGTGATTAACAGTCACCCACACCAAAGCGAGCACTAGCATGTCAGTCTGGGAGGGAGCAGCGAGGGTCCTGAAGGAACAGGAGGAGAGTTCTGTTGGGAGAGAAAGGGAGGCTCTAAGACAAGGGTCTCTAAAAGATTTTGGCTCAGATATTACAGCCCCTCAAATTTTGAAAAACTCTGTACCCCACTGTATAATTTTCAAGTTAACACTTAAAATTCTTTATTATGAAATTTAACAGTTGTAAAGGAAGTATATCAGTTTTCTAAGACAAAACTCTTACCACTCTTTTAAACATATCCACATATCCAATGGAATTTAAATACTATAGAGTTGGATACTTATTATCATTCATTAAAAAAAAAAAAACAATCCCAAGCTATTCTTAGTTGAAATAATTATACTATTCATTTGATCCTTTAACTTGTATGTGCTTTCCATTTCCCCCATTAATTGTTATTCAAACATAATATATTTTCATTCTTGAAAACCTTACTGATTACTCTATCATAATTATCTGAAACAAACAAAAGAGTTTATAAATTAGAATTTTTTTAAAAGATCCCGTTAATATACGGCTGCATTAAATTTAAATGTTTTCTTCTGAATAAAAAAATTATAATTATTAGTAGTAACATCTAAATATTATTAGTAGTTTACAAATAATCAAAACAACATATGTAGATTATAAATTTCGATAAATTGTCAAAATAACTGTTCCTGGAAATTCAGCTGTGAATGCTTTATTGTTACTCTCATTGTTAATCTAACTCATCTATTCCTAGATTAATATTTATTATTAGGACAGCATGGCTCATCATCAATTCGATTGCTATTTTTCACTTATATAAACATAAACTGAAATGTTGCTCACATAAAAGGGTAGATGGGATTGTGTCATAATAATGCCAGCCAATTACTTGAACAGATTTTGAGTTATTCACCAAAAACCAGAGGGTGACCTATAACTGAAAATTACTTAATATTTAATTAGTAAAATTTTATTTCATCAAAAATTGTGTCAAAGAAATTAATTAAAATAATATTAATAATTATTAAAATTAATTTTAATGTTTAGATCTTTTAATTAATTTTTAAAATGGAAATGTAACTGACATATAACTAATTTCAGATGTCAAACATGATTTGATATTTGTATATACTGTAAAGTGATCACTACAAGAATAAGTCTGGTTAAATCCATCTGGTTAAAACCATACTAAATACAAATTTTTTTCTTTTGATGAGAATTTTAAGACCTACTCTCCTAGTAACTTTCAAATATGAAATACAGTATAATTAACTAAAATCACTGTTCTGTACCATCTCAGGCCTTATTTTATAACTGAAGTTTGTGTTTTTTGACTCCCTTCACCCATTTGCCCACCACCTCTAACCCCCACCTCTGGCAACTCATTTTGGAAAACAGAAACCTGTCTTGTAAAAGCAACTGATACGCATTCATTAGTAGCATTAACTTTATCAAGTTCTGGGAATTGTACCAAAAAATTTTAACCAAGATTTTGCAAATGACTATTCATTATACCTGTTTCTCTTTCACTTAAAGGCATCTTATTTAACTAAATATGCTTGTAAGGTTGGAAAAATAAAACAAGTGTTAATTTCAATACTAATTTTCCAAAAAAAGGGATTTTTTTTTTAACTATGAAAATATAGTTTATTATGTGTTGTTTGATTCTGTCATATTTGGGTCAGCAAGCAAAGTTAAGTCATGGTGAATGAGGAAGAATGTCTGTTAAATACTAAGTTCTTAAAGCCCTAAATGATGAAGCCCCTGGATCATTAGTTGACAAGAAATTGACAGTGAAAACAGTAGGGCCCCAAGGCCCTCTGTATTAAAATATACAGAGGAGAAATTAAATGTGGATAATTCTTTGCCATTTAGGACAAGGATTTTTTTAATAATGACAAATTTTTATCAAAACTTTGGAGCTGCAGATATAGCTTATTCAATTTTGGGAAAATGTCTTTCCTATCTTTGATAATGGGCAAAGCAGTCCTTATTGTCAAACAGTGGACTTGACAACCTCACTTTTTGTTATAAACAGTCTGGCCTCATGTTTCAGTTCTAATAAATGTGTTAATACGCATCTTTATGACAGCCACCTCACTTCAGATAGAGAGGTAGATAGGGTATGGAACTCTACCAAGAGTTTGTTACAATGATGAAATAAGTGCTGACATCTTCAATATTTCTTTTTATGCTTCGTAATGCTTTTCTCTTAAAGAACTCTCCCTCAAGAGCAACACATTCTTTGAAAATAGTTGGAAATAAGAAAAATGAGGTCATTAAAGAAAAACTGCCTTCCCTATGGGAATTCAGAACATCTCAACAAGAACTAACATATATGCTTTCTAACATCATGCTTGGGCTATACTAGAAATGTGTCCAAGACAAGCAAGACACATGCCCCACCTAAGTGCTTTGATGAAGGGAGGCCTACCCAACTTTAATATTTCCAGTTGTCCCTTTGTTTAACATTCTGGAGGCTACCATAGTGAGACCTGGGAAGAGTGAGAGCCTTTCTTTTGGAAAGCAGGGAAAGGGAAGAGGTAAAGAAGAACTTGTGTAAGACCTTGACCTGTTGATTGCAAGTCCCCTCTCCAGAAATCAGTTTTAGGAAAGACACTGAGGATCTGAAAATGGATTGGAAGACAGAAACCTGTCTTGCAAAAAAGTCTTATGCTTTCTGTGTGCCTACTGTATGGATACTCTCTGTGGGTCCTGGGAACACAAGAATCCCAGCGTGGAGTTCTCTGGCCTTAGGGAACCAAAGGAAGGATGGAGGGTAGTACTACAATCTGTTCAAGTCTTCAGATAGACTGTGAAGAAAGTTGGCTACACACTGACCAACCTCACACATCTTCCTAAAGAAGTCATACTTCCTAATTTTTAGGTATACTGCCTACAGCAATATATAGACCCAATGTAGCAGGAAGTATATTTTTCATGGCCACATAGTTCAATGGCTAAATTTAGGCCAATGTACAAAGTACATAAACCTTATTTTAAATGGCTTCTAGTCTGCCCTGTCTATAACACCCCTCACTCCTGGACTTCACTCCTATACTCAGGCGATTATACGAGTTCTCAGACTGCTTCTATTTGAAATCTCCTACCCTGGACTCCACTCACAGCTTCTTTCTTTACGCTCTGAAATCAACCTCACTCCTCATCTAGCCAGACTCTCAGTCTCTCTTTATGGCTGACTTTTCTGAGGAGGAAAAGTGACCTGATTTTCTAATTTACATAATTCATACCAAAGTGTGAATGGTCAAAATGTTTAATTCTCCCCAAGGTCACCTCCATTCTAAAAGAGGAACTATTGGTGGATTATGGCCAGAGCTATGTTCTGTAGGATGGATGTGAAGAGAGGGGAATTTCTATCTTTTACTCTTCCTTCCCCAATACAGAAGAATAGAAAGCCAGTCACTTGCCTGCCCCCCTCCAGACCCCCATTGAAAAGGTTTCTCTATGCCTAACCTACTGCAAGTACATTCAGGCCTCTGTCGTTTAGTAGTTCAGTTCTGCTCAGGGAGGCACCATGTAAGTAAATGAGCCACTAAAAAATGTGCTCAAAGAGGACTCTTCTGGCTGCAAGAAGTAAGTATCGGAGTGACACAGGCAGAGGAGGAGATGCATTTGCCTACATTGCTCAAGAACAAACCAGGCAACTCTTCTTGCCCAAGACTTAAATTGTTCTGGTGTTTTCCACACACGGCTCTCACACATCCTGTGAATGGACCACTACTGGGGTGCACTTAATCTCCTGGGCTGCTGAGAGGTAGATGAAAACAATTCTCCCTCCTCACACTGCTTTTGTTTCTCACGCTAACAAATTTTCTAGCAGAATAAAATCAAATTCCTTTGAAGCACGATTTCTTAATAATTCCAGTTCTTCTACTTGTCAGCTGAGGTTTATGTCCCAACCCCAGTAAACAACAGCAAAAAGTAATAGAACGTGGAGGAAGCTGGGAGCCGCCTGGCCTTTGACTTCCAGAGCAGCCTCTCTCTCAGAGGCCTGATAACAAGCTCTCTCCTGGTTTGCATTTTGTGATCCCAGTGCTTTGAACAGGGTTCTGCTCTGTTAGGAATAACTGTCACAGGACCCAGCGAATCCTTTCATATCTTAGAGCCAATTACAGCTAAAAAATGACAACAAAGGAAATTTGGCATCAGACTTCATTCTTAGGCCCGAAAATTAAAAACCAAACCAGGAGACTGTTAAAGAGTGAAATATCTCAGGGAATTAATCTTCAGCGCAGATTAATCCCTCTGGGCATTTGCATGGGAAATGTGTTTTTAAACTGTTATTTTGAAAATCAGAAAGTTAATAATCAAAAGAGCACATTTTTGCATGCTCTATCTTTAAGTCTATAATTAATTTCTAATTTACTTGTACATCACATAGCACCATCCCACAGTCTCACTCCATAGGGTGCCCACAGGCCAAGTCTGGAGAGAGGGCAGGGTGAACACCGCAACTATTGAAAGTGAAAGAAGTGTGTGTGTGGGGGGGGGGGGGGGGGGCGGGGCGGGGCGGATTGATGAGTCAGGTTACAAATAGCTTTCATTTTGTGTCTAGCCCCGAGTTATCATGGATGTGGTATCCTTCAAGTGCAGATTATCCTAACAGAAATGGAGAGTGGACCCAAAAGGAGGTGGGTTCTTTTATATGATCCTAAAATTCTATAATTATGCCAGCTTTTAGACTTCATTGAGCCCAGTCTAGTGGTTCTCAACTTTCACTGCCTATTCAATCACATTTAAAAATGTCTACTGCCTGGGTTCCACCTCAAACCAGTTAAATGAGGACATTTGTATGGGGGCCCACTCCTTCTTGTGCAGCCAAGTTTGAGGACCATCCTTCTTTCACAGATACATACACTGAGCCCCAGGGAGACTCAGTGGTCTGCCCAAGGTCACATTCACGAGCTTTCAGCTGAACCATTCCTAGTCAACTGCTTTTATGACATCCTCTACCTCTGCTGAACATTCCCCAAGTTTCTAAATAGAGACTAGCTGGTTCATTCCAGCAACAAATTCAATATAGAGCACCTGCAATACATCAGGCTGCAGGCTGGTGGCTGAAGATGAAATAGTGAGCAAACACAGGTGAGATTTCTGCCCTCATAGAGTTTACACTCTAGTGCAGTGGTTCTCAACCTGTGGGTCGCGACCCCTTTGGGGGTCGAACGACCCTTTCACAGGGG
Organism: Myotis myotis; assembly: GCF_014108235.1. Classification (NCBI taxonomy): domain Eukaryota; kingdom Metazoa; phylum Chordata; class Mammalia; order Chiroptera; family Vespertilionidae; genus Myotis; species Myotis myotis. Next base: position 14,357,710 of record NW_023416315.1, read on the forward strand.
TCGCCTAAGGCCATCAGAAAACACATATATAATTACATATTGTTTTTGTGATTAATCACTATGCTTTAATTATGTTCAATTTGTAACAATGAAATTGGGGGTCACCACAACATGAGGAACTGTATTAAAGGGTCGCGGCATTAGGAAGGTGGAGAACCACTGCTCTAGTGGGAGAGACAATGAGATAAGGATAAAATAATGATAAGATTATAACTGTGGTAAGTACTGGGAAAGAGAGGCTCATGGTAGCATAAAAGGACTTCTCTGAGGAGGTGAAAATTGAAACAGATCTGAAGGAAACTGATGAGGCAAAGAAGGGAAAGAAGACTGGGGTTGTGTGTGAGACAGAGAGAGAGAAAGAGGAGCGGGGAGAGCCTTATTGATCTGTGTAGGAGAATGGCATAGGTTAGAAAGCGCTCTGGCAAAAAATAAAAATTTAAAAACCATGGGATGTTCAGTAGCTGAAAGGACAAGGAGGCAGGCAGGAAAGTCTGAGGACTTCCCAGTGTTGGAGGACTAACAACCAGGTTAATTGCTTTCATGTATAAATATAACCTCTACCTTAAACCATGCACTTAACCTCATTACTGGAGGCACAGGGAAATGATTTACACACAGCACACCCTGGTCTCTTCACTTTCAATTTGAAAAAACACATGATGTGTGCCCACAAATAAGGTTCCAACATGCTGTGGACTTCCATTTGGCCACTGGTTCTCAACCTTGGCTACACTTTGCAATCACTTCTAGACCTTTCAAAATGCTAAGGCCCAAGAGATAACCTTAGAACAATTTAATCAGAATCTGTGGGCAGGGGGCTGATCCAGGCATTGTTTTTTTTTATTATTATTAAATGCCCTTGATGATCCCAATGTGCATCAAGATTGAGAACTGCTGTTCTAGGAGGAGGGCTTGATCAGGGAGAACACAAGGAGGGAAGAGAGAAATTGTGTTTGTACTTGTCACTCTCCGTCTTTAATTACTGCCTCCACTCGATGCATTAGGACTCACCATGTAATGGAGATCTCCTCTCTTATAACTTCTTAATAAACAGCTGGGCTGGAATTGAAGCTGCAGGAACACCAGGGAGAGCTCCCAAGTGACAAGTAAAACTCCCTGTTCCAGTTTCTCCCCCACATTCTTTCTTGTCATCTTCAATTTTTCCCTTTCTACTGGCTCTGTGCATTTTACTTTAAAAGATGTCTTTTGGGAGTACTAGGGATTCATATGCAGTTGTAAGAAATAATGTAGAAACCCCCTGTACCCTTCACTCAATTTCCCCCAAAGATAACTTCTTGCTAAACTATAGGACAATATTACAACCAGGACACGGACATGATACATTCAAGACGCGGACCACTTCCATCACTACAGCCCGTCCCCTCCACCCTCACTTACTCCATCTACCTGTCAGCCACTACTATGTAATCTATTTCTACACTTTTTGTTGTCTAAAAAATGTTATATAAATAAAATCATTTAGCATCTAACCTTTTGGGATTGGCATTTTTCACTCAGCATAATTCTCTAAAGATGCATCTAAGTAGTTGCATGTATCAATAGTTTGCTCCTTTTAACTGTTGAGCAGTATTCCCTGGCATAAATATACAACTGATTTTTTTTTAACTGTTTGCCTACTAAAAAAACATCTGGATTGTTTCTGATTATTGGTTATTATGAACAAAGTTGCTATGAATCCTTGTGTACAGGATTTTGTGTGAGCATATGTCTTGTCTGGGATAAATATCCAGGAGTATAAGAGCTGGATCTTAATAGTAGTTAAATGTTTAATTTTTAAAGAAATTGTCAGAGTGGTTGTACCAGTTTACATTCCCACCAGCAATGCATTAATGATCCAGAATTTGGTGATGTCACTAGATTGCTGTGTCTCATTATGGTTTTAATTTGCATAGTAATAAAGGCAAATGATGTGGATGGAATAGCTTCTCATGTGTTTCTTTGCCATTTGTATATCCTCTTCAATGCCTTTTCATGTTTTTTGTTTGTTTTCTTATTGGGTTATTTGGATTTTTGTTGTTGACTTTTTAAAAAGATTTTTTATTGATTTTTAGAAAGAGAGAGGACGGGAAAGGGAGAGAGAGAGAGAAACATCGATTGAATGCCTCCTGCACAGCCCCTACGGGGGGTAAAGCCCACAATTCAGGCATGTGCCCCAACTGGGAATCGAACTGGCAACCCTTTGGTGCATGGGACAACACCCAACCAACTGAGCTACACTGGCCAGGGCTATTATTGACTTTTGAGAGTTGTTTATATGTTATAGATATTAGATCTTTGTCAAATATGTGTTTTTCAAAATATACTCTCCCACAGCTTGTATTTTCATTCTCTTTACAAGGTCTTTCACAAGAGTTTTATATTTTGAAGTTTTATATTTTGTCAGTTTTTCCTTTCATTGCATGTTGATGTCAGGTCTAAGAACTCTTTGCTTAGCTGTGGATCACAAAGATTTTATCCCGTAATTTTTCCCTAAAGGTTTTACATCTAAATCCATATCTATTTTGAAATAATTTTTATATAAGGTGTGAGACTTAGGTCAAGATTCATTTTTAGCCCTGGTTAGAGCGTTGGGCTGAGGGTCGAGGGTTTGACTCCTGGTGAAGGATGTGTATCTGAGTTGTAGGTTCAATCCCTGCCCTTAGTCAGGGCTTGTTTGGAGGCAACCAATCCATATGTCTCTCTCACATCGATATTTCTCTCTATCTCCTCCTCCCCTCTTCTACTCTCTCTAAAAATCAATGGAAAAAATATCCTCAGGTAAAGAGTAACAACAACAAAAAAGATTCATTTGTTGAAAAGGTTATCTTTCCTTCACTGAAATGCTTTTGCATCTTTGTTCATTTTGGTATTATTTTGTTCCATTGATTTATGTGTCTATCCCTCCACTAAACAACTCCAACAATCCACCTGTTATTTGTTGTGTTTAAACCATTTACTTTTAAGGTAATTATCGATATATTGAACTTAAGGCTGTTACGTTAACTTTTGTTTTGCTTGTTCTCTCTAGTTTTTGTTTCTCTTTTATTATTAAAATTTTTTAATGTTGACATTGCAGGTGTCCCCATTTCCCCCTTCCTCTTTGCCCACTTCCACCCACCCTACCTCCCCCTTCCTTGATCTTCACCACACTACTGTCAGTGTCCATGAGTATGCATATATGCTCTTTAGCTAATTCCTTCACCCCCTTTATCCAGTCACCACTCCCACCCCTGCTCCCACCTCTGTTCCATGTATTCATGCTTCTGGTTCCATTTTGTTCATCAGTTTATTTTATTCATTAGATTCCATATATTAGTGAGATCATATGGCATTTATCTTTTCTAACTGGCTTATTTCACTTAGATTAATAGTCTCCAGATCCATCCATGCTGTCTCAAAGAGTAAGATTTCCTTCTTTTTTACAACCGCATGGTATTCCATTGTGTAAATGTACCACAGCTTTTTTTATTCACTCATCTACTGATGGGCACTTGGGCTGCTTCCAAATCTTGGCTCTTGTAAATAACACTGCAATGAACATAGAGGTGCATATATTCTTTCTAATTGTAATTGATGTTTCAGGATTCTTAGGATATATTGTCAGAAGTAGGATCACTCAGTCAAATGGCAGTTCCATTTTTAATTGTTTGAGGAACCTCCATACCGTTTTCCACAGTGGCTGCATCAGTCTGTATTCACACCAGCAGTGCACAAGGGTTCCCTTTTCTCCACATCCTCGTCTGCACTTGTTGTTTGTAGATTTAGTGATAGTAGCCATCTCATAGTAGCTTTAATTTACATCTCTCTGATGATTAGTGGCGGTGAGCACTTTAAAACTTTTTATTAATCTACTTGAGAGGGATTAGCTTTTATATTATAATGACATGCTCTAGCAATTATAACCGTCGGGGCACTTGCCCCAGTTGTGGGCTCAATACCTGGGGGTGGGGCATGCAGGAGGCAGCTGATCCATGATTCTCTCTCATCATTGATGCTTCTATCTCTCTCTCCCTCTCCCTTCCTCTCTGAAATCAATAAAAATATATGTTTCTAAGAAGAGCAAAGCATGCTAAACCAATTGCATTTCTTTTTATGATATTGCCACCTAGAAAACACATAAGGCTAGTGACTCAAGTAATTTATCTTGAAATATGGCTAAGGTTTTAATGTCATTACATACCATGTCTCATAAACAAGGTAGGAAGTAAGGTGTTTATTGTCCTATTGTAATGTGGGCAGATAGTTGAATCAAGGTTGCAACATGAAAGAAAAGGTGATGTGGTGTGTATTAGAGTCTGCCCTAAGGCCAATGTACTAGTATTCAGCATTTATAACTCAGAATTAGGAATGCACTGACCAGCTCTGTGGAGAATTATCAACCAAAGTGGTTGTTATTGCCCTTAATACCACATGACCTTGACATTTCTGAGACATTTTAGTATCAAAAGCAATTTAATGCCATAAAAGTAAGCACACAAAGGAGAAAATATTGGAGACAAAAATCTAACAGCAGAAGAAAGCATTTCTTAAAGCACCATTAAAAGTTGGAGTGAAGTGTAAGAAGATAAAAATGGAGCAAAAAATGGAAAGCCCTGGGAAATATTTACTGTTTATAAGTGTAAAGTGAATACGAAATTAATTATGACTATTAAAAAGAAGTTACCATTCTCTTGAGTAGCTGAGGATTAAGGACAACTCCTTCCATTGCAGTCTATCCTAGCTACATTTTTCTATGATTGTCTCCAGTTTGGTCACTGCATATTAAATTCTATGTGAAGAAAGTAGAGAACGTTCAGAGGTGAACAACAAATAGAGATGAAAGAAATAGAAAATTGGCTCATGAAGAAAGATGAAAAGAATGAGGTCTTCTTAGGTCTGGAGAGAAAAATGAGTAACAGGTGAGTTGATTACTATCTTCAGGCAAAGAATGGTTCATGTAAGTGTGCTGAACAGTTATTTTCCATTATCAACCAAATAAAAACAAAACAACACACATAAAACAAGAGCCTAAAGAAAAGAAATGGGTTTACATGAAGCTACAGAAATGTTGGTTGAACTTAAAACAATGTCTTAAATATGGAAAACACACTTGATAACATTTTGAAAATTATTGCCTTGAGCACATAAAAATGCTTTTCTACTTTTTATAAAATAAACAAACATGATTATAGAAAATACAGAAGAAATGGGTAAGAAAAAAAGGTGACTATAAAAAGCACCTATAATTCTAGAAGCCAGAGAAACCTAAATCCCTTCTAAGCTTTTCCTCACGGATATGTGAATATATGTGCTTGTTTCTACCAAAACAGGGTAGTTTAATTCATTCTAGATTTTAACGTGATCTTATCACTTAAATTATATGTGAATACCCTTTTACAGCATCAAAGTATTCTGCTGTCCTATAAAACAATTTATTTAACAAACCCCTTATATGGGGTATTTAAATTATTTCTAGTTTTTCTTTTTGACAAACATGTCATGCACATTTATATAATTACATATTTGCAAACATATGTAATTACATTTTTAGCATAAATTTCTAGAAAAATTGCCAAAGATTTGCAGAATACTAAGTTATTTGTAACTATTTCTTAATTCTTATCCAGAAACTTTAAAATGACTCATTTTATCACTGATAATGTGAAAGAATGCCCTTTTCTAAGGATGCAGATAAAACTGAGTATTTTCTTTTTAAAACATATACCCTGGGACTTACAGTCAAGATGGCAGTGTAGCTAAACGCTGTACTTGATCCTCCCACAACCATGTCCAAGTCACAACTAAACTATAGAACAGCCATCATTCAAAACTTCCTGAAATCCAGCTGAACAGAAAGAAGTCCTATCACTACAAATATAAAGAAGCCACCTGGAGACTGGTAAGGGGGCGGAAATGTGGAATGGGCTGGTCCCACAACCACGTATGGCAGGTTAAAAATCAAGAGGGATGATCTCAGTTGTGAAGGTGTTCCAGCCCCACACTAGGCCCCCTAATCCAGAGTTTCAGTGCTGGGAAGAGAAGCCCCCATAACTTCTGGCTGTGAAAAACAGTGTGAATTGTGGCTGAGTGAGATGAAGGGATGCTGGAGTCCCAGGTATTCCTCCTAAATGGGTAAAGAAGTAGTGGTGTATATATACAATGGAATATGACTCAGCCATGCATGAACTTACTCAGACTCAATTTGAACCCTGCGCTGGGGCACCAGCTGGAAAAGCCCTAGGGGGAACTGAATCATCTGGCCTCAGGACAAGGGCTGGAGGGGCAGCTTTCTCCTAGACAACGGGCCTGCACAAGCCATGGTTCCTTTGCAACTCCAACAGTTGGTAGGCACCATATCTGAGTCTGGCACCATATCTGAGTCTCCATCCATCTGATAAACACTGTTCTCCCTGCCTTGGTGATTCCCTGAGACGTCACCCTATCCAACTTTTGGGCCCACCCAAGCAATTTCCAGTGGCTTTTCCATACAAACAGCCTGTCTTGGCTCATGCCCCTAACTTTCCCAAAGCTCTCAAACAAGTCGCATCAGGTCTCAGCATCCCCCATACCTCTTGCTAACTGGCTGCAGTCCCAGCACTAGTGGTAATTGGCCTCTCCTGGGTACCTCCAGGTAGCAGTCACCGGCAGCTTGCTTTATAGCTTAAGCCAGGTAACAACAGGCAGGGCACAGGTGGCAACTGACCTTGGCCCTGCACCACCTGGGAGGCCCAAGAGTCAGTGCACTGTCTTCCACTTTACACAAGAATAAATACAAAATGGATTAAGAACTTAAACGTTAGTTTGAAACCAAAGAAATTCTAGAGGGAAAAAAGGCAGTAAAATCATGGCCATTTTTATAGCAATATTTTTTCTGATGTATCTCTTCAGGCAAGAGAAACAAAAGAAAAAGTAAACAAATGGGACAAACAACAATGTTGGCGAGGATGTGGAGAAGAGTGAACTCTTGTGCAGTGTCGATAGCAATACAGATTGGTGTAGGCATTGTGGGAAACCATATGGAGTTACCTCAAAACATGGAACTGCCTTATGACCCAGCAGTTCTACTTCTGGGAATATATTTGAAGAAACCCAAAACACTAATTCAAAAGAATATATGCACCCTATGTTCACTGCAACAATACTTACAATAGCCAAGACTTGGAAGTAGCCCAAGTGCCCATCAGTAGATGTGTAGGTAAAAAAGCTGTGGTACATGTACGCAATGGAATATTACTCAACAGTAAAAAAGAAGGTAATTGTACCTTTTGCAACAGCATGGGTGGACTTGGAGAGTATTATGCTAAGTGAAATAAACCAGTCAGAGAAAGACAAGTGCCATATGATTTCGCTTATATGTGGAATCTAATGAACAAAGTAAACTAACAAACAAAATAAAAACAGAGTCATAGATACAGAGAACAGACTGAGAGCTGTCAAAGGGGAGAGGTTTGGGTGGCTGGTGAAAATGATGAAGGGATTAAGCAAAACAAAACAAACAAAAACCCACAACTCATAGCCATAGACAACAGTATGGTGATTACTAGAGGGAAAAGGGAGTTGGAGGAGGTAGGAGGTAGAAGAAACTAAAGGGGGATAAATGGTGATGGATAAAGACTTGACCTGGGGTGGTGAACACAATATACAGATGATGTATTATAGCATTATATACCAATAGTCTATAAATTTTAATTAACCAATGTCACCCCATTAAATTCAATTAAAAAAAATTAACCCAAAAAGGCACACACCACAACACATCATAATTAAAATGCCAAAGGTTAAAGACAAAGAGAGAATATTAAAAGCAGCATGAAAAGGCAGTTAGTTACCTATAAGGGATCTCCCATAACACTGTCAGCTGATTTCTCAACAGAAACTTTGCAGGCCAGAAGGGTTTGACATGAAATATTCAAAGTGATGAAAAGCAAGAACCTGCAACAAAGATTATTCTACCCAGCAAAGCGATCATTTAGAATCAAAAGACAGATAAAGAGCTTCCCAGACAAGAAAAATCTAAAGGAGTTAGTCACCATCAAACCAGTATTACAAGAAATGTTAAAAGGTGTTCTTTAAGATGAAAAAAATGATAAAAATATGACTAACAAAATGCCATAAATACATATCTACCAACAATTACTTTAAATGGAAATGGATAAAATGCTTCAATCAAAAGATATAGGATGGCTAAATGGATAAGAAAACAAGACCCTTCAGGTACCCTGTCTATATGAAACTCACTTCATGTTGAAAGACACTCACTGACTGAAAGTAAAGGGATGGGGAAAATATTTTATGAAAATGGAGACAAACAACGCTGGAGTAGTAATATTTATTACACACAAAATACACTTTAAAACAAAACCTATAACAAGAAACAAAGATGTATACAGTAATTTCATTTCTGGGTATTTATCCAGAGAAAGCCAAAACACTAAACTGAAAAGACATAGATAGGTACAGAGAACATTTTGACAAGTCCCAGATGGGAAAGGTTTTGGGGAAATGGGTGAAGCAGGAGAAGTGTCAGACAGTCACTTCATAAATTATATAAATGTCTAATCATGGGGTTGTACACCTGAAGCTAATATAATATTATAATCAACTATAATTAAAAAATTAAAAGTTATTTAAAAAATTTAAAAAGATAATGCCCTGAAAACCTTACCTATCAGAACCATCCTATTACCCAATTAGTATGGAATAGAGTTGAAGAAACAGTAAGAAATCTTATTTATCCTTTAACAATACTAATATTGGAAAATTAAATGTTATTAGAAATCCTTTGGGTTGTAAGGTTGGGAAAGCACTTCAAGCAAGTTACACTATGTAAGTGCATTTCACTTTCCTTGCAAGGAGCATACCCAAATAACTCCGGAAGTGATGTGCATGATGGTGGCAGATTAAGCACAGCATCTTAGGTCCACCCTGAGCAGCATGTACAATCTTTTCTATCTTAATGTGTAGCCGTAATAATCCATGCCATTAGAGTCAAGACCTTTCTCTGCAAAAACTTATTGACAAGATGGCTTAGCCAATACGTGGACTTTTCCTATACATCTTTTTGACATCAAGTAAGAAGAGTGTAAAACCATCTTCTCCCCATAATTTGATGGTAAGCATTACATCTTTTAAGAACTGAAGTACTTTTTGAAGTATTTAACACCGACTTCTTCCCTCTTCTTTAGGTAAAGCTGGAAGTTATTTCCAAATTCCAAACCATTGGACAAGGAGAACAAATTTTAACTAGTTCAGATGTTAGCAAATAAATTATGTTTTGCACTACTATCTATATATATAAAAGCCTAATATGCTAAGTGTCTGACCGATCAACCAGTCGTTATTATGTGCACTGACCACCAGGGGGCAGACGCTCCAACCGGTAGGTTAGCTTGCTGCTGGGGTCCAGTCGATCGGGACTGGGTGAGACACCCCTATCAGCCCCAATGGCCAGCCAGGCTGAGGGACCCCACCCGTGTACAAATTCATGCACCAGGACTCTAGAATGTAACATAGAAAGAAATGTGCTATACAGTTAGGATACCACTTTTATGGATATGAACAACTCTGAATTTATTGTTTCCATTTCCATAAAATCTCAATAATGATATGTGAAGGATTGCTGATTCGTGTCTATTTTCATGAAATAATTTTCCTTCTAGTTATCTTTAGGAATCTAATTTCTACCCCCTTGATCAAATGAATTTACAATAAGCAGACCACAATTTGATTATTTTGAAATTCCTTTCAGTTAATTTGATTTCCAATACAGTACAATAGATTTAATTTATTGTTCAGAAATCCAGTTATTACAGCCAGGAAAAGGAAAAAAAGGGACAACCACCAAATCAACTAATCTATAGCTAATTCAATAGCAGAGTCTAGACATAGCTGCAGAACATATTTGGTTTTCTTTGAGATTTTCCTTGAGTTATAACCTTCCCTTTCCCGCTATTTCTAGAATTCTCTTTCACTTCTTATAACATACGTGAGCCCTAGGCTGTATCAAGGCAACTGGCTCAGAATCTTTGAACTCGGCATTTTATGGTGGATGTCAGAGAAGAGCAGGGCTTGAGGAATATAGCCCCGAACCTCCTGGAAGAGGAGTGAGTGGCTTGTCAGTATGACTCACCATTATGTTTAGGGGGCAAACTGTATCTCTTCAGTTCTACATTCACAACAATAAGACCACATGCAAATATTTAGATGGAATTCCAAATTTTATTAACATCCTATTTGCTCTTAACTTCAAATCTGAAAATGTTTGCCTTTAGTTTAAATCATGTTACCATTGTACAGAGCACTAACTGCTCCCAAGTAACTGGAGCAGTTTAGTAGAGACCAGATCTGAAGGCTTCACCTGACTTAACAGCTTTTAAATTAGTAGGACAAGTGTTGAAAGAAAAGCAGCATGAAGAGCGGGATATGGCACTGGCTTATTACACTATGAAGAGTCTGTGAAAAGACACTTATGATTAACTTAGGAATAATATTTGAGATTCAAAAGGATATACCAAATCAGTTAGTTTGTTCCTTTATTCTTCCCTTCCTTCACTCAATGATCATTTATGGAGCACTTTTGCCAGACCAAGTTTGGGGATAGAGCAATGATAAGGATGAAGAGGGAAGAGGTAAATGCAAAGTTGCAATATAAAAGGACAAGGTGAGCGACAGGTAAAGCTGCCTGGAAGTATAGGGGAGATGGGATCGGTTTGAGCGGTAATCTCAGGGACACACGATCCTTGAGGGGCAAGAAAATTGAAAGGGCAACAGGGATGACCTTGGGTGAGAAGGCTGGGAGACAGGGAAGATCAGGGAGCACGAGAGAGCAGCACACTAGGAGAGAGAGTGCATTCTATGGCTGGTGAGTGATACTGATGCGTTTAGAAAATTCACTCAGTCTTCGTGGGGAGGGAAAGGTGTGAAACTGAGAAAGATGAGGCTTGCGGACCAAAGGGTCTAATTACAATGGTCTAGGCGAGAGAGGATGAAAGCCTGAATTGGCCTAGAAGAAATGAGGAAAGAGAGAAGATGAGTGGATTTAAGAGACAGCACAAAGACCATAGTTGTGGTTTTACATATATAATTATCCTTTGTTACCTTCATAAAGGTGAAATGTTAACAAATTTTCAGCTATATAGTGTAAAATTTAGTAAACAGGACTTTGTAAAAACGAAAACTAGGCGATAGCAAATTCCTTCCATTTTCTTTTCAAAATATCTGGTATTGATCTCCACTTGAGTAGAAGGGATCACAAAGGTACTGATAAAATCAGCAGGCTCCTTAAATAGATTCCCAGAAATTGCTTAGTCCTCTCAACTGTCTCTAAGAACAAAACCCAGAAGAACTATGTCACCATTAAAACAGAAGGCTCTAGTTATCTGTGAAACCTAAGAGTCACTAATATTTACCCACATTCCCATTTCTTCTGGGACTGAACTGGTTATGGAAACAACCATTCAATCAGGATGACGAGTAGCCAATGCAAACATTTACCCATCCAGATGCACTGTCCTCATCTCTATAATTCAATCCTCTGCTAAAGGGATTGTATTAGCAAACCCTTAACATCCTTTAACAGAATAATACATTTCTTGCATTTGGAAAAATAAAAGTTGCAAAACATCTTTCTAACCTGTTGGTTCATTTTGTTATTTTCTTTACTTCTGGCAATATTTTCTTCTCTCTTCTACTACTGAGAAATCACTACTAAAATATAATGGAATATTTTCAAGCAATTTACCAAATTCTGTGTAGTTTTTGGATTAAATGTGATTATAACTGCATGTGTTTTATTATCTTGCTTCAAAATATGGATGAGGAGATCATTAGTTTAATGATTTAAACCTCCCAATAAAAGAAATTAACGTAACAGATTGAGCTAATTCATCTTATTACTAGTCACCAGGCCTCTTTGGGCAGGGAAACGCTGTGTAATTAATGATGCAATATTGGTGCAGTGAAAGCTAATGCAAACACAAAGATTTCCCTCATTCTCTTGACAGCCTTTCTCCAAAGGCCTGGGAGCCACTGACCCTGGCTTGGGGTAGACTTTCCAACAGAGCCTGCACAGGGCGACACTGTGGTTGCAACTTGAAGGATAAAAGCTGGGTCAAGCTCCATTGTAACCTTAATGGGTTTCTTCCTTTCAGAGCAAACACTAACAAAAAATGTGAGCAATTCGGGTTTGGGATAGCAGTAAAAATATATTTTTTTTCAAAGCACATTGATATCAATCACTTCATTTTATAGCAAGATCTCTGCTAGAATTACTAGGGAAGGTGTGATTCATTTTGCAAATGAGGAAACAGGTAAACCAGGGTTCTGTGGTTTTCCTAAGATCACCCATCAAATCGATCACCTATTTCCTGACCTTTCCTCCTGTATTCTTCTTTTCCTCATAATGTCATTAAAATGATATTAATTCTGCCAGGAATAAGGTTAAAGCAGTAAAAAAAAAAAATCTTACTAGCCATGTTAGGTGCCATGACGTTTGGAGTAAGAAATGGCGTTCCGTTATGCTTCACTTGATTTGCGCTTCTATGAGTTACTGTACCTGCAAATGTCCACGTTCAAACCTCAGACCCACGGTCATCTTTGAAGGACATCCATTGAACATTTTTGGAATGGGTCCTCAAAGGAGAAATAGATGAAGACATCTTTCCATTAAAAATTTTACTAAAATGTTCTATTTTTAGTTTAGAATTGATCATGGACCCATTTTCACCCTAACTGCTGGCATTTATAATCATTTTTACGGCCAAAGAAGAGAAAGTGCTATTGAAAATCTTTTTCCATGCGCAGGGAGTGAAACATAAGTGAATGCAACAAATGAGGATTAAAATCCATTTCAGATTAAAAGTTTTGGATCAATTATCTTCTAGGGCAAAGGTACAACGTCTAGAACAAAGGGCAGAAGTGTGTGACAGGAGAAGCCTCGGGGTCCCATGTTTTGATAGACTGCATGGGGATTTTTTCCTAGTCACGTTAGTCATGGTTGATTCTGTTGTCACAGTAATAACCATAACCACAGTGATTAAAAACGGCATTTTTTAAATTTTAAAAAAACTGCAGTGTGATTATCTTATTTAATTCTCACGATAACTCTATGAGGCAAATATCTTTTTGTTGCTGTTCTCATGTTAGAGATTAGGAAACAGGATCAAAGATAAATCTGCCTTAAAAACTTCGCAAAAACCATTCAGGCCTGGAGCACCTATGTCTGTCCCACTCACAGGCATAGGTTTTCTGACTTCCCAGACCTTTGATGGATCCTGGCTTCTCACCTGTCACCTATGCCAGGCGATGACAGGTTAGGACACTGTCACGCAGGTCTCCAGACTCTGATATCACAACGAACCAGGTCTGGCTCTGCCTCTCCACCCCTCCAGGTGTCTGCTGCCTTCCCTGGTGGCTTTGGAGATGGGGTTAATGGGCAACACTGGGCCATGAGTGACAGAGATTTCTGACCAAGCTCCAGGCAGGTTCCCAGCAGCGGGCCCCTCTGGAGGGAAGAATGGCTGGCGCTGTCCTCACCCCAGCAAATCTTGTATCTGGTTTTGCATTCTTAAGGAAGGATTGAAATTTATGTTTGTGCTCTCCTTTCCTCCTTTTTACTGTAGGATGGTAACCATAGTAACAGCAGAATAAGAGAAATGAGGTTTCACCCCAAAAATGCAGATCATCGACTGTTTAGTAAAAGTGGCAGAACTGCCAACTCTCACAGATGAAGACAAAGGCCTCCAATGTGGTTTCCAGTTGGCTTTATTGTTCTACCTTCAATACACACGTGTGTGTGTGTGTGTGTGTGTGTGTGTGTGTGTCTCTTCACTTATGTATGTGTGTATATTTTTATGAATAATGTTCAAGAGGAAATTTTACTTTTGAGGTCGAAATCTAAGAATCTTCTTCACCACGTGAATTAGCGATGTTCTGTTCTGACACATGAATAAACCTTATAAAGGCATTAAACATGCTCTGGGAAGAATGCTTTTGTTTCTAGTCAATCACACTTGATGCCCATAACAATGGTAATCAATTATCTCCTCTATTGTCACACCCCAGCTACCCAGCAAATCACCTATAAAACCAGGGCTGTTCACCATGAAATAGGCTGTGGAATGATTTTCCCTATTTCTAGGGAAATTGGGGGCTGTTTAAGGCAGGATTGATAGTGAGCAAAAGTGACCTTGTTCTTCATTGATGCTTTTAATTTTATATCGTAAAGATGCAGAAATGACATCTGAAAAATAAAATGGGAATGTTCATAAGAATGAAAAGTTCATAAACACTTGGACTAAAAACTGTTTAGGTTTCCTTCCCAGAAATGCTTTCTATTCACATTCCATACGCACTGCTCTGTGCTGGACACAGAGTACAAGCACAGCTCCTGCCCTCAGTGGGTTTAACATCTACTAGTGATGATGCGATACATACTCAAGGGCATGTATCCAATTCCACTTAAGCTGAAGTAATGCAGGTTAAAAGCTAAACACAGACTTCGGAATCAGCCAAGGCTTTGTTTAAAATCCTGGTTCCTCTATTTACTAGCTGTGTAATTTCAAACAATTAGCTAATTTTCTCAAAGTGAAGTAATAAGTGAGGATTAAATGAGATAATGCGCACAGAGTGTCTGGCATGTACTGAGGACAAATGAAGTGAACTTTATTCACTGCTCAAATAAAGGTTCCATGAAGTCCAAAGAAGGTATTAGCTGTCTGGTAGGGGGTGAAAGGGAGGGGTTGAGTTTTCCCAGAAGAGGAGATAGTTGAACAACAGAAATGCCTTAGAAGAGATGGAAGTACAGAGAAAACAGGGCAACATATTGGGAAACCAACTGCAATCTTGGCTTCTGCCTTTTGCGATGGATTTTTAAAAAGGAAGGGGATCAAGCAAGCATGATCTTTCAGAGGATCATGGAGCAATCTGCACCTACTACACAGAGCATTGAAGGAGTTGGTAGATAGTTTTCTGGAATGGAAGAAGCAGGGAAGATTTTATTAAAGGCTAGACGTGCACGAAATTCATGCACTGTGGGGAGGTTCCCTCAGCCCTGCCTGTGCCCTCTTGCAGTCTGGGAGCCCTCAGAGGATGTCTGACTGATGGCTTAGGCCCACTCCCCGTGCCTAAGACGGCTGTCGGACATCCTTAGCGCTGTCTTGGAGGTGGGAGAGGCTCCTGCCACCGCCACTGTACTCACCAGCCATGAACCTGGCTTCTTGGCTGAGTGGTGCTCCCCCTGTGGGAGTGCACTGATCACCAGGGGGCAGTTCCTGCATTGAGCGTCTGCCCCCTGGTGGTCAGTGTGTGTCAGTGACCAGTTGTTCCACCGTTTGGTCAATTTGCATATTAGCCTTTTATTATATAGGATAGTGAAGGATGGAAGGATATGGACATGTGAAAATGAAAAGAAAGTTTTAAGTGGTGGTGGGAACGAAGAAAAAAAGTTGATTGCAAGAATTATTGCAAAAGTAAAATCGATAGCACCTGACAATTAACTTGACAATGGGGTTAAGGCAGAGGGAGGAGTCAACCCTGATCCTGGTGGCTCCAAGAATGGGAGGGTGGGGGCATCAGCAGGACCAGGAACAAAGCAGGAGCAGCTGACTTGGGAGATAATTTGATTGGTGGGTTCAGTTTTGAATTTATCTGGAGGACATCCAGATACAAAAGGTCAGCAGGCTCTCTGAGATGCAAAAACTCTACAGAGAGAGGATGGGAACTAAAAGTTGGGTCAGGAGGTTATTACACAGAGGAGACACTGAAACTGATACAGGGTGACATTTCGGAGACAGGGAGCTTTAGGTGATGGAGAAAGGAGCTAAAGATAAAAATAAGTCTCACCTACACTAGGACAATGGGTTGGGGGAGGAGGAGGAGATGCAAAAGGAGCAATCAAAGAAGTCAAACGGAAACTGGGAAAGCCCTGTGTCCAAGAAAGGAGGGTGTAAGATTCTGCCGAGAGAATGGGGGTGATGAGCACCAAGACCTGGGAAGGCTTTTAACAAGGTCATGGTAACCTTGGAGATTCCAGGTCAGAGTGGGAACAGCTAATTACATAGGGTTAAAGAGCATGTGAAAAAATGAAGTGGAACTATGCATATAGATTACTCTTTTAATAGATTTAAATAATAAATAAATGTGGAACAAAGGAGAAGTGCTTGATGGAGAAAGTAAGTTTTTTTTGTTGTGTTTTTTAAATATATTTTATTGATTTTTCACAGAGAGGAAGGGAGAGGGATAGAGAGTTAGAAACATCGATGAGAGAGAAACATCGATCAGCTGCCTCCTGCATATCCCCCACTGGAGATGTGCCTGCAACCGAGGCACATGCTCCCGACCGGAATTGAACCCGGGACCCTTGAGTCCGCAGGCTGACGCTCTATCCACTGAGCCAAGCCGGTCAGGGCAAGAAAAAGTAAGGTTTTGATGGTTTATCTTTTAGGATCAATGAGGCTTGTCCCTAATTACAGACTCAGGAGAACGATCTGGGGGAAAAGGAGGGATGAAAGTAGGGAGTGATGATGGGTAGATGAAGACCCTCAAAGAGGCAGGAGGGAATGGGATCAAAGATGCAATGGGGGGAACAAGTTTAACATCTATATCCTTCTCTAAGACAGAAAGGAAAGGAGAGAGGGTGGGTTAAAATGGAGACATTTTAAATGGGAAAAGCAAGGAGTTTGCGCATGTTCATAAGTCAAGTATCTTTTAAATTAGTGGACAGGGTAGCTATAAAGAAATGTAAAAGCAGAATATGTTTCCATAGAATTAACATAAGAACCAGGACCATTTGTCTTGAATATTTATTATACAATATTTAAGTCAGTACTAAGCAATTTGGGGCAAGTTAGTGTCCTTTTTGCCCGAAGGTCCATTGCTTCAAGAGAGTTACTATCCTATTTCCATTACAGAGATTTTGATGTTGTTTCCTGTGAACTATTTGTAAATAAGAATAGAGAGGCCCTGGCCAGGTAGCTCACTTGGTTAGGGTGTCATCCCAATACACCAAGGTTGCATGTTTGATCCCCAGTCAGGGCATATACAAGAATCAACCAATAAATGCATAAATAAGTGGAACACAAATCAATGTTTTTCTCTCTCTCTAAAAATCAATAATTTTTTTAAAAAAATTAAAAAAGAGAAGCAATTATTTAATGCAACATCAAATTAAACTCAAGATTTTAAAATAAGATCTAGTTCACAATAGCATTGTTATTTAAACAGTTCTGTAGCTCTCATGTATTAGTTGATAATTTGTGCTAGAACTGAAAAAATTCTTTAATACTTTTATTTCATTTTTTAAAATATATTTTTATTGATTTCAGAGAGGAAGGGAGAGGGAGAGAGAGAGAGAGAAACATCAATGATGAGAAAGAATCATTGATTGGCTGCCTCTTGCATGCCCTACTGTGGGAATCAAGCCCACAACCCGGCATATGCCCGGTGGGGAATCAAACCTTGAACTCCTGGTTCATAGGTTGACGTTCAAACACTGAGCCACGCAGGCCAGGCTCTTTAATACTTTTAAAATTAACGCTTGGTGAACCAGCACATGCTAAAGAAAAGAAACATTCAAATCCAAGTAACTTTTTCCATATTAATATTCCACATTGGTATACACACACACACACACACACACACACACACACACACACACACTTCCTTAGAACACTGTCCTAATTTTTGTGTGACTTTTTAATGAGAATATTTATTCTTAACTATTAAAAAGGTATTAAAATGTGATAGGAATGAAATTGAAGATTATAAATAACAAGTTTTAAAATTGTTTCTAATTTGTATGTGGTGTTCTGTTGGTCATTTTAACTTGGATGGAAAAACTTTTTATTGATTATTTTTGATAGAGTGCACTGTTTAATTTGGATCATATAAACAATCTTCAACTTGGAATTGAGGCACACTAAATGATGAGGACACAAAGGTTAGAAAGGGCATATTTGCAGGTTTGAACTGAAATCTAACTAATAAACAGGAATTCCCTGGGCTCTATCATGAATTACACATAGAACCTGCTATAGAATTTGCAGGGCTCACTGAAAAGGAAAATTCAGGGCTCCTTGTTTAGAAAGTATTAAGAATTTCAAGACAGTGACAGTAGAGCAGTAAGTCACCAGGGGGCCCCTTCTGAGCACAGGACACCGTGGCTGCACAGATGACATGCCATGAAGCCAGCCCTGGTTACACAGTCTTGTCCTCTTTGCCTAAAGTTCCAGTCTCCCATTAATTTGGGACCTGCCTTTCCCACTCTCTAATCATCCTCAGAGGCAAAGTCTGGATCCTACCAAGTGCTGACAGACTTTGCTGCCTGCCTGAAACTTTGCTGCATGCTCTGGACTCTCCATATGCGGTGTCACTGCAGTTGGGGATCCCTGACACCACATTCCTACCTGACCTAGACCTGCAGTCTGCTGCCGTATGTCTGGATGCCCTATGCTGCCTGGTCAGCTAACCCTCCTCTCATGGTCAGCTGGACTTTCTCTCACCCCTTGACCATATGACACCACCCTCTAAGGGGTGGAACTGTAGGAGTAATTCAGGTCCTGGACGTTCCAAATCCTTAGGATCTGGAGGTGAGGGGGGCTGTGCCGTCATTCCTCTACAGCAGAAAGAAATGTCCCAGGATCCCAAACTCATGGACCAGATGAAAAGCAGTGTGGCTGCCCTCTTGGCCCTTGGTATTGAAGATCTTACTCCTCTCCAAGGAAAGTAGACCAATGAAAAGAGCACTGCTCCCTGAAGGATTCAAAATTCAGCAACTATGCACATGCTTGTGTAACTCCGCATTTCCTCTTTCTCCTCTTGAAAATTCTCCAAAAGCACACTCAGTTTTTGGCAAAACTAGGAGGAGAACCTACCATATTTGTAGAGGCTGCCAAACGTAATCAAGTTCACCCAGGAGCTGCATGGGGGACACTGGAGAGGAGCCAACCAGAGATTTCTATGGCAAGAATTAGGCTGTGGGAGATCTCAGGAAAAATGACAAAAATATACTTTCTGAAGTTAAGAAGCCCATTCCAAGAGGACCTTACCTGTAACGGGGGGCGTGGAAATGGAAGTGAGGTGGCCTGGTTTAGTTCAGAGAAGCAAAGGAGAATGGACTGCATGATGAATCTCAGAGACAAGCCATATTTGCAGGAAGCAGGCTATCTTGGTGGCAGCCAAGAGGAAGAGAGCCTCAGGTTTGTGTGAATCACAAACAGCATTATCCTTCCCCTCCCTGCCTTCAATTAAACAAAAAGTGATAGAAAATCTAGTGTCTGATTTCCATAGATAAGCAGAGAAAGCTATCAAAGGGAATCTCCCCATCCCTAAAAAGTGTCAGGCCAAGATGCCTTTACAGAAAAATTTTACTAATACTTTAAAAGGAATATAATTGCAATGCTGTTTAAACTGTTCCAAGAAAAAACAATAAAAGGAACATTTATAAACTCTCTTTATGCGATAAGAAATTAATATCAAAAGATAAAGAGTACACACACAAAAATTCCCAAACTACAGGTCAATATCATTTATGGATATCAATGTAAAAGTCCTAAATAAAATACTGGTCAATGGAATCCAACAGTACATTAAGGAATAAAGACAAAAGAATAGTCCAGTATTTAGAATTATGTTAATATAATTCACTATACCAGTAGTTCCAAGAAAAGAAAAACATTTGGCCATCATCATTTTAATTCTTTTTAAAAATGAACACTCCATAAAATGAGAATTAAAGGCTACTGTCTTTGCATGATAAAATATCTTTCTCTTAGTGCAAACGTCAACAACCTGCCTAGGAACTGAGAGGATGGGAATAAGATATGGAAGACAGAGTCGGTGTTGTATATTTTTCTATAGTTCACAATGTTTAAACCACATGGAAAAATTACCTATTAAAATTTCATGAATAATATCTTAAAAAAGAAAAGACCTTCTCATCAGGCCTCATTCATCTGCCCGTCACTCCATTTTCATCTCTGGAGAGTCCTTCCTATTCTGTTTGTGGTACCTGAAATCTTTTGCATCACCTGCCTGGGGAGAGAAGAGAAACTTCAAGAGCGTAAGTTCAAGAGAAATCGAGAAACCAAAGAGATCAACAGGAACACACTCTCTGTGGACCCCAGAGCCTTTAACCTTCTCCCTTCCTTTCCCCATCATGTTCTGTCCCCAGCCCTTTAGCAAAGAGATGCCCAAGCTCTGAGAGATGGAGTGAAGGAGGGAAAGAGATGGAAGGTGTCTCCATGTGAGGGTGGTCTGAGTGAGGTAGGGAGTGGGTCTTGAGACCCACTATGGGTTGAGGTGTGTCCCTAGTACCTGTCTGCTCAGTCCTGTTTCCCTTGATTTTTCAGAGCCAGTGACACCATTCAAAATTGGATGGAGGAAGAAGTGGGATGCAATCATAGCACAGCTAGATGAGATCCTTTTTAAATAAAGAAAAGGGCATCAGAACTTAAAGGACCTCAAATCATTGAAGGAAAGGAAGGGGAAAAGAAAATCTCCAGGCCTATTATGATAAACTAGAGGCCTAGAGGCCCAGTGCATGACATTCGTGCACTGTGGGGGCGGGGAGGGGGTGGGTGTGTACTCAGCCCGGCTGCATCCTCTCGCAGTCTGGACCCCGAATGGTCCTTAGTGCTGCCACGGAGGCAGGAGAGGCTCCTGCCCCCACCACTGCACTCACCAGCCTTGAGCCCAGCTTCTGGCTGAGCAGCACTTCCCCTGTAGGAGTGCACTGACCACCAGGGGGCAGTTCCTGCATTGAGCGTCTGCCCCCTGGTGGTCAGTGTGCATCATAGCAACCAGTCGTTCCTCTGGTCAATTTGCATATTAGCCTTTTATTGTATAGGTCCTATACTATAGGATAAGACTTGAAAATCTCAAGTTTAAAAACACTTCATTAAAGTTGACATATAAGCCAACTCTGTTTATTTACTTGAATCCATCTATTACATAAAATGACTACATCTCTAAAGTTTACGAATTATTACTAAGTTTCTTGGAAAAACTATAAATATTTCAAAATGTGTCAAGAGCATCTCACCCACATATTTACTTTTACATCTCCTTTATGGGCTATGGTTTCTTCCCCCTTGAGGAAAATATTAAAAATAACTGATTATAAGTCTGTATGTCATTAATTAAAAAGCCTTGCTCTTTGGTTAAGAAGGAAAATCACAACTAACTCAACATTTATAAAATAGGGAATTCAAGTGGCAGCCATAATGGCCCTTTAAATACAGTTCCTCATGCTGTGACCCAACCATATAATTATTTTCATTGCTACTTCATAACTGAAATGTTGCTACTGTTATGAATAGTAATGTAAATATCTGATATGCAGGCTGGTCTTAGGCGACCCCTGTGAAAGGGTCGTTCGACTGCCAAAGGGGTCGCGACCCACAGGTTGAGAACCACTGATTTAAACCTTTCCTGTTTAATCTCAGCTCTCAGAAACAGTTTATCAACAATTAATTAGGCACCACCACTTGCTGGATATTGTTTTCCAATCGACTTTCAGACATGAAGGGCATTTAAGGAAATAGACTCAATCTTGCAAAACAAGCCAGGACTAAGAGTGAGAACCAATGAGTGGCCCCCATCCTCTGATCAGTTGGTAAAATGGTTCCCAAACTTTTGTTTTTATTGCTCTGAGTACATTTTCACAGAATTTAATGACCTCTATCTATTGTGGAGTCAATACCTCAATTCTGCTGTCACTTCAAGCTCTGCAAAACCAAGATTGGAAGTATCTCCACATGGTTCCTCATGTGTCCACATCATCAGGGCACAAAGTATATCCAACATGCTCCCTGTAATCCTGTGTGCATTTCCATCTGGGGAGATAATAAACACTGCCCAACAAACTAAAACCCAGACGGAGACTTGGCTTTATGAAGAGCTATGCGAAGCATATCTCCCAATATCTTCTCGATTCCTCTCAGTGGACCACAGCCAGCCTGTGAGCTGCCAGTCAAGAGAGAGAACACCTAGAGTGGGAAAAGGCAGCATATGGCACACTGGGCAACCTGCCGAATGTCTTTTCGATTCTAATTGTTCCATATTCATGAGACGTAAGCAATTGCTGTTTTAGGGTTCCAGGAGGTGGCAGGGAGAAGGAACAACAAGAAAAGCAAACCCCGGGAAGGCAGTATCTTCTTTTAGCCCCACTTGTGACAAATGACTCACTCTGCCTACTACCCACATTGAAGCATGGAGAGAGTCATGGGAGTGTAAATACCCAAGCGTCTAAAAAGACAGACTTGACGTAAAGAAGAGCTTTGCTAACTACCCCACTGACTGGACATCTATTCAGGGTGAGAAGAGTGGCTTGAAAGAGGCTCCATCTAGGCAAATACCAGATTGACAGCAACCCTCTTGCATGGAAATCTGGCTCCATGAGAGGGCTTCCAGACCACCTGCGGGGTTGAGACTGAGTCGCTAGAAGCAGAGCCCCAGCCAAGTCATTTTACAAGTGATTTATGGAGGGAGTGTTCTCAAGAGATAAATTTGTAAGGAAATGCAGGAAAAGGGAGATGACAGGGGAAGATAATAAAGCAAGGGTATGATTCAACTGAAATCTAACCTCAGCATGACTCCCTGGGGAACTCGAGAGTGTGAATTCTAGCACAACAGAATTCTTTCACCTAGAAAAAAAGGAGCTGGGTTTTTGTACTCCTCTATTAATCAGTCCTCAGATGCAGGCCACCTCTGAGGCGAAGGAAGTGTGTAACTACTCAGGCAGAGCAATTACTCTCCAATAAGGGCAATTTTCCAGTGAAAGGTACGAATGTGAGCCCATAGCAGCCAACTCTCAGAGGGTGGGAGGAATCGGTGGGTGCACAGTTACAGATGTGGGCAGGGCACCAACAGCTGCTACCACGCAGTGACGTATCCTAGATTGAAAGGTCAACTGCTCATATCCTCTTATATCCGTTGAAAAGAGCTATCTTCATTAGCATTGGCTCTTATTAACACTAAAAAGTGCTTGGGGTGGGCTATTGTATTTAGGAGACATTTAAAAATTTCAACTTCCCTTTATGCATAATAATACTCTGAGAGGAATAGAGAGTTAGAAACATCGATGAGAGAGAAACATGGATCAACTGCCTCCTGCACACCCCCTACTGCGGATGTGCCCGCAGCCAAGGTACATGTCCTTGACCGGAATCAAACCTGGGACCCTTCAGTCCACAGGCCGACACTCTATCCACTGAGCCAAACTGGTTAGGGCTGTATTATTTTCCATATGAACAATTGTAAGCCTGCTTTTGCCCCATCCTGTATTTTTATGAACACACTGGATACCCTCATCCTTTTTTCTGATTCCCAATCTCCAACTATATTTCCTTTTCCTTCTCCTTATATACCCGAGAGTTTCCATGCCCTGTCCTCACTGCTCCTCAATGAGGGCATCTGTGCTTTATAAGGAAACACAGGTGACCAGAGCTCAGAACTGTCCTCTCAGAAAACAAGAACTCTGCCCAGAGAGTCTTTTCGGTGCCAGTGATCTCCACAAAATTAGCTGAATTTGGTCTCTGGGTTCTGAATTACCATTTTTTACTACAGGCAGAATGAGCTTTTTGTGTAAGCAGCCTATGTCTATAATTTAAGAAGCACTGAAAATAAAATACCCTTTTGATTGTCTCGTCTGAAATCTGAACCATCAATATTCATTCATTCTTTCTTTCACTAAATATCCAGTCTCGCTATGTGTCAGGCACAGCGCTGAGCACTCGATGAATCAGTCAGAGTGCCTATGTGTAGGGATTTAATTTATTACGGGGAGACTACACAATAAATAGGGAGAGAACTCGATGCAGAGAGAGCAGTATAAGCAAAGTTAGAGAGGCAAGAAGTATCCAGTGTGTTGGAGGCCTACCAGTAATGTGGTGTGGCTGGAGCCTAGCGTGAAGGAAAGGGAGAGATGAGGCAGAGTGACAAGTGGAGAGCCTGATTATGGAGGGCCTTGTGTGCCACGTAAGTCCTCTAGCCTGAGACGAGTGAGAACACACTGAAGGCTGGAAACGTAGGATGTGACTTGAGTGTGGTAGTTCAGAAAGATCATTCTTTCTGAGGCAATGTGATGGTTAGACTTGAGGCAATGAGACTAGAGGCAGGGAACCCAATCAGGCCTATTGTAATCATCTGGATGAGAAATGCTAGGACCACGAACTAAGGAGGAGCAGTGGAACACACATGGCTTTTCTGTTATTAAGGAGTGTCCTTATTCATAGAAGTGCAGAATGTCTGGGTTAGAATAGCTCAGTATTTAACAGATGAGAATCATGTTGCCCAGCAAGGCTAAGTGACATGATTGACCAGTGGCAGAAAAGAGACTAGAACTCCGTCTCCTTGTTTCAACCCAGCATTCCCCAACAAGTGGTCCATAAAAGGCCAGACTTAGTGCTTTAGTACATGAACAAATAAGTCTCATGTTTCTCTAAATACATCAGAATTCCCACTACCCCATTCTCAACTATTCTAGTTTAAATGCCAACTGTGAATATCTACCGATATAAATTCCTGATTTTGCCCATGGGTTATTCAAAATTTTATTACTGTTAGCTTATTTGCATACCAAATACCTGTTTTATGCATGGCCCTGTTCTGGCCACATTTTCAGCTCTGGGACAGTCTGTGTGTAGAACAATAGTAGGAAATGTTCCATAATTTATTTTTTTCAGGCACTTAACTTTCTAATGAAGTGGTTCAAAACACCTTACAACAGAGAGCTGTACAAATAGGCAACTCTCGACTTGGCAACTGGGCATAAATAAATAATGTTCAAGCATCCCAATTACATATCCTTGAAATATTCTGAGAACAGCCTACTTCAATTGTCCAAGTAAAGTTGTTTATTCTTTTTTCTATTCCAAATACATTTTCCATTTCATGGAAGAGCATTTTCTCTGTAATTATTCAATCCGCAGTTGGGTAGAGCTATCTGCGACTGGCTAGTCACAATTAGGTGTTAATTTGAGTATTTATGCCTTTTGGAAGTGGTGGGGGTTGTCATTTGTTGAGCACTGGCTATTAGTCAGGTACTGAACTAAATGACTTGCACATGTAATCCCATTTTATCTCCACAACAATTCTGTGAGGTAGAAGCATTATTCCTATTTACGGTTACGAAGAGAAGCTCAGAGGGACTGGATGATTACTCACAGGTCCCCCAGCACCAGGGTTCATACTGGGATCTGCCTTCCTCCAAGGCCCTGATTTACCCTTCTATGCAATGCGTTCTTTTCTCCAAACTTGTATCCATGATAAAAAGCTTCAAAATGTTGTTTAGTATAAAAGTGTGTGATGTGTTAATACCACTTAAACTTTATAACCATCATCTAAGTTTCCATTTTCTGTTCTGCATATGAAGATAATGAAACTAATTTTGCCAACCTAACAGATTAATCATGGGGAACAAATGAGGTGATCAACACGCAAGTTCTAGAAAATAATAAAGTACTACACAAGTAGGAAGTATTACTCTCTGTGTGGTATATAGCAGGCCTACCTGTGGGCGTTGGGAAGAGAAAACAGATGCTGCGGGAGTGAGGGCTCAAAAACCTTGTAGACATGGGAAGCCTGAGAACTGAACATATTTCCCCCTTGGAACTGTGTAATCATCTGTCCCCTCCACATCCTGTGCTGGTCCAGAGGTGGTATATGACTAGCATACCTAAGAGTCCCTAAGGGGTCCTTCTGGATGGCCATTAGAGAATTAAGTGCCTGAGGAAAATAATAAGTCCTTAATGAAAATTGTTAGTGCTCACTGTGAAGGACACAGGGTGACAAGATTTACATAAACCTAACCCACTGTTTTTTCTCCTTTCAGATAAGGGTTCTGTGGGCTCTCAAATATTTCTTTCAGCACGATGTCCTTTCCCACCATGTGAGCAAGAGCCAAAGCCAACACCAGCCTCAGCGGACCCCAGCCTCAGCCAGCCCCAGCCTCAGCCAGCCCCAGCCTCAGTCAACCCTGCCTCAGCCAAACCCTGCCTCAGCCAACCCCTGCCTCCGCCGACCCCAGCACACTGCAGACTCCAGTCTAGTCAGATTTTCTCGGAAGTGGTTTTCCTCAACGGTGGAGGGAGATCTCCCACTACAGTAGACTGTGCGGTTTCACCGATCACTTTGCACAGCTCTCAAAAAACTATTTTAACCAGACTGCTGTTCCCTAACTTGGTTTTGGGGCACTGTCCTGTTACCAACCCACCCTCAGTCAATACTCACTATCTCCAGGGCATTCTTGCTATAGTCAGGGAGGGTTTTATTTGTGCGCAAGAGTTAAGACTAATAGTTGAAAGCTCACCGGGCAGCAGAATACCAAGAAGTGCCTGAAACTTGGTAAGGCTGCTTTATTAGTAGCCTTTTGAAATTTATCTGGGTTTCCCTGAGAGAGACATTTAAGATGCAGGGACAGAATGCACAGGACACACTTGTAAGTAGTACCCTGAGGACACTAAATTCCTGCTCCTTGGGATCCTTACACCAGGGACATGGGTGATACAAGAACAAGTAAAAGCTAATACTTGATAAATATATTCTGACTGGCTGAATAAACCACTGGCCAGTGGCAGATCAAGAGGAGCTACCTTGGTGGTTCCCCCCCCCCCACCACCACTCTGCCATTTTCCCTCTGGAAAACTCCATGCCTCATTAAGACTCTCTCTGTCCAGGTGAGTGGAGCAGTGGAGAGAAACGGAAGGACTAAAGATGCAAACACCAAAACTGTCCCAAGAGCCCCCAAGATCCATGATCTTTGCATGAGCTCATTCAGAAGCTATGATTTCCAGGAATCCCTGGTGACTGAAGTCCCAGAAACCAGCAGACGACACATCTTCCTAAGCCAGTTACTGCTTCATTATTAAAAAGGGGATTAAAAACAGGTAAAAAAAAATATATACAAACAAAGCACTCACATTTAACATTGTAATGCTTATTCTTCCCATCTTTCCTTCATTCAAAATTAGAGACAGCTTTGAAGACTTCAGGAATTACTTGCCACCAAATGGGGTTTAACATGGACCAGTTCTTAGTCCTTTTCATAAGCTATCCATAGGTCTGGAGAGCATCCCCTTCCCTCAGCTGGCTAATGTCTGATCATCCTTCAAATCTCAGCTAAGTGCCACTTCCATCGTGAAACCCTCTTGGACGCATTAGGTTCCTTTGTTAAATCTTGTGTTAGGACAGCATTTCTTTCTTTAAAAAACATCACAATGGTCATAATCATCCACTCATTTGCGTGATTATTTGATGAATGTTTATCTTCTTTTAATAGCAGGATGCATGACAGCCGAGACCGCACTGGAATTGTTCACCACTTTATGCCTATTGTCTAGCACAGTGCTTGGCAGGTAGCTAACACTAGATAAATATCTACTGACTGACTGAATAAGCGAATGAAACTACCTATAAGGAATTATGTTCAGTAGAGACCAGGATCACAATGAAATGTTCAACACAGATCAATAGTAATTTATCAAACAGTCCCTTTTCTGCCTTAAAGTAGCTAACGTTGCTCCAGATGTGTCCTGCTCTGGAGTATATTTGTTTCTAACTCATCTAATGTGAAGATTTTAGTGAAGATAATTCCTCCAAAAAACCTCTTTTCCTTTTCTTTTTGTCATTTAGCAATAAAAGAAAGAGGAAGCTAAGGAGTCATTCAGGCTTTCAGTAGATGTCATTTATATATTTCCATTTCCTCCAACATTTGTCTCTTATAATACTTAAGGAGTGGCAAAATGAACATCGTCCGAAATCTAGTTTCCCAGTCCTTTTACCAGGACAGTTTTGTCACATGATTTTGCTATTTTTCAGTTTTTTTGTATTTTTTTGTGTGTGATATCTCCAAATCAGAATATTTCCGATGGGATTTTGTGTTTATTTTTCTATAATAATTATTGACAAAGAGGCTCCTTTGGACATGCCCACTTTAGATCGAAGTACCCAAATGTCTGACAATGAAAAATGCTTGAGAGAACATCTAAAACAGCGGTTCTCAATCTGTGGGTCGTGACCCCTTTGGCGGTCGAACGACCCTTTCACAGGGGTCGCTTAAGACCATCGGAAAACACATATATAATTACATATTGTTTTTGTGATTAATCACTATGCTTTAATTATGTTCAATTTGTAACAATGAAATTGGGGGTCACCACAACGTGAGGAACTGTATTAAGGGGTCGCGGCATTAGGAAGGTTGAGAACCACTGATCTAAAAAGTGTTTTCAATAATAAACAAGTGTCACCATTCTAATTTCTCTAAGCTTAATAAGCACAAATTCAAGACATGCTACACTCAGGCAAGATGAAAAAGTTACTTCTAAAATAGACTAGTGTTACTGACAATATCTGTTAAAAGTTTTTCTCAAAATTAAGAGACTAAAAACTGATGGTCAAAACCACTGTTTGATGAATTTCATGTTAGTCCAGTCAAGAAAGAACAGAAAACAATTTATTTACTATTTTCTAGCTATAGAGTCTAACAGAAGTTTCCTACATTGTTTTGAGAAAAACTAGGGTGGAAATTTAGGCCTAAACAAAGTTAAGTGAGGTGGTTTTTTTAATTGCAGGACTTCTCAGAAGCTCGTGAACCCTAAGTCACCAAAATGGAATTATAAGCACGCATGTTTCACAAACATACTTGACCACAGCACTCTCTGTAAGATGATTTTTTTACTTAAAAAATGTAATTGTGATTAAAAAAACATATAAAATTTAACAGTTTAAACATTTACAGTTCAATAGTGTTTCGTATATTCATATTATTATGCAACAGATCTCCAGAACACTCACATTTTGCAAAACTGAAACTCTATACTGTACTCACTGAACAACTCCCCATTTCCCCCTCTCCCCAGCCCTGGCAGCCACCACTCTACTTTTCATAAGATGCGATTTTTAATATACCAAAGAACAAGAGTTTTCAAGTAATATGTCAAAGAATTCTGGATTTGGTAAAAGATTAAAACCACCATGACAAAGATGTTCTCTCAAATGTTCTAATTGTTCAGGGATGACCCACATCAGCACCTCTCAGAAGACACGGGATGAGCTAAACTGGGCTGCAATGATGTTCTTGTACTACGGTGAATTGGGGCAGAAGCAAGAGGCTTTAGGATTTATTCTACATGACCACTCTGCTGAGTAGATCATGCATGCCTTTTGGCTTAGGATGTTTTCCTGCTTCATGGAAAGGTGTGAGGGCTGAGTGGTGAGCCTGTTGGAAATAGTGTACACTGAGTGCCTGTGTGTGTGTCAAGGTGGGAGAAGAAAACGTGTATCATGCAGCTTATAAATACTTTCCCCCAAATGAATGTTTTACATGTTGTTTTTCTTATTTATTTCAGTGAAGGGTGAACACCAAGGAACATTTTTCAGAGCAGTGCCTTCAGATACCATTAGTCAAATTCAATTTTTAACAAACTTACTGCAAGATTTATTTAGTGCTTACTATGTACCAAGCACTATTTTTTTAATAAACATTGTAATGAATTGTTAAGTGAAGTGTTTTTTTTTTAAAATATATTTTTATTGATTTTTCACAGAGAGGAAGGGAGAGGGATAGAGAGCTAGAAACATCGATGAGAGAGAAACATCGATCAGCTGCCTCCTGCACACCTCCTACTGGGTATGTGCCCGCAACCAAGGTACATGCCCTTGACTGAAATCGAACCTGGGACCTTTCAGTCCGCAGGCTGACGCTCTATCCACTGAGCAAAACTGGTTAAGGCTACCAGGCACTATTTTAAATGGGTATCTCATTTAATCCCCACAACAATCCCATGAGATAGAGGCTGTTTTATTCTAATTTTACAACCAGGGAAAATAAGGCACAGGGTGGTTATGCAATTTGCCTAAGGCCACACAGTACAGAAAGGATTTAAAAACAAACAGGCTATTCTGACTCCAGAGTCCTCGTTTTTCACCACAATGCACGGAGAGTACAGGCACAAAGTTAGCAATACCTGTTTTCGTGGCAAATAGTAAAAGCAATTGATGAGATAGGAAGAAGATTATAATAATTAAGCCTTTTGTATTAAAGCTTTTATGATGTCAATTGACTTGCCCGCCATTTGCTATTTATTCTGTAGTAGACACAAGTGAAAAATTATAGAATATGTAAGTGTTCCACGGAGAAGTCCAACTGGGAAGAATCTGCATAAAGAAAATCTTTATTGTCATTAAGCGAAAACTTCAGAAAAGGCCAACTACATATTGTACAGGAAAACCTTTTAACAGTTATAAACTTATATTGGAAAGAAGCATTATTCCCTACAGTATTCTGGTAGTTGTTTTCACCATTGACAATATGTTGGATTTATATTTCAAAAAATGTCAGTATAATTCTGAGCCATTGGTTTGAAAACAATCTCTATTTCACTGCCTATAGTTCCACAAAGAATAAAACTTCAATTTCATTAAAATTATAGCTATTTGAAATTAGGAATCTCTTTTATTAGTATCATTAATATTTTTTATCAGTCTCCTAGAGGGTCTAATGAAGGAGATTCCTTTAATGCCACATCAAACTTTATTTTGATCTAGTTTGAAATCCTAAATCAAGGATTGGATTTTGACATTTTACAGTGAAATTGCATTTTTAACAGTGTCATAAAAAAGAGCTATGTTAAATTAAAAGAGACTTGAGAGATAATAACCAAATATAATGATACTGGTTTGAGCAAACCAAATATACTGAAAAACACTGGGTCTGTTAAGGAAATATGAATTTGGATTTGATTTAGAAAAAAATTCATCTAAATGAAAAGAAAATCGTTGGTTAAAAAACAGATTATAATGGTGAATATAATAGTAAAACATTTTGATTAATTAAAAATGAATATTTGCAAATAGTTATACACATATGTGTGTACGAAGAGATTTTGAAAGATATGCTGGAGAATGCTATCATTATAATCTCTGAGTGGCAGAAATATGTGTGCGTGTTTTTTAATCTTTGCTTTCCCATATTTTCTTATACTCTACAAAGCAAATGTATTTAAAGGTAATTCAAAAAAGAATGAAATAGCTTTTGAGGACAGTACTTCATATTCCCCATTTGATGAAAAGTGAGGCTGGATTCCTAAAAAATGTAGCTTTATCTACCTCTCATCTTTCCTTCTTAAAAGCAAATAAAATTAATCAGTGGCATGAAACTAATATATCTTGTTTTTTCTCAATCACAGTCACTAAAATAGTACATATTTATTAATTTTGAGTAATGAAAATTTTACACTAAGTAAAATATTTGATCAAAGCATTAATGATCCAGCTTCAGTGTAAGATTTCTCATTGTATCTGTAAACATTTATTAATGTAATTCAATTTCAAGGTATGACTCCAAATGGAAAGTACTAAATGTGAAATTGTATTATGCAGCCTTCTGATTCTACTAATTACAATAAAATATAGCCAGGGAAAATGAAAATGGTTATGTAACTTGCCCAAGGTCACACAATAAGGAACCTTTTATCTAAGTTTCACCGAGGGTTATATAAGCCATAAACGGTAATTTTCAGGACCATCAATTCTAAAGTAATTGTCAGTTTTAAACCCTGGCATTGCCATATATGAACGAGGGCAGGTTACCTAAACATGTTGGCTCCTGTGTAATACACAAGTGTTGATACCCAACTTATATTGGTGATGAGTATTGAATGAAATAATGTATGATCAGAACTGTAGCTGGTGCACTATTAAGCACAAGGTCACAATGATGGAGGAGAAAGCGGAAGAGAAGAGAACAACAAGGGAGCCGTCTCGCTTGGTTTCAACAGCAACAGCAAAATATCACTTTATCATCCTGCAAATGAGTATTGTCACCATCGATCACAATTATTATTGCCATCAAAGATATTTACTAAGAATATTCCATGGGATGCTCTGAACTGAATTACAAGTACTGTTCCTGACTTCTAGGGTCTAAAAGAACATGATCACAAACACAAAAAATATACCAAAAGTAGATGAGCGAACCCTATGGAGAGAAATATCTGTCTTATTGTGTATAGTGTAATGAACATGCATCAGGAATACGATGAATGAGAAAACCATGGGAATTGTCTTCAGTGTTTATAAAGAGAAATTGTCTTCTTATTGGCCAGGAATGGTTTGTGGAAAAGCTGAAATTTCTTAGACTCAAGAAACTGAGAAAGTTTCTAGAAGGCAAAGGGTGGAAAGGTGTCAGCTGGGCTGGGAACAGGTGGGAAGGCAGTGTTCTGCATGTGACGTGTAGGCTGCACACAAAGCTCCTACTAGATCCAGATCATGGAACTGAGAGTTGGATGAAAGGGAAGAGATGGAAAAGCCTGCGGAACTGCTGTGAAAAGAAAGCACTGATGAAAAGACTGTGCCTGTGGTTGTGTGGGAAAGTCGGGGTGGTTAAGGACATGGACTCCAGGGCCAGTGTCCCTGGGTTCAGATTTCAATCTGGGACTCACTACTTATGGATCTTGGTCAAGTTCCCTATCCTCCTTGTCCCTCAGTTTCCGCATCTGTACAACAGGGAGCAACAGGGTTGTTTTCAGGGTTCAGGGAGTTAATAGCTGTAGTTGCCCAGAGTGAGCACTAAAGTGTTGGATAAAGGGAACAGGCGGGAACAAACATGGCTTTCGTTGTACGTCTCACCCCCTTGTTTCTTAGGCTCTGGCCTCATATTTTCAAAAGCAAGAAAAGGAAAAAATAATCAGAGTGGCCTTAGAAAGAATTAGCTTTTATTGATAATTCCATTCCACTTCTATTTCACAAACAGAGGTTAATCCACATTCCTCCTCTGATTTTTAATAACTACTCATTCTTTGTGAGCCTATTTACCACACGGTTACAGTCATGTAACATATTGTGTATAAGACAGGATATTAAAGCATTTTTAATATCTCAACTCATGCTAACCTTGGCTAAGACAGAGCAGATCACCTCTGTGACCATCTCCATGTCTGGCCCAGGAACAGTACCAGCCTGTTCCCTTTATCCAACACTTTACTGCTCACTCTGGGCAACTACAGCTATTAACTCCCTGAACTCTGATAACAACCCTGTTGCTCCCTGCTGTACAGATGCGGAAACTGAGGGACAAGGAGGATAGGGAACTTGACCAAGATCCATAAGTAGTGAGTCCCAAATTGAAATCTGAACCCAGGAACACTGCCCTGGAGTCCATGTCCTTAACCACCCCGACTTTCCCACACAACCACAGGCACAGTCTTTTCATCAGTGCTTTCTTTTCACAGCAGTTCCGCAGGCTTTTCCATCTCTTCCCTTTCATCCAACTCTCAGTTCCATGATCTGGTTCTAGTAGGAGCTTTTGTGTGTAGCCTACACGTCACATGCAGAACACTGCCTTCCCACCTGTTCCCAGTCTGGCTGATACATTTCCACCCTTTGCCTTCTTGAAAATTTCTCAGTTTCTTTTGAGTCTAAGAAATTTCAGCTTTTCCAAAAAGACATTCCTGGGCAATAAGAAGACAATTTCTCTTTATAAACACTGAAGACAATTCCCATGATTTTCTCATGCATCATACTCCTGATTCATTACACTATGCACAATAAGACAAATATTTCTTCCCACAGAGTATGCTCATTTACTTTTGGTATATTTTCCATGTTTATGATCATGTTCTTTTAGACTCTAGAAGTGAGAAACAGTACTTGTAATTCAGTTCAGAGCATCCCATGGAATATTCTTAGTAAATATCTTTGATGGCAATAATAATTGTTATAGGCTTAATCTCCAAAATTTACAGAGAACTCATACAATTTAACAAAAGGAAGAAGGTAAATGATCCAATCAAAAAATGTGCAAAGGACCTAAATAGACACTTTTTGAAAGAAGACATACAGAAGGCCAAGAGGCATATGAAAACATGCTCAAAGTCACTAATCATCTGAGAGATGCAAATCAAAACAACAAGGAGATACCATCTCATACCTGTCAGAATGGCTATCATCAACAAATCAACAAACGACAATGCTGGCAAAGATGTGGAGAAAAAGGAACCCTCATGCACTGCTGGTGGGAATGCAGACTGGTGCAGCCACTGTGGAAAACAGGATGGAGTTTCCTCAAAAAGTTAAAAATGAAACTCCCATTTGACCCAGTATTCCCACTTCTAGGACTATATCCCAAGAAACCAGAAACACCAATCAGAAAGGATATATGCACCCCTATGTTCATAGCAGCACAATTTACAATAGCTAAGATTTGGAAACAACTTAAGTGCCCATCAGCAGATGAGTGGATTAAAAAACTGTGGGACATCTACACGATGGAATACTATGCTGCTATAAAAAAGAAGGAAATTTTACCATTTGCAACAGCATGGATGGAACTGGAGAGCATTATGCTAAGCGAAAAAGCCAGTTGGAGGAAGATAAATATCACATGATCTCATTCATATGTGGGATATAATGATCAACATAATTTGATGAACAAGAATAGATCCAGAGACAAATGGGGGGAGGGCGGGTAGAGAGCAACCAAAGGACTTGTGCGCATGCATATTAGCATAACCAATGGACACAGACGCTGGGGCAGCAAGGTCTTGCTCAGGGTTGGAATGACTTGGAGCGGGGGGGGGGGGGGGTCAAGTGGGGAAAAAGGAGACACATGTAAAACTTTAGACAATAAATAAATAAATAAATAAATAAATAAATAAAAATAGTAATTTTCATAGACAGTGACAATACTCATTTGCAGGATGAGAATGTGTTATTTTGCTGCTGCTGCTGAAACCAAGTGAGATGGCTTCTTTATGTTTCCACAAGTCTTTCTTAGTTTTGGGAATTTGTTATTCTCCACAGAAAATGCTTCATGCTGAAACATGCCTGTACAACTCTAAGTCTGAGCAGATATTCTCATCTTTGCTCCCACTTTCAAGGGTGCAAATGATGCATGCAATTTATTGGTTGTTTATAACCCAAAGTCATTATTCTCTCCCTTTGTTTCTGGAAACTTCCAGATGATCTGGCAATATAAATCGGCCAGCCTCCCCAGCTGAACCTATTGGTACTAGCTTCCATTCTCACCCCAGTCTTGTAATTAAAAACTGCATTTTTAGACTTCCTAGCAGCTAGAGTTCTGGATGCAATACACATTCTTCCAATGAGATATTCCCATGTGAGTTTTTGCTGGCAAGATAGGTAGTTAAGACCTCAGTTATTGGGTTCCATATGTCAGTGTCAGTCACCAGCTTTAAAGGTGCAAGCCAATTGAGGCAGGGAGGTAGGGAGAGCAGTAGAAGCTTATTGACCTCTGGGTTGCAGCTATGCTAGTTTAATCTTGAAATCAATAGTCCAGATGATTTCTGCTCCTCTAGACCTTTCAATGATTTTGTAAACACTTAATTTGCTGTAGTAAGTCTTTCTGTTTGCAATATCTCAAGTGCACTTAATACTGACAGATCCATCTCTCATGAGTGAGAGCTGGATTAAGATTTACCCCTTACTACTAATGTGGAAAGGCAAAAACACAGAACAGTAAGGAAAGGCATGGGTTAGCCTTCAAGTGAAAGGCTAACCCATAATGGAAGAAACTGACATTAAAGGAGACCTCGTGTTACTGAGTTGTAGAGATGTGAATTAAGCTGAAGTTTTCTGTCCCTCTCAGAATCTTAGGTTCTTTCCATGAACCGTTACTGCCTCCAATCTACTCTTGTTTCACTGTCGCATCAACCATGTGAGGCAGGCAGTAGAAGGAATGCCTCCCCTCCTATCTTTTCAACAAATCTTATTGACACCAACAAATAACAAAAAACTCAAAGTCACTACCCTTGCCCTGTCTTACAACTAGCTTACAGCACTGGACTTCATAGATGCAAAAAAAACCAACCATTTTTTTCTACAGAATATTTGGGGAAAGGGATGCCAGCATGCAATGAAAGAGGAAATTGATGTTAATAATGGAGTTGACCAGTGGAGAATCATGGCGATGAGTTAATTCCTGACAGTGATGAGCACTTTGGAGGGAAGTATAGATAGAATTAAAGGGGAGGGTTGGAAATATGGTTCTCGAGAAAGAAAGAAAAAAGGAAATAAGAACTAGAACTTAGATGGTGATTCTGGGCAAACAGTATGTTGTTGGAACATATGGAGTCCCTACAACATGGTTTCATTTGATTCTCAACAGGTTTCCATGACAGCTAAAATCCCTTTTAATCTATAGGCAGGAATTATAGCTAGGTTCCATTTATCTATAAGGTCTTGGCCCAACTGAAATCAACAACATGAAAGCCAGTTTGCTTCAGTCGGGTAGACTGATGGAAATGCTGGCAGAGCTGTGGCTGAACGAGGGCTAACAACAGCATGTGGACTTAACTAGACACTGTAGATTTGCAGGAGGAAAATATACTGGTCTCTTTTTAGCAGTGGAAGAGCAGCTTGTCCCAAATTACCTGGGTATTTTTAGTAGTAGCATTATAATGCTATAAAATGACTGTGTTCCCCCAAAATTTTGAAATTCTAACCCTTAGGAGATGGGGCCTTCAGGGGGTGACCAGGCTCTGCCCCCATGAATGCAATCAGTGCCCTTTATAAAAGAATCACCAGAGAGCATCCTCACCATCTGCCATGTAAGACACAATGAGAAAATGACAGCCACGAATCAGGAAGTTGGCTCTCACCAGAGATGGGATCTGCCCATGCCTAGATCTGGGACTTCCCAGTCTTCAGAATTGTGAGTAATAAATTTCTGTTATCTATAAGCCACCCAGTCTAGGTACTTTGTTATAGTAGCCTGAATGGAATAGGATATACATACTGTTGTCTGAAACATGGTAACACCATCTACTTATTTCTCCTGTCTCCAATGTTGATATTTCCCACTCCCTTGGGAAAGGGCAAAGATGTTAAGTATTGTCTAAAACCATATTTATGTGATGACTTCTGCAATTCAATTCAAATTCAATTCAATTCCCTTTCATTCAAATGTATCCCTAGCCTCTAAGAAGTCTTCCAAAACCATGGTTTTAGAAGAGTGAAAACAGAAACATACCCATAGTTCCAATAATATTGAGGTTTTTGTTTGCTTTTTGCACACTCTCAATAACAATAGTTTAAGATATATAAATTTTCAGATATGTAAATTGTTGCTGGGTAAAGATGTGATCGATGTAATTTTTGGTAAATCTGTTTAAGCAATAAAAATGGATTCTTTTTTTCTTTTCTTTCTTTTTTTGGTTAACATTTCCATGGAAAATCATATGCAAAAAGGAAAATACCATGTTCAGATATTAGATCCATTATTAATCCTGGAATAAAAAGACAAGTAAATAAGCCTCTAGCTACATAATTCCTCTCCAATACCAGTCACTAATGAGACACTTCTGCCAGTTTTCAGAACTATAGCTCGGGGATGTATGATGCAGTTAAGAACAAGATGGGTAGAGCTAGTCGTAAAAGTACTTGGATCCCTATAAATTCTTGCCTTCTATATCCTCCATAGCAAAACATTAAAACAAGTATTCTTTGGAAGGTCAATGATGGCAATGTATACCATGAATTTTGATCTCAGACCAATATTTCTGCCCACTTCATCTCTGAAGAAAACTCAGAATAAAACTTAATGCCCAAGGCTAAAATTTCACTTAGGGCTTAAAGATGTTATTTCAGATAAAATTTACAGAGTACATTAACATACTAGAATTTAGACACCTGGACAGATAACGAGTGGTATTTAAATGTGGTGTTGAACACAGTGCCTTGGGAACTGATCAGAAAACAGGGACCATTCTAGATATTTTTTTAAAAAAATTTTAATAGATGTGTTGGTTACAGAAGTGTTGGAAGCACTTACGAAGCCAGCGTGGACAAGGTAAAATTACTCAAAGATTAGTAACCATAGGAAACCACTGCTGCCCGGGGCAGGAGGAGCAGAAGCACTCTCAGAGCCATGGCTCTGTGCTGCCAGGTCCTGGCTGCTGCAGCCTGTGTGGGCACAGGAGCCCAGGAGCCTGCTGCTGAGGGCTTTGCTGCCCGGACACCCTCCTGCCTCCCATCCCACCCCGTGGCTAAGGCCAACCATGCTGTGTTACCTCTAGTGCGCTGTTGTAAATCCTCCAGAAACCAGACATCTGCCATCACCGTACCTCCTAATCCCTGAACACTGCTTTTCATTAGCAGAGCCTAATGGAAAGCCCACAGACATCGGGATGTGAGAAATATAGTCAGAGTGCTGGGACCTAGCCAGCACAGGACGGCTGAGAGCAAACAGGCCAATAATAGCACAAAAGTTTAAAAAAACAGAAGAGATATCCTTTAAAAATGAGTTGAGGATAAAGCTGAAAATGATCTTAAAGCTAAAATGGGAAGCCATTGTATAATTATTACCATCTTTGGCAATATCTCCTAACTTAATTAGTTTTTACATATTGGGATATTTTAAAAAATACATTTTTATTTGTTTCAGAGAGGAAGAGAGAGGGAGAGAAAGAAACATTCATGATGAGAGAATCATTGGTCGGCTGCCTCCTGCATGCCTCACTCTGGGGATCTAGCCT
Organism: Myotis myotis; assembly: GCF_014108235.1. NCBI lineage: Eukaryota > Metazoa > Chordata > Mammalia > Chiroptera > Vespertilionidae > Myotis > Myotis myotis. Next base: position 14,396,178 of record NW_023416315.1, read on the forward strand.
ACAACCCAGGCATGTGCCCTGATGAAGAATTAAACTGTGACCTCCTGATTCATAGATCAATGCTCAACCACTGATCCATGCCAGCCAAACCATATTGGGATTTTTTTTTTAAACTACAGTCTGAACACACTTTCATTGTGTATCTATTCTTTCAATTTCTTAAGTATCTTTTTATTTATAAAGATGTATATCTTAGTTCTCATCTATGCATTTCCCCCTTCCACCCTTCAATCTTACAGGTAAACTTAAAGTTCTTCTCAGAGCTACTTATTAGCTCTCTCTCAAGTCAGTTACTTTGTCATAAGTTTTGAGTTTACAAAACTAAAGCATTACATTGTATAAATATAACTTTATAAGTTAAATGTATGTGCAAATTTAGATATTTTTTATTCAGAGAGTACATACTAGTAAAATTGCAAAAGATACTGTTTTCCCCCCGAAAGATACCCTTCACTTATATATGCAGAACTGTAATAGTCAACTTACTGAAAATTAACTCTATAGTCACAGTAACAAACACAGGTAACAAGAGGGTTCCTGGCACTTAGTTGCTCCATACTGTTTTGGACAACAGAAAAATAGAAGTCATAATCAACTAACTAAATTCCCATTGTGAATACTTAAACTATAAAATAATTACCAATTAATAATTGCATGCAATGACATATGAAAATAAATATTGCTTTAACTTCTCCAGTATTTTTTCTTACAAATAATCTTAAAGGAATACATTTTTGTCATTTTCTTGAACTGCTAATTCTTAGCCGTTTGAGAGAAATAAGTACTAAATAAATAGAACTCAAAGTCTAAGTCCCTCTTTTCTTACGACTCAAGTTTTAGATTGTTTTGTAAAGTGCTTGCCATACATTGTCCAAATTTTAAGGTAAAAAATTTTTCAATTAATTGTGAATCAACTGATGTACACATTATAGACCCGAGATAAGCATTTTGCAACTCAATTAATTTGCCCCATCACCAATAACTCATTAAAAGCAAAATACTAATTAATGTACATTTTTTAAAACATAAGATCCACTTTTGGTGAACAGAGCTGCCAGAAGTAAATGTTGATACTGGCGATAAAGTAAAATCCTGCAATCCACACATAGTTTGTACACCAAAATTAAATGAAACTACAAAGGAAAAAATATTGAGGAGGCTCTAAGGTGAAAAATAACAGAGGCACAATAAGGAGGCCAGCTAATTGATCACAGCTAATAAAACAAGAAGGAAGAAACAGGTTTCATACCTCATTTCCTTTCCATTCAGCATTCATAGTCTATAGACTAGACCATGAAACCAAAGGATACGGTTTCCAAGTAATTTACACATTTTTAGATGGGCCCTATAGGAATTAAACAGTTAGGCAATTATGGCCCTCATGTTTTTCAGTGAAAGCAAAGGAGAGGCACTTATGGGTTAGAGAGGCAATGTGGTAGAAAAGGAAACAAAAATTAATCGAACTCATTCTATGAGAAGGTCTTGGACCAGATATTTTGCATACATGGCCTCAATGGGTTATCCCAATAATCTTGAATAGAGTTGCTATCCCCATTTTATAGGTAAGGGCACTGAACCTCACAGAGGTTAAATTACTTGTCTACAGGGGTGCTAACAAATAATAGAGATACGGTCAGAACCCAGGCCTACATGTGGACTCTGGCTCTTTCTTATGGAATGGATACTAACTCTAGATATTGTTGACAGCTACACTTTGTGGCAGGTGATGATGCAGTGAGTCAAGCAGGAACTAGCAGAATCCCAGTTCTGAGTGCCCGATGACAGTAATTCTTGTTTCTCACAGGTGAAGACCAATCTTGCAACGTATTTTGATTGTCTGCTTTACTTATCACAACTTGACCTTGGTGGAGGGTTTCAGGGAGACAAACAATGGGTCTGCCCAGCAGCGGTTCTCAACCTGTGGGTCGCGAACAATGAAAATACATCCTGCATATCAGATATGTACATTACGATTCATAACAGTAGCAACATTACAGTTATTAAGTAGCAATGAAAATAATTTTATGGTTGGGGGTCACCACAACATGAGGAACTGTATTAAAGGGTCGCGGCATTAGGAAGGTTGAGAACCACTGGCCAGGGACTGTCTGATGCTCCTCCACCTCCCCCAGGCTGCTTTCACTCTGACCATTTGTACATGCATGACATAAAACCTGGGTCACTTTTATCAAAACAATAAAGATTTTTTTAAACAGAATGTATACTCTACAGCCAATTTTTGAATATATATTTAGGCATAGGGGGAAAGAAGGACATTTTAACCAAAATGTTCAGTTATCTGTGTGTACTAAGATGATTACCAATTTTTACTTTCTTCATACTTTTTCTGCATTGTTTGATTGTATTCATATATATTACTTTTAAAATCAGAAAAAGGTATTTCACTAGAAACAAACAGAACAAAACAAAACTCTTCATCACCAGCATGGAGGCATGCCTCCTTCCCTCATACCCTAGTACTTTATAAGTCGATATGCTCAATCAACTTATAATTGGTTGGCTTGCCTCACTGATTTCAATTCCTTCACTTGTCTTAACTTTGAATAAGGCAGCCAAGCTCATTTTCCAGTCTTGCCAGCTTATCGCCAGGAAAGCATTTTAAAATCTGTAACTTTACAGGATTTACAACTTTTAAAATTTGTAATCTGCGTGAGTACTGTCCTCTCTTCTCTGACACTCTCTATGAAAAAAACTAATTAGCCACTACATGCATATGATATCCAGAAAAGCAAAACCTAGATCTACAGTTCCAATTCTATTTTTTATTCTCTCTGGCCCTAGTTCCACTGAATTTTTAGAAGGAGCTATGGGCACCTTGCTCAGGGCTCTGGTCCACCTCTGAGTCTCCCACCTCCGATGACCTTCCTACATGGAAAGGTAAGGGGAAGAAATAAAGGTGGGTTTATCGGAGCCTTGTCCATTCATTTCCACTCTGTTTGTCTCTGTAGTGAAGGCTTTTTGGAGAGAATGATCAAGAGCTCACTGCCGAATGAGGAAAGGACATACATAAGGAAGTCATGAGGGCAAACACAGTGCACAGACCACCATCCTATTTCTTTTTGTTCCTATCTAGAAGAGTAACTTCATTTCTTGCAACTACTTTTTTAAAAGGCGCCATTTAAAATTCAGGAGTCACAAAGGTCTCTTATTGCTAAACATGGCACTATTGATGCAAGCTCCATAAGTGAACCAATTTTTTTCCTTTTTTTTTTTTCTGTGCTCTCCCTATTCTCTAGATTCTTGCTGATCATTTTGGAAGGTTCTTTGTCCTGAGAGTCCTCAGGAAAACTCAGAAGACCACCTGTTTCAAGGGTGAAAGAAAAAAAATCACAGAAAACCAACTGCCATATAGGATCATTCATAAGGTTTTCATTTGGTTCTTCTCTTTGAATATTTCCACTCAAATGAGAGACAAAAATGTAAAAACAAAGCCAGAAAGTTATGAGCTAAGGGAAGCAGCTGAAGTGTGAAGGAACTGTCCTTCTCTTGTGCCACCAACCAGGAGAATCCGGGTAGAGACACCTCTGATTATCACACAAATGGTCATCTAAGATAGAAAATGTTACTAACATTTCACCATTCTTAGGGAAGACAGCCTAAAGTCCCCTAGCTGGAGAGAGAAGGCAGACTGTGAGGTTATTGTGAGCGCAAGGGATGATGGGAAAGCACCATGGAGAAAAGCCCTTTGTCCTCAAACTCAGTTCTGCTGTGATTAAATCACATAGATCAGCAAGGTGGACTGGAGAAATTGTCTCAAGAATAGAAATGAAGTAAGGCAAATCCTCACACTGAGGCCTGAAAAGACACATTGAGATAGGAAGCACTGTTCATTCATATGTGAGGAGCAACCAAGATTTTATTCTTTGCCCTGTTTTCCTGGAGTTATTGACTACAGCAAGGCTTGATGTGGTTTGTGGGACTCCATTTCAAAGTCCTCCTGTGCACGATTCCCTTCTAAATTCCTACGCCCTGCAGAAATTTGTTAAATATATTTAAGCTGTCACCCCTGTGCTCAATATCATGCTATCAGGGGGAAAAGCATGGAACGATATGACATTTTTCACCAAGGCCCAGCACCACAGTGTTTTTGTCCCTCAAGGAGGTGGGACGGGGGATCATTACAGTGGGTAGGAACTCTGCCTACATCCTAATATATTGCTCTGTTAGAAAGCTTTGCATGAAGCATCACCACAAAAACAAATGAGCAAAGATTCCTTACCGCTGTCTCTATGGAATTCTCTCTTTGACTTCTAAGTCTGTTTCTAAGCTCTTGTCCTGCCGGGAGCCGGTCCATCCTTGCTGTTTCAAGGGACCTGGCATATATGGCATACTGTTCTTAATATGTTTGCTCACCTTCTTGGCACTATGTGTTTTAACCAAGGTCTCTGAGAAAGGTTGTTTCCCCAGGTAGGGATTTTCCCCTGAAGTTAGGGAGGGAATAAAACCTCTTAACTAAGTGCCAGGTGGGTAATTAATCACTTTAACTATGAACAATCATGCTTAAGCTACATAATCTTTACTCCCTGGAATGGAGATAAGAAACGCCCTAACCTTTGGAATAGAGATTGATAGGATTGAATCAACTGGTATAAATACAGATGTAACAAGACAGCAAGACACAGAACTTAGAATACAGAGCTTAGAACACAGAACTAAGAAGACAGAACCTACACAGGAACCAGAAGACAGAAGAACTTCGCTGGAGAGAACATGGCAAAAGATCCTGGATTGAACCTGACTACAGAAATTGGCAAGAGAACCTGATTAGAACCTGGTGACTGAACCTGGCTGGAGAACCTAGCGAGGGAACATGGCTACAGAACCTGGCTGGAGAACCTAGCGAGGGAACATGGCTACAGAACCTGGCTGGAGAACCTGGAGAACCTAGCAAGAGAACATGGACACAGACCCTGGCAGGAGATCCTAAGCAGAACCTCTCTGGAGATCCAGACCAGAACTTGGCAGGAGATCCTGACTAGAGATCCTGGCTAGGCTTCTGATCAACTGAACACTGTCTCTGTGTTATTCCTTCTTCGCCGACTCCATCCACACCTTTGGGGACCCCTGTACCTGTTGGGGTTGGACCCCTAGGTAAGCGCCCCACACTCGGGACGGATCGGACTCCACAGTAGGAAGAGGGTGGATAGTCTTCGCCGACTCCGTCCACACCTTTGGGAACCCCAGGAACAGGATTCCCCTAGGTAAGCCCCCCCCCCACCTTGAAAACCCCCACTCTCAGGATGGATAGGACTCCACCGTAGGAAGAGGGTGGATAGTCTTCGCTGACTCCGTCCACACCTTTGGGAACCCCTAGAACAGGATTCCCCTAGGTAAGCCCTCCCCATTGAGAACCCTACACTCGGGACGGATAGGACTCCACCAGGGTGCTACAGACCCCCCTACAGAAGATAAGTAGGGTAAGAAGGTGGATAGTACAGAACTTAGATTGAGAAGATGTGCCATACTGAGTCTAAAGAAAAAAGACTCTGTATTGATCTTTTAACATATATGCTTGCTAGCAGAGGAATTAAGGTTACTCCCAGTCAGACAGAACGTTTTATACAAGAAGTATGTCCATGCTTTTCTGAGGAAGGAAAGGTAAATGTAATGGCATGGGAGAAGGTAGGCCCAAGGAGCCTTATCCTTAACCCCACTGCAGCCTTTCCACCCCGGGAAAGTGCAGGATTGGCAAGCTCTCCCTGGGATGATAGATCAGGACTCAGGTAATAGCAGAAAGCGCCAATCCTACTCTTAAAATGGATACAAGAGAGCATTTCGGGTTTTTCTTTTTAATGCCTGCTTTTAAAAAATAAAAAAGGGGGAATTTGCCGGGAGCCGGTCCATCCTTGCTGTTTCAAGGGACCTGGCATATATGGCATACTGTTCTTAATATGTTTGCTCACCTTCTTGGCACTATGTGTTTTAACCAAGGTCTCTGAGAAAGGTTGTTTCCCCAGGTAGGGATTTTCCCCTGAAGTTAGGGAGGGAATAAAACCTCTTAACTAAGTGCCAGGTGGGTAATTAATCACTTTAACTATGAACAATCATGCTTAAGCTACATAATCTTTACTCCCTGGAATGGAGATAAGAAACGCCCTAACCTTTGGAATAGAGATTGATAGGATTGAATCAACTGGTATAAATACAGATGTAACAAGACAGCAAGACACAGAACTTAGAATACAGAGCTTAGAACACAGAACTAAGAAGACAGAACCTACACAGGAACCAGAAGACAGAAGAACTTCGCTGGAGAGAACATGGCAAAAGATCCTGGATTGAACCTGACTACAGAAATTGGCAAGAGAACCTGATTAGAACCTGGTGACTGAACCTGGCTGGAGAACCTAGCGAGGGAACATGGCTACAGAACCTGGCTGGAGAACCTAGCGAGGGAACATGGCTACAGAACCTGGCTGGAGAACCTGGAGAACCTAGCAAGAGAACATGGACACAGAACCTGACTGGAGATCCAAAGCAGAACTTCGCTGGAGATCCAGACCAGAACTTGGCTGGAGATCCTGACTAGAGATCCTGGCTAGGCTGCTGATCAACTGAACACTGTCTCCGTGTCCTTCCTTCTTCGCCGACTCCGTCCACACCTTTGGGGACCCCTGGACCTGCTGGCGTTGGACCCCAGCATTGTCCCTCAGGAGAAAATACCCAAAGCCCACAATGTAATTTTATCCTGAAGAAAAGGAACACTTTTAAAAAATAAGTATAGACATCATATTGATTTTAATCAGGAAGGCATCTTGGTTTTTGAAACTAACTCTGTATTAAAGCTGAGATTCACTGTGCACACCTGGTTTCAGACAGCAGCAACAGACACTTCAGCGTATCTTCTTAAATGGGTTGTATAATTCTGTCATTAAGTTATTCCAGACTTAAATGATCAGGTAAAACTTGTGAAAGGGTCTAAACATTATGTGGATTGCCACAATGGAAATCATTTCCTTCCATTCTTTAAAGGCAATCAAGCCATTTTCTTTTCCATCAAACCAATTCATACTAATAGTCTGGGCGCTGTGTCAGTATCTCTTAACACTGAGATACTGTTCATAATAGAAATACCTATAAAAACTATCGCCATGTGACCTTTACATTGAAATAGAGCACTGCACAGTTTTCATACCGTACAGTAATGCTTTTCAAAAAGAGGTTCCAAAATAATCATAAAGGGTGATAGGGAATTAGCTATTTTGTTGATAGTCTGTAGATTGACAGACTATCAACAAAATAACACACATTTTTTTCATATAAATAGCTAAATCACTATTTACTTGATGAACTGCAATGTAATGGTCTGAAGGAACCATTTTGCTGTATTGGCTAAATAATGCATGTTTACCAAAACTGGGTAATTATAGAGTCATCATATAAAGTACCGTCGGTGCCTGCCAAGGAAGGAGATGAACCTGTTACAGGGTGAGACCTTGAAAGTTGGCTATAATTATTTCTTATTTTGGCACTGCAGACAGAAATGAATAAACTATAGGCTGGAAAAAAAACAGGAGGAAAAGAGTTTCCTTTTTTCACTACTCAATACTCCTCAGAAGACAAAAAATCTGCTAGTTAAGTCTATGATTCTAATAAATTATTTTACTGAAAAAGAACTCAAGGATATCATATTCGTTTGCAATATTTATACCATATCAATTATAATAAAAGTTACCTACATGACTTGAGGAGGAAAATACAGTATCATAATAAATCAATTTAGTTGAAAATGAAATTTTTTTCATTAAAATGTTAGAGAGCATAAAGATACATGATATCTCAATTTATACGGCAGAAGATGTATGTGCTACAAAATGGTAGAGAAAGCAAATAAAAATACAAGAGAAAAAGAAATTGCCAATATTTGAACACTTTTCACCTACAAAAAGAGTAATTTCACACAGTCCAACATAATATTGTACGTATCCGGAACACCTACTTTCAGATAAGTGGATATTTACATTTATTTAAATTGACTGATAGAAAGATGTAAGATAACATGTAAAGATTTTTTTCAAAAATAATTTTTTTAGAATAGTTTATTGATTTTTAGAGCGAGCACACCATGGATTGGCTGCCTCCTACTCACCCTCTACCAAGGATTGAGCCTGCAACCTGAGCATGTGCCGTTGACCAGGAACCAAACGGGCAACCTCCTGGTGCATGGGACAACACCCAACCAACTGAGCCACGCTGACCAGGGCTTTCAAATATTTTACATTCAATTACTGTTGACATACCATATTATATTAGTTTCAGGTATACAACATAGTGGTTAGACATTTATATAACTTATGATCACCCTGATAACTCTAATATCCGACACCATACATAGCTATTACAATATTATTGAGTATATTCCCTATGCTGTACTTTACATCCCCACAACTATTTTGTCACTACCAATTTGTACTTCTTAATCCCTTCACCTTTAGTGCCTACCCCCCTTAAACCTCCTCCCATATGACAACCACAAAAATGCTTTCTGTATCTTTGAGTATGTTTCTGTTTTATTTGTTAATATTTTTAGACTACACATAAGAGTGAAATCATATGGCATTTATCTTTCTCTGTCTGATTTATTTCACTTAGCATAATAGCCTTGGTGTCTATCCATGTTGTTGCAGATGGCAAGATTTCTTTTTTTCTTTTCTTTTGAGGCTGCATCATATATATGCACCACATTTTTTTTATCCATTCATCTATGGATGGACACTCAGATTGTTTCCATATTCTGGCTATTGTAAATAATGTTGAAATGAACATATGGGCGCATATGTCTTTTTTGAATTAGTGTTTTGGGTTTCTTTGGATGAATACCCAGAAGTAGAATTGCTGGCTCCTTCTTTGTCTCTTGTTATAGCAACTGTTTTAGTCTATTTTGTCTGGTATAAGTATTGCTACCCCAGTTTTTTTTCTTTCATTTCCATTTCCATGAAATATCTATCTCTATTCCTTTACTTTAAAGTCTGTGTGTGTCTTTCAACCTGAAGTGAGTCTCTTGTAGACGCATATATAAGGGTCTTGTTTTCTTATCCATTCAGCCACCTTATGTCTTTTGATTAGAGTATTTAATCTACTTATACTTAAAGTAATTGTTGGTAGATATGTAGTTATTGCTATTTTATTATTCATATTTTTTATCTTTTCTTATTATTGTTCTTAAAGAAGTCTTTAACATTTCTTGTAATAATGGTTTGGTGGTGATTAACTCCTTTAGCATTTTCTTGTCTGGGAAGCTCTTTATCTGTCCTTCAATTCTAAATGATAGCTTTGCAGAATAGAGTAATCTTGGTAGTAGGTCCTTGTTTTTCATCACTTTGAATATTTCTTGCCAATACCTTCTTTTTTAAAGAAATGTATTTTTATTTATTTCAGAGAAAAAGGGAGAGGGAGAGAGAGAGACTAAAATATCAATGATGAGAATCATTGATCGGCTGCCTCCTGCACACCCCCTACTGGGGATCAAGCCCACAACCCAGGCATGTGCCGTTGACTGGAATTGAACTGAGGACCCTTCAGTCTCCAGGCCGACACTCTATCCACTGAGCCAAACTGACTAGGGCTTGACAATACCTTCTGACCTGCAAAGTTTTTGTTAATAAATCAGCGTACAACCTTATGGGAACTCCCTGGTAGATAACTGCTTTTCTCTTGCTGCTTTTTTTTTAAAAATTTTTTACTTATTTTTTTATTTTTTATTTATTTTTTACAGAGAGGAAGGGAGAGGGATAGAGAGTTAGCAACATCAATGAGAGAGAAACATCAATCAGCTGCCTCCTGCACACTCCCTACTGGGGATGTGCCCGCAACCAAGTACATGCCCTTGACCGAATCGAACCTGGTACCCTTGAGTCCACAGGCTGACGCTCTATCCACTGAGCCAAACCGGTTAGGGCTCTCTTGCTGCTTTTAATATTCTCTCTTTGTCTTTAACCTGTGGCACTTTAATTATGATGTGTCTTTGGGCTCATCTTGTTTTAGACTCTCTGCAGTTCCTGGGCTTGTATATCTATTTTCTTCACCAGGTTAGGGAAGTTTTCCATCATTATTTCTTCAAATAGATTTTCATCATTTGCTCTCTCTCTTCTCCTTTTGATCACCCTATGATGCAAATGTTGGTTCATTTTATGTTGCCCCAGAGGTCCCTTAAACTATCTTCGTTTTTGGGGGTTATTTTTTTCTGTTTGGATTGGGTATCTTCTGCTGTCTTCTCTTCCAAAACATTGATTCAAACCCTCTATTGTATTTTTTCATTTTAGTTATTATATTCTTTATTTTTCACTGGTTCTTTTTTATGATTTCTATCTCTATTTTTATTTTCCTATCTCTTTTTTGAAGTTCTCACTAAGATTATTGAGCATGCTCATAGCCAGTGTTTTGAACTCCACATCTGGTAGATTGCTTGTCTCCATTTTTAGTTCTTTTTCTGGAGTTTTGTTCAATTGTTTCATTTTGAGATATGTTTGTCTCCTTATTTTGGCTGCTTCCCTGCATTTGTTTCTATGTATTAGAGCTGCTGCATCTCCAAGTCTTGGTAGAGTGGTCTTATGTAGTAGGTGGCACCCAATGGCTCAGTCTCCTGGTCACCTGAGCCAGGTGCTCCAGGTGTGTTCTTCCTATTGTGGTTAAGCCTTGATTGCTGTTGACACTTCAAAGGGAGGGACTGCCCCTCTGGCTGATTGGTGGTGAGGACTGGCAGTAATGTGTAGGGGACCACCCTATGGAGCAGGATTCATTTTAGCAGGGCTCTGGTGCCTGCCAAATTCATCCTTTGGGTGCACCATTTGTGGCGGTGGTTGGGCGGTACTCTGGTGTGGTCCCTTAAACAACACTTCATTTGTGTTGGTTCTGGGGCATCCTAGGAGAAATATTGGTGGTGCAGGCCAAGGTCAGCTATTGTCTGTGCCCTGCCTGGGGCCACTTGGTATAAGCTACAAAGGGATCTGCAGAGAGTTGCCACTTGTGTTGGGCTTTTAGGTACCTGGGAGAGGCTAAGCTGGGAAATGATGCCAGCTGCCGCTAGTACCAGATTTGGGGATGCTTAGCAAGAGGTATGGGGTACACCACGGCCAGATGCTGGTTGCCTTGGGTTTATGAATCTTTGGGAGATTTTAAAAAAGTCCACAGCATGAGCCAAAACAGGACAATTACATGAAAAAGCCATTGGACATGGCCTGGGTGGACCCCCTCAATTTGGGTTGAGCAAGATCTCAAGCAATCACAAGAGCTTGCTAGGTTGATGGAGACTCAGATATGGTGCCAGCAGGCTGGCTTAGGGGCGGGCTCAACAAAGGAACAATGGCTTCCGCCAGCAATGACTTATGTCTGGAAGAGACTTATCCCTCCATCCCTTACCCCGAAGCCAGACAATTCAGTTCCTCCCCATACGTTCCTGGCGCCTTTTGGCCTGTTGCCCCAGCACTGGAGCTCAGAACCAGTAAGTTTGTCAGTAAGTCCATGTGCAGGCACTTTAAAAGGAACACCTGTGACTCCAGCAGCTCTCCATCTCATCCAGCCACAATCTCCACTGGTTTTCACAGCCAGCAGTTATGGGGACTTCTCTTCCCAGCACTGGAACCCTGGGTTTGAGCCTCATATGAGTCTGGGACTTTTCAGTCCTCATGGAAGACCTCTGCCGCTGAGATATCCCTCCTAATTTTTAAGTGGTTGTGGGATCAGTCCATTCCGCGTCTCTACCCTTCCTACTAGTCTCAACATGGTTTCTTCTTTATATTCTTAGTTATAAGACTTCTATTCATCTAGACATTAGGTGCTTCTCACTGATGGTTGTTCTGTAATTTCACTGTAATTTTACAGAGAGGAAGGGAGAGGGATAGAGAGTTAGAAACATCAATGAGAGAGAAACATCAATCAGCTGCCTCCTGCACACCCCCTACTGGGGATGTGCCGCCAACCAAGGTACATGTCCTTGACCAGAATCGAACCTGGGACCCTTCAGTCCACAAGCTGACGCTCTATCCACTGAGCAAAACCGGTTAGGGCTCACTGTAATTTTAATGTGGTCATGGGAGGAAGGGAGCACAGCATTTACCAAGTCTTGACTGGAAGCAAAATTAATATTTTAAAAGCATTTTTATAAAAATAAATGTTTCACGCCCTAACCAGTTTGGCTCCGTGGATAGAGCATTGGCCTGCGGACTGAAGGGTCCCAGGTTCGATTCCGGTCAAGGGCATGTACCTTGGCTGCGGGCACGTCACCAGTGTGTGTGTGTGGGGGGGGGGGGGGGTGTAGGAGGCAGCTGATCGATGTTTCTCTCTCATCGATGTTTCTGACTCTCTATCCCTCTCCCTTCTTCTCTGTAAAAAATCAATAAAATATATTTTTAAAAAATAAATGTTTCAGAGAAAACAGATTATGCCTCAGATATGAATCTTGAAATTTCTATTTAGAGAATACAGAAGTCAAAAAAGTAAGAGGAGTACCAGCCTAGGGTTCCCAGAATAAGGGTAGTCACTGGTGCTAAACACTACTGAGTGCTAAAGAAATCAATAAGAAGAGAATATCATTGTACCTTGGGATGTAATGCAGTGTGGAGATCATAGTTAATAATACTGTATTATATATTTGAAATTTGTTAAGAGAGTAGATCTCAAAAGTCCTCATCACAAGAATAAAGAAAAAATCATAATGCTATACAGTGATGAATGTTTTATTGTGGTTATCATTTTTCAATATATACAAGTAACAAGTCATTATGTAGTATGCCTGAAACTCTTATAATGTTATGTATCAAATACATCTCAATTTAAAAAGAAAATACCTTGGATTTGAAGATTTAGAGAACAAAGGTGGTCTTGCTTTATAAAGAACCTCACTGACTGTTTGCCTTGTAAGACCAATTAGATGAAAATTCTCTTGAAGTTAAGAAACTTGTAATTCTGTAAATCACTAAGACAGTTCAATAGTTTTCATTCATAAGTGTTTTGATTGACCAATTAGCGAAAGCATTGTCTTTTTAAGTTCAGTTTTGAGAAAATGAATCCTAAAGATCACTGGAGAGGAAGATTGATATACTTTCTTGTGCTCAGATTAAAGCAAGGTATCAGAGTTTTTAGAGAAAGAACCCAGCTTCTTCCTAGCGTGTACCCCAACAGTACGAGAAGTCCCCGCACTGCAGTTTCAGACCAAAGTTCAGGCAATTTGGTATTCAACCACGAGAAGAATAGTTGTAGAAAAAGGACAAAATGTAGTAGAACGTGGCAATCAAGACCCAAATGCAAAATAACAACTACAGATTTCAATACTGTCCCTAATGTGACAGTTTTTCCTGTGTTTCTGAAAACTAAAAATCTTCTAAGGTTAAGAATTTACTAATCTATTAGTATGAGTTAATCAGAGCAAGCATGTTATTTTGAATTGATAGTCTGGAAAACTACAAAAAAAAAATGTCATACTCTAATGGTGGTTAGCCCTAGATGTAATATGATTGCCAGATGAAACTGTGAGCTACAAACAGTTCTGTTGAAGAATCCCTCTACTCAAAGGGTGTCTAGATAAAGAACACACACAGCTCTGCATGATCTTCTGGTGATCACGTCTTCAGTGATTATGTTTTTATCTTTGTTTTTCCACCTGGACCCTTCCTCCTTGCATTACAGGAGGAAGAGGCCAAATGACCAGGGAGCAGAAACCATAACCACAACTGATTCCCCCTTAAGTCAATTTCTACTGAAAATTACTTCTCAAGTCCAAAGAATTTTTTCTTCTTCATTTTTGCAGTACTTCCCAGCCCGCTTGAGGAAAAATTCATAGAAACTGACCTACAAGGCATTTTATCAAATAAATATCCAGCTTTGTCGAATTACCCTGTGTCCCCCTGCGCGGGCACAGACTGATCAACCTTCCTGGTGATAAGAACAATGTCTTATAACAATTGGCTTTCATTAGCACCTCCTGTAGGAGGTGAAATATCCTACTTTATGGAGCAGGGTCACAAGGCTCAGATTACATCAAAGGGCAGGTAAATGGTCTTCACTCTCTTCTCGCTTTGCTGCTATTAACCTGCAGGAGAGATATTAGGAGGGGTGAGAGGGAAAAAATTGGTGGAGTTTTACAATGTGCAAAGCCCCTTTTTAAAAGACTTACAAAGTAAAGAAATTAACAGTTTCTAAATTTTATATCTTCAACTTTGCCTGACCATAAATTTGATTGTTAAAAATGAAAAAGTATCTATATAAAAGAGAAAACACTAGGCTAGAAATCTGGCCATTTTATCACTTCCTTAAAATAAATACAGTAACCAGACAAGGAGAATTAACTCTAGGCGCCATTTCTCAAGCCCATGCGAATGTTAATAGATGAAATAATAAAGGTTCATTGAAAATTTACTGTGTGCTGGGCCCTATGTTAAGTGGATTATTTCATTTACTCTTCACCGTAACCCTGTAAGATAGATATTCTTAATATGCCCATTTAACAACGAGGGAAACAAAGATTAGAAAAGATTAAGTAGCTTGCCCAAGGACACACCTAATAAGGAGGGAAGCTGGAGTTGGACTCAAGAACTATGATTCCTAAACCAATGCTCTTATCCATTGTGTCATACCATTTTCCTATCCATGTGCCGGGAGCCGGTCCATGCTTGCTGTTTCAAGGGACCTGGCATATATGGCATACTGTTCTTGATATGTTTGCTCACCTTCTTGGCACTGTGTGTTTTAGCCAAGGTCTCCTCTCTGAGAAAGGTTATTTCCCCAGGTAGGGATTTTCCCCTGAAGTTAGGGAGGGAATAAAACCCCTTAACTAAGTGCCAGGCGGGTAATTAATCACTTTAACTACGAACAATCATGCTTAAGCTACATAATCTTTACTCCCTGGAATGGAGATAAGAAACGCCCTAACCTTTGTAGTAGAGATTGATAGGATTGAATCAACTGGTATAAATACAGATGTAACAAGAGAGCAAGACTCAGAACTTAGAATACAGAGCTTAGAACACAGAACTCAGAAGACAGAACCTACACAGAACTAGAGACAGAAGAACTTCGCTGGAGAGAACATGGCAAAAGATCCTGGACTGAACCTGACTACAGAAATGGGCAAGAGAACCTGACTAGAACCTGGTGACTGAACCTGGCTGGAGAACCTGGACTGAACCTGGCTGGAGAACCTAGCAAGAGAACATGGACACAGAACCTGGCTGGAGATCTGAAGCAG
This sequence comes from Myotis myotis, assembly GCF_014108235.1. Lineage (NCBI taxonomy): Eukaryota > Metazoa > Chordata > Mammalia > Chiroptera > Vespertilionidae > Myotis > Myotis myotis. The sequence continues at coordinate 14,411,380 of NW_023416315.1, forward strand.
AACTTCGCTGGAGATCCAGACCAGAACTTGGCTGGAGATCCTGGCTGGAGATCCTGGCTAGGCTGCTGATCAACTGAACACTGTCTCCGTGTCCTTCCTTCTTCGCCGACTCCGTCTACACCTTTGGGGACCCCTGGACCTGCTGGGGTTGGACTTCGGCATCCATGAAGCTTGGGGAATTGATGTTTGATTTCTATAAAACTCCAACCCGTGTTTTAATAACATAAATGTTATTAAGTGTTGCTGAGAACAAATACATACACAAGACCAACATATCTTGGCCAGATAACCAATATGGTATTAAAAACAAAAACAGAAAAACGTGGTTTTTCGAAGCCCCTGACAACTTGAAAGTAAAGTTTACTAAATCAAAAAAACAAAACAAAACACAACTATCACCAATAAATAAACCAAAAGCTGCCTTGGCAGCAGAAAACTTCAGATCAACTACAGAGTACATTCAAATTAACAAATATTAGAAATATTCCTACATCTATGACATCCTTTAAAAAATTACCAAGCCACCCAAATCAGGTTTCTCGCAATTACATCCTGCCAGTCCATATTTATGATTCAATAAACATGGTGACTGCAACTTAGAAATCACGGTTAAAAATTATTTTAAAAGAAGAATGCTAGGTTGACAAAAGGCATTCTATAACCAACCCAGAACAGGTACCCAGATAAAATTAAAATTTAAAATGCCTTTAAACATAATCCAAATATAACAAATCTCTACAAATACGGGGGAGTGGCTTCTCCCACACGCAAAAAGTAGTTGTCAAACTAACACTCGGTTCAAGGGATTTCAGAGGATTCACAACCTAATACTTGCTTAACTAACACACATATTATTGTCCTGACAACACACACACACACACACACACATACACACAAAACAATGCTACTATTTGCTTTCCACAGAGATGTGCACCTGGCCAGAGTCACCATGCATGGATTTCCTTAATGAATGAAGTCACTCTGCAGGCACGTTACAGAGGCTCTGCTGGTTAGAAATGTCCCCTGGCTGGTATGTCTCTCCACTATACTGATCACACCTGAGAAGAGAAACTCACCAAAGAAATCCAGTTTAATAGTAAGTGTTTAACTGCATGAAAAATGATACCCTCTATGAAATGTCCAAAGGTTGTGTTAATTTGCAAACAACCCATATTATGTGGTGATAATACTGCATTAATCTACATTTCAGTTCAATAAGTCCATCCAGATGCTAGATTTTGATAAATCATCTTTTTATCACTATAATTTCCCTGTATGCTCCTCTATTACTCTTTCAGTTCCCAAAAGAAATGCACTCATTCTTCTTCTTCTGATCACTGCAGAATAGCTCTGTGATCACTTTCAAGAACCATCTGCAGAAGTGTAGACCAAGAGGAGCCAGAATATTGGTAGGAAAGCCTTAGTTGGAAACAGAGGTGGGGTTCCAGACCCCTCACTTAGACCACGTACCAGGGGTCAAGAGTCAGAGCTGCTCTGGGATTAAGGAATTTTATAGTTACACTAGAGGCCCGGTGCACAAAAATTTGTGCACTCGGGGGAAGGGGGGTCCCTCAGACCGGCCTGTGCCCTCTTGCAGTCTGGGACCCCTCGGGAGATAACGACCTGCTGGCTTAGGCCCGCTCCCGGGTGGCAGAGGGCAGGCCCAATCCCTAGGTGCAGCCCCTGGTCGGGCTCAGAGCAGGGCTGATTGGGGAGTTGGGGCGTCGCCCCCTGTCATGCACAGAGCAGGGCAGATTGGGAGGTTGCGATGCCACCCTCAGTCACGCTCAGGGTAGGGCCGATTGGGGGGTTGGGGCACCGCCCCCTGTCACACTCAAGGCAGGGTCGATGGGGAGGTTGCGGCGCCACCCCGTCACGCACAGAACAGGGCCCATCAGGGGGGTTGGGGTTCCATACCCTGTTATGCACAGAGCAGGGTCAATCAGGGGGTTGGGGAGCTCCCCCGTGTCATGCACAGAGCAGGGCCCATCAGGGGATTGAGGAGCTCCCCCCTGTCACTCACAGAGTAGGGCCGATAGGGGAGTTGGGGCACCGCCCCCTGTCACACTCAGGGCAGGGAGGATCAGGGAGTTGGGGTGCCGCCCTCTATCACCCACAGAGCAGGGCCGATCAGGGGGTTGGGGCGCCGCCACTGTCACACTCATGGCAGGGCCAATGGGGAGGTTATGGCTCTACCCCATCACACACAGAGCAGGGCCCATGGGGGGGGGGGGGTTGGGGGGCTCACCTTCTAACACCCACAGAGCAGGGCCGATCAGGTGGTTGGGGCGCCGCCACTCTCATACTCAGGGCAGGGCCGATGGGGAGGTTATGGCTCTACCCCATCACACACAGAGCAGGGCCCGTGGGGGGGGGGGGGGGGTTGGGGCCATGCCCCCTGTCACACACAGAGCTGCAGGGTGATCAGGGGGTTTGGGCGCTGCCCCCTGTCACGCTGATACCAGTGCCAGGAGGCATATTACCCTTTTACTATATAGGATAGAGGCCTGGTGCATGGGTGGGGCCGGCTGGTTTGCCCTGAAGGGTGTCCTGGATCAGGGTGGGGGTCCCCACTGGGGTGCCTGGCCAGCCTGGGTGAGGGGATGATGGCTGTTTGCAGCTGGTCACACACCCTTCAGGGTGGGGGTCCCCACTGGGGTGCCTGGCCAGTCTGGGTGAGGGGCTGAGGGCTGTTTTCAGGCTGGGACTGAAGCTCCCAACCACTCCGTTTTTTCTTTTTTTTTTTTTTATTCTGGGCCAGCTTTAGCTCTGAGGCCTCGGCTGTTGAAAACAGGTTTCTGGCCTTTGTTTACCGTCTGTATTTGATACAATGTTGCGGTCTGGCTGACTGAAGCTCCGCTGAGTAAAGCAGGTTTCTGGGGTTTTTTTTAGCTTCTTTATTGGCAACATAGTTGCTTAGAGTTGCAGCTGAGAGGCCGGCAAGTGAGGCGGGGAACCTTGGAGTCCTCCGTCACTGAAGCAAGCAAACCTCCCTGTTCGCATCAGCTGCCTGGCTGCCGGCCGCCATCTTGGCTGCCAGTTAATTTGCATATCTTGGTCCTACTCTGTGAGTGACAGGGGGATTAGCCAATGGGAAGGGTAGCGGTCGTACACCAATTACCATGTTTCTCTTTTATTAGATAAGGATGTCCTTGTTGGTTAAAGAAAAGCACCTGGGGCCAGCCTCCATTCCTTTTGTCTTGTATGCTTCTGAATATTCTCTTGGATGACATGGTAGGTATTTTTAAATTTTAGGCATTTTTGAGCCATTTGCCTGATGTATGAGTGGTAAACTTGGTGGGTAGAGGGGGTCATGCCAAGGTACCTAATGGTGCTTATATGCTTCAGTGCTGATGGGTAGTCCAAACATGACTAGTGCTCATAGGAGAAAAGCAGACCCCGGAGCCCAAACATACATGCATTGAAAATAATGGTCATGGACACTTCCGGACTCCTTTGACAATTCATTTACCCTCACTTGTGCTGTCCAGTGTGGATGTGATCCTGGTATGTTGGGTGTTTTGGATGGTGCTAGTATTCTGTGATACTGTTCATTTTTGGGATAGGGTTAGGGCTATGTCTTACCTGTTTTCCCTCCCCTTCAGTGGCTACACAGGACCACAAATTCACCCACAATGTTTCTGCCAGCCACATTGATCTTTGACTTCTTAAGTTACCTAACCACATTCTGAAAATGGGGTCCTGACCAATGGTTAACAATTTTCAGGTATAAACTATTGGTACTCTCCAAGATAACCCAACTCAATGAGGGGATTCAGAGTTCAATCACCAATCACTAGATCACCTATGACAATCACTCCAAAGGACAACTCCAAATATTGCAAACATAAAGACTCAGGCTTTAAAAATCAAAAGCAGTTAAGATAGGAGTGCAGTGAGGTCCAAAGGTAAGGAAGCCCTATTCTTTGACATGCTTGTGTAGTTATCTCTGGCAGCCCCAGTGATATACTTGAAAAAATAAACAGCACCACAATTCAGGAGTTTGCCAAGGAGACACTTTAAACAGGTACAATATGTTGCCAGAGAGAGCGAGCTTTAATAAACACACAATTAAATAATCTCACTAAACATTGCCTGGTCAAATGGCACCCAGCCTACAGAGCCATCTGGCTGAAGAAAGACTCAAGAGATTCAATAAAAATGGGGGGGGGGGGCGGAAATACTCAGAGAATCATCAATCTAAAAACCCAGATTCTATGCAGAAAGCCACAAATCTAGGTTCCTAGATATAAATTGCTTCATAAAAAGATGATTCACAAAACCTGTTTTCCTTCTAGATATTGTTAATATTTCCTTCAATCTCCATAAATTTCTCATTCAGTTCAATTCAACAAAAAAAATATTATTTTTATCTTTTAAAAAGCAAGAATCCCTATATCAAAGCTGCACGTGAATATATATATATATATATATATATATATATATATATATATATATATATATGAGAGAGAGAGAGAGAGAGAGAGAGAGAGAGAGAGAGAGAGAGAGAACAGGCTGGCATGGAGAAGAATTACAATAAGCTAAAATTTCCTTAAAAGAATTGAAACAGATAGGAAGTTAATATCTAACATATATAAGGAACTCCTATAACTCTATAGGAAAAATGCAAATAACCCAACTTAAATAGATATTTCTGCAAAGATGGCATGCAGATGGCCAAAAAAAAAATATATGAAAGTGTGTTCAACATCATTAATCATCAGGAAAATGCAAATGAAAACCACAATAAAATATTCTTACACCTCTTCGAATAGCTATTATCCAAAAAACAAAAAGATAACAAGTCTTGATGAGGATGCAGAGAAACTGGAACCTTTACACTGTTGGTAAGAATGATGTAAAATGGTGCAGCCACTATAGAAAACAGTATGGAGGTTCCTTAAGAAAATAAAAATGCAACTACCATATGATCCATCAATCCTACTTCTGGGTATATATCCAAAAGAACTGAAATTGGAATATTAAAAAGAGACATCTGCACTCCCACATTAGGTGCAGCATTATTCACATTAGCCAAGATAAGGGAGCAACCTAAATGTCCACTGACAAATGAATGGATAAAGAAAATGAGATATATACAGGTAAGGTAAGACATAGCCCCAACCCTATCCCATAATACTCAACCTTTATAAAGGAAATTCTGGCTCTTTCCACCATCCTTCCATAATGGTGTGCATGAATGTCCTGGCTGATGTTCTCAAGAACATCAACAACGCCAAAAAGGGAAGCAAGTACCAGGTTCCTGTTAGGCTGTGCCCCAAAGTTATTGTCCATTTTCTGTGATAATGAAGGGTGGTTACATTGGCGAATTTGAAATCATTAATGATCAAAGAGCTGGGGAAACTGTTGTGATCCTCATGGGCAGGTTAAACAAGTAGGGAGTGATCAGCCCCAGATTTGATATGCTACTCAAAGATCTAGAAAAATGGAAGAACAGCCTGCTTTCATCCTATCAATTTGGTTTCATTACACTGACAACCTCCGCAGGCATCATGGACCATGAAGAAGCAAACCCACCCAGGAGAGAAAATCCTGGGATTCTTTTTCTAGGGATATAATGTGCATATACAAATAAAACGCCTCAGTGGCCAAAAAGGAAATCCTGCCAAATGTGACAACATTGATTAACCTTGAGGACATTAGGCCAAGTCAAATAAGCCAGTCACGGAAGGACAAATGTTGCATGATTCCACTTATATAAAGTATCTAAAATAGTCAAATTCGTAGAATCAAAGAGTGGAATATGGTAGTTGCCAAGGGTTGAGGGGAGGAAAAATTAGAGGGGTACTGTTTAATGGGTATAAGGTTTCAGTTATGCAAGATGAATCACTTGTACAGGTACATTGTACAATGTAGTACAACACAATATGGTAACATGTGCGCTTAAAAAAATTGAAGGGGCTAGATCTCATGGTAAGTATTTTTACCACACCCTCAAAAAAAGAGGCACAAGAAAACTTTTGGAGGTGATGAATATGTCTTATTACCTTGATTATGGTGATGGTTTTTATAGATGTATACATATGTCTAAACTCATCAAATTGTATACATTGAATAAATATATACAGTTTTTGTATATCAATTATACCTCAATAAAGCTGCTTAAAAGAAAAGGAAAATAATTGAAACAAACCATTCATATGACTTAAGTCACCAATCAGATATTAGTGTATGTAAATATCTCCCTCAAGTAGATAATCAACCTTCCTTAGAATTGGTGATTAATTGGTGTAATCATACAATTCCTTAGAAGTGAAATGGGGAGGGTTGGGGGGTGGGGTAAGAGATCAACTGAAAAGACTTGCATACATGCATATAAGCATAACCAATGGACACAAGACACTGGGGTAGGGGAGGGGGAAAAAGGAGACATATGTAATACTCTTTGTAATACTTTAAGCAATAAAACAAAATTTTAAAAAAAGAAAGAAATGGAATCCCATAGTTTATAGAATCTCACTTCAACCAACCAGAAGATCTCTGTGGTGGTGATCTATCCTGACCTCTGTACAAAGCATTCTAATTCAGTCCACAGGCAATCAAGTTTATGCAGCTAAAAAGGATTACCTTCTCTTTCTTGTTCCTTCTCCTCCAGCCATTTCTGTGCTAATTAGTAATACTCTGAAAGAAGCTAGGTCAGAGAAAAAACAAGCCAATGAATTGTTCTCTTTCATTTGATGAGTAGTATGCTATATGGCAGATATTTTGGAAAAAGAATATAATCAAAATTAATCTGTTGCTTCAAAGATGTCATATTTAACAATGAGAGCACAAAGATTTAAAAGATAAACATATGAAAATGTTTAAACATATGAGATTTTAAGGATAAACATGGAAATGTTTTCATTTTTCTGCATAAGAATTGTGTGTCACCTCTAAAAAAGTCTCAAATCATTTAAAAACTGTTTAAAAATCTTTGAAACAAAGAATTTTAGTAGGAACCACTTGATAAAAATGCAACATCATCCAATTAGTTTGCAAGAACAATTTAATGACATGAGGAGAGATAGAAACGCACTAGCTGAATTTCAATAAAAACCTTTGCATAATTAATGAGTGAATAAAAAAACCAAACACCTGAGCATCCTGATTTAGAAAGTGCAGTCAATGATACCCTTCCTCATATGATAGAATATTGTTGTGAGGTACATAGGTCAGCCATCAGATCAATTAAATGCATGAATTTAAAAATGAATGACACCTTCAAATTCTTTATCACAAAATAAGAAAACAAGATTTTTTAAAAATAAAGAAGCATATTTAATCACATTGCTGTTACCAGTAGCAAAAAAAAAAAAAAAAAAAAAAAGGACTGATGGTGATATACTATCACAAAGGTTAGAAATACTTACTGATTAGGAGTACCAATTGGGTTTGAGTACTGAATGACCCCTGGGATAGATATTTAATCTCTCTGATTATCAATTTCCTTTTCTGAAAATTCTGAATATTAAAAATACATGCCACATACGATTATTGTAAAGGTTAAATAAGATTAAAATGAATAGACATTTAAATAACTTTATATAATAAAGAATATGATGTAATAAACTGTATATGTTACTGTTATATTAATTATTATAATAACTATGTTACATTAATAGTTATTATAACAATATCTTATAACTTTATATAATAATATAATGCAAGTCATTTATGTAACTTTAAAATATTCCAGCAGCCTCATTAAAAACATAGGTTAAACTAATTTCAATAACATATTTTATTTAACCTTATATCTTCAAAATATTATTCTTTCAATATGTGGTACTGGTCATACTTCAAGTGATCAGTAACTACATGCAACTAGGGGCTACCATATTGGCTGGTGCAGGTCTAGAATAGAATGAACATGTATAATGGCCATTATTTGAATTTTTTTTTTTAGTAATATAATTCTCAAGACAACAGACATCCTCATATTCAATGCAAATCCAAAACATATTACTAAACCAAATATAATAGCATTATCATTGCCATGTCTCTTCTAGAATCTTGGAAATGGCCTTATTTTTGTTGTTTGAAAATCATAAGGAATCCAGTTGACCTTAAGAGATTGAATCATAGGCCATGTGATCAGTCCATACAAAATTACTTCTTGTATAGTTACCCAAAACATTAAATGAATGCAAGAGAAAATGTACATTTAAACTTAGAAATTTAATAAGAAAGACAGACTTTGTAAATAGAGAAAAGAAAAACAACACATATTGAACAATTCATTCAGAGCCATTGACTGACATTTACTATGCTCTAGTAAATCCAGAATCTGCCCTATCATAAAGAGTACAAGTGTGTACTATATCTTGGGTGGAGAAAGGTGATAAAAATAAGAAAATAAAAATCTGGAAGTAAAATTATCCAAGTCTAATGCCTTTTAGTAAATGAACATTAAAAAAATATTATGGAAAACATTTAATCCCATTTTTTCCAGTCATTTTCACTTTAAAATGTTTACTTTTCCTTTACTTTAATGCTGTTGTAAATAAGGGAGTCACATCTTAACAAAAAAGACATTTCCCAAATACAGACAAAACACTTCATAAGTATTTAACATAGCTAATAAATCATTGATAATATATTAATAAATTAATAATTTATTAATTAACTGAGTAAACACCTAATAAATCATATTAGTGAGTATGTGAAAAATATTGATGGGTTTTTAAAAATTATTTGTCTACATAACTGATCAGCAATTGAAATCTAATCTTACAAAATAGCTTTCTGAGCTTAAGGCTATCTCAAATGTGATTTATTAGCTTTAGACTGAATTTTAGGACTGCATTTACCTCTAATTACCTTTAAAGTCTATTGGCACAGCAGTTTGATTTACAAAGATTCACATCCTCAATTTGTATTACATATAGAACAGAACTCTACACATTCCATCAAGAATTCCCACGGAGTCATAGTAGGTATAAATATGCCATCAAAAAATGGAACCTGGGACACTGATCTTATACCTCAGTTCACTCCTTTTCATAAAAAATAAAATAGCCCATTGCACACTGAAACCAATTCATTAATCATAAAGTGGTTCTTACCCTTTTTTGAATCCTGGACCCTTTCAAAGGTGAAAGCTATGCATCTCAACCCCAGAAGAATTCACATATGCAAAAGCTTTTGTATGCAATTTCCAACAGTACTGAATGAAACAGGGAGAGGGGGGTTGTTGAAACAGAAGGCTCATTTGCATCACAGGTGAGTGATGACAGTGGCATGGAACAAGGCTTAAAGTAGGAATAGAGAAAAGGGGATTCGAATCAGATATGTTGAGGAGGTAGAATCAAAATGATTTGGTAATTAATTAAATGTAGGGCATGAGGAAAAGGTCAAGAAGAACACTCAGATTCTGGCTTTGAATGTCAAGCCTCACAGACAGAGGCAACCCAGAGGAGTTGTCAGGAGTAGGATGAATATATCTGTGGGTGTGTTTTGCATCTATTTGGTCATGTCCAAAGATGAGTCTATGTGAGACTAGAGGGCAGCAGAGTTTAGAGTTAGAAATGGACAGTTAATACCCTCAGCATGTAGGTGGTAACTGAGGTCTTTAAAGGAGATGAGGTCATCGCCAGAGAATGTGGAGCGAGGAAGAGAGCAGGACTTGGAAGAGAACAGGAATAGGCAAAAGAGGAGGAACCTTTGAAGGAGAGGAAAAAGCAGCACCCCATAAATGCACTACCAGGAATGTAAGGCAAGAGTGTTTTAGGCCCAGTTGATGTGATTCAGTGGTTAAGCATGGACGTACGAACCAGGAGGTCATGGTTCCATCCCCAGTAGGGAGGGTGCAGGAAGCAGCTGATCAATGATTCTCTCTCATCATTGATGCTTCTATCTCTCTCTCCCTCTCCTCTCTTCTCTGAAATCAGTATACATACATATTTTAAAAAGAGTGTTTTAGGAAGAAGGCATGAGTCAACTTGGTAAAACATTGCTGAGGGAGTCTTTCAGTTCCTGACAAGATGGTAAACCAGCCGTGGGCAAACTACGGCCCGCTGGATCCAGCCCATTTGAAATGAATAAAACTAAAAAAAAAAAAAGACCGTACCCTTTTATGTAATGATGTTTACTTTGAATTTATATTAGTTCACACAAACACTCCATCCATGCTTTTGTTCCGGCCCTCCGGTCCAGTTTAAGAACCCACTGTGGCCCTCGAGTCAAAAAGTTTGCCCACCCCTGTCAGGTAAACCAAACCTGGCTGCTGGCTTCCTTCCCCCAAATTAACATTGGAGAAACTATAGGCACCGCAGCGGTTCTCAACCTGTGGGTCGCGACCCCTTTGGGGGTCAAACGAACCTTTCACAGGGGTCGCCTAAGACCATCGGAAAACACATATATAATTACATATTGTTTTTGTGATTAATCACTATGCTTTAATTATGCTCAATTTGTAACAATGAAATTGGGGGTCACCACAACATGAGGAACTGTATTAAAGGGTTGCGGCATTAGGAAGGTTGAGAACCACTGCACTAGAGAATGCAGAGACAGAAGGTACCAGTAACATAAAAACTGAGGAACGCCTGGGAAAGCCCAGGCTGTCATGAATCAGCAAGGTCAAGTTCAGTCTGGTGCAATGGGAGAACAGGCTGAGGCAGGGCTTTTAAATTCCGCTCTCGTGGCCACCTAGCACTGCCACAGAAGATCACAAAACAGTAGCTGTAGCCTGTTCTCATGGTACAATGATCAGACAGCCCAAACAAAGCCCAGTGGGGCAGGGAGCTGGATGATAGCAGTGAGGCTGACTGATCCCTAGGACGTTTATTCCTCCACCTCTTCTCCTCTTCAAATCTCTAGGCCCAGAAGACCACAATCCAAGACAATTGACATGATAATGAAATGTAAGACATGAAAAAACTCTAAAAGCCTTGCAGAAAGAAAGAGCTTATCATCTATCTCCAAAGGGATAATAATCTGAATGAAATCCTATCTCTCAATAGAAAAATTAGACACAAAAAATAATATGGTAATTTTTAAAACATCAAAGGGGAAAACTTTGAACTTACAATTTTATGCCCAACAAATTATTATATACATATGAAGGTGAAATAAATATACTCTGTCAGGCTTATAAGATCTCAGAAACTTTGCCATGTGATCTACTTTGGAAACATTATTAGAGGAAGTGCTTAAAAGAGACGATAAATAAATTCAGGAGAATCCAGAAAGAGATACAGTTAATAAGAATGATCAAAGAAATTAGAATAGTGTGCCTCCTCAAAAAAAATAAATAAATAAAACAAGCACCAAAGAAACAGAAAAATATGTCTCAAAACTGTTTAGTTCTAGATACCAGTAGATGTCCTGAGGGTGTTGGGCACTGGGGCTAAAGGATGCAAAAGTCTCATTGGGGAAACATTGTAGATGATGCTAAATTAGGGGTTCAATAACAATGAATAAAATAAGAATGGCACAATTATGGCAGAGAGGCCAAGAGAAAGCCTAAAAAGTGTCCACTGAAGGAGGTTATTCTTGATTGGTACAAAAATTAATTTAAGAAATTAGTCAGAACTAAAGCCAGAAGCAATAGATTTAGGAGAGACAAAGAAATGTCATTATGTAGCACATAACTGTACATATATTTCATTTAAGCTTCAAAACAATCCTGCTTTGTATTATTATCCTACCTTTATAGATAAGGAAAAGTGCCGGGGTCCAGCCCCAGCGGGTCCAGGGGTCCCCAAAGGTGGGGACGGAGTCGGCGAAGAAGGAATGACACAGAGACAGCGTTCAGTTGATCAGCAGCCTAGCCAGGATCTCCAGCCAGGATCTCCAGCCAAGTTCTGCTTAGGATCTCCAGTCAGGTTCTGTGTCCATGTTCTCTTGCTAGGTTCTCCAGGTTCTCCAGCCAGGTTCTGTTCAGGTTCTCCAGCCAGGTTCAGTCACCAGGTTCTAGTCAGGTTCTCTTGCCAATTTCTGTAGTCAGGTTCAGTCCAGGATCTTTTGCCATGTTCTCTCGCTAGGTTCTGTCTCTAGGTTCTGAGGCCAGTTTCTGTCCAGGAACTTTTGCCATGTTCTCTCCAGCGAAGTTCTTCTGTCTCTAGAGAACGTTCTGTGTAGGTTCTGTGCCTAGGTTCTGTCTCTCTTGGTTCTGTCTTCTTCTAAGTTCTGACTTGTTACATCTGTATTTATACCAGTTGATTCCAATCCTATCAATCTCTATTCCAAAGGTTAGGGCGTTTCTTATCTCCATTCCAGGGAGTAAGGATTATGTAGCTTAAGCATGATTGTTCGTAGTTAAAGTGATTAATTACCCGCCTGGCACTTAGTTAAGAGGTTTTATTCCCTCCCTAACTTCAGGGGAAAATCCCTACCTGGGGAAACAACCTTTCTCAGAGACCTTGGTTAAAACACATAGTGCCAAGAAGGTGAGCAAACATATTAAGAACAGTATGCCATATATGCCAGGTCCCTTGAAACAGCAAGCATGGACCGGCTCTCGGCAGAAAAGTAAAATCAAAATAATTTGCCTGAGTTGCATTACTTAAGCCCAAGCAGCACTGCTGAGAGTCTAACCATTTTTGTAAGAAATAATGAAGTATTGACAGATAGAGCCCTAAGTGAGTATCCCTGGATCTTTCTCTGGAGCTTTATTTTTTAAAATATGTTTTTATTGATTTTAGAGAGAAAGGAAGGGAGAGGAAGAAAGGGAAACATGGATATGAGAGAGAAACATGATCACCCCCTACTGAAGATTGAGCCTGCAACCTGGGCATGTGCCCTAAATGGGAAATGAACCAGCGACCTAGAATATGGGATGATACTCAACCAACTGAGCCACACCAGCTGGGCGCTCTGGACCTTTAAATGGCTGTTGCTCTGCTCTGGTATTTTCTATGCTATTTTGTTTGTGAGCATTGGATTTTGTGTGTGTGTGTGTTTTGTTGTTGTTGTTTTTTAGTTTACGTCATACAGGGATGGTTAACTCCTAGCTGGGAGAGCAAATCTATTTCAGAGTGCCTAGTAGGACTGTGAAGGGAAAACTTTGATCCCCTGGCTGTTTCAGAGGGCACTTCCTGTTTGCTTCAGAAAGCTGAGGGAAGAAGACCCTGGGAGCACATTAATAAGGGTGACAACTATTTCTATAGGAAAGAGTGAAACCTTGCCCCACTCTTATGTATGATAGAACATGAAGTATTTTAATACGTACTCCATATAAAAATAACCTAGACTGCTATTTTTAAATATGGCAGATTACTTCTCATGAGTTAATTTTTACATGTTGTCCACCAGCAATTTCATCAACAAAAGCATATATCTCTAAATAAAGTAAGAAATACTTGGGCTTGAGGTAGAAGCTCTGTGAAGATTTGATTAAATGCAAATTTAGATTCAACATTAATCAGATAATATAATCAGGACAGTAATTGTTACTATGTCAACTAAATTGTCAAACCTGAACAGCAAGTGCTTACATTTATTATCTCCCAAGTCATCAAGAAGATTCAATTGTTCTCAACCTGGCTGGTGTGGCTCAGTTGGTTGGAGCACTGTCCCATACATCAAAAGGTGGTGGGTTCGATCTCCAATACAGGTACGTGCAGGAGGCAACCAGTCAATCTTTCTCGCTCTCGCTCTATTTCCCCTCCTCTCTCTAAAATCAACTTTAAAAAATCTTTAATCAAAAAGAAGATTCAATTGTTCTCATCTCTGAAAAATAGGATATTAACTACCAGAAAATTTGCTTAGATGATAGCATGAGTTCTTAGATATAGTGAAACAAATTAATGATTATTATCTGACCATGTTCTCTTACATGAATAATTGTTCTGATAGTCTCTTTTAAATGAGGAAAACTTGATAGTATGGGACCACACTACCAGATTATCCTATATAATAAAAAGGTAATATGCAAATTGACCCTCACGCCCTCACAAAGATGGCTGCCCATGACCAGGCCAGCCAGGGGGATTAGTGAGGGATGACCAAACGACTGAACAAGCAGGCTGCATGGGGTGACCAGGCCGGCAGGGGAGGTAGTGAGGAACAACCAAACAACTGAACAGCAGGCTGCATAGGGCGACCAGGCCAGCGGCGGGGCCGTGAGGGGCAACCAGGCCAGCAGTGGGGGGAAGTTGGGGGCAACCAGGCCAGTGGGGGGGCAGTTGGGGGCGACCAGGCCAGTAGGGGGGCAGTTGGGGGCAACCAGGCTGGCAGGGGGGATCAGTTAGGGGTGACCAGGCCAGCAGGGGGGGGGGCAGTAAGAGGCAACCAGGCTGGCGGGGGGGGGGGGCATCAGTTAGGGGTGACCGGGCCAGCAGGAGGGGTGCAGTTGGGGGTGACCAGGATGGCAGGGGGGCAGTGAGGGGTGACCACGCAGGCAGGCAAGTGATTAGGAGCCAGTGGTCCAGGATTGTGAGAGGGATCCCGGATTGGAGAGGATGCAGGCTTGGCTGAGGGCGCCCCCACCAAAATTCATGAATGGGGCCTCTAGTGTATACACATACACACACACACACACACACACACACACACACACACATACACTTAAGCAACCGTTATGATGGAACAACTGGAACAACCAGTCGCTAGGATGTGCACTGACCACCAGAGAGCAAACGCTCAACACAGGAGCTGCCCCCAACCTGCAGGCCCCAATCGCCGATGGGGCCTGCTGGCCAACCTCCTGAACCCTCCCCTTGGCCAGGCCCCGGGCTGGGACGGGGAACCAGGGGTGGGTGGTGGTGGACATGGGCGGCGAGAGAAGGAGGAGGCGGGGGGAGGTGGGGAGACAGGGAACCGCGCAGTGGCAGTGCACGGGCAGCAAGGGAAGGATACAGTGGGGAGACGGGGAACATGATCAGCCCTGATCGCCGGCCAGGCCTAGGGACCCCACCCTTGCACGAATTTCATGCACTGGGCCTCTAGTTTTAACATAATTTTGGACAGACATCTACAAAATCATTTAGGATTCTATTAGGCAAAGACAGTATGATATGAGTGCAGTTCTAAGTGGCTAAATGACCATTTAAAACTAAGTGAAAAAAGTGAAATGTTACCATTACCTACCAGATGCATTGTGACACTGAGGTATTACCTACTTTATTGGAATAGCAATTTCCACCCATTTTAATTAGACAAGTTCTATCCTGGCATATGTTATATAATCTCAGATTTCATGTTTTCCAGAAGCAATTGGGACTGCTGGGGATAGTTCTCATTTCTAATGTTCATCACAGGAAAAATGGATACATGAGGTGTTTCAAGTTGCGATTGCTTGAACTGAATAATCCAAGCTACTTTGTTCATGACCCTGAGTATAAAAATGTCAAGTGCCCAAAGAACTAGACAATTTGAATTTGAAATAGGGTTTAGAACTTTAGATTTCACATAAGCCACTGGTCTGCTCATAACTCCGGATGAAGACAGCAAAACTATTTTAACTTCCAGCAAAGGAAAGCACTCATGTGGACCAAATCAGCCAGGGAACAAGCCAGGCTTCATCAGAACAAAGCCTAGTCATAGAATTTTTTTTAGATATGTGGTTTGCTTCTTTCAAATTCACACAGTAATTTAAAAATACATGTTGACAAAACATTTTCAAGCAAAGACTCTGCCAGGTGTTCTTTAAAGAATGATCTGACACTGGCACCATCCACTGTTATATAAATAATTAAGAGATTTTTTAATTGCTTCCTTTAGGAAGCAGAAGGGAAGCTTTATGATTGCTTCACCTGTTAATTTCGTCACAGACTCTTCCACCTAGATCATTTAGCGTAGGCTGGAATGGATTTTGGAATAATAAGATTTCACTTATCTTTTCAAGTTCACAAAGGTTTCATTTGAGAACTGGACTGATCTCCTTAAAGATATTTTCCTCCCTTCCTCCCTTATTCCACTTTGCCTTCCATCACTCCATAAACATCACTGAGGGTTGACAATGGACAAGTCTCTGCTGGATGTAACTAGACTCTTGACACCAATGTCTTTGAGTCCCTAGAACTTAGCACAGTATGCAGAACACATTAGGTACTCTATAAATGTTTACTAATTACTCACTAATTCCGTTTTATTCAATAAACATTTTTGAATGTTTATTATGTGTCCTACATTGGGCTGGGGGTGCTGGGCTGGCAGTGAGAGTAATGAATAATACACAATTCCTCTTCTCTCAAGAAACCATACCTAGTAAAGGAGAAAGACCATACAGATAATTATGAAGCATTGTGGAAGGTCAATGCTAAGACATTCCTCCAAGAGCATTTTTTTCAACCCAGGAATGTAAATGAAAGCATGAGGTTGGTCCAAACAATAAAGTATGTCTTAATGAAATAAAATTCTTAATAAAACATATATAAGGCAGAGAACTATCAGAACAAAGTTACACCTGGCACACACATTTTCAAAACCTCTGATCTGCTCTTAATGTGGTAAAAATTGACTTCATTTTTTTAAGAGCTTCCCTATGTTTTGGAACACAGTGTAGAACACTAGAGTAAAACTTTCACATATAAATCAACCTAAGATATATCAATCCTTAACACGCAAGAAGAATTAAAATCCCGCCATACACTAAAAGAAAATGCTTAAATGGTTACTGTAGGAAACACCTTGCCAATAAACCAGCAGATAGCCTCATGCCAGACGGCATCAGCAGTGGGATGGAAACATCTGACACCACTCCATGGGCGCTAAGCTACAGCTCTGCCACCGCGAACAGAAGTAATAGGTAGTGTTGACGGAACAACAGTTCAACTGACACGGGAGACTCCCTGCAATTTATCTTCTACGTATAGCAGCTTATTTTAAGAGTATTCGGCCCAATACAAGGGAGAGCTGAGAAAGGATAAGAACCTATCTATTTTGTAAGTAAAAGGTAAAATGCAAAGATGAAAGAAAGACTTCATTTAGTCCTCTCTCTCAAAAAGCTTCAGAAACACTGTCTAGGAAATAATTTCACCAAATCTTCTCCTCATGGAGTTAAGAGAATGCCTCAGGTATTCCCACCTGTAAAAATATAAATACAATTTCATCACTGAAAATAAAAAATAGCAATCTAATGAATCACATACAGATGTGATATTAGAACTAAGAGGAAGTTGGATCTTCAAGAAACGTATTTCAGCTGAAACTGTTCGTTTGTTTCTCCTTTTTCTTTCATTTCTTGTCCCTTCTTTCCTTTTAGGTGACAACAGCAATAACCACAGTTGCCTAATCATCATCCTAATGGTATTAATAAGATCTAACATTTATTGAGCACCTAGGACGTGCCAGGCAGTACTATATTAAGAGCTTGCTCAGAAAAACTAAAGATCACAAAGCTACTACACGCTGACCTGTTAGGTTAAGCAATATCTGAATTTGTTGTTGGGGGGTGGGGAGGGGCCTGCCATGTATTTAGTTAGTCTGTACTTTCATCATCTGTCTTTGGTCTCACATAGCCTTCTCAGTGAGCATTTCTGAAATGAATTGAAAGGCTGTCTAGCTCTGGTGTGGATCCTATAAGAGCTCTTCTGTGCCTCAGTAGAAGGCCTTTCTTCTTTCTGCACCTTCATTCAGCAGCACTTCTGTGAATTACAAAAGACCGTTTTCTCATTTCCCAGCAAAAGTACCCTGAGCCAAGCGGGGCTCTGCTGTCTCCCGCACAGCAAGTGCCTATCAAGAGACAGCTAAGTCAGAAAACCAATTTTATTGTAATAATAGCAGTAAATCACAGACTTGGTAAAGTAGTTACAGTTTAAAGAAACTTAATATGAAAAACACTATAAACCATAGTCTGCCTCCCCCCCCCCCTTTTTTTTAAGGAGTGAAGGATTTATAAGATAATTTCTTGTCTAAAGCACTAATTGGGTGTGTGTGTTTTTAACTATGTTCTGTTCTAGGAGAGGACATGAGGACATTAGGGTGTATCATATTGCACTTTAATAACAAAGCTAAAGCCCAGCCCTGGCCATTCCCTTTCCGTAGACCAATCCCCTGCAGGCTATTTTTCTTTCTCCCCACCTCCCAGCTTCTTTGAAATACAATTGATGTATAATATACCATTGTGTAAGTTTCAGATATGCAATGTAGTGATTATATATGTGTATTGCAATAAAATTCGTTAACATATGCCCTGGCTGATGTAGCTCCGTTGGTTGGAGCATGATCCCATGCACTGAAGGGTCGCAGGTTCAATTCCCCATCAGGGTACATGCCCAGGGTTCCGGGTTCCATCCCCGGGGGGGTGCAGGCAGGAGGCAACTGAACAATGTTTCTCTTTCACATCAATGTTCTCGCTCTTCCTCTCTTTCCCTCTCCCCTCCTTTATCGCTAAAATCAATGAACCGCCTGTCCTTGAATGAGTGGAGGGAGGCAATGGGGAAAAAACAGGGGACATCTGTAATACTTTCAACAATAAGGATAAATTTTGTAAAAACATTAAAAATAGATTACTTAATATATCCATCACCTCACAGAGTTATAATTTTTCCATGTGTGTGATCAGATCTTTTAAAATCTACTCTCTTAGCAACTTTCAATGATAAAATACGTATTATTAACTTTAGTCACCATGCTGCACATTACATCCCCAGAACTTATTCATCTTATAACTGAAAGTCTGTATCCTTCGACCAGCCTCTCCCAATCTACCACACCCCTCCATCTTGGGCAAACACCAGTTTGTTCTGTTTCTATGTGTTTGGTTTTTTAGATTGCACATATCAGTGAGATCATACAGTGTCTGACTTATTTCACTTAGTATAATGCTTTCAAAGTTTATCTATGATGTTGCAAATGATACAAGTGGTATTTACTGACCCATGACAGTGTGTTCCCAGTATAAGCTACACTGTCCAGTGCTTGGGGGCAGTGGACACTTTTACTCCTCATGCTCATAACTGATGGGGACCTTGTTTGCAGCTTAGGTCTGCTCCCTGCTGGCAAGTGGACATCCCCCGAGGGCTGCCGGGCTGCCAGAGGGATGTCTGACTGCCAGCTTGGGCCCAATCCGCTGGGGAGCGGGCCTAAGCCAGCAGGTGGACATCCTCCGAGGGGCCCCAGACTACAAGAGGGCATAGGCCGAGCTGAGGGACCCCCCTGAGTGCACAAATTTTTGTGCACCGGGCCTCTAGTCCTATATAATAAAGCAGTAATATGCAAACTGACTGTACACCCTCACACAAGATGGCCCCCATGTGGTCACAAGATGGCTGGCAGGGGAGGGCAGTTAGGGGCTGCCAGGCCAGCAGGAGAGGGTAGTTGGGGGCGACTGGGTTGGCAGGGGAGGGTAGTTGAGGGCGATCGGGCCAGCAGGGGAGCAGTTAGGCATTGATCAGGCTGGCAGGCAGAAGCAGTTAGGGGCAATCAGGCAAGCAGGCAGGCTACTGGTTGGGAGCCAGCAGTCCCAGAATGTGAGCGGGATGTCCCAGATTGGAGAGGGTGCAGGCTGGGCTGAGGGACACCATTTTCCCCCCACACCCACCCCCCGTGCACAAATTTCATGCACCGGGCCTCTAATAGATAGATAGATAGATAGATAGATAGATAGATAGATAGATAGATAGGAAGCATCATTCACAGAATCATTTAGAGTAGTGGCTGCTCAACCAAGCTTTCAGGCAGAAATTGTATCTTAACTATTTTGGTATTAGTACATAGCACAGGTATCACAAACAAAACATGCTTAACAAATATTTGTTGTTAAATGACTAAATTATTGATAATTGCATGAGTAAGCAAGTGTCCTTGATATAGGATTAAGAACTTATCCTCCCACTTTTCTGTTTTTACCTCCATTTTCTAGGCTCTGCTCAAACCAATACCAGTTGATGATTTAAAAAAAAAAGTTATGCTCTTAAATCAATTTCTGTACTCATTGTTTTTTCAGCATGATCTCAATTATATGCTAATCAGAATTCACGTTTACTGGTAGCATAACTATATGGGGCAATTTGTTTTCTTCTCCAGCTGACCTATGAACGAATGCTAGCGACCAGTGAATCCAAACACACCCTGAACAATGCCATTATTAAACACTGAAAACACACTCATTTGGAATGATGGATAAAATTTTTAGATAGCAACATTCTCTGAATTTGTCAAAGTTCTTTAGAAATCAGTAAGAGATTTCAACCCTTAAAACTGAACTGATAAGATGGCTGGGTTGGCAGCATGAAATTGAGTGCAATGAGCCTGTTGTGGATCACTGCTTGGCTGCTAAGGTCAATAAGACCTTGTTTGTGCCATCTACAGTTTGTGCATAAATCTAACAGCATAAACAGATACTCCAGCCAATTTACATTCTCAGCAGCAACTCTGCATTTACAAGTTGTTTCTGTCTTCCGAAAAGGGGGGAAAGAACAATTTAATTGATTGCACAGTGTCTCCCTTACAATTTTCTTTAAAATATCAGGACAGCTGTGTTTTGTTTCAGAATTCCCTGCCCTCAGATCTGGGCACAGTCTCATGATGCTCAGAATATAGCGGCTTTTAAGAAAATTTATGAAATGCCTAACAATGTTCTCCTTTTGCAGGATCCTGTCAATACTCCACAAAGAAATTCTTCTGCTAGGGATCCTGAAAAACTCACCAGCTGCAATTTCCTCTTATTCCTGAAGCCCTGTATGTTTCTTAAAAAGCAAAAGGGAAATTCTAATTAAGAGCATATTTTTACATGGATGAAATATGAAAGCCGATGTGACTGCCGGTTAATCATTTTCAGTATAACTTTGATTCTCCTTCTGCTATTCATACTAAATGCCAACGAACAGGTTTCAAAGAAAAATTAAACTTGGTGTAACACAGCTCTTTTTCACTGAAATCATAAAGAAATATAGTGCCATAGCAAGAAGAGACGAAGGCATTCATTTAAATATTCCATCCCTACTGCAATATTTTTTAAAAGTCTGTCTTTTCTAATGAACAGAAGCTTTTATATTTATAAATCACTTTTTCTACAGCAAAGAAATTATTCTGGCCAGTGGGTCCAATAGAAAGTAAAAACGGGGTTCCTGGCACGCACGCACACACACACACACACACCCCACAAAAACAAAACACAGGTGATCCCATATATTGGAAGATTTGCCTGGTGTTTGACTGTGATGGGACTAGAGAGGAGCCATAAACAATGACCTTAGGATACACAAAACCATGAGAGATGACATTTCTATTAGACCACACTCCCCAGAGAGGTCCTCTTAGAACAGGAGCACTGTGGTTCTGCAGCCAAACCACCTGGGTCCCAATTTCCCCTCTACCTTGTGACCGTGGGCAAGTTATCTTACTGCTGTGTCTTAGTTTCTGCATCCTCTCCATGGGAGGATGCAGAGAAGCAGAGCCACAGGCACACCCTAGGCAAACACAGACAAGGTGGGAATGTGATGCCTGCATCGCAGCCTTTAGTCAACGTTGGTTTAATGATACCAAATTCATTTGAGGGAAGAAGCAGGTCAGTACCACCTGGGGGGGTCTCATTCTATTGGCTGTTGCTAGCCACCAACCTGTCTGGTCTGATGGGAAAGAAATTTGCAGGTGGCAATAAGCCAGAACCCATCTTTTTCCCTCCCTTTGCCCAACACAGTATTTCTAAGCCAGTAGTTGATTGAAAAGAGACCAGCAGCTACTATTTCTTCCTCTAAGTTTGCAGGAAGTAAGGCAAGTCAAGAGCAGGTTTGCAATCCATTCTCTTCCTTTCCTGTGTATGACAAGCGTGTCAAATTCGCGAGGCATGTGGCCCACTGGCCGCCAGTTTGACATGCTTGGCGTATAAATAATGAGGTGGACTGGGAGGGGATGGAGAACTTGGGAAAGAAAGAAGGCAAGTGACTCGTTCAAATCTCTTTGTTAAAATGCTAATAACATACTTCTGGCAAACAACTAATGATATTGACTAGTGGAAGAGTCCTTGTCTAGAGAATGCTTTAGTAGGATCTACCTGTTCTAGCTAGGATTGCTTATGGTAAACACATCTAGAATCTATAAATTTATGGGACATAAAATAGAAAATGTCACATATGCTATGGCACTAACTCTCTAGCATGAAATGGAGATTCTCCTGTGTTAATCTTGGCCCAGAGTATACCCTGCCGCAGCAAGAAAGGAAACAGAGCACTGTGGTGCCAGTCCTAGACCACGCTCTGGTTTGCCTATCCCCTGCAGTTCCCGTACCCTTAAAATTGTTACTGAAGCTTGACATTGGATCAGATCTTTACAATGTCTGAGTATTTCTTTATCTGGTGTTTTGTGTTATCTAGGCTTATTTTGAGCAATTCTAGTTTCATTTGCTCCCTCTTTGTGATTACCGTCTGAAAGCAGCTATACCCAGGGAAGCAGGGGAGTGGAGTGGATTGGTAAAGACCCGGGGCTTTGGGTGTGACTCTCCCACTCACTGTTTGCAAAGCTGCGGGCAAGTTGTTTAATGTCTTCACTTCAGCCTCCTCACTTGTCAGCTGGAGAGAGCCATGGCCCCTCAGGGATTGCTGAGAGGATTAAATGAATAGGATAGTGTATATAAAGTGCTTCTCACTGTTTAAAACTACAGTAAACACTCACTAAATTACAGCTCCTGTTAAAATTAAGGAGAGATCTTACTGAATGTTGGATTAGTGCCTTTTGCTGGTAGACAAGAGTGGGGGGAGGGGGAGTAAAATGAGAAAGATCTTACTCTTTCACCTTAATTTTATGCCAATGTTCTCTTTATTCTAATGTGAAGAATCATAACATCTCCTGAAATAGATTTTTTAAAACCATTTAAAATATTGGTTCTTGCTCTGTGTTTTCTGAAGTTAGCAAATCAAGTTCTACAAATTGCCACCAATTTAAATAAATGGCTTTGTTTTTGTATTACTTTTTAACAGCTGAATTGCAATATTGCAGTATTATTTCTAAAAGGAAAATATCTCTCTAGTTTATCTTCAATATTGCCCTTGTCTGAACTTTTTTCATGTGTGTGCCATTTGTCCTGCTATTCTGATAGCCTGAAATGAAATTAGAACAAGCCTACAACCATTAAAAGAGTTGAAAAGAGCAAATTTTGTTTTTGAGGACATCTTCTGGGTACCCTATTTCCAGTGTTCTAAAATTGTTGTTCTAAGCCTCAATTAGATCTATGATGGGTGATTTGGGAGAAAAGTGGGGAGCATCCTTGAAGGGCATACATGCTACCTGTATTTTTCAAAAACTGAGACTATTAAATTCCTAAAATAACAAAAACTACATAAACTATATTTCCCCTCCTATTATCTTTGGACAAAAAAAATTATACCAATAAGCCTTTCTGGTTTTTCTACTGCAAAAAAAAAAACTTACCTAGCCAAAATAACCTGCCTTCTGAGGAATGACTTCAAGATATTCATAATACAGTGAATGGCACTGTAGCTATCTATCATCTTGTTAACCCTTTCACATATAAAGATAAGTAATCAACATTATTACCAGTTAAAAACACAACACTGGGATCTAGAACTGAGCTTGTAAGTTAAAAATGAAGAGGTTAACACATTCCAAACCCAATGACTGCCAGCAAGCATGAGAACAGTTATAACACGTTCCACACAACTAAGCCCATACTGCCTTTTAATTAAAATATCCTCGCTAAAGTTCATCCAGTTAGAAAAACATATACTTTTATGAGGGCATAGTCAATAAGCTTTCTCTATTCTGCTGTGTTTATATCACAGAAGGTGTTTTTCCATTAAAATAATATCCGATTGGGTCCTGGTTTTTCCTGCATGATTGAGGAAATGAACCACATTTCTGAAAATCATGCAGAACCACATGGAAACATTCAAGATATATCAGCATGAGACATTTTGCTTTGCCACTCCATCCTTCAAATGTTTTCATTTACATGCTTCCTAATGTTGTTCTTAGCTGTTTCCTTGTTGGGTTATTAGGATCGTTTGGTGATTATCTTTGTATGATCCATGTTAATCAACACCATATTAAGTACATTATTACACATATTTTCCTCATGGCAGCAAAGTAATGCATTATTTATATCCTCTGCATGAACTTACTTTAATTTTTAATAAGATGTGTTATAACTCACAAATGATTTAGTGGATCAGTTTAATGGTAAAATATTTCAATTTGTGGATTATTAATCCCTTTAATCACTAACACATAAATTTATGTTACCTTGTTTTCACATTCACATTACTTTAACTTGTTTTCACATTAATTATTTGATGTTACTCAGTCGATTCTTAAAGCAACCCTATAAACAGATAAGATGGATTCTTCAATTGATAATATAGACACACAGATGTTAGATAAATTGTTCAGATCATACAGCTTATTAGCGAAAGGCTCTGGACCAAGTCTCCCAAGTGCTCTTCCCCCAAATCAGGAGATATCACTTCACACCTGATAGAATGGTTATTATCAATAAGACAAAAGACAACAAGCACTGGTAAGGATGTGGAGAAAAGGGAAACTTGGTACATTGTTGGCAGGAATATAAACTGGTATGGCCACCATGGAAAATAGCATGGAGGTTCCTCAAAAAATTAAAAAGAGAACTACCTAGGAATTCTACTTCTGGGTATATGTTTGAAAGAAATAAAATCACTATCTTGAAGAGATATCTGCACCCCTATGTTCATTCCAGCCTTATTTACAATAATCAAGACAAGGAAACAACATAAGTGTCCATCAAGGGATTAATGGATAGCGTGTGTGTGTGTGTGTGTGTGTGTGTTATGTAATATGATATTATTCAACCAGAAAAAGAAGCAAACCCTGCCTTTTGTGACAACACAAAGAGGGACCTGAGGGCATTATGCTAAGTGAAATGTTAGACAAATAAAGGACAAATATTGCATGAGTTCTCTTATATGTGCAATCTAAAAAAGCAAACTCATGCCCTAGTTGGTTTGGCTAGGTGGATAGAGCGTCGGCCTGTGAACTGAAGGGTCCCAGGTTCGATTCTGGCCAAGGGCACATGCCTGAGTTGTGGGCTTGATCCCCAGTAGGGGGGATGCAGGAGGCAGCCGATCAATGATTCTTTCTCATCATTGATGTTTCTATCTCTCTATCCCTCTCTCTTCCTCTCTGAAATCAATAAAAAAATATACATTTTTTTTAAAAAAGCAAACTCATAGAAACAAAGAGTAGCATGGTGGTTGCCAGGGCTTGGGAGTGGGGAAAATGGAGAGTGATTGGCCAAAGGGTACAAACTTCCAGTTATAAGATGAGTAAGTTCTGGTATCTAATATATAGCATGGTGACTACAGTTAACAATACTTTATTATATATTTGTAATTTGCTAAGAGAATAGATCTTAAATGTTGTCAAACCCCTCCCCACATATACATACAAAGCTGATTATGTGACATGATGGATGGGTTAACTAAACTTAGTGTGGTAATCAGCTCACAGTAAAAAGCCCAAGGTCTTTCTAACTTGTGACCAAAGACATATACATGATCAAGCACAGGTTTCCAGGAAGATAGAGTATGTAGGTTCCCTGGAATGTCCTCTAAATTACAAATTCCCTGAAAGCGGGGTGTATGTCATATGTCTTTTTGAATCCCACTGGTTTGGACCACAGGAAGAGATCAGAGAGTATCTACACTGTCTCCATGGCACTTGCTGGCCAGTCATTGGAGTCACCACTGTTCAGCAGCAATGACACTCACATTTTCTCCCTGCACACCTGCCCATGCTTTCTCTTAGGCAGAAAGATTATGGGCTCTGAAGATTATGGGCTCTGATGGCCTGGGTTTGAATTAGATTACACAACTATGAGCATGTTATTCATCCTTTGACTTTAGTTTATGTTTCAATTAAAATAGAGATAGTTATAACAATATCCTAGATGATTTTGAGGAATCGGTGATAGAAAATGTTAATTTCTTGGTACACAGTAGACAGGCAATTGTCTTAGTCTGTTCAGGCTGCTAAACAGAATACTATAAAGTGGGTGACTTATAAATGGCAGAAATGTACTTCTTATAGTTTGGGAGGCTGAGAAGTCTAATATCAAAGCACTAGCAGATTAGGATCTGGTAAGGTTCTGATTCCTAGTTCCTAGAGTGTCCTCATATGATGGAAGGGGTGAACGAACAATCTGGGGACTCTTTCATAAAGGTGCTTATCCCTGGCTCTGTCCTCATGACCTAAACACTCTCCAAAAGCCATACCTCCTAACCATCACATTGGAGATTAGGCTTTAAGAGATGAATTTGGGGGGACACAAGACACAAACATTCAGTCTGCAGAGGCAATACATATTGGTTATCTCTCTGATCCTTTCTCAGACAACCACTGCTAGTGTTCGCTCTGAAGCTGTTCTCTTAACATGTCCAACTCGACCTGCATCCCATAGGTAAACACTCCTTCTATCTCCTGCCTACAAAGATGCTTTGCTGATCCAAGTATGTGATCTTTGGACTCACAGTCATATCCAGACAAACAGGAATGTATCTGCAGCATAATTACACCTCCATTCATTTGGGTCCCAGTTACTAGGAAACTCTCAATTAGCACGGATCTGGGTAGAGTGGCTGCATTACAACTAGAAAGCTTCAAATTTGTGACTGACTATGCCTTAACAGTATACTTGTGAAAAGCTATGAATCCTCATTCAAAGGACAATTAAAGAAAAAGAGACTCCCAGCCAGATACATGCAGAAATGAGCTACTCGGTTAGAATTCTAGCGGTTACTTTACCTGTGTAACTCAGGGAAACCTGCTAACCCCTTAATGCTTCCATTTCCTATTTTATAAAACAGGAATAATGAATCCTACATCTCAACACTCTTGTGAGGATTAAAGAGAATTATAGGAAGTAAATGCTATTGGCCTAGGGTCTAACATATAACAAGCACTTAATACATGCTGAATCCAAATCTTCTCAAACATAGCCATGCTTTAAATGTTCTGTTTTGTCCCAAATTTCTAAAAGCATTACAATTAAAAAGTTGCCAGGAAGATAATGATTGAGACGCAGGATGCATAGTGGTTAAAATCATAGTCTTTTGATTTAAAGTTTAAATGTGAATCCTGAATCCACTGTTACTATGTGACTATAGACAACTTACCCTCCCTTTGCCCGGTTTATAAAATGAGGATAATCAGAGTACCTACTGCATTAGCCTGCTGACAGGATGAAGAGAGAAATGTTATGTAAAGCATTTAGGAGAATGCCAGGCATGTAATAATTTCCCAGTAAATGTCAGCTATCGTTATTAGGAACATCTGGATTTTATTTTTACTTTGGTGATCATCTGATAAATTAAGTATTAAATGTACTACTGAAGTCAGCAATGAAAAACATTTCTTTTTGTTCAATTCTACATTATTAATAAGTAAAAGCACAGGAAGGAGAAATAATAGTTTTATGCCAGAAAATATTATGAGAAAATAATATTGCAAAGGCCATTTTTTTTACTTCATTCTATAATTGTACTGAAATTGTTTTGCTAAGCTCAAAAAAAGAATCATTGGAAAAACAGACTAATAAATCTCATCATGATTTTACTTTAAGTAAAAAGTAATAGCTCTGAGA
The DNA here is from genome assembly GCF_014108235.1 of Myotis myotis. Classification (NCBI taxonomy): domain Eukaryota; kingdom Metazoa; phylum Chordata; class Mammalia; order Chiroptera; family Vespertilionidae; genus Myotis; species Myotis myotis. The sequence goes on from NW_023416315.1 coordinate 14,438,843, forward strand.
TAGAATCAATGCTATTAAAGGACTACCTAACTGAATTTATTAAAAACAAATCTCTCTCTCTCTCTCTCTCTCTCTCTCTCTCTCTCTCTCTCTCTCTCACACACACACACACACACACACACACACACACACACCTCCTTAAAAATCCAAGTAACTAAAGTAGATGTAACAACTTGATGAGTAGGTTTTATGGATCTGATCAATTAGTTGCCAGATATCAACAATAGATCAGGATGCCCTAGTTGGTTTGGCTCAGTGAATAGAGTGTTGGCCTACAAACTGAAGGGTCCCGGGTTCGATTCCAGTTGCGGGCTCGATCCCCCGTAGGAAGCAGCTGATCAATGATTCTCTCTCATCATTGATGTTTCTATCTCTCCCTCTCTCCCTTCCTCTCTGAAATCAATAAAAAATATATTTAAAAACAAAAACAATAGAGCAGGATGAAACAACAATTTTGACAACAACCTAATTTTCACCTCCTTTATATAGGTAATTCCACAGACATTTATTTTTGTTTAAACTACCAGGATAATAAGCTATGAACTCAAGGCATGCACAGGTCATAAAAGGCAGCATAGGATGAAAATACAAAATGATTCAATAAAAATATAGCTAGGCTCATAGGGAACTGGTTGCTGGAAAGAAAAATAGTACCACCTACTTACCTGAGTTTTTTAGGTCAGAAACATGGAGCTCAGTTACTCTGTTGCCTAACACAGACACAGGCAGAGGTGGAAGACCAAGGAGACAGAACTATTAGTCTGACCTAGTGCAGTTTATCTTACACTTTTATGGTTCGATTCTGATTCATTTTATGACTGGAGAGGTGACTACTGTGATTTACTATTACTAACCAGAATAAAAAAAAACAGAAACCTTGATTCTCAAGCCAGACTTTACTTCCCAAAATACTCTCTAAAGTACAGCAGCATTTCTCAAACAACTTTACTTCAGTAAAAATGGACCTATACTCAAATGATCTTTCATGAATCATACAAGCAATTTAAAAAAGTCTCTCTTTTAGCTAAGACTTCAACTGTAAAGATGTTGAATTAAATGTAATTATATTTTGAAAATGAAAAAAAAAAATGTTTAGTTTCAAATATTTAAACAATGGCTATTTCACCAATACCTAGTATAGAAAGTAGGCAAACCAGAAATAATTGTCTAAGTGACCTCATTAGAATAACTGTTTGAAGATTTAGCTTATTGAGCAAGACACAAGACACCATGCTTTGCAACAGTATGATAGAGCTCTATTATTTCTCCCGAGCAAGGTCAGCAATCTTTTTCTTTAATGGGCTAGAAAGACACTCTAGGCTTACAGGCCATATGACTCTGAGCTCCTCGAATTATGCTGTTGTAGCACCAAAAAAGGCCATAGACAATATGTAAATAAATGAGTATGATTGTGTTCCAATAAAAATTTACTTATAGACACTCAAATTAGAAATTTATGTAATTTTCACATATCATAAAATATTATTCTCTTGATTTTTTTCAATCACTTAAATATTTGACGATCATCCTATATAATAACAGGCTAATATGCAATTCAACCAAACGGCGGAATGACCGGTCTCTATGACATGCACTGACCATCAGGGGGCAGGCGCTCAACACATGAGCTGCCCCCTGGTGGTCAGTGCACTCCCACAAGGGGAGTGCTGCTCAGCCAGAAGCCGAGCTCACAACTGACCAGCACAGCAGCGGTGGTATGGGCCTCTCCTGCCTCCGCAGTAGGGCTAAGGATGTCCAACTGCTGCCTTAGGCCCGCGCCCCTCAGGGCGCGGGCCTAAGCCAGCAATTGGACATTCTCTGAGAGCTCCCAGACTGTGAGAGGGCACAGGCCAGGCTGAGGAACCCCCCTGAGTGCATGAATTTTCATGCACCAGGCCTCTAGTTCTTAGATAATGAGCCACACAAAACCAGTTGGTAACCAGTTTGACTGATCTCTGCTCTAGCCAAAGCTCAGGAACCCCCATTCTAGGCTTTCTGTCCCACGAAAGAGTGAGAGCACCTGTGCTCCCTGAGGACAACTTTGATTCCCAGTGCCACCAAAACCACAACTCATCTTAGCAGGATCCTGAAGATCCACTTTATATTCTTCCTTCATTTTTCCCCCTCCAAAGATACCTTAAAACATACTTTTTAAAAATGGTATAAAGAATGTGAGAATTAAAAACTTATCCAAAGATCAAAATAATGCATTCAAAAGAATTGAATTGCTCCATCAATTGTATCTTTTTCTTAGGTAGTCACTCATGAACAGAATTTTTGAAGTGCCTACTCTGCACAATGCCTTGAGATACTGAGGATGCAGAGATGAATAAGACATGGTCCTTGCCCAGAAGGAGCCCAGAGTGGACCTTGGCAGACAGACAAGTCTTCCATCACACTGTGCTGTGCCAGCACCCTCACCTCGCCTCAGGAGTGCCCAAGTCAAATGCCCAATCCTTGCTTATGAGGCAAAAGTTTCTCTAGGATGATATTTGAGTCTCCAAGAAAGAGTAGAGTCTGCCAGATAAGGTGAACTGAGCAACATAAGCAAAATCTATTGGCAAAGCCCTTGGCTCTAAGTAAACCAGACACAAGATCCTAATTTAAACTTTTATACACATTTACATTACTTAGGTTGTGGGATCTCCCCACCTCCCTGGAATTTGGTTCTGGGGATGTTAGTGGATTAACTGAGGAGACAACAAAGTAATAACAAAGAGGGCTTTTAAAACCTGCAGCACTTCCAGTGGGAGTAAATATTCAGCTAACCAAAGTGGTCACTGGTCGGAACCCTTTTTTGATAATCTTTTTGAGTTTATCCTGTTATCTCTGATTATACCTCGTGGCATCCTGCTAAATAATTGCTCTTGCTTCTCTGTGTTTTACAACTTCTAAATGTTTGTAGACTGTTATTATCATTCTGCCCAAGTCACTTCAAAGCCAAGCTAGGCATTCTTTGCTACTTTAATCTTTCCTGGTAAATTAACTCCATTATTTCCTTCATAATTTGTATTATTTTTTTTCTTGTCACTGGATTCCTTCTTTAATTTTCTGAATCTTTTTCTTAATGAAAGGTCCACAGCAAGCCACTCAAATACCACTAGCAAAAACAGAGAATGTGTAATTTTATTTATGGCTGTTTTTAGTATAAATCTAGTTTGTCTTGACTTATACTTTCTAAATATTTTCTTTCCGACTTTGAACTTCTGAAAAATCTCTAACACCAAGAAGATACCTTGTATCTTCTTTTCCCTTAAACAAAATCTATTTGAGTTTGGGATTTCTGCTTTTGTTTTTCAAATTTTAAATCATCCAAAAGGTTACACTGATTTGGTTTTCTTCTCCATTGACCTCTGTCCTTTTCTATTTGGTAAATACAAATTATTTTCTGGCCTTCTGAACTCTGCTGAAATTGATTTGGCTGTTTTTATGTAATGAAAATGTTAGCTTGAGTATTATGCCAAGTATATTTTTTAATTCCATTCTACAGCCTTTGAAAAATGCACAAAAATATTTTCTCTCAGATTTTCTTTTCCTCCAAGAATCTCAAGGATCTTTATAACTAATTTGGGATAAATGGTAGAAATGGACCTAGAGCAGGCATGTTCTATTGTGCTTAGAGTTTGCCGCTGAGAATCTTGACTTTCTCCTCACATAATTCATTACTTGTGCTATGTCAGATCACTAGGCGGGGAGTGAGAGCCCTTGCCATTGGCAGGGGAGAGGTGAGGTGACCAAATAGGGCCCAGACTGAGCTGGAAATGGCCCCAGGCCTCCTCTCTAACAATCAGGAAAACCATATGCATGTTGTTACTTCTATAGAACTCCAGTACAAATGCCAATATACTCCAGTGTAAATTCAATCGCTCTAAATAACAACAGCAATGTGATGAGGCACACTGAGAGTTCACTAAGACTTTACAGATGGTGGCTGTCCTCACCAATGGGGAGTATTTATAAAAATAATCCCAAATGATGATAATGCAAACATTGTAGGAAAGTTTTAGAGAGGGAGGAGATTGAAAAATTTGAGGTGAAGATATCGAGAAAAATTTTGAAATGTCTGGTTTTCACAGAAATTATGGAGACTGGGCCAATTGAGATAGTGACAAAGGGTATTTGAGTTTGTTAGTTTGGCTGAGTAAAAAGAATATTGTCTCTGGGGTCAAATTTCTAGATTTTTTTCCTTTACCTCCTATGAAATCTAATAAAAAACCAGATGACAAGTAATAAAACACTGGAACTGTTAGGCAAGCATTACTCATAAACGAAAGAACCTCAGTATGATCGGTATAGAATATTTTCTTTCCCTCAGCAAAATGGTAACTAGATGGCTTCTCATGAATAACCTTAAAAATATGCTCCTGGGTAGCTGAAAGAATTGACCTACCAGATAGGGTTAATTATGTTCTCCCATTAATTAAAATCTGCCAGATATAACTTTAGTTGCAATATAATTTAAGCCAAATTGTAGTAACAATAGCCAAAGCCGGTTTGGCTCAGTGGATAGAGCGTCAGCCTGAGGACTTAAGGGTCCCGGGTTCGATTCCGGTCAGGGGCATGTACCTTGGTTGCGGGCACATCCCCATTGGGGGATGTGCAGGAGGCGGCTGATCGATGTTTCTCTCTCATCGATGTTTCTAAGTCTCTATTTCTCTCCCTTCCTCTCTGTAAAAAATCAATAAAATATATTTTAAAAAAAACAACAAAAAAACAAACAAAAAACAACAACAACAAATTGTAGTAACAATAGTTAATTGGCAGGTTCAGACACTTCTGTATCCACTATCACAGCTCAGAATCAATGTCTTCAGTAAGTAACTCGACCCTGGATGACTGCTCAGAGATATTAACCCATGAAAATACCTGGCAGATTAGTTCCAATTTTCTCATAGAGTCTTTATATAGCCTTTAATACCCTTGCCTATCTTGGGTAGCCACTCCACGGTAACATAATTGCCTTAAGAACAGAAGAGCTTAATGGAATTCTCAGACAATTTACTCTGATCTCACCCAGTTACAAAGTAGATGTGGAAAAATCATCAGAGCAAAAGTAAGTGATAAATGAAAATCTTAAATTGCCCAGCAAATTTAAAATTCAACAAAACACCAACACTCTCCAATTTCAAACACCTGAGTACCTACATGCTTACTCTAGCACCCCAGAGCTGCACCAAGGCCTTGCCCGCCTGAGAACCCCTGATGTCCTCTCACTCTCCTGGACATCAGGACCCGATCACAGAAACTCTCTACCCCTCAGAAAACTCCACAGTAAGTGACATCTTCCCCCCAATTCTGCGCCACCTTTTAGCAGCACACAGAAGCACTGACATTAACCTCAGTCTTTAGAAATGGAGCTGACTGTAGAAAGCACTCATTGCAGAAACTGGGGATATCAAACAAATAACACTTAATCCACACTCTCAAGACACTAAGACCAGCAAGGGAGAAAACCAGGCAGACCAGTCAGGGTGAGAGGACCTGTGATGGACGAACATGGAGCTTCTATGAAGAGTACCAGGGGACAGTTTTGTCAAGGAAAGTTTGCTGAAGGAAGGAAAATAGAAAATTTTCAGTGATGAACAGAAACCTAAGAGTGAGGAACAGCATATGGCAGTTGTCCAGGCAGCTTAGCATTGTGAGGCTATAATAAAGTGTGAAAGGCAGGAAGACTTCAGCTTGAACTCCTTGCTAATAATGGCTGGAGGATACTGAGAAGTTAGTTACCTTATTTCTCTGTGTCTTGCTTATCTCTTCTGTGTAATAAAATAATAAACACATGGTGGATGTGAGAATTAAATGAGGCAAAACATGGAAATGCTTTGTAAATTGTAAAGCATTAGACATGTTAGTTATGCTTTCACTGGGACAATATTTCACCTGCCTCCTCACTTAGTCCTAGTTTCGCCACAAAGTGAGGAAAAAGAAAATCCACAAATTACATGAATAAAATGATCCAGATAGAACAGCAATAGATTACTAACTCTGACCAGGAGTAGTTTGCATATATGATACCTGTTCAGGAAATGATATCTGAGAACAGGAATGACCCTTGGAGCTCTTTCTCATGCTTTTCACATGGAAGGTAATACAGAATTGCTTCCAGGGGAAAGGATCTAACTCAAAACAAGTGGAAAAAGCACTGTGAACTTTTTAAAAACCGACAATGACTCATTTACTTCTGCAGTTCACTCTAGACTTCATGACTGGCAAAAACCTTCACAGGAAGGTTTTATAGAGCTGTGATATGTATGTTTTTTTAAAAGTTGAGAAGAAGCTTTAGATAACAAAACAAAATAGGTAAATGAACAGAAAATACTACCAGTGTTAAAAATTAAAAGGAGTTGGTTTTTCATCCTGAAAGAGAGAAATTTAAAATAAAGTCTCACCCTATCTGACAAGAAATTGCACGTTTAAGTGGTTCTGCTTTTTGCTATCTCCACGGAGCTCAAGATAAACTTTTCACCTACAGGAGCCTTTACGGGTGCTATTAACATGGACTGCCTTTTCCGTGTTCGCTGTCAAATTCTCACTTTCCCTTCAAGGCTCAACCTTATTTTCCCCTCCTTTTTAGAACTAAACACTCCTTGGTTTACTCCCTTTGTACACTGCTTCTTTTCTGGTTGTCCACACCCCTCCTTCTGCCTGTCAGGTAGTAGATACAGTAAGTATGTGAGCAGACAGAAGAATCTAGCTATTACAATGACAGCTAAACTGCTCAGAAATGTAAAAAAACACACACACACAAAAAACCCCCACAGGTTAACTTTTTAAACTGACTATGCACACACAAATTAGAAATAGCTTTAATCTTAAAAATCTCCATTTGTTAATCATGTTAAAATGAGCTGTGTTTATTACTAAGCTATCCAATACTTAATAAAACAACTATAAGCTTCTTGTAAATCAAATCTTTAGAATCCCTTCCTCCTCTGTGTCTTTCAGGCAATGAGGCGTATAGTAGATGTTGGGTAATTGTGATATTAAAATGAGCTCTCTAAGCAAGAACCAGTCACAGCATATGGCAGTGTTGATCCTCAGAAATGATGGCTAGTAATTATAACTAATTAATTTCAATTGTCTTACTAATGCTAACCAGAATGTTTAAAAAGGAAATATGAATGTATATATTTAAATTTTCACCCATAATTTTGTTTTAAAATTAATTCTCCTGATAAAAATGTAGGAAAGTAAACTAAAACTAGCCAAAAACAAATATAACATGCTTGCAGGGAACTTCTTTACCCTTTTTTTTTTTTTTTTTTTTTTTTTTTTGAGAAATGGCTATTTACTTCTCTCTAATCATTAAAAAATAAAATAATTTTCAAAGAATCAGAAAACTTAGAAGGATATAAAAAAGAAAACTTAAATGACCTAAATTATATCACCAGGCCCATTAATTGATAATATTTCTGAAGTTATCTTTCCACACTTTTTTTTGCAAGTCTATTAGTTTGAGGACCAGAAGCATCAACATTACCTGAGACCTCTTGAAAAATGTATCGCAGGCCCCATCCCAGGCCAACTGAATCAGAATTGCATTTTAATAAGATTCTGCAGGTGAGTTGGTGCATATTAAAGTTGAGAACTACTAAATCAGTTTTTAGTTTACTTTGCCAAAACATTGAGCCAGAATTTGTATAACAGTTTTATTGAGATAAAATTCATACCGTACAATTTACCCTTTTAAAGTATATAGATCAGTTTTTAGTATATTCAGAAAGTTGTATAGCCATTGCTACTCTGATTTCAGAACATTGTCATCCTCCTCCCCCAAAACCCATACCCATTAGCAGTCGCCCTACTCCTCCTACCTCAAGCCCCCCAACAACCATTTATCTATTTTCTGTCTGTAAGGATTTGCGTGTTTGGGAAATAGCATATAAATGTGGTCTTTTGTGGCTGGCTTCTTTCACTTAGCATAATGTTTTCAATATTCATCATGTCTTAGCATGGATCTATACTTCATTTATTTTTATTAAGTAATATTCTATTGTATGGTTGTATGATATTTTGTTTATTCATCAGTTGATGTACATTGTTTGGTATTTTCTCCCACTTTGTGGCTATTGTAAACATTCATGTACAAGTTTATGAACATGTATTTTCTTTTTTTAATGTATCTTTATTGTTGAAAGTATTACAGATGCCCCCCCCCCTTTTCTCCCACTGGACATATATTTTCATTTCTTTTTGGTACATGCCTAGGAGTGGAACTGATAGGTCATATAGTAACACTATGTTTAATTGTCTGAGGAGGTCTAATTACCCTGGCTGGAACCTCCATACAATGTTGATTAGCAGTTATGAGAGTGGATATTCTTGTCTTGTTTCTGATCTTAAAAGAAAAGCATTCAGTCTTTTGGTGCTTTTAATAGTCTCTTAGCTGTGGGTTTTTTATATTTTTTTTATCAGGTTGAAGAAATTCCCTTCTATTCCTAGTGTGTTGAGCATTTTCATCATAAAATAAAATATTACATTTTGTCAATGTTTTTCCTGTGTCTATTGGAATGATCATGTGGTTTTTGTCCTTTATTCTATTAGTAAGTTATATAACATTGATTTTTCTGATTTCAAATAAACCTTATATTGCCGGGATAAATCCCACTTATTCATGGTATATAATGTTTTATATGTGACTACATTAAGTTTGCTAGTTTTTAGATGAGAATTTTTATGTCGGAATTTATAAAGGATATTGGTCTGTAGTTTTCCTGTGATATCTTTGTTTGATTTTGGTATCAGGGTAATACTGTTCCAATAGTGTGAGTTGAGAAGTATTTGCCTCTTTTTTTCTTTTTACACAAGTTTATGAAAAATTGGTGTGATATTCTTCTCTTTGGACACTTTATGCTACCTCTTGGTTAACAGTTTTAGTGAAAAGTCAGCTTTATAAGCATCTCTTATACATGATGAATTGTTCTTCTCTGGTTACCTTCAAGGTCCTGTCTTTCAATGGTTTGACTATAATGTTTCTAGGTGTGGACTCCTGAATTTAGCCTACTTGGAATTAGCTGAGCTTCTTGGATGTTTAGACTGATGTTTTTCATCAGTTGGGGGCGGGGGGCAATATTTCTTCAATATTCTTTTGTCCCTTTCTCTCTCTCTTCTCTCATACCTCTCCCCTAGGACTCTTGTTATACATATATTGATAAGCTTCATAATGTCCACAGATCTCTGAGACTCGGCCAATTTTTCTTCATTCTTTTTCTTTCTGTTCCTCAAATTGAATAATCTTGATTGAGCTTGTTTCTCTTTTGCTGGTTCTTTCTTCTGCCAGCTCAAATCTGCTTTTGAGCCCCCAAGTGATATTTTTATTTTGGTTTGTGTACTTCTCAATTTCAAATTTTCAATTCAGTTCTTAATAATTGATCTCTTTATTAATAGTTTCTATTTGGTAAGACATCATTTACTTTTCCTTGACTCTTTACACATGATTTCTTTTAGTTCTTTTAATATATTCATAACACTGATTTAAAGTCTTTGTCCAGTCTTGGCTTCCTTAGGGATAGTTTTCACTGACTGCTTTTTTTTTTCTTGTGTAGGGCCATACTAAACATATAATTCTTTGTTGAAAAGTGAATATTTTTTCTAACCCTAATATAATGTGCCAACTTTGGAAATCAGACCCGCCCCCGCCCCCCCTACAACGTCTGTATTCTAGGTTATGTGTAGCCGTAGAAGTCTTGGCTCAGTTAGCTTAAAGGTCAGCTAATGGCTGAACAAATATTTTATTAATTGCCTTGAGCCAACTGTTTCCCAGCCTTCTCTGAGGGGCTCTATGTGTGCTCTGGGCCACACTGGCAATGCTCTGAAGTTTGTAACTCTGCCTTAGTGCCTTCACTTCCTGCTGGTACAGAGCCTCAACATCAGCCAGTCTCAGGTAATCTTCATATTCTCTGGTGTTTACCGACATGATCACAACCTTGTACGTGGCCTTCTAGATCCCCAGGACTATGTGTGGCAGAGCTCTCCTATGGACATCTCACACTTTCTCACACTTTCTTTTCAGTTTGGGTGCAGGCTCTTGTTTGCCCCAATTGGTATTGCAGCCTCAGGCATGTGTGATATCAAATAATTGCCAGTAGCTGTTTTTTACACTCTCCTTGGGGTAGAAGTTCTGCAGAGTGAGCTCTGAATCAGATCAAATAGTAATAATGCCTGTGAACAGAGCTTTTCCATGGAACTGTGAGACAGGTCAAAGAATAACAATCCGGAGATGGGACTTTCTGAAGCATTCCTAACCTGCTATGCCCACTCCAGTAGCTGCGAGGCTGCGGACTGCACAACTGCCATGGTTGTCAGGTTGCTAGTACTCACGGCTGCTGCAGAGCTAGGAGAGGGGGTGGGTATAGGAACAATAAAAATGCCATAAATATCATTGTTCTTATTGAGATTCAGCTCTTTTTCTTGAATAGCTGCTTCTCAGATTTTTGCAAGGCTTTGGTTTATTTCAGAGCTCAAAAATTTGATTTGGATCACCTTTGCCACTGTTCTTATTGCTTTTATGGAAGTTCAATTTTTGGAGGTTCATTCCAGAAGTGCTCCCTCCTTTTAAATTTTTTAAATAAGTATTTTAAAACTTCTGTACTAACGGAACAGAAGAACAGAATGTGACAGTAGATGCATTAATCTTCCATTTAGAACCACTTATACAGTGTACTGCATTATAACATAGTTTAAAAAATGCAGTTACCTTAGCTCACTCTAGCATTAAAGTAAAACTTTATATCTTGAAAGAATGAATGACTGGATTGTTCATGAGTGGGTGAATGGATGAATGAGTGAATGCATGCATAAATGATGAAAATCCATCCTCACAGGGAGCTCAAGTGTCACCAAGAGAGACAGGCTGGCTGCCTACCAAGATACCTTCTAAAGAGGTAATCATTATCTTGGTGATCTCACCCTGGTGCCAAGTCTGGCCTTCAGCTTTGCAGACTCAGCTTAAAGCCAGTCTTGTCAGCACATAAGTGGGGCCATATCTCTTGGACAGCTTCTCATTAACCCAGCTCATAGAGATCAGAATGCCAACCTATTAATTCACAATAAGAACTATAAATGCCTTGAGGACCACAATAATTATATTAGCAGGTCTGGTGCATTTTCTCCCTGTAGGTAGATCTACATGGGCAGGCAAATCCTTTTGAGAAATTTTCCAGGTGCGCCAAAAAAAAAAAAAAAAAAAAAAAAAAAAAGACAATGAAAACTGTTATAAAATTCAAATGTTTAAAGATATGGGGCTACTAAAGCTTGAGAATCTATTAAATCTTAACTTCTGCCTTATTCCTGGTGCTTTGGGAATAATATGAAGATAATAGTTTAGAAATAATGTGGAGATAATCTTACCGCAAAAGGAGTGTGTTGGGTTATGGGAGGCTAGCGGGAATAAGCACCCCTTTGTGCTTCTTGGGGGCCATCCCAGCCCTTTTTTTGAACGTTGAGCCCAGCGAGGAGTTAAGGCTGCAATGCCCAACGGGGATGGAGAGGGAGGCTGATGCTGGAACAAGAAGAAGTAGCCTGACCTGTGGAGGGTGAAAAGGGGTTGGGGGGTTTGGGGGAGTGGTTCCACAGCGGCAGAGGCATACAGTCCCTCATTCAGAAAGCTGGACATTCAGTACCCACATGCTCACAAGCCGAAGGTTTTCACATGGACCATTCCAACTACACTAAGGTAACCTGTAGAACTCTTCACAGCAAAACACAACCAAGACTTAATTTCCTAACCGCTGCTTACCCCTTCGTGTGAAAGATTTCCCTCTCCTGGGCAAGTTTGAATGGTTCTCCCCAAGATCCTCTTTGCTGATTCCCCTTTTAATCTGGGCCATTTCTGAACGAACCTTCTATTGATATGTTCATTCTTTAGTCTTTGGCTTCATGCAAGTCCCTGGAATCGACTTTACAGATAACTGCTCTGACCCAAGTTCTAGGAGGCATCTCAGTTTTGCTGCTACCTCTTGACTCTGCCTGCCACCCAGTTTTGTATTTATTGTATTTGAATCGAACAAGTTACTATGCCATCTGGCCTCCAAATAAGACTCCTGATCCTTCTCCTTTCCCCTTTACCCGCTGTCTAGTATTCTCTCTCTCCATTTCGTTCTTAAGCCTTTTATTTAATCTCCCTCAATTTCTGCAGTTAAAACCATTTTGGACATGCTTATTCACTAGGTCTCTACTTCTCCATCCTCAATACCCTCAGTGGTTGGTTTCATTTAGTTTCCTTTGTCATCATTATTACCCACTATTTAACTTATTTTCCCATATACTCTCCTCTGAGTATTCAAAGTTTCTCTCTTTTCTATTTCTTCTGCCAGTACAGGTTGCAGGTGGAAAAGGAAAAGCCAGGTGAGTCACATTCATGTCAGCCAAGCTTCCAGGATTCAAAAACCCTCCTAATTGCTGAATGAAGGCAATGCTAAGGTTAGATAACTAATGACATGCTTAAAAAGAATTCCACCAGCACACAGACATGAGCTCCACTGACATTCAAGATCCAAAACAACTTTGATGAGGGTCCACTTCACCTGACAACAGACAAGGAAAAAAGGACCACCTCTTTCTTGCCTTAAGACTTTAAAATATATATTTTTTTATTGATTTCAGAGAGAAAGAGAGAGGGGAAAACAGAAACATCAATGATGAGAGAAAATCATTGGTCAGCTGATTCCTGCATTCCCTCTACTTGAGATCGAGCCGGCAACCGAGACATGTGTGCTGACCAGGAATTGAACTGTGGCCTCATGGCTCAGTGATGGCGAACCTATAACACGCGTGTCAGAGGTGACATGCGAACTCATTTTTTTTATTTTTTTTTGTTAAATGGCATTTAAATATATAAAATAAATATCAAAAATATAAGTCTTTGTTTTACTATAGTTGCAAATATCAAAAAATTTCTATATGTGACATGGCACCAGAGTTAAGTTAGGGTTTTTCAAAATGCTGACACGCCAAGCTCAAAAGGTTCACCATCACTGTCTGACTCACAGGTCGAAGCTCAACCACTGAGCCACACTGACCAGGCTTGCCTTAAGACTTTAAATACTATCAAAAAGAGAAACAAACTAGCAGCAAGGTCCAGGTTTACAGATGGCAACATATTTCCATCCAGAAATCAACTAAATTTACAACATTGCTCCTTAGGAGAAAAGATCATTTCCTTTGTGGAAACACTTAAAAGAGAAGCCAGGTGCTATGTATTCAATCAGCAAATGCTAATGAAAGCCTAACATCTTAAGGCAAAACAGTTAAAGCCAAGTTCTTGAAATGCTGCCTCATCTGAATATCTGGTACACTCACAGGGGCCAATTAGCAGGTACATTATTAAAAATTAACGTTAATGATGACTGACAAGGCCAGCTATGTCTCAGCAGATTAGGAAGCCACTAATTTGTAAGAGGCACTGGCAGTCCTGTGACCCAGGATCCCACTCATCATTTGTCTTGGCCCCTGAAACCTCCACATCAGTTACTGTATTAGACAGAAGCCTCTGTAAGAACGGACACTAAAAGATGCACAGTTCAGGAGAGGAAAAGTACAGCACTACCAAGCGTTCTACATTTGCTAGTACAGATGATCCTCACAAAAATCTCACGAGGTCATTATGATGAGGCATATGGCATGGTGGTCAGGAACATGGACTATAGAAGTAGGCAGCCTGGACTTGCAGCCTGGCTCTGTGAGGTACTAGTGCCCTATGTGCCTCAGTTTTCTCATCTGTGAAAGGGAGCAAAGAGTGTATATACTTACCTCATAGAACTACTATGAACAATGCATTAATTATATATATATATATATAGCTAATATGCAAAGTGTCCCCTTGGAAGTTCGACCAGGAGACCAGGAGTTTGACTGCTTGCTATGACATGCGCTGACCACCAGGGGGTGGCGCAGAATGAAGGAAGGCCCCGGCCGGCAGCCAGAGGCCCAAATCGGCCCTGATCGCCGGCCAGGCCTAGGCCTCAAGTTGTATATAAACTGCCTTTAAGAGTGGCTGGCACATGGTAAGTAGGTAACAGGCATTTTGATTAACACTTTTCAGATGAAAAAACTGAGCCATAAGGAAGTGAGATAACCTGCTGACAACCACACAGCAGGTAAGTGCTGGAGTCCTGAACAGTAATCAGGGCCATCTGTCTCCAAGCCCTGGCAAGCACTTTGCATACCACCTCACCATAATATGATAGCTAATGAAGCTGGCTATTTCGTTTTTCAGATTTCTTTGTGGAAAGAGGACATAGGGTATGTAAAATGGGGTCAGAAGTGGGTTATAGAGAGAATGACAGTCTGTATAGGTGGAGGCCAGTGGTACTGAAACTTCACTGCACAAGTTCAGAGCTCTTGATGCTCAGGCCACATCCAAGAACAATTAAGTCCAGCATCATGGGAGGTGGGGCCTTGGTATCAGTAGTTACAAAGCTCCCCAAGTGATTCCAGGCTGCAGCAAGCTTGAGGACAGACAGATCGGAATCAGCTGAAGAACTTGTCAAATGCAAACTGTTGGGCCTCACTCCCATAGTCTCAGACTCAGTAGGTATGGGATAAGGGCTCGAGAATTTACGTTTCTAACAAACTTCATGAGTGATGCTGATGCTGCTGTTCCAGGCAAGACCCTGAGAACTACTGCCCTAGACAATCAAGATTTCTCTCTGCAACCATGTGCCTGAATGAGTCTGAGGAGCCAACATCTAGTAAGAGGATGAATTATGGTGAGTTAAAGGGGATCCAAGTATCCCAGCATGGGGCCTAGGAACCCACAGTGGGAGCAGGAAATAAAACACTTTCTCCACCTGACAGCTTACTTCCTAAGGCTAATTCAAATAATGAATGAGGGTGTACTCTTTAATGCTCATCTTTGGCAGTTTTAATCAAATTAGTGTCTCATCATTCCAAGGCATCTATTCTAGTAGAAGCAACAATATTTTACCCAACACCGACCTTTCAATGAAGGAGACTGGATTTTGTTTTCAAGTCAAAATCAACTTACCATTACTCATTTAAAAATGTTTTCTAGTAAATGGATGAGCAGATATTTATCAGGCAAACAATGAAAACAGGAATTACAATCTTAATTTGTCATTAGATTTTAGGCTCCATGAGAGCAGGGACCATGTCTGTTTTACTTACAACTTTATATCCAGAGCAAGTGCAGTGCCTGTTACACAGTAAACATTCAATACCTGCATGAGGGTCAAAGGAAAGGAGGAAGGAAGCATTCAGAGCAGAATGCAAGGAAGGCAAAAAACAGTCAGTGGGGAAAGGGGTTAAATAAACGAGGCATGTGGCCCACCGGCCGAGAGTTGGACATGCTTGAGGGTATGGTCCATAATAAAAAGATAAGAGTCATGGATCTTTATGTATTGTACAGAGTAACATGGAAATATTAAAAAGAACTTTTAAGCATAAATGAGGAAAATGCTAGAAGCTCAACAGTAGTAGACCTTTTTGAGTCACTGTGCTTAACATCTGCTCTTACATTCAGCGTTCTGTTAAACTCTCTTGTTAGTTAATTGACTTGATCTGTAAATCTTGGTCAGTACAGAGAGGAGTAGCACTCATTTTAACTTGGAGTCGTAACCTGAATATAGTCATAAGTGAATGCTGGGTTTTAATCTCATCGGCATGCTTTATGATTTTTTATTTTGTATAGTACCTTACTCTTTCCTGTGTAGTTTATCTTTTGCAACATGAATTGTATTTTATTTCTATGCTTTTAATTCACCTGCTATAGATGCCAACTTGCAGTTTCTAGGCTTTATGGAAGGTATAGTTCTATTTCTAATTCCACTTATAAATACCTCTCAGCTTTAAAGTACACGTTGAGCCCATGAGTAATGATCAGTAGGAGAGTGAAGCAGCACTTATTAACATCCTCTCTTGAGGTTAAAAAATTAATATATTTACTATTTTTCTCCTTACTACTCCTAATACTTACTGTTTAAAAAAAATATTTAGGATTTTCTACCATGTTTATAAATACTAAACTAGTGGTTACCTTCTCTTAAAATTTTTTTATTGCAACTACATTCTATTCAGTAAACAAATTTTCAACAGTTAAGAATTAAATCTACACAACTGATTTCAATGTTCACAATGATTCCTTTTGAATTCTCCTTTCTTGCTCTCTGTTTTTATTCACTTCTTTCTTGGCTAGAGAATACTTGTAAGTCAACTTTTCATGATTGTATATAAATGACATATTTTCTAAGCCCTTCTAAATTTGAGAATGTCTTTCTGATTTCTTCAGGCGTATACAGCTAAGAATTTCTCAGTCACAAACATTTCTCCTAAAAATTTGTTGGCACATGGTCTTCATCTTACGGAGACGTCTATGCCTGACTTGACTTTTTATTTCTTTGTAGAAAACTATTTTCCTCTTATTAAAATGCCTGCCAGAACTTTTCTTTACTCTTGAAATTCAAAAATATCACACAGATATGTTTAGATTACAGCTATTTTCATTATTTTTTCCTGAAACATGGTAAACCCTTTTAATCTGCTATTCATATCTATGAATACTGTTTGTGTTCCATTTGTTTTTAAGCCCTCCGCAGAAATGCCAACTACCATGCTCTGGTAATTATTTCCCATTTCCATATCTAACATCTCTTAATTTTTATCTCTCAATATAGCTACATATATATTATTTTTAAGAAAACAATAGTTTATATTTATCAAGGACTCACCATATGCCAGGCACATGGCTTATTTAAATGAATCTTCATAAGAAAACTTTTTAAGATGGATTCTGTTATTTCCCATTTTGAAGTTGAGAAATTTGAAGCTCAAGAAGATACAATTACATATTCAAGGCCATATAGTTTTAAGTGATGGAGTTATGAGGGGAAAAGGATCAATATGATCTTAGATCCTTTGCTCTTAACCACTATGCTTACTAAGAAGAATATGATATATATCATGAAACAGATAAGACTTTATGATACCAACAAATGCAAAGTAATATTTTCCCATAAAATCTATGCCAGCAACAGAATTCAATATTTCTGTTCTAATCAGAGGATTTTCATATAACCTGCCCCCAAAATACTCAACTATGGCATTTCCCATCGTGACGGACAAGAGATTTGGTAAAACCGGGGATAACAGGTTTAGAGTGATTGAGGGTTCCTGACTGTGGCTCCACCCACATTCATTGTTTCTGCTACATGGCAGAGCAGTGTCTAGGCCAGTGATGGCGAACCTTTTGAGCCCGGCGTGTCAGCATTTTGAAAAACCCTAACTTAACTCTGGTGCTGTGTCACATATAGAAATTTTTTGATATTTGCAACCATAGTAAAACAAAGACTTATATGTTTTATATTTTATTATATATATTTAAATGCCATTTAACAAAGAAAAATCAACCAAAAAAATGAGTTCACGTGTCACCTCTGACACGCGTGTCATAGGTTCGCCATCACTGGTCTAGGCTAAGAAGCCCTTTTCCCACTATTTCTATTTTCCGTAAGTTCAAGTTGGATCTACACATTTACCTGAAACTTTGCAACTTCCTCCCAGATAGTCTGGTGGCTTTCTGCTTTATTAGATCTTGTCCTAAAAGCATTAACGAGGATACCAACAGGAAAGTTCATTAGTCACTGTATCTATTATACTACTCTCCTCCTTGGATGTCCTGCTTCCTTACTGCCAGTTTGGACAATTTAAATAGTTGACTTATCCAAGATTTAAAAGAAAAGAAGCACTTTGTTATTTCAGAGATGATACTAGCCTCTTAGAATAAGGGAGTGACACTCTTTTCATGTGGAAGGATCTAGGGGGCGGCCATAAGGTCAAGCTTAATTAAGCTAAGAGGGCTCTGCCCTCTAAGCTGGGACTTGTTTGTGGCTCTGCCACAGGTCAATCCGAGGCTTAACTCTCGAGCCGCTCCCTACAGTCAGTAATATTGTGAGAACTACGTATGGTGCCAGGTGGGTCCTGGATATAGTGGGGGAACCACTTTGCTGTACACCTGGAACCAATGCAAGATAATTCTGAAAATAAACTGTAATTGAAAAATTTTTGAAAATATTTTAAAGATGCAAATTAAAACAAGATACCAGCATACATCCATTAAAAGGTTATAATCAAAGGCTAAGTGTGAACAGAGATGTAAAGTGGAATTCTCATACATTGCTGGTAGGAATGTAAAA
Organism: Myotis myotis; assembly: GCF_014108235.1. Taxonomy (NCBI): domain Eukaryota; kingdom Metazoa; phylum Chordata; class Mammalia; order Chiroptera; family Vespertilionidae; genus Myotis; species Myotis myotis. Next base: position 14,456,992 of record NW_023416315.1, read on the forward strand.
CAGTACAGCTGAGGCAGGGGGTCCCGCGGGGATGAGGCCGACGGAGTCCTAACGAAGCATGCCCGACTCCGGAGACTGGTTCAAGACGCAGATCTGACTTTATTGTTTAAGTGCAGCAACATATATAACTTTTTGGACCAATCAGAAGTTTACACCATCCTTAGGGCAACCAATGGTAGGAAAGATAGGGTACTATGTAGGGGCTCTAAGGAGCTTACTCAGGCGGGCGCTGCCACTTTCTGGTGTGCCGAGGAAGCTCATATAGGCGGAGTGCGCTCACACCATTGCATCTGCCACTGCACTGAGATAAATCTCCTGAGCTCTTCCCACATACAGCCATTTTAGAAAACACCTTAACAATTTTAAAGAAGCTAAACATGCACTTAACCTATGTCCAAAAAATTCCATTCTGAGATATTTACCCAAGAAGAGTTAAAACATGTCAACGCAAAGACTTGTACATGAATGCTCATAGCAGCTTAATTCATAATAGCTAAAACCTGGAAGCAACATAAATGCTCAAGTGGTAGCAAGTGTAGCACATCCATACAATGGAATACTATTCAGCAATGAAAAGAAATGGACTACTGATAAACAATAATTTTCATAAATCTGAAAAACATGTTCTGCAAAAGAGACATAAGACAACATGCTGAATATTCAATTCTCTGAAATTTGAGAAAATGTCAACTGATCTATAAAAACAGAAAGTCATGGTTGCCTGGGTCAAGGGTGAGGGGAACCACTATAGAGAGGCAGGAGAAAAGTTTTGGGGGTGGTAGAAAGAGTCTATCTCAACTGTACACTTGAAATGAGTGCATTTTATTATATGAAAATTATAACCCAATGAACTGATATTTTTAAAAGATTAGGCTGAAAGGAAATTCCATTTGGGTAAGTTCCAAATTTTAGGGCAGTGCTGTGTCCACTTAACTTTCACAAGATGGAATTTTTACAAGAATTGAAGAAGCCACGGGCAAGTAAACTCTAGGTTTCTCAGTGAAAGGCAAATAAAATCTTAGCTATTTTTATTGCAAAGACAGGAAAATGTAGGAAGTATTATTAGTTTTTTTCAATATGTGGATTTGTCCTTCTCAGAGGTTATGTAACACTAAGAAGACACTGCCGACAATTTGGAGTGGAAGTGAAATGTGTAACAGTCACTGTTTTGCCAACTGTCATAGAAAATGGGGAGGGTCAATTTATGTTAATTGACCCAGTTCCTCACAGGTGCAAACTGATTCTTCAGAAAAGCCAATGGATGGTGTTAAGTATTCCAAGCAATGAGGTTTCTGTCATTACTTTAAAAATTGATTCCAAAGAATAAAAAAATACTCCGATGAAGAGATGCTTTCCCAAGCATTCAATCTGAAATGCTCCTTTCCTTAAATGCTTCCTTTTCCTCCTACCTACGTGTCCCTTGGTGAGACATCAAGACCTGATATCCCTCCTTTTCCTATAAGGAATGGAGCTGTATGTCTCCCTCCACAGATCAGCAGGGAAATAATACATTTTAACAGTTAAGTGTGTTTTGCAAGAGGTAATCAGCATCTTGCAGTACCCCATGATTCCTCTCAGTCATCTTTCCTAGGGATGGTTTAAGCCAGGCACCTGAGAGGATGCTAGTGAGTCAGCAAATTCTTGCCTTCTGTCCTGATTAAACAAGGTATGGAACTTTACAAGATGTCACTATTAATTCAGTATTCTGCCACTCACAGCAGTTTGGGATATTTTCAACCTTCCTGCAGTCCCAACAAAGTTAGTTGGGAACTGAAAACCATGCAGATAGTTGGGGAAATGTAGCCAATTTGTGATTTTGTGTTTTTGACCTCACCAACAAAGCATCCAACAAGAAAATTAAGATTTATATTATATCATATATCAAAATTTTAAAGTCATAACATGGGAATACTGCATACCAACAACAATGCTTTGCAGGACTCCTAGAACTTTCCAGAAAAAAATCTATATATTCTGAATTGTAGATGTATAAATTTTATTGGTGAAATGACTAAAATAACATATTTCACCATACATTCTAGCAATGAGGAGGAGTGTAGCCACGCCTCCCCTGCCAGCCCAGAGTAATAGAAATTGGCCTGCAGACACTTGGCCAACTTTACTCCCTTCTTGATGTCCACCAAGGAGTATGTTTCAACAAAAGCTTTCATAGATCAAAAATTCATTCTCACTAAGCAACTTTTCACAACCTCCAGCCAGTTCAGCCTCATCTCATCATCATGACAATCTACATTCAAGACAAGTAGCAGGGACATTACCAGGAGAATCAAAAGAAGAAAACTTCCAGTGTTATCCTTGCCCCTACTGGAAAGATGGCCGACTTCAGAGACCTCATCTAGCATCTCCCTTCCTGTGGGCTCTGGGCATGTGGTGATATACTAAAAAGTTCTACATGAAAACTTCCTTACACTTTATTCATTGAAATTATCTACCTGAAAATATTTACTTTTACTTGTGTATAGTCAGTTTTTCACACTAAAATGTAAATTTAATGAGATTAGGGTTTTGATCTTGTTGAACACCTCCCATTCTACACCCCCCTCCCTAGAACCTAAGACAGAGGCTGACACATAAATATGTCAATAAACTATGTGTTGAATGATTGGATTAATCAATGAATAGTTGATTTTGTGCTGTCCTTACATCCTGCCACCAACAGTATTGTTATTGTTCTTTCCCACATCCAAAATCATGAATCCTACATATTAACCAGTAGTTCCCAAACTTTAATCTGCATAAGGATCACCCCGTGTGCTGTAAAGATGCATATTCCTAGGCCAAGCCCTATAGATTCAGATTCAGTAGTGTAGAGATAGCACCCAAGAATCTGCATTTTAGCTAGTATTCCAGATGATGCTGGAGCCCTTTGGGGAACAGTGAGCTAGGGGGTAAATGATGGAAACAGTTTAATATGGAAAATGAGTGCAGATAGCTACGATAATGGTAAAAGAATGCCAGATGCTAGAGAACTGTAATAATACAGTCCCTGGAAAATAAAGTGGCATAGAGGTTGGTCCCCAGAGACCCATTATTAAAGTGGATGATCCAGGAGAGTGTCTATGAGGTTTCCTTTGCACCCAATGTTTCTACCAAATTTATTTTTCTGGGATCAAATCTTGCAAATCTAAATGTTGTCAAAATTTCATTCTGTGAACTCTTGACCAATAAGAAATGTAACCATGTGTAATTTTGAGTCTTGTTAGTTTTATGTTACTTTGATTACTTTCATCAAGTCCAATTTTTCCCAGGCCAAGTTTTACAAATTTCAATTTACCAAACAGATGTGGTTTTACAACCGGTTTGCAAAACATATCAAATTTTACCTGTGCAGTATTTATCATCTTCATTTTTACTTTGCATTATTATTTGTATAGATGAAATTCATTATGAACAGAATTTAAAATCAACTAATAGTCCGTATTTATTGTTTGAAGCAAATAGCATTAATATGGCAAAGAAATATTATCTGAATGACAGGTGGAGTCAAAACATTCTGCTCTCGATTCTACTAGTTTGTTGAAGATGCAAAAAAATAAACACACCAATTTCCTGATTATCATGTGCCTAGCACTGTGCTAGGACCTAATGACACAAAAAACACACAAAGTCTGTACTATGTGGCTGGTGAAGGAACCCATACTTCCAGTGGGCTCCAAAATTATTTGCAATAACAATAGTCCCTTTGACGCCCTTCACCTGTTACCAAAACCATCCATCAAGGCAGGGCTCTCTCTGTGTGTGTGTCTAACACCCCAGGAACACCTACATAGTACTTCCTGTGCTGCACCTTAATTTCCATTTTCATATGTGTCTTCCACCCTCCATCCCTAGTCTGCAAAGAAACTTTAACATCCATTCATAGATAACAGAGTTATCATCCTAATCAACAAATATTCAAGACACGTTTCTTTCCAGATTGGGAGTTGAAAGGTAGGCAGGATATAACACACCATCAATAAATAAAAAGCAAAAATAATTTCAGAAATATTAAAACATATATAATACTTTTGAATCAAGTGTTTCCTAGTTTCATCCAACTAAAAATTCATTTCATTTATTTCAAAATTTTTCCTGAAATGTGATAGCTGCTGTGCAAATAAGTAAAGAACGACTTTTTTCCTGTTATTTCCAAGTAAAATTTAATCACACGTTGTCTTGAAAAATTTGCTTAAAGAAAAATGTACCAAATGGATACACTATTCCATTAGATATTTGGTGGAAAGGGCTAGTAGTCAAGTAAGTAGAACATGTTGGGTTAACAAAGTTCACCAGCATTATTTATTGTGGGACTTCTCGGCACCTATACTAATGTTCATGTGCTCTATGAATCTTTAGTAGAGACCTTGAATATGCAGCATTTCAAAAACTTATTTGCCTATGAAACTGCTTTTTTTAAAAAATATCTCTTGGAAAACTTTGGGAAATTCATGTTTAAGCCATAGACATTTTCCTTTACTTAGAAGTATGGTCAATGACAGGCACCAAGTTTTTATTTTGATTATTATCCCACCATTCACTGGATGATATATAATAAAATCACAACCAGCTGATCCTAAATATAGAATTCGAACAGAATCCTGGGAACATTGAAGTCACAGATGAATCAAGAACTATACTAATACCAAGATGCAAGTACCATATTTACTGCTCCTGTTGGTCCCAAATCAGCATCATATATTCAGAACTGCAACCTTGAATTTCAGTCTCATAGGCTCCCTGACCAGAAAATGACAAGAGCCTAAAAGTTAACGTATATGTAAGAAAGTAGCTTCCTCACCAGCACGCAGGCTGTTAGAGGCTGGATTATGTTGTGGGTGGACATGTACCTCCGGCTACAAGACTGAAGTCATGTTTAGGTCCTGACAACTGCAGCTGAATTTGGACTGTTTTTAATGGCTGCTTGAAATAGCAGCAAATTATCAACAAAGAGGCAACAGTTCCTAACGGGCTAGATTATTCTTAAATGGACTGTAACTTTCACTGAAAAGAAAAACAAATTAGCCGGCCATTAACAATCCACCCACCTAAAAATTTTATCCTCTCTAAAGTTCTCAATGTGAAGTGAGATCATCTGGGTCCACACTTTTGGTCTGCATAAATCTGTCATGGAAAATATATATCTCCTACATGCATATTCATACAATGGGGGAACACTCATATGTTATGTATGCTATGTGCATATCCCAGGCAGTTCACATTTGTTGGTGGTGTTATTATTGTTGCAATACTATTTGTTTATGTAAAATTATGGACTTATATATATATATTTTTTTTGCCTCAACAAGGATTGATTGATTGATTTTACATAAAAAATTGCTGAATGAAAGTAGCCCAGAGCTGGTATTTAAGCAACGACCCAGGCTCCTACTAGCTTTTTGCTCCCTGTCCTTACGGGATGAGTTCCAGCCATCACATTCAAGTTTTAGGCAGGAAGAAGGGAGAAGATGAGGAAGGACTCCATCTGTCACGTGAACCCCCTTTTAAAGGATCTTTCCTAAAAGTCTCTCCCAACATCATTCACTTACATGCCATAAAAACTACCTATCCCCTAGGGGAGTCTAGGGGACTGTCAAGGGCGGGGGGGAAAAAAGGACACATATGTAGTACGCTTTGTAATACTTTAAGCAATAAAAAAAAAAAAACTACCTATCCTTGTGTGCTATGAAAGCTAGGAAATATCTTTTGTCTAGCCAATTGTCCTCAATAACACTGGGGAAGTGAGTAAGGAAGCAAGGAAGAATGGATACTGGGTGGGCAACTTGCAATCCCTATCAGAGCCACTACTCAGGCAGGAGAGATCACTGTCAAAACCTCAACCATGGTCCTAACAGGTTTGGCTTAGTGGATAGAGCGTTGGCCTGTGGATTGAAAGGTCCCAGGTTCGATTCTGTTGCAGGCACATCCCCAGTAGGAGGTATACAGGGGGCAGCTGATCGATATTTCTCTTTCATCGATATTTCTAACTCTCTATCCCTCTCTCTTCCTATCTGTAAAAAAATCAATAAAATATATATTTTTTTTAAAAAAAAAAACCCTCAATCATGGACTGCAGGGAAGAAATCCTGTGAGAGCGGGCCAACAGTCCACTGGCATTGCAACCGAAGCCTGTTTGGTACTTCTCAGCCCTACTCTAGGTTTTCCACTTCCACCTACGGTAAGGCGGGCGACGGGGACTGGGACGTGTTTTTAATACACATTCCTAGCTGTTGTTGTTTTTATTTCTGTAATTTAAAAAAGCTATCCTGTGCTTGTTAGACGGGAAGGAAATCCCTTGGGAGTTCATCTCCCAGTTCCAGCCCTAGGCTCACCAATGTTACAGCCCATTCTCCCAGGAATCTTAGCTGCCTTCCTCCTGGTCAGAGACCCTCTCCCCAGTGACTGAGGGTGGGAGGGAGGGAGGGACTCAAGGACTGTCTTGGGGCGCTGACTCAAGGAAGCTAGCCTACAGCTGTGTGTGCTGAACACAACTTGGAGCAGACTGTGCGGGTGGGGCTCAGACTCAGCAGGTCCCTGTCGCCTCTCCTACTTCACAGGACACAGAAATGGCAAAGAACCTGGGCTGCCTGACCCCAGAAGGGGCTAACACGTCAGACACAGTCAACTATTAGGACTGTCCTCTGGACTTGGCTGAGCAAGCCTCTGGGGATGCAGAATATAGACATCTAATTACATCAGCTCCTCCTCAAATGTAAGCCCCCGTCTTCCCCCGCAGGCAGTTTGCCCTCGAGCCTGGGGCGCAGGGGACTCAGAGCCTAACCCCGTCCAGCCCTCAAGCCACTAGAAACACTGTGCACTAACAGATGGAAGAGGCTCCTTCATGCTCAGAAAGCAACAGCCATAGGTGAACTGCTGCAGTTACACAAAGTGGCCTAGATCTCCTAACAGCTCCCTTCCAAGGTTGGGCCAAGTCCAGACATCGGGCTGATGCAAGACCAGAAAGAGAACTTCTCCCTGTGGAGGAAGTTCTAAATCCAGCTATGGAAGCCTTATACAGCACCCCACCTGGTCAGCCACTGGAGGGCGCCACAAGAGCAGCTGGTGGGACAGAGAGGCTGCCCCGTGGTCACAGCCTCTTGAGGGCTCCAAGCTCTGTGGGCTCCTACCAACCAGCTCCCTTCGTGCTGTGGGGGCAATGGCTCCCTGCAATCTTGTCCCTGACCTCTGTCTGCCCCATCCCTGAAAAGTCCTGCACTAAACTCTCTAGTTAAACCCTCGGCAGAAGGAAAACACCAAATCTGATATCACAAGACCTTTAGTTGACATGCACCCCACCTGGCCTTGCCCCCATGTGGGGTAAAAGATGATGATTTTAGCTTAGCAAGAAGCTGCTGAACCTTGCCCAAGGCAAGAGGCTTGTAGACACCCAGCTTGCAGACAGTTCTTTCTGCTCACCAGCACGTCCTGACTCTCACTTTATTTCTTTGTTGCTGCTTCTACCAAGGCCCCCTCCCCCATCTCCTCCCCCCACTCCCAGCCTCAGCATCCCTGTCCACTTCCCAGACAGGGTGTGAGTGTGCACATGTGTGTATGTGTGCATGTGTGTACTGTTTTGTTTTGCTTTTCTTTGCATAGCTTTTCTACAGACCAACAGTTCTATGGTTCCCATGACAATACCTCACACCTTTCAAAAGAAACTGGACAGAGGTTTTAACCAAAAGGAAAATGTTATTCAAATCCAAATTGTCCTGCTGAGGAAAATAACGTGCAGGATCCACAGCAATTGCTTGGTGAAACCTCCTAATTCAGCCTCCTAAATTCCAGGGTGTACCTAAATCACGCACACGCCCCATTAATGAGCTGACAGCTTCATTCCACACTGCTCTCTACTGATAAACAACCTAGCAAGAGCACTAGATGTCCAATGAAAGGAAAGCTGGGTTCATAGGCAAGAAACAATGGCCAAAGAATAACAGTGACAGATTCTCAGTGCTTCCGGGCAAAAGCTTAAAGTTCAGAAGCACAAGAAGAAAGCAAGCCTGGGGTATATAGCTACTTCTAGTTAAAGGACCATTATATGCATGCAATTTTTATCCTGTGCCTTTAGATAAAATAATAATAAAATTACTGTGAGATACTCCCCCCTCCTTAAGTCCCAGTAATCCCTCAGCAACAGCCACTTTTATCTGCAAGTCACACATAATTTTATTTACCTGGATATCCCAAAACAGTACAAATAAACCAAAATACGCACACTTTTTTTTTTTTTTTTTTTTTTTTTTTACTAATACTGCATGAATAGATCTAGAATCTCCAAGTTGGAAAGCACACATCCATTATACTGATGTTTCCAAATCCACTCGTTTAAGCTGCAGTCATCAATAAGACTGTAGTCTCCCTCTTCTGCCAGCTTAAAATCTGATCATTTGTGTCCCAAAGCCATCAACAGCCCCTTTTATCTGACCCAATATTAATACCAGATAGGAATCAAAACTGAATCCCATCTTAAGACACAGAAGCGTAAGTGTGACAACATACTAATTCTCTAATTTAAAAATGGGAGCAAAAGGAAGATGTGCACTCAGGGTACAAGTTCAACGCAAAGTATCTAATTCCTAAGCTGTAAATAAAAGGATTGCACTGACATTTATAGCCCATAAGATAAGCCCCTCAGATCTCAATACCAAAAATAGTTCTAATAATCAAATGCATTATTTGTATGCTGTAAAAGTAGAAACTTTATAAAATCTCTCAAAAATAAGAACGCCTCTCTGGTATTTTAGTTTGATCGTGAGAACCCAGCTAAATCACCCCAATATAAGTAATCCACAAACTCCACGGCAAAATTAAACCACTTCTCAGAAAGTTTAGCAGCAGAATAATGGAGCAAGAGGGCCCCATGCAGTCCAGACTTCATTACATTCAGAAAACATGCTCAGGACACTCATAATTAAGCTATAAAGTACTGTCATAAATACATAATTAACAACCATCCACACTTAGCAAAATAAATGGAAAGAAAAGCCCTATATTCGGCAGTGCTGGCTGTTTGATTTATTTGTTTTCTCTTTGCTGGCTATTTTACAAAATTCAGTAATCTGCAAATGGGCTCACCCATCTCTAATACAAATTAGCTGGGTTCTCATTTCTGTTTCATTTTCTCTGTATTATATTTACTGAATTTCTAGGAATGACTCTATATCAAGAATGTGGCCAAAACCATGACCATAAAATGTATTCACACAGGCAAGCAGAAGGAGATAACTTTATATTAAAATGATAGCAGAAACCCTTCCTATGGAAGTAGGAGGCACAGCTGGTATAGTTAGGGAAATTACCCCTTATTTGTGAAGCCAGTTGTGAAGAGAGCAAAGGAAAGCCCTCAATGGGGTGCTTGGCAAGATAAACTAGGTCACTTCCTCTGAATGAGACGAGAGCTGCACATGCCAACCTGGTCTACGGCCCAGTCACTGTAGAATTTTTTCCCGACTGCATCTTTTGCCATCATCCTGGATAACGTTCAGCTGAATTTACTTCTATAAAGATTGATTGAGCATCTCTATGTGCCCGACAGCATACTAAGCACTAGGATATCAAAATAAGGCTCATTGGACTCAAGTCCAGCACTCTGTCTCCCTCTTCTACAACCTTCTCAAAAAGAGAATGCAATTCCTACTTCATTTCAACCACTCACAGGTATTAGTACATCTTTTCTGGGTCTTGTTTTACCTCCTGCATGTCCAAAACTTCCTTTCTTTCCATGCTAGTCTGCTTTGCCCAGCACTGCTCCACTCCAGTCTTCAGTGGAAAGGGAAAGTGTGGCCCAGCCAGGGTGGCTCAGTGGTTGAGTATTGACCAATGAACCAGGAGTCATGGTTCGATTCCCCGTCAGGGCACATGACTGGGTTGTGGGCTCGATCCCCAGTGGGCGGCGTGCAGGAGGCAGCCAGTCAATGATTCTCTCTCATCATTGATGTTTCTCTCTCTCTCTCCTTCTCCCTCTCTGAAATCAAATATATATTTTTTAAAAGATGGGGGTAGGGGGAAAGTGTGCTCTCAAAACCAGAGGAGAGCTGACTTATATAGACAGAAGTCCCCGCCCCTGGTCCCCAATTGGTTCATCCTCATGCAAATGAGGACTCCAAATCCTCACATTTTGATTGGTCCAAAAGTCACTGTTCTGATTAATCAGAATGGATCTGCTTTGATTGATTCAGTGAAGAAGCTAATGGAACATATGCATGCAGCTCCGATTGAATGTGGAAAGCTCAGTACTATTGGTTGAAATAGGATCCCAGGAATTTCTTTATAAGAGCTGGCTCACATGGCAGAAACAGTGCAGGCAGGTAGTTCAGTGCAGAAGGAAGTATTTCACTTCAGGCTTCTCCCTGAAGTGCAATTTTCATGTGAGTTCCCTGTATAGAAATGGCTGCTAGGATTTGTTTTTATTGTTGTTGTTTTTTGTTTATATTTTTGTGTTGTTGTTAATCCTCATCAGAGTGGGGAGGTGGAGACACTGATGTGATAGAGACACATCAATTTGTTGCCCACCCCTCAACCCCAGTGCCCCAACCAAGAATCAAACCCAGGACCCTTTAGTGTGCGGATGACACTCTAACCACTGAGTAACATTGGCCAGGACTATTTTAGCCCAGTTAGCCACTGGGAGCCCTTTTTAGTGGGTAGCTTCTTTCTCAGTGTTCACACTCCAGTACCCAACTTAGGAGGAACTCACTCCCATGGTAAATGCCGGGATGGCACTTCCATGACCCTGAGGGTGAGTACCAGTGGTGCCTCAATTACCTCATCCTAGAGCCAGCACTGCCAGATAGCATTGCCCCATCAGCCTGGATCCCCGAGTGCGGATGGTATCAGCATGAAGCCACCCTGACAGACACATGGACATGTAATGAAAGAAGTAAGTTGTGGTTCAATCTCTGAGGTTCTAGGAGTTGTTACTGCAGCAATAACCTCCTCACATACAGCCATCTTCCAACATTACAAATTAGAAACAACTTAAATTTTAATCCTCACATTTTGATTGGTCCAAAAGTCACTGTCCTGATTGGTCAGAATGGAGCTGCTTTGGTCGGTGAAAAAGCTAATGGGGATATAGCGGGCAGCTCCGACTGAATGTGGAAAGCTTCAGTCCTATTAGGAGGCAACTACATTCTTTTATAGCACAGAGGAAAGAGCATGAGCTTTCCTTCTGCTAGACAGCCCTGGATCTGTATTCTAGCCCTAACACTTACTAAGTGACTTGATGTAATTTATACTAACTCCTCAGCTATCATTGTTAAATATTACTAAATATATCCTTCCACACTTTTTTTCAGAATTAAACAAAACTACTTAGGCAAAGCTCCTGGCACAACATTTGACCACAAAGCCTGGCAATGGGTCATTTTTGTCATTTAATGAGTTCACTAATTCCAGCCTCCTTTGGAAGGACAACCTGAGGCTTAATTTTACACAGTGCCTGAGAGGGTCCCCGCAGATGGAGCCCGGTTGTCCACAGGTTACCCATCCCAGAAATACATCCACCATTGGCTTTCTCTTTCATTTTCCTACTCTCCCTGCTTCCTCGCTGTTATTTTTCAGAAGCATCTGCCCAAAGTCATCTATTTTAAAAATCAAGACAGTTATATATCTTGAAATCACAATGGTCTCTCTCTCAGTACTCCAAGATTTTCTTGCTACTTTGGCCCCATTACAAACATGCATTTAGTCATCAAATCTAAATTGTTTTAGTAGAAACCTATTTCGTGAGTCAGAAATGAAGATCATTACCTCCAGACCCTCTGTGTGTTATTAATAATGTCTTATACTTTTGTGGCACCTTTCCTTGAGAAGCACAAAATGCTGCCTATACATTATTTCATTAATTCTCATGGCAGCCCATGAGGTAGCATAAGGCCACGGGCTGTTATTACCCATCTCACCCTTTCCCCTTAGTGTTCACTCTCAAATGGAAAAGTTCAAAAGCAATTTAAAAATTAAAGCTGCTTTACCAAAATCAATCATGAGAGATTTTCCAGATGCTATTTAGAATGTACCTTCAGAATGTACAACAGTTATTCCAGGCCCTTCATGACAACACAGATTAAAGTAACAACAAAAATCAATAGAAATCTATAAATGAAATCAATATGTTCTGCAAGAAGGCTCCTGAAACAATGGAAACAAAGCTACTCCGTTTTCCTAACAGCCTTAAAAGAGAATGACATTATCATGGCTTAGAGGAGAGGTTGGCAAACTTTTTCTGCAAAGAACCAGATAGAAAATATTTGAGGCGGTGTGGACCATATGGTGACTGTTGCAACTATACAACTCTGCTTTTGTAGCACGAAAGCAGCCACAAATAATACATAAATGAACCAGCGTGGGTGGGTTCCAATAAAACTTTATTTATGGGCATTGACATTGAATTTCATATTATTTTCAGATGTCATGAAATATTCTTTTGTTTTTTTCACCACACACAAACAAAACAAAAAAAAGTAAAAATCATTCTTAGCTCAGTTTTTGTGCAAAAGGCAAGAGGTATTTGGCCAGCAGGCTACAGTTACCCGATCATTAGCTTAGAGGCCGGAATGGGGATTTTTGAATCTTCGAAGCATATGGACCTCCACATTTCACTCTCTGAAGTCTTTCTGCAAGTTATTTCCTTGTGTACATCTCGGGCGAAAATGCATGTAAATGCATATACACACACAGGAATGAAAGCACTTAATTAAAAAAAAACGCACTGTGGAAATCAACCTTCCCTACAGTTGAAAACACAATGAATAGAAAGCCTGGATTTTATCAGCAAGTCTGTCACTGCATTGATATTTCAGGGCCTGCCGATCCATCCTCAGCAAACACAGAAATAGGGGGCTCGTCTTCAAGTCCAGTTAGCTCATCCCGGGTCTCCTCTGCCCCTCCCATTCTCTGAGATGTTCCTGGATACCTTCACCTGATTAATTCAATAAACACGCATTAAGGTCTTGCTCTATGCCAGGCCCTGTGCCAGGCATCATAAAGTATGACAAGTGTGACTACAGACATATGGGCCGTGTACAGTGAGCACAGAGAAGGCATGGTGAACTATGGAACAGGATACGCGGAGGCAGGTTCCAAAGCCGGGGCTATGCTTAAACTGTGCTTTCTAAGAGAACAAAAACGCTTTGAGTGAATTTCTTGCCATTATCCAGGTTATCTTATCTGGAAACTTCTCTGGACCACCCTGTGTTCTTTAAAACTGTAGGTGTCCTAGGCCCCATTTTCTGGTGACCAGCTGCTATGGTCTAAATGTTAATGTTCCCTCGAAATTCAAATATTGAAATTTTAAACCCAAGGTGATGGTAATTGAAGGTGAGGCCTCTGGGAGGTGCTCAAATCATGAGATTGGAGCTCTCAGGAATGGGATTAGTGCACTGAAAAAAAAGACCCCAAGACCTTCCTAGTCCCTTCCACCACATACAGACACAAGGAAAGTCTGTGACCCTGAAGAGAGCCCTCACCCAACCATGCTGGCACCCCATCTTAGATTTCTAGCCTCCAGAATTGCGAGCGATAAACGTCTGTTTATAAATACCCAGTCTGTGGCATTTTGTTATGGCAGCTTAAACAGACTCAGACATTAGCTCTATGGCTAAAAATCCTAAAAACCCTTGTTTGCAAGGAACAATGGAAAATGACAAGGTTTGAGGATCAGATTGTCCTGGGTTTGAAGTCAACCCTGTCACTTACTCTCTGTGTGACCTTGGGCAAGTTAGTCACCTTTCTGAAGGTCAGTTTTATAACACATACCTCACAAAATTGTTTTAAAAAAATGAAATCATGCCCTGGCTGGTTTTGCTCAGTGGATAGAGCGTCAGCCTGCAGACGGAAGGGTCGCAGGTTTGAATCCGGCCAAGGGCACATGCCCAGGTTGCGGGCTCGATCCCCAGTAGGGGGCATGCAGGAGGCAGCAGATAGATGATTCTCTCTCATCATCGATGTTTCTCTCTCTCCCTCTCCTTTCCTCTCTGAAATCAATAAAGAAATGTATTTTTTTTAAAGAAATCACATGTAGAGAGTGCCCAGCACACCTTAGACAGTTAACATATTACCCCACACTCATAAATAATTGCCTTTCAACAGGTGTCCTCTAGGGACCCGCGAACCTGAAACAGGAGTCCTAACAGTGGCCCTTTGAACATTGTGTGAGGCCGTTGGAAGACACATTTGGGCAGGACTATTTTTCCATAAACATAAAGCTACTCTTATGTTCCCATGTGCAGGACTCGGGGACCCGAATAAGTCAAAGGATTCCTTCGATGTATAAGTTGAATGATTCAATTTTGTGGAAAGAACCACATCAAATTATCCTTAGCCTTTTTAATATATATTTATTGAGTCATGAAGGATGGGAACATTCACACCTCAAGAAATTAATTTTGTCTAAAATATGTTTTTAAAGGCTAAAATCATCTATATATGAAATCAGCACACATAATGGTTAATAGTCATTTTTAACTTTTATCCTTAATTTGTAAAAGTGCCATAAATGAAGTTCAACGTAGGACCTCCCAAAGATGCTTTCAGTTATCTGAAGTCCCACTTACGCCAAAAAATAGGTCCTTCCTTAGCGACTTCAAATACTTAATGTTGCTGAAATGATTTCCAAGGAGAATTCTCTGTCACGTGCTGTTTCCAGGTGAGAAGGAAGAAGCATGGACGTAAACAGGACACTGCGCGCTGGCCCTCCCTGTGCAGTTCCGCACACCGGCTCTGAACGGCTGCCCCACGTAGCCACTCCCAGGGAAGGTCCGTTCCACTCCCCGGCTCCAGGGCACTGTCAGAGCCCATTTTCTTGGTGATCCATAACTCTAGTTGGGAATTCATCTATGTCTGTCAGTAGCCACCAATTTGAAAAACATTTCTCTAAACTGTCACTGCTGTAAAAAGATCATTATGCTGACATCCACCGTCAGCCGAGCGCGAGCTCATGCTATACACAGAGGAAAGGCCCCACATATCACAGTTCCCAATAAAGAGTAAGTCTGAGCAGCATTTATGGAGAAAAGAGCCATGGCAATAAAATATTCCCAGGAACCCAAGCACAGCAGCCAAGCTAAATCTCGGTTTTCTTTCTGACAGGCCAGAGATTCATGACCGTCTTCCCAGCAGGCACACGGGAAACAAAAGCTCCCCGCATCTGAAGATCTCCATCGAGGGCTCTGTGAAAGCCACCAATCCTGTATTAGCTTTACTACTCAATATACTTCCAAACTGTCTAAGCAAAGCCTGCCTGTGCCCTCCCTTTATAAACTGGGGATTCAGAACAATAGATTTTAACAATGTCCATCTCAAGCGTATAAGGGCTGAGGCTGTCACTTGTCAAGGACCTGAATCCCCAAAGGTAAACACACTAAACTGGCCTCTTAAATGACACCCTACTAACCCATAATGAGAGGTGGGTTCCAATCTTGAGCCCATAGCAGTCAGCTTTGCAGAGCGCTGTTTAATGACAGTTACATTTGATTATTAGAAAAAAATATACATAACATAAAATTTACCATTTTAAAGTGTACAATTCAGTGGCAGTAGTACTTTCGCAATGTTGTGCAGCCATTACTACTATCCAGTCCCAGAATATATACATCATCCCCAAACAGAAACCTCTACTCAGTAAGCAGTCACTCCTCATTTCCCACTGCCCCCAGCCCTTGGCAACCGCTGATCTGCTTTTTGTTTCTGTGGACCTGTCTATTCCACATATTCATATATGTAAATAGAGCCACATAACACGCAACAGCTTGTATCTCTGATTGAGTCCCCTCTGCCATTGTTGTAAGTTACCTGATCCCATTATTAATATAACCTGCCCTCACCCTAATGTCAGGCCTGGTCTATGAGAGGTGTGATATTTTATATGCCACTTGGCTAGGCTATGGGCCCACTATTCAGACAAACATTAATCTAGGTCGGTGGTTCTCAACCTTCCTAATGCCGAGACCCTTTAATACAGTTCCTCATGTTGTGGTGACCCCTAACCATAAAATTATTTTCATTGCTACTTCCTAACTGTAATTTTGCTACTGTTATGGATCGTAAGGTAAATATCTGATATGCAGGATGTATTTTCATTGTTACAAATTGAACATAATTAAAGCATAGTGATTAATCACAAAAACAATATGTAATTATATATGTGTTTTCCGATGGTCTTAGGCGACCCCTGTGAAAGGGTCGTTCGACCTCCAAAGGGGTCGCGACCCACAGGTTGAGAACCGCTGATCTAGGTGTGGCCATACGGGTACTCTGTAGATGTGATTAAAGCCCACAATTAGAAGGATTGCCGGGAGCCGGTCCATGCTTGCTGTTTCAAGGGACCTGGCACATATGGCATACTGTTCTTAATATGTTTGCTCACCTTCTTGGCACTATGTGTTTTAACCAAGGTCTCCTCTCTGAGAAAGGTTGTTTCCCCAGGTAGGGATTTTCCCCTGAAGTTAAGGTGGGAATAAAACCTCTTAACTAGTGCCAGGTGGGTAATTAATCACTTTAACTAGGAAAAATCATGCTTAAGCTACATAATCTTTACTCCCTGGAATGAAGATAAGAAACGCCCTAACCTTTGTAATAGAGATTGATAGGATTGAATCAACTGGTATAAATACAGATGCTATAAGACAGCAAGAGACAGAACTAGAGACAGAAGAACTTCGCTGGAGAGAACATGGCAAAAGATCCTGGACTGAACCTGACTACAGAAATTGGCAAGAGAACCTGACTAGAACCTGGTGACTGAACCTGGCTGGAGAACCTGGAGAACCTAGCAAGAGAACATGGACACAGACCCTGGCAGGAGATCCTAAGCAGAACCTCTCTGGAGATCCGAACCAGCCAGTCCCCACAATTGTGTAAGGCAATTTCTTGAAATAAATCTCTTAACATATATCTCCTATTGGTTTTGTTTCCCCAGTTGAACCCTGACTGATACAGAAAGGAAGAAAAGGCTTTAATACATAGCATCCTGCTTGTTTCTCGTCCACTGAAGTTGGCTACCTGAGATTTAGTACTTACAGAGCTTTAAAGATGCCCTATCTTCAATGGTAGTTTTAGATAGTCATTGACACAGATGCCCTAGTCAATAACTATTATTTGCCATTAAGAGGAGGAAAAAAGGCCTGATTAATGACTAGAAATTAAAGAGTAGAAGATTTTAGTTTAATACAAGAACTTTCTAATAACCAGGCAGGCATATCTAAAATTTTATAAACAATGTAAAGTATTTTTCTGTTAAACAAAACTTTACTTGTATTAAGTGACATTTCACTTCAATCATTGAAAATTTAGAACCTGAATTGAGATGTATTTTCATTGTTAAATACGTATGGGATTTTGAAAACTTGGTATGGAAAAAATATATATATAAAACATCTTAATAATTGCTTTATCAATTATATATAGAAGTGGCAATAATTTATATTTATCGAATTAATAAGATGCATTGTTAAAATTAATTTCACCTCTTTTTACCTTTTTAATGTGGCTACTAGAAAATCTGAAGTTGCATATGTGGCTTGCATTATATTTCAAATGGACAGTGCTGGTCTAGAGAAATGGGCAACACTCTGACCATGACCTTCAACCTCTGAACTCAAACACAGAATAGCAGTAGAAAAAGTTCAACTAACAAGCATATGAAAAGATCATTTTTTAATGATCATTAAAAATTGAAAGAAATGCAGTCCATTAAAAATTTAGAGAAATGCAAACGAAAACATTTACACACACATCCTTTACACATATAGACTGACCAAAATTAGAAAATTAGAAAAATGAGAAAACTAGAAGCTTTCTCAGTGGGATGCGGAGGATACAGGGGTGCTCCTACACAGCTGGCGGACATGTGGACTGGAGCTGCCGGCCTCAACAGCAAGCTCACCCAATGCAAAGTCAGCATATGTGTGCCCTGTGGCTCAGCAATTCCCAAACAGTCCCACATAGGTTCATCAAGAGAAGTGAACAAGATGTTCACTGCAGGGCTATTCGGCGTGGTGGGGACCTCAAAGCAATCTGGGTGCCTGTCACCAGATGAATGTGGTGGGTGCTATTGGGAGTACTGCGCAGCCATCAGCAGCAATGGGCCAGAAGTACATACAGCCACATGAATGGGTCTTCAAAACCTAGTGCTGCATGAAAAAAAAATGTTTAAAATGAACAGATAAGTAAAAGAGAAATAAATCTATAGCAGGATACCATTTACTGAAATTAAAAATACAGGAACACAAATAAGAAAGATATTTTTATAAGAATTCATACAAACAAAAGGATACACATCAGACTTGCTATAATGGTTTGTCAATGGGTGAGGAAGACAATGGGAGTGGAAATGAGGGAAAACGGGACTAACTAGAAAAAATAAATAAAAGAAGAGAGAGACACACACAGAATCAAGCTTTGCTTTTACACCTAATGGGGGCTCTCTGGACAAGTCACATAACCTCTTTGCGTTTTAGTTACGTCATCCGCAAATAACAAAATCTTCCTTGAAGGAGCATTAAGAAAATAAAGGTGCTATGTATAAAGTACCCAGCACAGCATTGTAAATCCCAGGGTTCCTTCCATGGAAACAACCATTATCAACTGAATTTTATGCAGGTTCACCCTTTGAAGCACATCCTTCCTGCTCTATTAGGCATAGGTGCTCATAGCCTATTTAACACCAGGCTAATTGGATACTAATGAAGAAAATAAGGCACCATGCTGCAAATTTTAGGTAGCTATTTAGGATTATCCTTTATCTTATAGGAATTTCTCTCCCTCTGCAAATACGTCTTCCATCCAGCATCTGCTGTTTATTTGCATACAAATGAATAATTTACCACTGTATCTATCAGGAACACAGACCCAAACTAAGGCCTGAGGAAACATAAATAAAAAGGACTAATTCAACGACAGAATATTAAGAAGTTCTAAAAAAAGGTGTGATCCCCCCACACATTACCTTCCTCATTTAGTCTCATCTAATATGCAACATGGCACACCTTATTTCACTCCTCGTCAGTATAGTCACCTATAAACCCAGGGAGTTTTAATATGGGAATTCCTCCAACACTGGTTACTGCCAAATACCTTACACTTCCTCACAGAATGAACTATAGTGTTATTGATATACACATTATAGATATATAGAGATAGATATAGAGATAGGTATAAAATGAACAAAATGCCTGGTTTCCTGAACATGTCAGAGCTTTTAATGCATTCTCATAAATACACTGTAAACAGAAATCAGTCCATTTCAATCCATTCAGAGCATCTGAGGCATCCGGAGCTGTGGAGGGAAAACAGCCTTTCTGCATCGCCCTCACAGGCTCCCCACTGAAAGCTGGCACCTCCCAGCAACAGAGGAGAGTCACCCTCTCAGCCTACCACTCGGAGATTTTCTAAACTGTTTTTAAATGGGGGGCCCTACTGTTACTGGAAGATTAGCCAGGAGCAAGCGGCTGGTTCTATCTGGATCCCACCTACACCTACTGGACCCAGACTCTTGGCTGAAGACTTGGACGGGGGCCCACATGATTCACCCTACACTGGGGGAAAAGGAGAGAAAGCTGCCCCCCTGGAAATCAGGCTTAATATCCTCTGCCCTAAGTTCCTACCTCCTTTTAGATTACAAAATGCTCTGGTGAATACTAGGCAAAATCTCAACAGTGCCTAGTATAAGATTGTAAAGGGTATTCAGGGTACAGGAACTCCAATATTAAGGGAAAATTAGGAGGATTAGATGGGGAAGTTGTGCTCACCAAAGGAGACATGCACTGTGTCTCAACTGTCTGGGAGACATATGGACTACAAGGAACGGTAGGATGCTTTGAGGCAAGACCTGCTTAAATTCAGCAGGGAAAGGGATTAGAGTGCTGGGGACAATAATGATAACAGGTCACATTTATGCAATTCTTATCACAGACTTGGTACTACACTAAGAACTTGACCTGTAAAGTATTTCATATGTAAAATGATTAGAATATAAACATAAAAGTAATAATTACATCTAGTAATTCATTTGTCTTCACAAATACAAGCAAAAGGGAGTAGTGATCTAGTTGTACTAGATTTTTAACAGAGAAAAGGAATGCATAGACTTACAGGATGTAGAGACCTAGGGAAGAACAGTGCCACAGTCATGAAGGGAGGATGCATGGAAATTTGTAGGTATTGCCTTATGAGTCAAATCTTTCCTAATGTTAATGGCAAACAAGAAGGAGAATGTATCCTTATGGGGAGTCAATGTAGTTGCTATCTTTAAATTTTTAAATTTCACATATCTACAATAAATATTCCAAAAATTTATATGGAACCACAAAAGACCCCAAATAGCAACAGAGATCTTGAGAAAGAAGAACAAAGTTGGAGGAATCATGCTACCTAATATCAAACTATACTACAAAGCCACTATAATGAAAACAGCCCAGTACTGGCACAAGACCAGGCATATAGATTCATGGAATAAAACTGAGAGCCCAGAAATCAACCCATGCCTTTATGGTCGATTAATATTTGACAAAGGAGTCAAAAGCATACAATGGAGTAAAAACAGTCCCTTCAATAAATGGTGTTGGGAAAATTAGACAGACACATGCAAAAAAATGAAAATAGACGACCTTCTTAGACCGCACACAAGAATAAACTCAAAATGGGTTAAAGACTGAAATGTTAGACTAGAAATAGAAATCCTAGAAGAAAATATAGGCAGGTAAATGTCAAACATTTCTCATAGCAATATTTTTTCTGATCTATCTCCTTGGGCAAGGGAAACAAAAGAAAAAATATACAAATGGGACTGCATCAAACTAAAAAGTGTTTGTACAGCAAAGAAAACCATCAACAAAATGAAAAAACAACTCAATGAATGGGAGAACGTATTCGCTAATACATCTGATAATGTACACAATTTATAAAGAACTTATAAAACTCAACACCCCAAAAAACAAACAATCCAATTTAAAAATGGGTAAAGATCCTGAATAGACACTTCTCCAAAGAGGACATACAGATGGTCAATAGATATATGAAAAGATGCTCAATGTCACTAATCATCAGAGAAATGCAAATTAAAACCACAATCAGATATCATACCTATGAGAATGGCTATCATCAATAAATCAACAAACAACTGTTGGAGAAAAGGGAACTCTTGTGCACTGTTGGTGGACATACAGATAGGTCACTGTGGGAAGTAGTATGGAGTTACCTCAAAAATTACAAATGGAACTGCCTGATGATCCAGCAATTCCACTTGTGGGAATTTATCTGAAGAAACCCAAAACTCTAATTTGAAAGAATATATGCACTCCTATGCTCCTTGTAGCATTATTTTTAACAGCCAAGATTTGGAAGCAGCCCAAGTGTCCATCAGTAGATGAGTGGATAAAACAGACATGGTATATTTTCACAGTAGAATACTACTCAGGCATAAAAAGGAAGAAAATTTTACCTTTTGCAACAACATGGGTGGATCTGGAAAGCATTATGCTAAGTGAAATAAGCCAGGCAGAAAAAGATAAATACCATATGATTTCACTCATAAGTAAAATTTAATGAGCAAACTGAACTAATAAGCAAAATAGAGACAGACTCATAGGTAGAGAGCAGGCAGATGGCTTGGGGGAAGGAGGAGTATTGGTGGAGGGATTAAGCAAAAAAGAAAAAAAGCCCTAACCGGTTGGGCTCAGTGGATAGAGCATCAGCCTGCGGACTCAAGGGTCCCAGGTTCAATTCCGGTCAAGGGCATGTACCTTGGTTGTGGGCACATCCCCAGTAGGAGGTGTGCAGGAGGCAGCTGATCGATGTTTCTAACTCTCTATCCCTCTCCCTTCCTCTCTGTAAAAAAATCAATAAAATATATTTTTTAAAAAAGAGAGAAAGACAACAGTGTGGTAATTGGGGGAAGTGGAAGGGTGTACAGGGAACCAGAAAAGACCCCAAATAATAAAATAAAACACTAAATAAATAAAATTTTAATTTACTCAAAAATGGGATTCATTGTCTCTATGTTTAGTCAAACTATTAACAATTAACAATTAAATTCATAAGACTATTTCTTGAGTCTAAAAGTAAAATTTTAGAACATGATTTAGTTTCTTTTCATCTTAATTTTCTTCTAAAAATAATTTTATCAGCATGGCTTTACATATAGTAACTTCTGAACTGGTAAGCTAGTTTCTGTTTATTGGGGAAAGAAGGCCATGAAAAGCAGAAAGAATTTTCAAATAAATATGATCCTGTAAATCCCTTTAAGACAATCATGGAAGGCTGCTAAGATTTCTTTATGTTCTAAGTCTGAAAATGACAAAATTAATAATATTTGCATGAGAAAATGCAATCAGCTTTAATGACACAAACGAAGATATATAGGAACTGGGAAAGAAGGGGATATCCCACCATGGTCAAGAAAGGCCACATGAATGAGATACGACAATCAGAAAGAGAGGGAATTTCTGTGGACACCTGCCATTTTGTGTGGCACTGAACGTGTGAGCTCACCTCACAGACCTCTGCCTCAGGCCTCTGCACTGCTGTCCCCACTGCCTGGCTTCTCCTCTCACTTCTCCGTGTTTCCTCTCTCTCTCCCAGGTCTCTTCCTAAATGCTGTCCTATCAGAGAGACTTTCATCAGCACTCCCTATCATCCTTACCCTGCTGTGCTCTCTCCACAGAACTTATCATCACCTGACATATTATGTATTTAATTATCTGTGTTTGTAAGTTCTGTGAGGTCAGAGAATCTGTGTTTGGTTCTATGCTGTATCAACAGCACCTAGAACAGTACCTATCACTCTGCAGGTGCTCAGTAAAGATTTGTGGAATGAATGAATGAATATCCCATTCAGGCTTTAGTCTTTTGTCTTGCCCTTTATCCTTCAGGTTAACCTCAACTCATAGACTCTCAATGCTAGTCCCTTTAGAGTTAATGGAGGAAGGGGAATAAGACAGTTAGTTCCATGTAGTAGTATGAGTATGGATCCTAGAACCACACCACCTCGGTTCAAGCTTCGCTATATTGCTTCCTCAACGGCATTGTCCAATAGAACTTTCCATAATGATAGAGATGCTCTGTTCTGCACTGTCTAGTGTGAAAACAGCCATGATCCCTGCCCTCAAGAAGCCACCAGCCACATGGACCTATTGAGCACTTTAAATGTGGCTAGTGTGACTGAACAACTAAATTTTTAATGCCATTTAACTTATTTAAATAATACCATTTAATTTATTTAAATAGTCGCACGTGACCAGAGTTTACTGTAGATTGGACAGCACAATTCTAGATGTATAGTCCTGGCAACATTTCTTAATCAATCTGTGCCTCCATTCCCTCATCAGTGAAATGGTAACACTAACAACAAGAAAAATAAATAGCACCCATAGATTTTATGAGGACTGCATGAGGTCATATGTAGCACACTAGAACAGTACCTGGTCCATAGTGAACTCTCAGTAAATGCTACTATTGTGGGCAAAAGGAGCTGGCTTTGCAATAACACTGAATCCTTAGCTATAACAACAATATTAATCTAATATATAAATAAACATAAGGAAATATAGGCATTTCCAAAATGTAAGATTACAAGGGCAGGGGGAAAAAAAGACACATGTAATACCCTTTGTAATACTTTAAGCAATAAAAAAAAAAAAAACAAAAAAAAAAAACCTGACTATACATGATAAAAACTAAAAGAAAATAAATAAATAAATAAAATAAAAACAAAATGTAAGATTATATCAAATATGTGATAAGTCAGAAAATAGAATAAATATAAAGGAAATCTAAAGTAGCAAGCCAACAAGTTGACAATTTTAGTTGATTATCAATGTAACTCTAATAAAATAGCAGTTGCCATAGCAGCGAAAGATCAAAAAGTCATTTCAAAATCAAAGACAAGGAGCATCTTCCTAAAGAAACCTTGTGAACAATATAACTGAACAATATCATGAAATGACTCCATTTATGTCTGGAGTTTACCATAGAGAATAATTCATTTCCCAACACTGTTACCCAGCTTTCAGTACCTACTTTACAACTGCACTCAAGATTCTACATATTTTTCTTATATCTGAGGGTTTAATTTATGATTTTTAAAAACTCACCACAGTGATGGAGTGAACAGGGTAAATGGCGGGGGGAAGGAAACATCTATAATACTTTCTACAATAAAGACTAATTTAAAAAAAAAACAACAACCTCACAACAGTGAAAAAGATAAAACAATTTTTATAAGAAAAAATGATTAAGAAATATATCTTGTGACACCACTTTATTACTGCCCTTGGAATCAGCAAATTGATGTTATTGTATTTTGAAGGAGGCTTGAATTAATTTTTTTTGTATTGTCTTTTTGTTAGCCTCCAAATAAAATGTTCTTTCCCTACTTATATAGGTTTTTTGTTTTGTTTTGTTTGTTTGTTTTTCATTTATAAATTCCATGCTTTTTCTCCTTCCCAGAGAATTTGAATGTCAAGTCAAATTTGCAAAGAAGTAGAAGGAGGCAGGGAAGGAGGAACAAAAAGGTTTTTGGGCTCCCTGATTGGATGGTACCTGATCATTCTCTTGCAACCTTTATATAAATGTACATAAATGGAGCAGGGACAGTGGAAACTGCGCAAGATTACTGCTGCTCTGTCACATGCCAGTCCCATCTGCTTAGCTCCTTGAATTATACTGCTCTCTGTCTTTTTGTCTTTTCCTTTGTCCTCTAGATCTTCCCACCTTGTTCTACTCTGATTGTATGGTTGTTACTTTTAAGGCTGAGAACTAAAAGAATTTCTTTTGGATAATAATCTATTTGAAAACAAGTTTATACTCAAATATGTTAGTGTCTACTTGGTTCTCTAACATTTTTATTTTTTGTGTTAAGGTCAAAATTATTAAACCATAAAAATAAAACCTGTTTTCTTCAGTAGAGTTTAAATCACACAGAAATAATAAGATATTCAGTTGCACTGACTCTGTGGGGAAATCACCTATGTTGACCCCTTCTCTAAAAAGAGCAGAGAATTTGTCTTTATACCAGTTCCTAGAATAGAGCTTTGAGTTGTGGCATCAGTTAGTACATTGGGAGATAAGGCAAATTTACAACAGGCATCCTAGGCATGAGATGTACAACGGTGGTGAAAACAGCCATGACCCCTGCCCTCAAGAAGCTTCCAGTAAGAAGATCAAAAGGAGCTGCAATTGCGGACTATACTTCCTGTGTGAGCCCTATTGATATCATTCTACAGATCCCATCTCCAACCCAAAAAGAAGGCCCAAAGGGCACCCACTCCAGGAAGTTCCACAACTTTCTATCTTCTCTCACTATTATCAATCCCCACACAAACCTAGAATGGGAAGAGCTTCGCCCAACAATAATGGAGTAGCAATGAAATGACAGCTCCAAAATGTACATGATTTCTTTTCTAGATTAAAAGAGAAATAAAGTAATGAGGTCATAGGGGGTTTATATAGAACAGTAACCTACTAGGTCCTTTACATTGTTGTTGTTCTTTCTGGGACTGCCTTTCTACAGTGATGATGATGATGATGATGCCAACGATGATGATTTGATGCTAATACCAAATTTTTGTGAGTGTTTTCTATGTTCCAGACATGGCATAGGTACTATATTTATTCAGATGAGGAAGCTAAGGCACAGATAGGCTAAAAAACTGTCCCTAGGTCATACAATGACCTTGTAAATGAAGCAACCACCACACAAACCCAGATGTTTCAGAGCTTATGCACTTACCTATTGTGACCTAGCTGCCTCCGCACGTTTCTTATTAGTGATACAAAATTCTTTCCAAACCTAGGAAGACCAATCACGAAGCGATCCTAAATATTAGAAAGTATTTCAGTCTCCCGATCTTCTCAAATACACATCATATGCACCCAATAAGTAATGATAAATTAATGACTGAAAAAGACTGAGAACCCAAATTACAGTATTTCTGTGATTTTGTTTGGTATTTTTATATTAAAACTAAAAGAAATTAATTACCTTATATGCATATGCCATTGAAAGTGGAGTCCTTCATCCCTTTGCTCCTAATATATAGTCCAGCTTAGAAAAATATGACATAACTCACTGTGGGAGATTCATGAGTTTTGAATAGTAGGTTCAGAAATTATAATTAGTTTGCATACATCAATCCACATTTTTCTGATCCTGTCCCTCTTTTAGCAATGACATAAGTTGGTGACTTGGCACTTTGAAGTTTAGAGTTTATGTGGCAAGTGAACTGAATATCATCCATGGATTTACATTTTAGGCAATATGGCAGATCAGGTGACAAAAAACAACAACCACACATACAAACAAACAAACCCTCTCAAATAGAACACCTCGAAATTCTGCATAAATATCCAGAACATTTTTTAATACACATGGCTGAGCTCATTGTGAGAGAAATCCTTAGAGGTAAGAAAAAAGACAGAGCAAGAATCCAAAGTAACAGCTGAACAGTAAAGTTGACACTGACCTTGGTTGCACCAACTGAATGGTAGTGTTTAGAGTTCCTACTCATCTTTTTCATGATACACATTTAAAAATTATATTATTACAATAGCAATTACTAGAATAAATGGGAGAGTATTTGGGAGCATCTATATGTAAACTTTGCAAAAACGTTTATTATATTTACTTCGTATCAGAAAAGTAGAATATTAAATTTCACATATATTGGATATACATTCAAGATTAAATATTCTGACTTTGTATAAACGATGCCACCATAATATTTGTAAATATTTTAACAAGTAACTTGAACTTTCTTTCATGAACATCTATTTTCTTTCCTTTTAGGTTATGCTTGAGATGGTTACATGCAATTCCTAATTCAAATTTTTAATGATGATGTCTTCAAAAGTCTCACTCTATATAAGCAGTTTTCCATAAGTTTGTAGCAGCTAATAATGAGTAGAAAAGAATTAAGACATTAGAAAAGAATAAGAGAATAAACCTAAAGCAAACAGAAAAAAGGAAATAAAAATAAAAAGCAAAAATTAATGCTATGAAACAGAAGGTAATGGAGATGAACAACGAAGATAAAATTGGCTCTTATAAAGTCTAATAAATCTGACAAACTTTTAGCAAATTGATATAAAGAAAACAAAGATGACATCTACAACTTATATGCTTATAATAGTATGGACAGTTATATGCCAATAAATTTAAAAATGTAGATGAAATGGAAAAATTCTTAGAAAAATGTATCTTTACAAATTTACTAAAGATGAAATTAAAAATCTGAATGACTCTATAACCATCAAACAGCTGTAATCAGTAGTTTCAAATCTTCCTACGAAGAAATATGAGACCCAGTTTTATAAAATAATTCTATAAAACACAAAGGATCAGACTATTCCAATAGCACATAAATGCTTTCAAAAACTCAAAAAGAGGCTTCTCAACTACTTTTATGAGTCTTATATAATCTTGATACCTAAACCAGATACAGACAGTATGACAAAGGAAAAATAAAAAGACCAGCCTTACTCATGAAAATACTTTTTAAAATATTAAATAAAATATTAGAGTCTGAGACTCACAGTGTATATCAAAGTAGTGTTGTTTTTAAAATGCATGATTATTTCAACATTAGAAAATCTAGCATTATAATTCATATTATCAATATATATTAATTCAGAAAAGTCATTTGATCATCACAAGAGATCCAGAAAATGCATTCAATAAAATTCAACATATATTCACAATCTAAAAACTCCCTATCAATGTAGGAATATAAGAGAACTTCCTTGACGTAATAAATAGTATTTGAAAAAAATCTACTCCATATGTCATACTAAATGGTGAAATATTAAAAGCATTTCCTTTAAAAACAGAAAGACCAAAAGTAAAGAATGTGTTACTCAGGAATGGGTATACTACTGTACATATTATATGTATATATGCACATTACATGTATATTTGCATTAGTATTATAAGGAATGTAGACTAATAACACAAAACTCAGTAAAGTGGCTACGTCTGAGTGGATATAATGAGGAAAGTGGGTGGCAGACATACAAATGGTCATTTTATTGTTCTTCTTTACACTATACACACACACAGGCACATACACACAAATGTAAAATATATTATTCATAAAATGTAAAATATGTTATTCATCACATGTTTGGAAATGAACTGAAATAATTCATTTTGCAAATATTAAACAAAATCAGAATGATGGCTAGGCTAAGTAACATAACTACAATAGAAATGTAAATCACCTTCTCTTTCATTGTACAAGTTCAAGCTTGCCTTCATATAAGTCATATTTCTCCACTAAACAGATAATACTTTACACATTTGAGAATAAATTCTCATGTCATCATGAAACTTGGAGAAGGAAAAATCATATATGAGATTCATTCTATTACTTGAATAAATCTAACACCATTAAAACTTTAGTTTTAGGGACCACCTCTCAGTCATTAGGCTGGTTTTCTAGAGCTTTTGTGTAAAAAAAGAAATCAATTCTTCAACAGTGCACAAAGGAAGAGAACAGCCCTTGTCAAATGAATGAACTCATATTGATTGCAGAACTTTTCTCCTTTGTTCTATGCACATTAATCAGTCCTCATCTTCTAAGAGTCCCACAGCAATGCTAGGGTGCTGTATTGAACTGCAGGACCAGTACAGGTTTTGGCTTTCTGGCCTGTCCAGGCACAGACACTTCAGTAGACACTGGGGCCAGAGTCAGGCACTGGGGTTAATGAGGGGGACATTTTGTGAGGGTTAAAAATAATGTTTTTGAGTGTGAGATGGAAATAAAGGCTTGATGTTAAGCCGGAAAGTGTGCTTTTTGGAAGTTTTTCTCTAATGAACTTTCTGCACTTCAGGGTCCCAAAAAAATAAAATAGAAACCAGACTGAGCTGAGGTCCCATGTTTTGAAAGGAAAAAAAAAAGAACAGAATTTGTGTGTTTTTCAAGTGGGTTCTACTGACAAAAAGCTATGTGACAGTGTACAACTGTGCCCAATTGCAACAGCTAGGAAGAAAGCAGTCACTCATTCCTTCTTTTTGTTGTTATTGTTGGGTGTGTTTTTTTGTTTGTTTGTTTTTGTTTTTTAAGGAAATGGAGACTCGAATAAGATAGGTTGGAGCTAGTAATGAGATGAGATGCAATTTTTTATTCTGATCCTATGACACATTATTTGCCTGTGGTTGGGGTCCATATTCTGAGTTATTGTAAATATTATTTTTAAATTCTGAAAAGTCCTTAATGTTTCCCAAGAAATGGAATTTCAAGCTCTACTTTTTTTCATTTGCAAACATGCTTGGGCTGCTGCAGAGATGCAATTATAATGCATAGTTTATGGCCACCAAGATCAAATGGCTGTTTAGAATCCTGTAGTTCTGAATTCCTCAACTTCTTTTGAATTCTCCAATGATGTCCAAGTTATACAAAAGTGTCCATCTCCAGGCTAAGAAACAAGTCAAAATGTTCCAATGGAAGACCATGCCAATGGGTCCTCTAAAAATGCAGGCCACGCAAGTCACAAAAGTTTCCTAGGTTAGGTAAGTAATAGAGACTAATTAAAAGAATTTACATCAAGGCAATGCGTTACAGGAGGAGCTGGCTTTTCCCTTGTAGGTAAAAGGAGCTTTCCTCCTACTGCATGCGTTCTGGATAAATCCCTTTTCTCATTCTTTTTCAAGCTTCATATTTTATCCTCTAAAATGTTACAAGTACTGTCAGGGTGAAAATGGTTCTGGACCTGACCCTATAAAAGGCAACGTTCTGAGAAGCACAAGATGACAGGGCTGGAGCTCCCTCTAGAGCCCATCCTGCAGTGAATGGAGGGGTCTTCAGCAAAGTGAACTAAGATTTGGGGTGGATCTGCCCATTTCCCCATCCTCGCTCGTCTTGCTGGAGAGACCTGTCCAGGAGACTGAAAGGTCTAAGAGAGCAGAGCTGTTCACCATGACCTACAGGACGCATGGGGGAGACCGTCTCGCTGCGCTCACCAGCATCTCTGCACCTGCACCTCTCAAGATACTTAGTTCATAAGTTCTCTTGTCAACATCAACGCTGGATATTCGCCATAAAAGGGACATTGGTAATAGGTAAAGCAGAGAATGTTCATTTGTTCAGTTTTCAATCCAGTGGTTTAGGTCACAGTTATAGATGTAGTAATAGCTGATACTCTCATTTTATAATAAGCTGATGTTTTTAAACTTGAAATGAAAATTTAATAACAAGCAATGATGGGGTTTGTTTTTTTAAGCTTCTTTAGAAAAGCTACAGAAATTGGCATGTTAATAAAAAACAGCAATATGATTGTCATTTGAGCATAAATCGGAGAATCTTAAATCACTGCTTTCTTTGCTTTGGGAGAAAAATAAAGATTCGCAGATGTAATATTGAGAAACCATTTTCAAAACATTACAGCTACATTTAAAACAGTCAGGAAAAAATGCTGCTTTGGATTTGTTCCTGTTGTTATATGACGTTATTACATATTGAGAATATTCCATTTTGCTTTTGGTAACTGTGAAGAAAAAATAATTTAGGCATTTCCACATCACTTGGGGGAACTTAAGAATGCCTAACTACTTAGGTCTTAACATAATCAAAAGATTGGCTCACAATGCCTTTAAAACATGGCTTCCCCTCACCCACCCAAGTTTGTTCAGTTGAAATTATTAACCAGTTTAAAATTATCTAAAAAATACATTCTTATTACTTTGAGTCATTACTCTAGACAAATAAAATGGAAGAGCTAAACCCTGTTAATACAAAATTAAACCCTTAGCTGAATATGGTGTTTGTTAGTAATGTACGATGTCCATTATAGAAATCACAATGGCATTTATACAATACTGTGTGAATTCTAAAATGATTCCATAGCCATTATCTTTCTTGATCCTCAGAACAAGACAGGTCTGGCATATACAAGTAGTGAAACAAAACTATCCTTTAACTTGTATATTGTGAGTTTGATCTTTCTGTCTACTAAGTTTTCTGAATACTAATCACTCCTCCAGCCCTGCTCTCTTTAATGGTAGCAGCATTAATAATAACAGTAATTATAGCTAACATTTATTGAGTGCCAGCTCCACTTTTAAGCGTTTTACATGGATTAATTCAATAATCCTAGAACACAGAAGATAGGTATTTTATTTAAGGTCATTATATTGAGGAACTCTAACTCTGGATATCTATGTGTTTGTCTAGGATTATACCATATTTGCCTTCTGCTTTAATTTTACTCTATTTTTTATTTTTCCAACATTTACTTTGTTGGTAAATGCTCAGAAACACTTGGTTAACAGATGATATCTTTAATATCCGTGACTTGTAATCTCTTTGTATGTATCTTGAATACAATTACATAAGACTTAGAAAAATAACATGAAAAGTCAAGAGCAGTTAGATAACTTACCCAAAGTCATCCAACCAATAAGTGGCCAAGCCAAGACACAAATCTTACAACCACTTCCCAACTCTGATGCCTCCAGAAGCTGCCAGGTCTATCATTACCTTCTGTGTGACTTGGTGATCCCATCCACCATCACCACTTTCACCACCACCATCAATAAGCAAGTCTATTAAGAGCATTTCTGCATTTGATTCAGGACACAACAGATGATACAGAGCCATTAATGCTGACATGTGCCCTTGTCCTGTAGGATTCCCAGTCATAGATTGAAAGCAATGAGATCAGAGATATAACCAAGGGGACAGTGTGGGCAAAGAACCACACAGGCTCTAGGTTCAGGAACTGGAAAGGATGGGATGAGGAGTACCTTGTCACACCTAAGCATGTTGGAAGAGGGAAATCTGGTAAACATGTAGGCAATTATTTTCTCTGTAAATAGCAGTCCCTTCCTTCTGTATCACGTTGATGCAGAATGGTGAACGTGCATATTGAAGACTTATACTAAATAACTGTACATTAAGTTGGGAGGCAAAAGAAAGTGGTAGAAATAGTGCTGCACTGGGAATCGGATGTGTGTTAGTCTCAATTTTTCCAAGATGTAATTTTGGCAAGACTCTTAATTTCTTTCAGACTCCAAGGCAGGAGTCTGAGTACAATTTTTAAGCTTCAATTTCTTCATCCTCAACAATGGGCATTATAATATTAAACCTGTAGGATTGTTGTAAAGGTTAAACATAATAGACTAAAGCTTTTGCAAATAGTGGTTCCTCAATAGTATTTACCATTATTATTTATAAGTAAGTTTTAACATCCACCCAACTTATAAAAGTGTATGAGTCAATATCAATTTGGCACTTGTTTAAATGTTTGCTTGGCTAGACTGTTGCTCAGAGATGGACCATGCCATTTTCTATAGCATGAATGCCCAATAAAATCACACCTGGAAAAATAATTCTTTTCAATAAATCCATAATCTAATTGGGGCGTACTAGCAATAAAAGTCATTAATGGAGGTGAGAAAAGCAAAGCAAAATGTCTCAAATTGTTTTGGCTACATATATTTTACCTACTCTACACTCTAATATAAAATTACCTATAAAATGGTACAAAACTTTCACAATTTTCCAGAAAAGAGAAAATTATTTTTCCAAATTCATACTATGTCTTCATTTTTCTGGACTAGTGTCTTTCAAATATTTTGACTGCAGCCCACAGTAAGTACTACATGATACATCGCAATCCAGTGCGCGCACACACACATAAATATTTTAGGAAATAAAGGTTTCATAAAACCCTTATTATCTATATTCATATGTTCTATTTTGTTTTAATCCAAGTTTTAATGCTGATCACTTACATACTGAATTGATATCAGGACCCATCAAAGTGTCACCAACTATATTTGTAAAACACTGCAGTACAGCATTCCTTTTCCTATAAAGATTTTCAAAAAAATACCAACTAGTCAGTACTACACCTTGTCCAGTTAACTGGTTAAAATGTGAATATTCAGTTAACTAATATTTGGTATTCCATAGATCCACAATATCCCTGGTTATTATCTGAATCTTAGATAAATTCAATTAATCTAGCTTATACTATACATGTTCTTAAAATGTTCTGTAAATATATTTACCCTAGGTGCTCATTGTCAGTTCCCTTTCCCCACTAAACGCACTCTATAAATCAATTTAGCTTCACAATCTGTAACTAGATTTCCAAAGAGAAACTATAGAACGCTTTTTATCGAATTTTACAATGATCTTTCTTTCTTAGGTTTGCTTATTTTAATCCTCCATTCCCATCTACCATACAAGAAGTTCAATCATCTCTCCCTTGAATACCTTGATCTTAGAATCCATTATAACTCCCAGCATGAGGGAAGGGGGTGGAGCCATAATTTTTCTTTCTTGGTAATTGAGATTTGCACACAGCTTTGCACTGTAATACGCATTCCAGCTTTCTGCTTGTCCTGTGTAAATGCATTTTTAAGCATTGATTATATCAAATTCAACAGGCTTTTGATGTTATCAAATTCCACAGGCTTTTCCACCTTGAATTTTTTTCCAATTTTTTTATTCATCCTTCATTTATTTTTGGTGTCACTCTTCTAATCCCTGTCATTCTTCACAGCTGGTTTTCAAATACTGAGCCTTCTGACAATGATAATAGACATTTCCGATTTTGATTTTATGTCTCACTCTTAATCTTCATTAAAACAACAAAAAAAGGGGGCTGTACAGAGCACTCCCCTCATAGACTATGTGCACAGATAGTCTCAAGACTAGACCAGTGATGGCAAACCTTGAGCTCAGTGTGTCAGCATTTTGAAAAACCCTAACTTAACTCTGGTGCGTGTCACATATAGAAATTTTTTGATCTTTGCAACCATAGTAAAACAAAGATTCATATTTTTAATATTTATTTTATATATTTAAATGCCATTTAACAAAGAAAAATTAACCAAAAAAAATGAGTTCGCGTGTCACCTCTGACACGCGTGTCATAGGTTCGCCATCACTGCTCTAGACACTTAAGTAAATGGGCCTACGACGCATTCGGTACTAAAGCTAAAGGTGAGTTCCCTTCAAACTCCGGTTTGCCATTCTTTTCTAATAGGGAAAAAAAATATGGAGAATACTCTTGATTAAGTTATGCATGAAATCTTTCCTGATCAACTATTATTTATCATTCATTTTACTACCTTTCACTATTCTTCCGCTAGCTCTTTCATTGATAAGCCATAATCTCAAGACTTCATGCAATTAGACTAACTTCACTCAGCCTGTCATTTGCAATCCCTTCTCCTATGAAACACATATATACAGTCCCTACCCTGCCGGAGACCTGGTTTTATTAGGCTGGAGAAGATGTCAGAATCCAGGTTTGTGAGACCAATTCAACAGTTTCATGCCAGCAACTCTATTTCAGAAAGGTTTGCTTTCTTCTTTCATCCTGTCCAAGAGAAGTTCAATAAGATTCATGTCTAGACTGATCAAAAATTTATTTATCTTCTTTTTGTAAGCCACTCATTTTTCTGTTCTACTTTAGGAAAAGAGATGAGAAATGTGCTCAAGATTATAGTTAGGACAATTTAACTATGAATGGTACAATGATCCTGTGTAGTAGGAGTGTCATAGAATCGTGGCTATAATTTGAGAGCTGCATGATATTAATTATGTGAACATTTAGCATTCTGGAAAAGATTGTTTTTGGTTTATTTCTTTTTTCAAATGCCTCAGTGACTTTTCATAACAGCTTTATGTCTAAGTCATCAAATATTTTATCTACTATTTGCTAAATGCACCAGCCTCTTGTTTTCCATTGTTATTATTTTCTTGTTATTGTTAAGAATAAAGGTCAGTTCCTTGGTCTTTCCTCGTATCCAATAAAAATTCCAGTTTACTCATTATAAAGAAAAATCATATTAATTAAAGCTGGTAGTGACCCCCAAAGTTCAAATCTATTATGCAAATTACACTTTAAAATTCCCCTAGTGCCCGGCCAGTGTGGCTCAGTTGGTAGTGTCATCCCATGCACCAAGAGGTGGCTGGTCGATTCCCAGTGATCTGAAGTTCTTTCTACTCCTCTTTGCTCAGTTTATCTCACTGCACCACACATAAAAGTGCGTTGAGCCACATACTGCAACTATAGCTATATGCTCTGCTGTTTCTTTTTCTTTATTTTTTTTTTAAATTTTGTTCACTTTGAAAGATTCCTAAGGTATGCACATAAAATGTAATATACTGACCTGGCCATCTGGATTTTTTTTACTGGGTCAGAGCCTCATACCATACATAAGCAACAGCCACTGAATAACTGTTTCATGTTAAGCATCTGATACCACATTCTGGTTAGGTATGTAAGTATGTGTGTATGTATTTATGATTTATAGAAGTATATAAGTATCTTGTTAACACTCACAGTGGATAAAAGCTGTTAAATATGCAGCCTTGCACTAAGGAAAAAACATCAACTGATAGTATATATTATGAGTTATATGGATCCTGTCATTTTTCACACATAGTCACTCAAAATCTCACTGTTATAAAAATCATTTGTTTTGCCTGGTCAGTGTGGCTCAGGGGTTGAGCATCAGCCTTTGAACCAGGAGGTCACAGTTCAATTCCCTGTCATGGCACACACCACAGGGTATGGGCTCGATCTACAGTAGCGGGCGTGCAGGAGGCAGCCAATCAATGATTCTCTCTCATCATTGATGTTTCTGTCTCTCTCTCCCTCTCCCTTCCTCTCTGAAATCAGTAAAAATATTTTTTAAATCATGTTTTGACATTCACATTAATGTATTTTCCCTCTACTCTTTGTCATATTCCTGTCACATGACATAAAAATAAACAAACAAACAAAAACCCCACCAGTTTCTAAATTCTCATTTTCAAATAATTTCCCTATAAGTTTGACTTAGTAAATAAAATATTCTTAAAAGTAGAATGTGTTGTTAGGAAATGAAAACTGCCCTCAGTGGTGGTATACATTCTTTGCTCTGCATCTGGGGAAGTGTTTAAAGTACTCTGGCAGGGGAACCTTCCCCACCCTCACCCCCACCCCCCAAAAAATGGTCATTATGTAACTGAATTTGGGAGGGATTAGCAGCTCTTTGAGGCAAGATCTTGCTTCCTCATACTGCTCAGCATCAGCCATTGCTAAGAACTGGCGTTGGTCCTGAATGCTGAGTTTGCAACTTGAGTAAATCCCAACCTTGTTCCCTTTTCAGAGCACAGGCATCATAACTCCACACACACAGGGCCACCCATTTGAGCAGGCTTGGCGGGCTCCCTGACACGTCAAAGAAGAGCACATCTGCCCAATGCCCAGAAAGGAGAAACGGGGAAACCATACTCCTCCTTCTGGATTGTTCCTGAAAGCACATGTATTATTTTTATGTCGTCAGTCTTTATATCAGGCATGGCCCATAAGTATACGACCATATCCAACAGTAGTGCGACTTTAGCTCCTAGTTCTGAAGTTTCACTCCACTGAGGTTAATAATGAGTTAGAGGGGAGAGCAAGAGGAAGACGGCAGATGTTCATAATAGCACCGTTAATTATATAGAAGAGCAATAGCATTGTCAGGTCCAATAAACTAAGTACTTTTTCTAGTTTATTGTTCAGAATCAGAAAAAGAATAATTCTTGATGTTGTATTGCCACAAGAAAATCTCCTGCCTCATCACCTTCGTGTATCATTTCATATGGGATTTTATATTCTGCCTGACTTTAATTAATGATACTACTATATTAAAATGCCTACATAACTAAATACACAAGTTAATCACTTGACTTTCAATGAGAGTTAAACAGTCTCTAAAGAGCAAATGGTACATTAAGTCTCTTTCATAGCTAGCACATTACACTTGAGTTAGCCTTGGGACAGTTAAAAGTATGAAAAGTCTCCTTAACATTAAAAAGGAATAGTCTAAATGCTAGAAACTAAACTTTGAAAGTAACTTATAATACATTATGTTAAATTTCTTGTTAGTGTCACGAGATTTAAAAACAAAACTACATTAGCCCTATAGGTTTGGCTCAATGGATTGATTGTCGGCCTGCGGACTGAAGGGTCCTGGGTTCGATTCCGGTCAAGGGCACATGCCCGGGTTGCAGGCTCGATCCCCAGTAGGAGGTGTGCGGAGGCAACCCATCAATGATTCTCTCTCATCATTGATGTTTCAATCTCTCTCTCCTTCTCCCTTCCTCTCTGAAATCAATAAAAATAATAAAATAAGATACATTATCTAATATATTAAAAAAACAAAACCACATTAAATATGACATTCTTCATAAATATCTTCTGTAAACCATTCCTCAGAAAAATATGTGGATATAATTGACTGATTCTTAACTGCCCCATTGTCATTATCCATTCTTTTTAATTAATATACTTCATTAATAAAGTTATGTCTTTCTGTGGTTTATCTAGAAATAAAATATCAAATAAATTGCAAA
Organism: Myotis myotis; assembly: GCF_014108235.1. Taxonomy (NCBI): domain Eukaryota; kingdom Metazoa; phylum Chordata; class Mammalia; order Chiroptera; family Vespertilionidae; genus Myotis; species Myotis myotis. The sequence goes on from NW_023416315.1 coordinate 14,494,320, forward strand.
TAAAGGATTTTAAAAGTATGTCTAGAACTTAAGGACCTATACCATTCCAAAAATGAAGTAAATGTCCTTGTGTCATCTTTAGTACAAAGGCTACCATCACATTTTGCATTGACATATAGGAAACAAGGTAGTATATTTATGTAAAATTTCTAGAAAAAAAACATTATGTTTCACTACCGCAGAACAAATTATTTTTGTGTATTCTATTCCAGGAAGAGGAAGGAAAAACTATTGTAATAGTTGCAGTTTGTATTAACTTCAAAGCTGGTAACTCTTTTCCAAAGATAGCTTGCTTTCTTCTTAAAAGAAATTTTTAGAAAACCCCTTTGGTTTAGAGTACAAAAATCTGATTAAAATAAAATATTTAGAAATATGTTGTTGAGAAATCACTTGCAAATTACAGTCAGACCTTTAAAAATCAATCTAATTTGAATCACCAGTCTAAATAGGTCATTTAACTTAGAAAAATTAAAATGAGTTGCACAGGGTCACCTCTTTTTCTAAAACACCTGCATCCTCATGTCCTATTGTCTTCAACGTCAAGGTTAGTCTGCATGTGAAATGGCCATAAAAGTTTACATTATATATGAAAACAGTGGGGGGTGTCGGGGATGCTTCAAGAAGTTTCGAATGGAAGGACAGAAGGCAAAGCAGAGAACTCTTACATTTCAGGAGGATAATGGTATGTGTGTGGGGGGCCTCTACTGGTGCTCTTCTCTTGCCTTTCACATGGGGCACATTCACAGTTCATGGCAAATCACATGCAGCTCATACAAACTTATTACAAAGCGCATACTTCCATTCTCGTTGAGTCTCCCACAAGCTTCTCTTATATCAAACTGCCAATATAAGATCATGAACCTGATCTCTCCTGTCCAGCACCTTTAAAGACTTTCTCATTCTAGGACACTCTGGGAAACTCAGGGGTCAAATCCCTACTCCCCAGAAAACCTTCCAGAGCCTAGAAATAACTGCAAAATCTTGAAGGTAACATCTTTGAAGTGTGAACGCCATCAAATAAAACAAAATACACATGAGAAAAAATTGGCTGCCTGAGATGGCCTTGGTCCCTCCACGCCAGACCATCCATAAAACCAAAAGGACCGCGACAATGCTGGAAAAAGAGGGTGTCAGGTGTCTGAGAATGGACTCTGCCTGCAGAGGCAGGGCACCCCAGGTGGCTGGCAGAGAGGGAATAGGCTCCATGGCAGGTAGAGAAAGAAGTCAGTTTTGTCTCATGACTCTCCAAAGCCACCAGGAAATGCACCACATCCTTTCTGGGTGAAAAGTAACTTTGATGCTCAGAAGGAAAAAAAAAGAAATACTTTCATATTCATTCTCCAGCTAACAACCATCTATCCCCAACAGGCAAAGAGTGACCAGTGATGCTAATGAAACAGGTTTTCCTCTCTGCCCATCTTCCTAAAGCCACTTCCCAAAAATGAGACCTTGATTCTCTCAAGACCCCTCTCCGTGGAAAGATGGAATGGAAGCACCTGTGCTCTGACAAGGACGCACACCCAAGACTTGACCTCGGGGAATTGCCAAGGAACAGCTCTAAGCTACCTTTTTCTTAAAAGGGTCAAACCCCAAACAACTCGGATTTATTCGTCTCCAGATGCATGATAACATTTTTGTAACTGCCTGGACCAGAGAGAGAAACAATTCCACTCCAGCCACCACCATTCCACACACATGGACCAACGACAGAAACCGTCCCGGAGACGGGCAGCGCAGGCTGACTCCTTCCACGGCAACCTCTCCAAATCGGCTTTCCGCCCCGCCGTGCCAGCCCCTCCTTGGGGCTTCGGTGCGCGCCCTGAACTCGGCTTCTCCCCATTCTCAGTTCGGAGTGGACTCGGCCCTGCGCACGCCCTGCCTCCGGCGGACCCTTAGGGGCGGCGTCCCCGCTCTTGGGAGGTTCTCAAAAGCCCCAAGACAAGTCGCTCGCGCCGGGTCCGGGAACCCCGGGGTTTCCGGCCTCCCGGGGTTCCAGCTACCCCGGATCCCCACGCCTGAGCGGATTAAGTTGCTCGGCCCCCAGCAGCGATCACAGCCCGGGCCCCTCCCACTCCCGCCCCTCCAGCTCCGGCGCCCGGGGGTCCCCCGCCTCGGCGGAGGTGAGCGCGCACTCACCGGAGGTGAGCTGCATCCAGGCACAGATCTTGTACACGGTCGCCGTGTTGCAGAAAAAGAAGAGGGTAAAGCAGATGATGCAGGCGATGATGAGCATCATGGAGAGGCCGATGAAGAAGGAAGCGGCTTTGAAGGCGCCGGAGGGCAGCGTGGAGAAGTCCGTGAAGCTGCCCCTGCAGGTCAGCTCCCGGGAGAAGCCGTTGCCGATGCAGTAGTGGAAGAGCCCGAAATACCCGGCTTGCGGGGTGTCCACGCCGTCGCCGATCCAGTAGGGCTGGATGAAGCACACCACGTTGACGATGGCAAAGCAGATGGTGAAGATGGCCCACAGCACGCCGATGGCCCGCGAGTTCCGCACATAGTTGGTGTGGTACAGCCTCGCAGCCTCCTGAGCCGGGAGCATCGCGGCGGCGGCGGCTCCGGGCATCTCCCCTCCGCCTCCTCGGGCGCCGGTCCTCCGCCTCCCCCGCCTCTCCGCGCGCAGGAGACACACTCACCGAGCCGCGCGCTGCAACTCCCGTGCCTCCGCCTCAGCCCAGCAGCGCCAGTTTCAGAGTCCGCATCCTCGCTCCCGGAAGGAGGGCGGGGGAGCGCCGAGCACCCCTCCGGCTCCCCTGGCACAGCCCCGCGGCCCCCCTTCCTCCCTCCTGGCCGGGGCGCCAGCCCTTCTCGCCACCCGCCGCCCCTCTCCCCTCCGCGGCTGCAGCTGCTGCAGCTGAAGGCGAGAAACCCCGCGCGGGGCAGTGTGGAGCGCGAGCGCCCGCACCCCCACCCCGCTTCGCGCCTTCCGCCCCTCCCCCTTCGCTCCCGGTTCGCGGTCCCGCCGCCAGGTGCCCGGGTGCCCCGGGGCGAGGAGGACTTCGGTGACCCTGGGATGCCCCTCAGGTGGCGGGCGGGACTGGAGCCGGCGAAGGGGAATCGCGGGAGGGGACGGGAACACCCACTGGGATCCTGGTTGGTGTTAGGGACAGGGCGCGCGAAGCGGGATCGGAGCATTCAGCCCCGCACAGCAACGTGCTTCGACCTCTGCATCTTTGCAAAGCGCTTGGGGAGCGAGGCGGGTGCTGGCGAGACACGCCAAGGGAGAGCGGACGTGCTGCCGCCCCTTAACCCACCCACCCACCCCCCCCGACACACACACACACACACACACACACACACACACACACACACACACCACGTACTGACTCCGAGACACTTCCCCGTTAGGACCACAGAACTGCCTCTGGCTAACTCCTAGGCTGCCTCCAGTCGACAAGGTGGAGACCAGAAGTTGGGCAGGAGCTGGCAGACAATAATGTAAAAGACACCTCAAGGGTGGTCTCAGATCTGTCCAACTGGGACCCACCTCTCTGTTTTCCCACCTCTCTGCAGCCAGATGAACTGTAGCCAACCCATGCCCTATACATTCTTTTCAGTCAGGTCACTTTCCCCACAAATTCTGCCACAGACCCGCCACAGAGGGGCTTCTGAGGCATGGAAGTGACACAGTCACGGAAATAGTTTGACTGAAAACATTGGGTAGTGTGGCCAGTGTTGTATTTCTTACATATGTGCTGTGCTGGGTGCTAAAGATACAACAAGGAAGATAGGTGACTTTTCATTTTCCAGGTATTTCTCCCTGCCCCACAACCCAAAGCTCCAGTAATCACAATTGTTTTCAGAGTAATTTCCCCTGAATTATCCATAACACAGCTTCTTACATTTGCATGAGGCATTGTTGTTTTATACCTGCACTTGGTGCTGTTTCCTTAGCTTAATGTTTTCTCTTTCCAGTCTTTCTATTGCTCTGTTAATAACCACTGCCTTTCAGACTCCATTTCTTTATTACCATGAGTTACTTATTGGTTCCTTCTGATTCTAATTTAAAAACAAAACAAAACAAAAGCATGTAATCCCCACTCAAAACAATGGAACCAGAAGGCTCGATAGCAGCAGCAGATTTGAGTAACTAACTCATTTTGAACCATATGACCACTAAATTCTCTGAGCAGAAAGGAGAGAATTCTGTTAGAATTTGACCCCAAAGTTTACACTTAATTGCACACTTTATTATAATGCAAAAACAGATGTGAACAGAGTCTTGCCTTGGTGCCCAATCTGCCTACCTTCTTACTAGAGCAGTGAGAGACAAGAGATACTAGGGGGAATATGAAACTACCAGGAATGAGTAAGAAAGCTTAGAATGGTTCAGTTTGGGGGGGAGAGGGAGTAAGCTCCAAAAGGCATTCAGCTACATAAATTACTATTATATGGAAGAGGGGTCACACTCTAAGGCAGTGGTTCTCAACCTTGGCTGCACATTAGAATCACCTGGGAATCTTTTTAAAATCCTGATTTCTGGGCCTCATCATTAGTAACAGAATTTCCAGAGGATGAGGCCCAGAAATCAGGATTTTTAAAAGATTCCCAGGTGATTCTAATGTGCAGCCAAGGTTGAGAACCACTGCTCTAAAGGATGAAGATTTGAGATTGTATGGGGAGAGAAAGGGAGAAAGTAGAAAAAAAAGAAATATGGGGCACACAAGATAATGAAGGGCTGAAACTTGGAAAGAATTTTTAAAATGGAGTCTTATATTCAGCTTTTCCTATAGGTATGAAATGTGGATATTATAGTTCAAGGCAGGAGTCTGGAAATCAAGAGGACAGAATTAAACAGTAGCATGAGACATGGAAGTTTAGGTGACTAAGAATTTCTTGCAAGTATGGTTGTAGAGACTCGGGTCTTTTAAAAATCAAGGCATTTGGGGGAGGTGGGAAGGATGACCTAAATATGAGCTGGCCCAGTATAACACCAGCAAGTCTCTAAAAATATAATTTGTGATGATGCATCATTAGTGCATTGGTGGCAATGGAAGGTCAGAACTTCTGTTAAGTTTCATTAGTCTTAACTCCCCTAAAGTTACCAGTAAATCTGAACATCAGAAAAGTTTTAACATGGAGGGAGAAAGAGGGAAGGTGATAGTAATCGGATATATGGGGCCATCTGGCAGGTCATGTGTCCCAGGCTCAGAGACAGCTTAACAGCATGAATGACAGTAATTTCCAGTAACTCTCCCAAGCCCTCACATCTCCAAACCTGCTTGTAGGAAGTGGTCTTTCTTCAAAATCAATACTTAAAAAGAGATCTTACTATTCCCATGGGGTGGTAGAGATGGCAGTTTGCTAAGAGGGGAACGGCTGAGAATCAAAAAGCCCACTTAGACCTCAGTGCTTAAATTGCCTTTATAGGACAAAGAAGAGACTGGCGAGTGACTCAGATTCAAATGCTGTGATTCAAAGAGCTTTTCTATTTGAGTCATGCCCAAGGAGAGCCTTATTCTTGTTCTAGGTTTGGAATTGCCTCTGGGTTCGTGCTTAGAATCACTATGCCAAGAAGCAGACTCAAAATGGCTCCTCTTTTCAAGAGCAACTGGGAACAGATCAGTGTTGGTGTGTTCCTGATCTAAAGTGACCCCTCCCGAGGTGAGGAATCAGTCAGGGATACACTGAACCCTACCAAAGGCCCTTCTTCATTCCTTTATCCTGCCCTGCACCACAGCAGATTTCCAGAATGAAGCAGGATTTCCCAAGACTTGAGATTAGAGATAAGCAGAACACCTGTAAACATTTCGGTTGTCACCAATGAAGGCAGGTTGTTCTACATCTTCCCACACTCCTCCGTTGCCCATCTCCAACTTTGGCTTTGGCAACCAGGAACCCCAGAAGTAAACCTGACCCTACCTTTACTCTAGAACTTTCTCTGGCACCAGGCAGACTTGAGGAGTTCAGGCAGCTAAGCATCTGGACAACTAATGCTATTCATCAAATATGATGTGACCAACCAGGAACACTGTTTTGGGCAAGAGGAAATAATCAAACTCGCCTGATTCATGCTAAGAAGTTACTATTGATAGAAAACTATTTTGAAACTATAACGTGATTCATATGTGCTACATAACTAGTAGAAGTTAGTGTCATTGAGAGTATCAAATTAGCAACACTCAAATCTCAAACTTCACTGTTAAAAATGTTTTTCTCTCATTGCCACAAAGTCAGTAGTGAGACTCGCTCTTTCCCCTGTGTCTTAATGCATGTTAGTACTATAAAAGCGAAAACAATGGAAACTTGGACTGTGTGACACTACTAAAAAGATTCTGGATGAATTAAAGGACTAAGTGTTTTTATCCCAAACTAATCTGGAAGTGTGAAAGCCATGGAGGGCAAGAGACTCCAGATCCAGACCCAGCGCCATCTCTGCGTAACTGTAAGAGCCTAGGACTCTTCGGGCTCCATTTTCTCCTCTAGAATTATTGCAAGGGAGAGGGCACGTCAGATGAATTGCAAAGTCTCTTTCTATAGTAAAATTCTATTCTATTCTACAAAGACTATTCCAGAGTGACTTTGCAAAAAATGACAAAACCCAGTACTTGAAAAAAAAAATGACGCAAAACCTAACAAGAAAAATCAGACTCCAGTGATGCAGAATTTTTATTTAAAATCAAAAATCCCTTCTACCCTAGCCAATATTGCTCAGTGGTCAGAGTGTGGGCCTGCATACCAATGGGTCATGGATTCCATTCCCAGTCAAGGGCACAAGTGCCCACCAATCTCTTCAATGCCTCTCTCTCTCTCTCTCTCTCTCTCCCTGCTTCCCTCCCTCCCTTCCACTCTCTCTAAAAATCAATGGGGGAAAAAATCCTCAAGTGAGGATTAACAACAACAAAAAAAGAAAATCCCTTCTGAAATCCTACTGCTATTTTTTATTTTTTTTTTCAGGCAATGGGTACTTTGTGTTCTCAGGTGAGTCCTTGCTATGACCTTGGGAAATGGAGAAAGAGATGATTTCTAAAATCTTTTCATTGATTTCTGGTGCTATCACCAAGGTCAATACCAGATCCCATTCCAGAATATAAAGATTCCAATAATGAAGCTCTTTTCACTTGCCAAGGCTTTCCTTCTGCCCCTCTCCCACTTCAGTTTTCTTTTTACAGCTTTTCAGAAACACCTTTTAGTTCATCAGTCACTAGGTTAGCAGTGGCAATCAGACTCAGACAGAGTGAGTGTTCAAGGTCCGTGCAAATCAAGATTCCGATACAAGCTCTGATTTCATTGCACCTCAGTCTATACCCCTTTGCAGAGATGTTAGCGCTACACGTGAAAAGAACTGGGAAATAGGAATATCAGTCATTCTCCTTCTTTCCCTTTTTCCTCTGTTTTGAATTGGATTCTGTGTAAGAGGCACCCCTTTTATAAATTCTTTTCACTCTTCCAGAACCCAGCTAAGAGCATAAGTTGTTTTCTCATAAGGCTAATCACCTCCACAGGCTATGCTAGAAAAACCATCTCTCTGTTAACCTGGTAAGTCCTTGATTATTTCAGAACAATGCTGTCTGAAGGTAAGTAGTGATCTCTATTGAATAAAATACGATGAAAACAGGGTCATCACTTCAGTATCATTTTTAAGTCTATAATGGAGCAATATTATATTAAAGTTTTAAGTTTAATGTGTAGGTTTGTTCTCTAGTACTAGATAATTGTTCTGATCTTTTACAAATATATATATCTGCTGTTCATCTGAACCTGCTTCATGAAGTTTCCCACTCAAGGTGTACCTTGGTTGAAAATCAAAGCCTTCATTTAGAACAGTGGTTCTCAACCTTCCTAATGCCGCGGCCCTTTAATACAATTCCTCATGTTGTGGTGACCCCCAATCTCATTGTTACAAATTGAACATAATTAAAGCATAGTGATTAATCACAAAAACAATATGTAATTATATATGTGTTTTCCGATGCTCTTAGATGACCCCTGTGAAAGGGTCATTCGACCCCCAAAGGGGTTGCGACACACAGGTTGAGAACCGCTGATTTAGAACATCTGCCCTAGTACATTCAAATTGGGACTCATATTTTAAACCACTGCCTGGATTGTCAGCTGAAGACATCTTTATCCACAAAGCTTATCTTTTGAGTCACTCAAGTCTCCCAAACCTCAGTTTCAGCTTTTCTGAGAATCTACCCAAGCCACAGATTATATATTTTAAGACTTATGACCCCAAACATCCCTCTATACGTGAAACAAATCCATCTAGATGCCTTCCTTTACTGCTATAGTGACACAAAAGTATTCATCTTGATAGTTCAGTGCTTTTGTTGAAGAGGCACATTTTTAGCCCATATTAATCAGTGTTTGCTGCAGAAGCAACACAAATGCTCAGTGGCTTATGACCACAAGCATTTACTTCTAACCCACACCACATGATGGTGCTGGTTGGCTAAGATCCTACTCCAGGCAGTGGATCTGACTGCAGGTCTGCTGATATTGTCATTCTGAGGTCCAAGTTGAAGGAACAGCTCAATCTGGGACATGCTGTTGGCCTAAGGACCGGCATATAAGAGGCTGAGGCAAATTATCAAACTTTATATAAAACTTCTGCTGAAATATAGCATGCAGCATGTCATCTCATATTCCATGGGGCAAAGCATATAATACAAAGAAGCTAAAAGTGCTAGGGATATAAAATCCCTTTATGGGAAACAAATGAGTGAAGAATCAAGAACTTTAATCAAATTTATGACATGCATTCTCTGGCAACACTTTCACCCCAACTTACTTTTCAAATGTTTTCTGAAAAGAACAGTTGATTTTCGCTTAAAGACCATCACATTTTAAATAAATACTTCATCCTCCTCACTCTTTTATTGAGGACTCTGCGTCTACTTGGTGTGGGTTTTTCCCCCCCTCCCATGGAAAAATTAATAAACTGAAAAATAAATGTCCCCTGAGAAGCTAAATTCAAAATGAATTTAACTTTACACTATTCAGATATGATATATGATTCTGCCCAGTGAAGTGTGTTTGATCAGAAATGGCATTTATTTTCAAAATGGAGTAAATTTATGTTACCTTCTCACAAGCCTACAGTATTTTCCACACTTGAGTTTTGAAAAACAAAAACACCCTAGTGTACCCGTAGTAATGACTTATATAAGTATTATTGTGATGTTACTTAAATGTACAGAGTAAATATTATAAGCATAAAACTTCATTATCTAAACTTTCAGTCAGTGCTTTCTCTTCCCCAAAACAACTATAAAACTGAATGAAATTGTCAAAAAAGCCATTTCAAGGCCCTGAAGGTTGACCAAAAGCAAATAACAAATTGAGAGGTGTTTATTCATGAAGAACTTCTGAAATTTGCATAAGAAAAGTGAGACTCAGTGGTTTTCTTGCCTGGAGTAGATCCCTCCCTACTTACCCCCAGCTCAGTCAGCATATTGTTTTAGCCAGACAGGACAAGCAGTGAACATCATCAGCTTCTGCCAGAAGGGAAAGGCTTCATTCAGAGTAGAGGACAACGTCCATGCCAAGCAACACCCCGTCGCTGAAATTAACAAGCAGAATAGGGAATGAGTGTGGAAAACCCATCACTCTCCCAGCCTGAGGTCCCGCTTGGGACAAGCAGTGGAGTAGTCAGAAACTTAATGGACATGAGAGAGCCATAGGAAAGCTAGATAAGCCCTCCCCTGAAGAATGACATGCACACTCATGGGAGCCAAAAACAGGATTTGGTGGAAAGTAAAACCTGAGGAAGGCTTGAGAAGTACCTGAATCCACTGTCAGAGGAAGGAAACTTTACAGGCTTGATGTATTTGAGCATAACCATTGCCCCAATCATTGCCTGAGTGCTAAGTGATGCAGACTCAGAGGAAACCAGGATAAAAAAACTACATAAGAATAATAATTTAAAAACACACCATGAGGGAAATAAAACACACCATGAGGGAGACAGACTCTGAAGGTTAGTTCAGGCAAACTACTGGCGAGGGTGGGGGGAATCCCTCAGGAGAGACAAATTAGGATCTAGAATTGCTATAATTTAGTATCTTTAAAATGTTCACTATCGATGAAAAACATTGGAAATCCAAGTAGGTCAACAAATCTCAAGTAAGATAACCACAAAGAGATCCCTACCTAGATATATCATAGTTAAACTACGAAGATACTGAAAACAGCAAGAAAAAGATTCATAGAACACTAGAATGACAGTACAATTTATGGCAAATTTCTCATTAGAAACAATAGAAGTCAGTGGCATTGGAATGACATATTCAAAGTGCTAAAAGAAAAAATAATTGTAAACCAAGAATTCTATATTCAGGAAAACTGCCCTTCAAAACTAAATATCACTCAGCAGTTTTTAAAAAGGAACAAATTATTGATATGCTAGGAGGCCTGGTGCACGTGGGGTCTCTCGGCCTGGCCTGTGGGGATCAGGCCCAAACTGGCTCTCTGACATCCCCTGAGCGGTTCTGGGTTGCAAGAGGGCATAGGCCAGTCTGAGGGACCCACTGGTGCATGATTGGGGCTGGGAGGGTCTGCGGAAGGGCTCTAGGGCATGTTCGGCCTATCTCGCCCAGTCCCAATTGGGGCAATTGGGGCCGTGTTGCCCAATCCTAATTGGCCAGACCCCAGCAGCAAGCTAACCTACAGGTCAGAGCATCTGCCCTCTGGTGGTCAGTGCGCATCATAGCGACTGGTCAAACAGTCAAATGAATGGTTGGACACTTAGCATATTAGGCTTTTATTATATAGGATGCAATAACCTGGGTGAATCTCCAGTGAATTATGCTGAGTGAAGAAAAAAAAAGTCTATCCCAGGGTATATACTGTATGATTCCATTTATATAACATTGTTAAAATAACCAAAGTATAGAACTGGAGAACAGTTAATAGCTGCTCAGGGTTAAGGAGGGAAGGGGTATGGAAGGGAAGTGGACATGGACATAAAAAGGCAACTGTGGGAGGGAGAGGATCCTTCTGCTGATGGAAATGACCTGTGTCTCCACTGTATCAATGTCAATATCCTTGTTGTGCTACTCTACATAGTTTTGCAAAATGTTACCAATTGGAAGAGACTGGGTAAAGGGTATACAAAAATATCTCTGTATTATTTCTTATAACTGTATGTGAATCTATATGTCAACATAAAAAGTTTAACTTAAAAAGTTATATGCAGCCAGAACCGGTTTGGCTCAGTGGATAGAGCGTCGGCCTGCGGACTCAAGGGTCCCGGGTTCGATTCCGGTCAAGGGCATGTACCTTGGTTGCGGGCACATCCCCAGTGAGGGGCGTGCAGGAGGCAGCTGATCAATGTTTCTCTCTCATCGATGTTTCTGGCTCTCTATCCCTCTCCCTTCCTCTCTGTAAAAAATCAATAAAATATATTTTTTTTAAAAAAAGTTATATGCAAAAATAAACATATACATATTTTAAACTTAAACAAAATTAGAGAATGGGCCAAACACTGCAATGAAAATATGGTGATTGTCAGACTGGCTGGAAAACAATCCATGAGCTGGGAATGGATAAACAAAATGCATTTTATCTATACAGCAGAATGTCTTCAACCACAGAAATGGAAAGACAAAAAAAAGAATACAAGCTACAAGATGGATACATCTCAAAAGCATTATACTGAGTGAAAGACGTCAGACACAAAAGATTCCATTTATAAGAAATTTCCAGAAAAGAAGAACCTTGAGAGACAAGATTAGTGATTGCTAGGAGCTGGAGGTGGAAGCAGGGACTGACTTCAAATGAGCACAAGAGAGCACTGAGGGGAACATTTTAAAAATTTTTAATGTTGACACAATTGCAGGTGTCCCCTTTCCCCCACCTGTGCCCACCTCCACACACCCCTGCCTTCCCCTCCCTTGGCCTTCACCAAACTATCGTTCATGTCCATGTCCATATCCATGGGGTGTGCATATATGTTCTTTAGCTAACCCCTTCACTTTCTTTTGGGGGACATTTAACAGTTCTCAAACTAGGTTATGGTGATTGTTGTACAACTGTAGAAATTTACTAAAAAATTATTGAACTACGTGCTTACAATGGTTACATTTTATGGCATGTAAATTATACTTCAATAAGACTGTTCACAAAATTGAATTTAAATTCCTAATTCTTATACCTCTTTAAAAACCTGCTCATGCAATGATCAATCCAAAAGAAATTTACAAATTAAATATGTCAAGCCACTAAACTAATAAAATTCGAATTAACATTTGCAGAATATAACTGTAAAATTTAAAGATACTACCTAATAAACATCTTTTTCTTAAATGTTATTTATTCACTTATACTAATCAACTTTATGCAAGTTGATATGCATAGAAACAAGATAAACTCAAGTAAGTTCTCTCGCACTGTGAGTGTGGCCATGGCTGCTATTGTACAGGCTTTGTAGAGGCTGCAGTGTTTAGACTACAAGGTGCTCTGCGGCGATTCAGTCCTCATCACTTTTTTTCCCTTAAAAAAGAAAACTACTGTAGAACTTTCCTTTGCACAGTTGGACAATACTGTGCTTTGGCTTTCCTTGGAGCCTAGCATCACTCACTAGAATGTAAGCTCCACAAGTTCAGGAAATTCTTTCAGATGCCATTGGAGGGACAAAGGGGAACCATCTAACTAGCCTGAGATTCAAGAAAGCTCCCTGGGTGAGGGAATGGAGAGAAGTAAGAACAAGCAGAGAGAATATTATAAGAAGAGAGAATGACAGGAATGAGGGCACTGAGGTAGGAGAACTTAGAATCAAATAAGAGGTTTTCTTATTCATTCTTCTGTTCATTCATCCATTCATCCTTCCAATAAACATTCATTAATTATCTCTAAAATTCTAGATGCTGGGCTAAGTGGTATGGACTCAAAGGTTATTAGGGTTTGACCCCTTTTACTCTAGAGGGACTGAAGTCCTGTAATTCTGGAGAGATCCAAGTAAATGTCAGACCTCCTATCTGTTTCTTGCATCTGTTCCATTCTCTCCATCTTTTCTTTTTTTTTTTTTTTGTTTTGTTTTTTATATTTTATTGATTTTTTTTTTACAGAGAGGAAGGGAGAGAGATAGAGAGTTAGAAACATCGATGAGAGAGAAACATCGATCAGCTGCCTCCTGCACATCTCCTACTGGGGATATGCCCGCAACCCAGGTACATGCCCTTGACTGGAATCGAACCTGGGACCTTTCAGTCCGCAGGCCGACGCTCTATCCACTGAGCCAAGCCGGTTTCGGCCTCTCCATCTTTTCCACTGGGCTGGTCTAAGCTATTCATTACCTTTTGCCTGGACATCATTTTCCTCCTATCTTTTACTTTCTCCTGTTTATCCTTCACACCAAGGACAGCATACTTTTTGAAATGCAAATCTGATTATGCCATTGCCTCTGCTTAAAGCACTTCAAGGCTTCTCATTGCTCTGAGAGTAAAAGCAAAATGCCTTAGCATGCTCCCGCCTGGACACTACTATCAGCCTCAACTTATTCTAGTCTCTTTGTCACTTGCTTCTACAGCCACACAAGCCTTCTTTGTGCCCTTGCCCTCACCATGTTCTGTCCTTCTGCTATAGCATCTTTTCACATTCTGTTCCCTGGGCGTGGAATGCTCTTTGAGAAATTTATATTTCCTTAAAATCTAAGTTTAACTCATGTATTTTTCCAGAAAGAAGCCTTTGCTGACCTCTTATACCTCCCTTGTGATCCCCCATTTGCACAATGTACCACCGTTATAATTATACTAGAGGCCTGGTGAACAACAATTTGTGCACTTGGGGCGGGGGGGGTGGGGGCGTCCCTCAGTCCGGCCTGTGCCCTCTCGCAGTCTGGGACCCCTCCGGGGATGTCCGGCTTGTTTCATCCCTGCCTCCCTCAGCTGCCCGGCCTGGGTTGTTTCGTTCCCGCCTCCCTCAGCTGCCCAGCCTGGGTTGTTTCGTTCCTGCCTCCGTCCGCAGACCAGCTTGTTTTGCTCCCATCTCCACCGCCCGGCTTGTTTTCGACCGCCTGGCTTGCTACGCTCCCAGCCGGTATATGCAAATTAACCGCCATCTATGTTGGCAGTTAATTTGCATATTGCCCTGATTAGCTCATGGGAGGCGTAGCGAAGGTACGGTTAATTACCATTTTTGGCTATTATTAGATAGGACTAGAGGCCCGGTGCATGAATTCTTGGGGGGGTTGGGGGCTGGGGGAGGCGGGACCGCAGGAGGTTGGCCAGCCAGCTCCGATCTAGTTGTGTAGATGTGCTGAGATAGCGGCAAGCAGAGACCACAGACAGAGCGCCCCCAAACGGCCTAAACACCAGCTATGCTCTGAGGTGGAAATACAGCTCTACTTCGCTGCCTGCACTTGGGCTGCCTCACTCTCCCCAGGGCAGAGTGCTGACAGACAGACAGGTCATCTCTCCTAGCTCACCTGCACATTTTCTTGGGGCTCCGCCCCCAAGCATGATAGTAGCTGACTTCAGCCAACAGTGGCACACCGCCTATAGGAGCACTAACCAGTCAGCAGTTGGGAGCCGGGAAAGGCATGGGGCCAAGCTAGAAGTGGCTGACGGGGGCAGAAGGGTGAGCGGAGCGGTGGCAGAGGTAAGATGGCGGTGGTGCTTACTTTACATCTTTGCAATTAGGCTGTTGCCTTGCCCCTTCTGCCCCCTCTGAGCTGCTACTTGTCTCGATCAGCATTGGGGGTGCTCTCCTCCTACAGGCTTCCCGTACCCAAATTCTCCAGTGCCTGGAGCCTTAGCCAGGGGAGGGACCAGCCAAGGGGAGGGGCCACAGGAGGTTGGCTATGGGAGCACACTGACCACCAGGGGGCAGCTCCTGCATTGAGTGTCTGCCCCCTGGTGGTCAGTGCGCATCATAGTGACTGGTCGACTAGTCATTCGATTGTAATGGCCGCTTAAGCTTTTACATATATAGACTAGAGCAGGGGTGGGCAAACTTTTTGACTCGAGGGCCACAATGGGTTCTTAAACTGGACCGGAGGGCCGGAACAAAAGCATGGATGGAGTGTTTGTGTGAACTAGTATAAATTCAAAGTAAACATCATTACATAAAAGGGTATGGTCTTTTTTTTCAACAGTTTTATTCATTTCAAATGGGCTGGATCCGGCCCGTGGGTCGTAGTTTGCCCACAGCTGGACTAGAGGCTCAGCGCACACAAAATCGTGCACAGTTAGGATCCCTAGGCCTAGCCTGGCCTCCATCTCATGGCCTCTGCCACCCTGCAACGCTATGTGAAGCTCCCTGCCCCAGGACACTCTGCAAGGCTCCCCCCACCCCGTGACTATGCCACAAAACCCCCCCGCCCTTCGACTGCTTCGCGAAACTCCCCCACCCCGCGACTGCTTCTCGAAACTCGCTGCCACCTGGGTGACTGCTTCGCTAAGCTCACAGCCACCCTGCGAAGCAGCCCGCCACTGCCGCCCCGCCGCCAGCCCCCCTCATGGTAAGCAGCTTGGGGGCTAGGGGAGGGGGGGACCTAGAGGTGCTCCATGAACTTCATGGGGACTGGTCGCCGTTTGGTCGTGACGCCACCTAGCTCTTTATATATATTAGGAAATCTATGTATGTAACTATTTGAATAATGTGTACTTCCCTCACCAGACAGTAAGTGTATATTCTTCTTCACCATTGAAAATATAACTCCTAATTTAGTGCTCAGTAAATATTTATTGACTGACTGAATGAACACATATGGTGTGGCAGGTTGCACTTTCCAGAAATGGTCATAGCAATAGCTCCCATCCCACATGCTCTTCTTAATGTGTGGTTTTAATGCTTCTGTCGAGAGGTGGGAACGACCCGACTTGTGATGACAGTAGAAGTGATGCATTGTGACTTCTGAGGCCAGGCCATTAAAAGGCAACAGCTTGTATCTGGTTCTCCTGAGACCTCTGTTCTTGGAAGTCAGACACCAAACCATGAGGAAGTCCAAACAGCCTGTGGAGAAGTCCGTAAGATGAGGAACTGAGACCCTTTATTCCATAGTCCTGGCTGAACAGCAAGCACCACCCTACAGCCCTGGCTGTGAACCATCCTGAAAATGGATCCTTCAACCCTTAGTTGAGTTTGCCCAGCAGGGCTGTGGGGAGCAGTGAAGCCACCTCTGCAAAGCCCTGCACACAAATAAATGATTGCTATTATTTTAAGCCATGACGTTGTTGTTGTTATTGTTGTTGTCTGGGGTGTGGGGGGGTGGGGCATAGTTACACGGCAAAAGATAACTGGAATATATAGTAAATGAGATTTGTACTTCACTGAAAAAATATCCAGATTAGGTTGTCAAGATCACTAAATCAGATTGAATATTTAGTCACTCACAAAGTATTTTTCAATCAACCATTTTAACAATTGAATAGAGCAGAACAAACCATCAAAACAGCACATCAAAGAGTCACAAAGAAAGGGATTTATGCCTTTTTACCTAGTCTACATCCCAACTATGTATGCTTTATTTCTGTCCACTCCCTTATTCTTATTGAGTCTCTTCTTCCTATCTTTATTTCCCATTTTTGTGCTTTTGAAATCTACTGCATTGCCTCGTTCTAATCTTTGTGATGATACTGGGTTCAGGCCGATGATAATTAAGTGATTATTAGAGCAGCAGCTTAGAAGACTATTACAAGGATAATAGAAATACCTGATCAAAGGGTTTTTCAGTGACATCTCTTCTGAACAAACGCGTCTAGAATGGCTTAGGGTCTTGGTTGTACTTTTGCATGCTTTGTGGTGTGTCTTACTGGATATGTAGAAATCAAGAGACTTTATGGATTCACTGTGACCTGGCTGATGATTAAGCTGGTGAGGTTATCACGGTTGTGGCAGGGGTACATAACTATAACTAATCTCTCTCTGAGTACACCTTGAGAAGCGCTGTTCAAGTCTTCTCCAAAAGTGAAGTGTCTTCTGACAGAATGCAAACAGAGCAGAGTATATTTTGAGTAAAGATTGCCAGACCTTGAGTCTGGCTAACGAGGTTTGAATCCTGGCTTATTATTTATTGATTATGTGACTGTGGTCAAATTATTTATTCTTTTTAAGACTCAGTTTCTTTAGCTGTGCAATGGGTACAAAATGGTACTCCTGGAGGACTGTTGGGAAGGTTAAAAGAGATAATTCACATGAAGCACAGGAAAGGTGTTTGGCTGTGGAACATGCTCAGTAAATACCAAGTCATACACTGTATCCATTGTGACTCATTGCAGATGGCCAGTCTCTGCATGACCTTTATAGAAAGATGGTGTGTGTGAAACAATATTGAAAGCATTGAGTCAGTTTATAATTTTTAAGACCACCCTCACAATATCAACTCATTCCCCTTCCCACTTTGGTTGTCTTCATGTTTGTTTTGGTTGTATTACAAGTTCACTAGCTAAACAACCCTAGTTCTCAGTTTGCCCTAGTATCTTGGGGAACAAGAGTATCATTTAAAAATCAAGACCACAGCACACTGATTGATACCATAGTGTTTTCAGCAAATTCCCAGAAATGCCTACTTTACTTCCAGGGAATTGTTTAATGAAATTTCAGGTGAATCTAGATGAACAAGTGTTTAAATGTGATGACAAAAATGTTTCCCCAGGGATATTAAAGGGAGGATAATAAAGTATGTGGGGTTTTTTATCAACAAAATATCTACACAGTGCAGTGGAATTTCACTGTATTAAGCATAACTAACATGATTAAACATGAAATTGGGATAGACAACTGAAGATTTTACATCAACTGTGCTGGCAAATCAAGTGCTTTCTAGTCTTATAGATTCTGGACAGTGAGAAAATTCTTTTCTTCTCCACTCCTGATCCAGGCCTGCAGTGCAATATCAAACAGCACCAGGAAATTATGTTTCTATATTGAAGTTAATATGAACAAATTAATTATATTTACCCCATGATATGAACCTTTTAAAATTGTAGTTTTATTACATGGATATTTTAACAAGAAATAAAATGATGAGTAATACATTGATAATGATGTGGAGCATAATAACAACAGTTTTCCTACCTAATAGTATTCTAAGGGCTTCACACAATTATCCTATTTAATCTTCACAGCAGTGCCATGTGGGAGATGAGATCATTATTCCCATTTTATAGATAAGGAAATTGAGCTTAGAGAGATAAAACAATTTGCCCAGGTCGCACAGGTTAATAAGAGTCAGAACTGGGGCCCTCGTCGGCCTGTGGACTGAAAAGTCCTAGGTTTGATTCCAGTCAAGGGAACATACATGGGTTGTGGGCTCGATCCCCAATAGGGGGTGTGCCAGAGGCAGCCAATCAATGATTCTCTCTCATCATTGATGTTTCTATCTCTCCCTCTCCCTTCCTCTCTGAAATCAATTTAAAAAAATTTTTTTAAAGAGTCAGAATTGGGATTTTAACATATATCTGTCCGAATTCAGAGCCTACTTTCTTTTTTTTTTTTTTTAATATACTTTATTGATTTTCTACAGAAAGGAAGGGAGAGAGATAGAGAGTCAGAAACATCGATGAGAGAGAAACATCGACCAGCTGCCTCCTGCACATCTCCCACTGGGGATGTGCCCGCAACCCAGGTACATGCCCTTGACCGGAATCGAACCCGGGACCCTTCAGTCCGCAGGCCGACACTCTATCCACTGAGCCAAACCGGTCTTGGCCAGAGCCTACTTTCTTAACCCCTATGCCATTGATCGGTTGGACTGCATTAGAACTAGGACTTCTATTGTTCAAAAGGCACTGTTAAGGGAGTAAAAATAAAACACAAAAACAATGTGTGAGAGAAGATATTTGCGTTATCGATATCTGACAATGGAATCACATCCAGAATAATTTTTATATATTGTTAAAATCAAAAGCCAATAGAGACCAGCCTTGACGGTTCCCTGAGCAGATGGGCCAGTTTAGTCACACAAGCAAAGCTTAATGTAGCTTATATTGCAAGACTAATGATGGCATTCAGGGCTGGCAGCCCCAGAATATGCCACTTTGGCATATTGATTATTTTGAATTAAAGTTATTTAAGAAACAGTCAGTGCAAGAAGGATAAACTGACCCTCCTTTGCACCCCCCGCCCCCATGTGAAAGTTACCCTCCCTGTAGCAAGAGAAAGAGAGGTGTCCTTATCACCAGAGATGGAGAATTCAGGGTGGTGAGGTTGTACAAATTTTGTTACTTTAGTAATGTGCTACCCCAAGACCAAACCTTTTTTTGTCAATCCTTCACAAACAATTGTTTCTTTGTTTAAAAAGTATAAAACCCGTCTGCTTTGGTCACTTCTTTGAACCTCATTTCATGTTTTGGTTTGAGTGACCCTAATTTATAAACTGTCTTTTTGGTGTGAGCACAGAAAAATGTTCACTAATTGGTACTTCAGTGATTCATTGGCTTTATTTTGGCTATTTATGAACCTTTGAATATATATATATATATATAATGTTAATAAATTTTTACCAATCAATACGACAAACAATACAATAGAAAAATGTGCAAAAAGTTTGGACAAGCACTTCACAAAAGAGGATAACCAAATGGTCAGTAAACATAAAAATATGCTCAACCTTATTATTCATCAAGAAAATGAAAATCAAAACCATAGTGAGCTAACACTGCACACCCACCAGTAAGGCTAAAATTAAAAAGACAGACAGACATACCAAGTAAGAATGGAAAGCATCTGGACGTCTCATATATTACAGTGAGAGTACAATTTGGCAAAACCACTTTGGCAAAATGGAGATACTGGTTTGCAAAATGCAGGGGATTTTGTATAAATGTATACCAACAGACAAGTATAAGACTTTATTGCAGCACCACTTGTAAAACTCCCCAAACGGAAACAACCCAATTGTCCATCAACAGTAAGAGGATTTTTAAAATTTTTGTATGAGGGAATACTATATAGCAATGAGAATAAACAAACCACAAGTGTACACAACATGGGCGAGTTTCTAAAGGTTCTGGTCACCAGTTCCAATGTGTTCAGAGGGATATATCCCCACACCACCAAGCATTTATATAACACCAGCTGGGTGTCCTATAATTCAACTCAATCCTGATACTATCTACCCAGAGACAGTGTTGAGGTCCCACAGGTTAGAAGGTCAGTCGTACAGAACTGCCCCTTTGAGATACCAGTCACAAGTCTAGGCCATTACCTGTGCTTCTAACCGAATGGCTATCTATTAGGTGTTCCAACAACCTCTTCCTTGAGTTCAGTTGATTTGCTAAAGCGGATCACAGAACTCAGGGAAACATTTTACTTACGAGACCACTGGTTTATTATAAAAGTATATAACTCAGGAACAGCCAGATGAAAGAGATGGGGAAGGGGCACGGAACTTCCATGCCCTCTCTGGGCACACCACTCTCCCAGCACCTCCACCTGTTCACCAGCTCAAAACCTCCTTTGAGGGTTCTATGGAGGCTTCATTACAAAGTCATGATTGATTAAATCATTGGTTATTGATGGTTTATTCAACCTCCAGCCCCTCTCTGCTCCTTATACCCATCAAGTTGGGGGTTTGGGACTGAGAGTTCCAACTCTCTAATCACTAAAGTCGGGTCCCCTGGCAACCAGTCCCATTCTTAGGTTACCTCAGGGCTTTCCAAAAATCACTCCATTAACAGAAGACACCTTTATCGACCTCACCGCTTAGGAGATCCCAAGGGTTTTAGGAGCTTTATGCCAGGAACAAGGTCAAAGACCAAATCTATATTTCTTATTATAAAGTACTGTCTCACATCACAAGAATATTGTTGATGAAAAGAAATCAAACACAGGATTATATATTGTATCTCTGTCTAAAGATATGTAAACTATTTACCAAGTAAAAAGACAGACGAAACTAATTGACAATAATAGGAAAGCAATGGCTGGGAAGGGGCCTAAGGAAGGTTTCTGCTGTGCTGATAATGTTCTTTTTTTTTACCTGATTGGGTAGTAGGTCCATGAATGTGTTCACTTTGTGAAAACACATCAAGCTGCACACAAAACTTCTGTGCTTCTGTATGTCTGTCTGTCATGGTAGAAAAATATTTGTGTGAAACTTAGTGTGACAAACACCTGTGTGATGTTTTAAACATTTCTGGAAAAATCATGTTTGTGAAGTAACTTAGAAGAGTGTACCCCCTAGATAAGGGCTTGCTTTGAACTTACTGTGGTTGAAAACATGTTTTTAAGTGCATACCTGTGGCACGTTGATAGAAACTTGTTTTGCATCCTAATTGATAAGCACTGGACTGCCGTGGGTAAACAACCTGGCTATATAACAGGGACTCAAACTAGAGATGATGATTCGCCTCCAGAAGAAGCCCAGATTGACTGGCCATCCACACTTGCTCCCGTCCAGCTCCACGCCTAACGGCAGAAGACGGCTAATACCCCCCATCGAGCCATGACTCAACTCCCTGACCTGTTGGAGACGAGGTTGAGTCAGGAAAGAGTCTGCGTGAGATCTCGGGTGGTAAACGCCATGGAAACCCATTCCTGACCTGACTTTGCCAGCCACCAGACAGCACTGTAGCTGCCTCCAGAGGAAGCCACGCTTTGGGGACCCCATTAAGCCTGTACCCACGGCACCAGGAATTGGTCTGAGTAATAAAGTGCTGTGTGTTTTGCAACTGCATATATTTATGTGGCGTAATTCCTCCGGCAGTCGTAACTATCTAATATAATAATAGAGGAATATGCAAATTAGCCAGGATGCTGTAACGTCACGACTAATCTACAAGCGGCAGAGAGGTACAGGAGGGCGGGGCAGTGAGCTAAAAGCAGGGGAGAGCTGTCAGTGGCTGTGGGCGGGGTGGCCAGCTGAAGCAAGCGGCAGCGAGCTACCCGTGCATGGATTCGTGCAGAGGGCTACTAGTATTAATATAAGGTCAGATGATGCTGCCTACCCTCAGTCCTGCTTGTTTAGAGTAGTCTCTTTGTTAGCAACTACTTAATGTTGCAACACCTGCATGGTTAAGTTTATCTGAAGAGACGCCTTGGATAACACCCCATATATTCTACTCAGACAATCTCATACTTCAATGATATAATAATAATAATAATAATAATAATAATAATAATAATAATAATAAAAGGCAAGCAGCATGGCTCAAGTTTGTATTCCTAACCCATAGCTGTTAGCTGATGGTCAAAGTTTTATTTTGGTGTCAAGAAACTCACTCTTTGTTCTCCAAATCCTTCTCTGTTGTACTACCAGAATTCCTTGGACCAAATGAATAGGACCTCAGTTGGCTGGTTATGACCTTTCTTTGCCTATAGAACGAGTGGACACAATAAGCCTTACCATAATCCTCTTCTATTTATCAGACCTTACCAGCCTTTTCTGCATGTTTTTAACTAAAATTTTTAAAAGTTTATTTTTAAATTACTGTTGGCATACAATATTATATTAGTTTCAGGTATACAACATAGTGATTAGACATTTAACTACTTTATAAAGTGATCACTCCAATAAGTCCAATACCCACAGGACAGCATACATAATTATTACATTATTAACTATATTCTCTAAGCTGTATTTTACACCCCAGTGACTATTTTTGTAACTGGAAATTTGTACTTCTTAATCCTTTTCACCTTTTTCATCCCCCCCAACACTTCTCCCAGCTAGCAACTATCAAAATGTTCTCTGTATCTATGAGTTTTTTCTGTTTGTTCATTTATTTTGTTTTTTGGATCCCACATATAAGTGAAATTATATATTTGTCTCTCTCTGTCTGACATTTAACTTAGTATAATACCCTCAGTCTAGGTCAATGCACACTTTCACAAAGGGCAAGATTTCATTCCTTTTATGGCTGAAGAATATTCCATCATATATATGCACCACATCTTCTTTATCCATTCAGACACTTAGGTTGTTTCCTTGGCTGTTGTAAATAATGCTGCAATGAACATAGGGTGCATATAGCTTTTGGAATTAGTGTTTTAATTTTTGCCATGGGGTTGTCATCTCACATTATTCTTGAGTTCATTATTCTTACTGATTTTAACGTTTTGCCAGCTGTTGCCCAATCTTCTATGTTTTTTATCTTTACAGATGTGACATATGTATATCCTTTATTTTTCTCACTTACCAAACTATAGACAAATAGGAATTAAGATGAGCCTGTCTCTCAGAACTTGCCACTCTTTTTTTTATTATTGATTTTTTACAGAGAGGAAGGGAGAGGGATAGAGAGTTAGAAACATCAATGAGCGAGAAACATCGATCAGCTGCCTCCTGCACACTCCCTACTGGGGATGTGCCCGCAGCCAAGGTACATGCCCTTGACCGGAATGAAACCTGGGACCCTTTCGCCCGCAGGCCAACGCTCTATCCACTGAGCCAAACCAGTCAGGGCAGAACTTGCCACTGTTAATTATGAGTGAGATTGGGATCCAAGCAGAAGCATAATAAAGCAGAAAGAGCTCCAGAGGAAAGCTGGCCAAATTGTCTCGGAGTAGCACTTCCAAGTATTAATTGAGGAAATAACGACACCAAATCAGGAACAGAAACGGAAGTAGAATGAAATGGCTGAGATTACAATTCTAAGAACTTCAATTTTTCTGTAATTTAAAAAATTGCTTAAAATATCTATGCCTATAGGTCATGAGCAGTACTTTATGTGTAATAAAATTTAATATTTATGGTGTTTAATATGTGCCAAGTGCTTTTATACACATTATCTCACTTAACCCTCACAACATCTTGTAAGAGGGATTATAATTATAGTTATCTCCATTTGACAAATGAGGAATTTGAAAATATTAAATAAGTCACCAAAGATTGCCCAGCAAATGAGTGGCAGTGTTGGAATTTGAACTTAGGTCTATCTAATCCCAAACATCACTATCTTAACCAGTGTATTATACTACCTATTATGTGTATGCTGATTGGAGACCAGGATTATGAAGGCTGAAATTAGATGTATTACTGTAAAATGTCATAAAGATTGTGCAAAATTCAGCACTTGAAACTACACATGATGCTAATCAGGTTTGATATGGAGCGACCAGCAGTAAACCCAACCATATGCCATATTATTATATTTTATTGGAACTGGATGCATTGTAAACTCATCAGAGATGTCTCTTCTCTCTTTAACATTCATCAGCACATTATTTATTTAGAAACTCAGGGTTGTTGTACGAGTTAACTGAGGCTAATTCATAAACATTGTAGGTTTTACACATCTTCTGGGACTATTCTTTGGTTTTTAGTGTCAGCACTAGCAGAGTGAAAAAGGAAACTTAGAGGCTAGAGACTCACTTTCCTGTATAACTGGTACCATGACAACTCCTAGGCTCTTATCTGATGAACTGCTGCTATCATTAAAAAAAAAAATTACCAAGTTTTGCCTTTTTATTTTCTGTCCTTGACTTTTTCAGTGTGTTTTATTATTTCTTATGACCCATGACCAGACAAACTACAAGGCATGAACAATCATCTTAGCTGCTTGGGGATTGCGTACATTGGTTTGTATAATTCAAAAATTTTTAAATGAAAATAATTATTATGCTTTTAATTTAAATTTAAGATGTGTTATGGTTGCAGTAACAGTAATGATGGTTTGGTTGTTCTGAAAGATTATGTCGAAATCAATAGGCAGCTACATAAATGACAAGGACCAGGCTTTCCAGTCTAGTGAGGTAGATTGTGGAGGGCAAGGTTGCCTGTGTGAGTAGCAGAGTGAACAGTTGGGTATGTCATGTGGCTGAGGGGGACTATGGGTCTACCCACCTTACCTAAAAATATCTTTCCTGCTACTTCTTAGACACAGTGCCTAAAATGCAGCCCTGAAAGCTTTATTTCTCTGAGTCTTGAAAAGTTTTCTTAAAAAAAATCTTTTGGGTGTGAACTATAGGATACATATTTAGAAGTACAATTACAGTCATTAAGTAAACACCTAAGTAACCACCACCTAAATCATGAAATAAAACATTGATAGCACTTGCCATGTAGCCCATGCAATTCACAGCCCCTTCCCTCTTTCCCAAAGGTAACAGTAAAACTTTCTTTTCTTTATGGTTTTACCAGCTATGCATACATTCCTAAACAAATGTAATTACATTTGGCCTGTTTTTAAAAACTGCAAAAATGGAGTTGTGCTATAGATGTTCTTTAATTTCTTGCTTCTTTTGCTAACATTATATGAAGGATTCATTTAGATTGTGGCATTTAGCCATAGTTAACTCACTACCATTGGTGTATAATATTCCATTGAGCTCTAATAGTGCATATAAGCTATATTTTCTTTATCTTTTGAGTTGTTCATATGATTTTTCTACTTCAACCTTTTTTTTTTTAATCTTTACCCAAGGATATGTTGAGAGAGAGAGATTGATTGAGAAAGAGAGAAACATCAATGTGAGAAACATTGATCAGCTGCCTCCTATACATGCCTTGACCAGGAATGGAACCTGGTCACGGCGTGTATGCCCTGACTAGGAACCCGTGACTTTTTGGTGTACAAGATGATGCTCCAACCAACTGAGCCACTTGGCCAGGGCTACTTCAATCTTTTGTTGTGATGAATTACATTGATTGATTTTAATGTTAAACTAATCTCACATGCCTGGGTTTTGCAACTATTTCCATAGGTTGAGATTAGCCTCTATTTTTCCTTTGGAATACTAGTCTTACTGAGTTTTGGAATCAATGATACACTAGCTACATAAAATAATTTGGAAGATGTTCCCTCTTTCTAGTCTCTGGAAGAGTTCTTCCAGAATGATTTTTGAAAGGTGAACATGGTGGATGGTATGCACAGGTAGGCTACTAGTAAATAGTCATCTCAGATGGTGATGAAAGAAAATTGAATTTATTTAAGAAAAGGGAACAGGGGATAGGACATACCAAGGGAAAGGCTGCATAGCACTGAGCCACGGGGACATTGGGTCAATGATGGCAGCACCCAGGAGCTGGAGTTTCATCCTTATATGCTGTCACTGGCGGGAAACTTGTTGTCAGAGGGTCTGGGGGCTGAACTGGTGGGCTTGGAATGCAGACGGAATGCAGGTGTGCGATCAGGTGCCTTCAGGACAGGTTCCATTTCTTCTATGGTCTGACTCCTGGTGTCCAGCCAGTTTTTCCTGGCCTTTTGTTTTCCTGTGGCGGGAAGCTTACAAATGGCCATGAAGTATTGTATTGCCCTATAGGCCTAACAATTTTATCATTGAAATATTTCATTATTGAATGTTGGGAGAATTCTCTGGTGAAGAACTTGATTTCTGTCCCCCTACCCCTGAGGCTGCTGAATCAAAGCTCTGTTTCCTGGTATCTGTCCAAACAGCGGCAGACGCCCTTGGGCACAGCTGGTACTCGGTGACTTTCCTTAGCTCCCTGGGAATCTGACTTTCTCTCAGAGTTTGTCTGGCAGTTCCCCACTATTTTGTCAAGGGTTCAATGTTTAAAGGTACATTTTTAATATTTTTATTTGTTTTTTTTAAGTCTGCATTTTTGTTTGTTTTTAAGTCTGAGAAAGGTAGGTCTGGATAAATGTTTAATTCTATACAAATGGAGTTATAAAATGCTAATGTGCTTGGGAGGGTAAACTCTTAGTACCTGATTTGAGCTCATTCTGCTGCAAATATATTCCGGAACTAAGCTGGGTAGGACTGATGGGACAAAGGTGAAGGCTATAAGGCTCTGTCCCTAAGTAAGAAGGACAGACTATGGGAGTGACTCTTAACCTCCCATGCCATGCCAGTCCAACTTCCACTGGAAGAAGTAGATATCACTGCTGTCTTGTGACTCACTTGCATCACCATTTCAATTCTGACTCCGACATAACTGATGCCACCTGCTGCGCCCACTTCTGGTTCCATGTCTGCTCTGTTCTCATCTCTTCCACACCTTCAATAGCTAGTGTATCACAGTTCATTGGTCTCTGGAAACCATCAGGCCACCCTGCCTTTGAAGCTAAGAGATTTCACTTCAAAAGAAGTAGGTCCTCGAAAAGATTCAGGTGACACCATCAATTGGGACAGACTCTGAAGGAAATGAAAATTCCAACTCTGATGCCTCCCATGGCATGAGCTTAGGCCTCACAGCTACCTCATGGATCAATTTCTCCTTAGTCTAATCCTACTTCCTTCACTGCCTTACAAGTGCTGCTCCATAGTGCACTCCCCAATAAACTTCCTGCTTGCAAATATCCCAGACTCTGTTTCATAGGGAACCTAAACCAAAGGTAAAGTTTTCAAATAATTAGGGGGAGTCAGTGGGTGATACCAGCTAACGAGGTAGTACATGACAAATTCTGATGACTCAAAGTCTAATTGATATTTGCTGGAAAGGAGGAAAGAGGAAGAATGGTCTGTAGGAGGCAATGAGAAGCAAGGACCATCTCCACTCCCAATGAGAGAGAAAACAGCCTTCATTTGAGAAGGCCAAAGTACAAGCAGAGTCAGGAGGTCATTTCCACCTTTCAGTGAGATCAGGACAGTAAAGGAAATTTCCATGAAGACTGAGATTTTCTGATGGTGGAACATGAGTTTCAAAGAACTGGTGGAAAGGGAAGGACTAAGATAAAATCTAAAAGGAGGATATGCAGAATTGCTTGGGATTAGTGTGGGTGGGAGGAGAGATGACCTGGACTCATATAAAACAAATAGCATGATAAAATTAGTGCTGGGGTTGTCAAAACAGAGCAGGTGGGAGAGGCTAGTCCTGTAGGTGAAGAGGACGGGGGAGGGCTGTTGCCAGAATGCAGAGTATTGGAGTGGCATTTCCTTCTACCAGAGTTGATGTGAAGGCTGGGATGGAGGGGCTTATATTGAACATCGATACTCTGAGGCTCTCTCCTCAGTTCTGCACAGGGAGAAGCGGTATTTGTTTAATTTAAAACTTCTAGCACATTTATGAGATCAGGTGAATGAATTTATTCTCTTTCTCACAATCACAACTGTCTGAAACTATGAGACATACACTTCCCATCATAAAAATTTGCTCTTCCTAATCGGCGATATAGCATCACACTAAAGATGTTTGGGGGGAAAAATTTGAAAAAGTAAAGATGTTTGCTTTTAGTAAGAAGTTTTAGAAATTGGAGTAGTCAAGTAAAAATACCCACTAAACATACATATACAGAGGAAAAAATGATTATCTGACAAGTGGAAAGGATAAAATCATCAAGAAATAAAAATATGTTCATTTATAAGCTGAGGTGAGGAATAGATATAGGGGGAAAATGGATGAATTGAAAATCTAATTTTGCTGCTCTTTTAAAGTAAGAGTGTTTATGTTTGTTATTTGGAAAAAAAAATTCTTCTGACAACTTCAATGACTGCTGAACAAAGAAAGCCTTTCCATTTTGTCCAAAGAATTGGTTAAATGCTTGTTGAGAAACACCTTAATTCTAACCCCATCTTTTCCCTGAATAACCTGGGGGAAAATCACTGATTTATTAAATCATTCACACAAAAATATTTGTTTTGTACCAATTACGTTCCAGGCACTGAACTTAGTCTTGAAGATAAAGCTATAGAGAAATGAAGACCATCCTTCCCCCTCATTGAACTGGGATTAACTAGTTGGATACAGACAAACAGTAAGTGTCTCAGAAGCTCATATTATTTCCATTCTCCCTGGTTCTCTGGGAGATTGAAAAAGCAAGAGGACCAAGAATGGAATCCTAGGAAAGAACAATACTGAAATGGTGGGTGGAAGAAGAGGTGCCTGTGAAGTGGGCCATGAATGAGCGGTCTGAGAGGAAGGAGGTTAGAAAGGGTGGTGTCATGGAGGCAGTGGTAAGGAGAGAGTCAAGATAAAGGAAACTGTCAATGGGACCATTGCAGCCCTGAGATCGAGGACAGAAAGTGGCTGTTAGTGTCTCAGAAGAGTGATCTCAGTAGTGTGGTGCCAAATTGCTGGTGCCTGAGGCAAAACTTAGATAAATAATCAAAAGCAGTAAGTGCAGACAACTCCTTTTGGGAGTCTAGCTGTGAAGGGAAGGAGAAAGATTGAGTTATGTACATATGCAGGAGGCACTCAGGGTTCAGGTAAGACTTTTCTTGTTTATGTGATTAGTTTTGACATAAAGAAGTTGATCAAATTCTGCACTGAGAAGGACCTAGTGGTCAAAGAGAGGCTTGGTGTGTATAGGAGATGGAGATTTTTTTTTTTAATTTTATTTTTTTAATATATTTTTTATTGATTAAGATATTACATATGTGTCCTTATCCCCATGTTACCCTCTACCCCCCTCCACCCCGCTCATGCCCTCACCCCCCCTCCCCCATTGTCCGTGTCCACTGGTTAGGCCTATATGCTTGCATATAAGTCCTTTGGTTGATCTTCCCCCCTTACCCCCACCCTCCCCTACCTTC
Organism: Myotis myotis; assembly: GCF_014108235.1. Classification (NCBI taxonomy): domain Eukaryota; kingdom Metazoa; phylum Chordata; class Mammalia; order Chiroptera; family Vespertilionidae; genus Myotis; species Myotis myotis. The sequence continues at coordinate 14,523,576 of NW_023416315.1, forward strand.
CCTCCAAGGCCTGACAGTCCAATCAATGCCTCTCCGTCTCTGGATCAGTCCTTGTTCATCAGTTTATGTTGTTCATTATATTCCACAAATGAGTGAGATCATGTGGTATTTATCCGCTCTCCAGTTCCATCCATGCTGTGGCAAATGGTAAGAGTTCCTTTTTCTTCTTCCTCTTCTTAAAGAATACCTTTCAGCATTTCATATAATGCTGGTTTGGTGGTGATGAACTCCTTTAGCGTTTTCTTATCTGTGAAGCTCTTTATCTGACCTTCTATTCTGAATGATAGCTTTGCTGGATAAAGTAATCTTGGTTCTAGGTTCTTGCTATTCATCACTTTGAATATTTCTTGCCACTCTCTTCTGGCCTGCATGGTTTCTGTTGAGAAATCAGCTGACAGCCGTATGGGTACTCCCTTGTAGGTAACTGACTGTCTTTCTCTTGCTGCTTTTAAGATTCTCTCTTTGTCTTTTGCTCTTGGCATTTTAATTATGATGTGTCTTGGTGTGGTCCTCTTTGGGTTCCTTTTGTTTGGGGTTCTCTGCGCTTCCTGGACTTGTAAGTCTATTTCTTTGACCAGGTAGGGGAAGTTTTCTGTCATTATTTCTTCAAATAGGTTTTCAATATCTTGCCCTCTCTCTTCTTCTGGTACCCCTATAATTCTGATGTTGGTACGCTTGAAGTTGTCCCAGAGGCTCCTTACACTATCTTCATATTTTTGGAATCTTTTTTCTTTTTTCTTTTTCGGTTGGGTCTTTTTTGTTTCTTCGTATTTAAAATCTTTGACTTGTTTCTTGGGATCCTCTTGTCTGCTGTTGGATCTCTGTATATTATTCTTTATTTCAGTCAGTGTATGCTTTATTTCTAGTTGGTCCTTTTTCATATCCTCGAGAGTCTCACTAGATTTATCGAGGGTCTCACTAAATTTATCGGCGGTTTCCATAAAATTCTTGAAAAACCTTATAAACGTGGCCTTGAACTCTATATCCAGTCGTTTGCTTTCCTCCATTTCTGTCATTTGTGTCCTGTTTCTTTGTCTCTGCATTTTTTATGCTTCCCTGTGTTGGTAGAGTAGTTTTGTGTGCTAGGTGTCCTGTAGGGCCCAGTGGCTCAGCCTCCCCAGTTACCTGAGGTGGACACTCTTGGTGCACCCCCTTGTGGGCTTTTTGCACAGTCTTATTGTAGTTATGCCTTGATTGTTGTAGGATCACAGGGAGGAATTGACCTCCAGGCCAATTGGCAGTGAGAATCAGCTGTGTCTGCAGTGGGAGAACTTCTGTGCTGGAGACACCCTTCTGGGGCAAGACTTGCTTCAGTGGGGCTTTGGTGCTCACTGAGTCTGCCCCCTGAGTGTGTCCCTTATGGATCTGAGGAGTTGTAATCTGGATGGTCCCCCTCTGACCACTGGGTACACTGGCTCTTGGATCTAAGGAGGTGCTAATTTAGCCTCTGCCTGAGGTTACACAGCAGGAGCTACGAAGAGAACTGCAGATTCCCCTTCCTTTTTTGGAGTTTGGAGGTACCCTGATGAGGCCCAGCTGTGAAGCAATGCAAGCCGCTGTGGGGCCTTGGGCCTTCTCTTGGAAGTTCTGGGTCTGTCTGGCCCAGCTGCAGTTAATTTTCAGGCTGCAAAGGGCCGGGGCATTCATATGCAAAAGCCTCTGCCGCAGCCTGGGTGGGGCGGTGTCTCAGGGAATCAAAGGGCAGAGCAAGCAGCTATGGCGGATTCTCAGCCCTGCCCTAAGGGGCCGAGCGTCTCAGTGTCCTGGTAATTGCTGTAAGCACCTCTGAGGGAAAGCGACCTCAAGTTCCGAGTTCTGCCCGCTGCCAGACAGTCCAGTTTCTGCCCATATGAGTCCTGGGTCCCCAGAGACTTCCCGGAACCGGAGTTCAAAGCAGTCGGGAGCTTGTGACTCCCTCCCAATTCAAAAAGACAGCCGCGCCCTCAGGTGCCAGCCCCTTTCCCCATGCATGCTCGAGCCTCCGTACCTCTGCTCTTTACTTCTGCAGCTCCTCTGAGTCTCAGTGTGCTTTTCTTTCCTTCTAGTTGTAGAATTTCCACTCAGCCAGCCTTCCTGTAGTTCTGGATGATGTCCGTTTTGTCTTTTTGTTGTATTTTTGAAGTTGTTGTGGGAGGCAGCAATTTCCCAGTGTTTACCTATGCTGCCATCTTAGTTTCTCCCGAGATGGAGATTATTGATGGAATAAAGTTTGTCAGGTGATAGGAGAAATCTCATTCTGGAGAGAGATGATAGCCTACACCTTAGTCTCCAAATTTTTCCCCTCTGTGACCAGGAAAGTGACCTCTGTCTGGAAAGGGACCTATTTGGTTCCATCTCTCTTTATGTATGCTCTTGAAAACAATTTGAGATTTCAAAAGTCTTCTTCTGAGGGGGAAGCACCAGACTACTAAAAGAAGTTCTAATATGATTTCTGGCTCTACCATAAATGTCCTGGGTGACCTTGGTTTTAGGAATTTTTCCTTCCTATTTCCTTAGATATCTGAGATATTGTAAGAATTTGAGATGTCATTGTGTTAATTTTTATATATTTCCTAGCACTCAGCACAGTTGTGTGCACACAGTGGGTGTGTAATAAACACATTGGTTTTCAAGGACCTTGACAAAATCAGGTCATTAGAAACCTCCTAACGAAGATTTGTATTTGTCTTCCACAGGAGGAAAACATCTCAGTATTTAATCTGTATAATCCACAGGCAAGAGGTGAAGTCATATAATAATATCTAAGCAGTCTTTGTTATATTTTTTACTGGGGAAAATTGTTATAACAACATCTAAATAGCCTGTGATTTAGAGGTAAACAGTGCCTTTGCCAGAAGCTGCTGGCTCCCCTCTCCTTCAAAGCGTGCAGATGCCCGTCCCTCAGCATGCAGGGACAGAATAATTGTTCATTCTATACGTATCAGTAGGTAGTTTGCAGGTGCATTACCAAAATGAATGAATTATATAATAGCATGACAATGGCTAGTTGATGTAGAAATTTGTCCCAGGGACAAATCCTTTAACATGTTTCTGCTTGTTTCTAATTTTAGAATTCTATCAGATTAAGGCAAAATTGAGTCAAATTATCATTAGATTCAACCTAAACTGAAATCAAGAGACTGTTCTTTTTCATTTCTATCTGGAAACCAATTCTATCAAGCATTTAAATTAAATGCAATATAATAAGCATATGGTTAGTACATACAGGATGATTGAGCTGCCTTGTGGATGCAGAACAAGTTCACATCTGGGAGAAAGGAAGACATATTCTGATCTCTACCCAGGCATTTTTTTCTGTATAGTGGTGGTCTTTGTTACTCTCTGTAAGGCTGCTTTGATACTGTGTAGTCACTCTCTTCAAATCATATCTCTATCTATAGATGAAACCCTGACCCACCTCAGTATTCCTTCATCTTCAGCAGCAATGAATGTGAAAATCACAGAATAAAGTGGTCAGAATGTTTTCCACTCCCTCCAGACTCAGAATCAAGTTGAATGCAAGTAATGTCCCCAAACCCTGGGCAAAAGAGACACTATAGCTGTATCACTTACATCATATTCTACTTATGTGGACAGTCTGGTGGTCAAGCTCTGCTCTGAGCCCTGCGGTAGGAGAATAAGGAGTCAGGGGTTGCCTTTTTGAAGTCCTGAAGAGCATTCCCAGCTTTGTTGTGAATTCTCACCACTGGAGCATTTGGAGGCCATGTGCCTGAGGGGACTGCCCATCAGAGAGACATCAAGCAGTGTTCTTGGCTGCATGTGATCAATAACATATCCCTTGGCCCTTCTGTGACTAGTAGGGATGGTGGCCCCAGTGACACAGAAAATTTCTAATTTGGATAATTACATTCTGCTTCTCTCTGTTGCTCCTGTAGCTTAAATAGAAAATAGAATTCTTCATTTTCTTTTGTCAACTATTGCTTAAGTTGCACCGCTGTGAGGTGTCACTGTGAGCTGTTAAACATCTGCTGAGCCCTACTTCAGAGGTGGTTGCATTTTAATTGGATTTTACTTTAATTGACTGGATCACACTATATAGGTAATAAATCTGTTTGCAAAATGCTTTTGAGTCTATTTAGATAGAAAGGTTCACATAAATATTAAAACAATAATTAGCTTTATAAAAGATAGTTTGGGGTCACATTTTTCTTAAAAGATTTTTGTGAGCCTGGCCAGCATGGCTCAGTGGTTGAGCGTCAACCTATGAAGCAAGGGTTACAGTTCGATTCCCGGTCAGGGCACATCCCCAGGGTGTGGGCTCGAACCCCAGTGAGGGATGTGCCAGAGGCAGCCAAACAATGACTCTCTCTCATCATTGATGTTTCTATCTCTCTCTTCCTCTCCCTCTCCCTTCCTCTCTGAAATCAATAAAAATATATTTAAAAAAATATTTTTGTGAAACAAAGTCTATTCCTGAGTGTTTTTGATGAATGTACATAAAATGCACATGATTTTTGATTTATAAAAGCTAAGAGTTTTCAATTAGCAAATCAGTCCATCAGAGAATATGTCCTCACCACCTGCTTAGCACAGGGCAAGGCTCTGGCTCCCTGTAAAGAGGCACTAATAGATCTAAGAATAAATTGTTTCCACTAGGGGTAAGGTCTGTCTCACTAAGGCAAGCCCTGGGGAGGATACCAAAATGGGGGGAGAGGGGAGAGATACTGATGCTCTACCTGACCTTTCTCCCCAGTCTCTCACAAATACCAAAAAGCTCACTATTAAAGTTCTGTGGGAAAATCCAGAACTTTAAATTCTGTGAATTTATAGCCTGACACAACTACCAAACTATCAAATATTCTTACAAGTTTTTTTTCAACACCTACTGAGAGCCCTCTGTGCACAAGAAACCTTGCCAGCAGTATTACCAGTGCTACTGGGCAGGTGAAGACATTCTGTTGAGAAGAAAAATAAGGGGGGGGGCAACTTTGGGGGCTTAGAGCCTAGTTCAGTATCTAGTTAAACAGTAATCATACTTCCGCATTCTAACTGACTTGGGCAGAGCTGCAAAGCGCACCCCGAGGGGCCCGCCACAAGAAGATATATGTATATCAGAATCTCCCCACATTGGCAATTCAGGCTTTGGATCAAAGTCCCTGGACTAGCAGCGCTGCGTAATAAAGGTTTACTTTCCTGATTCCTCTGGGTGCCGGCTGTCACTTCTCCTGGGTCATTCGCCACAACACTGTGAGGAGTAGCAAATTAGCCAAGGTTGCATGGTTAAAAATAGTATAAATGGAATTCAACTCCTGGCAAGTTGTTGCTATTTCAGCCTCCTTGCTGGCCTCCTTGTGCTGATGAGTTAGATGTGGTCCTTGTCCCACAGGGTGAGAAGGCAGACATGTACCTACCTACAATAGTGTGATGAGAACTACCACAGAGAGGTGTTTACTGTAATACTAGAGCCCAGAAGAGGGAATGACTAACTCTACCACCTTGGGGATCAGAAAAAGGCTCACAGAGGAGGTGGCATTCTGGACAGGGTCTGAAGAACAGTGAGGATGATCTCTAGAGAACAGATATTTAGTGAAAAGTGTTTGGGCTGGAACCAAGATGGCGGCATAGGTTAACGCCGGAGTTTGCTGCTTTGAACAACTACTTCAAAAGTGAAACTAAAAGACGGAACGGACGTCACCCAGAACCACAGGAACGCTGGCTGAGTGGAAGTCCTATAACTAGGAGGAAAGAGAAACGCATACGGACACTCAGAGGAGGCGCAGTGCTGAAGTCAAATTCTGAGGTGTGGAGTGCGCGGAGCGGGCTGGCGTTTTCAATCGGGAGGGAGTCGTAGACTATGAGCTCCAGATACGGGCGAGTCTTTAGCAACCCAGACTCAAACGGGAGAAGCGGGACTGTCTGGCTTCGGTCAGAGCGAGTGCAGCTTTCTCTCTGAGCTTTGCAGCGGGTGCTGGGACTCAGAGAGGCAGAGCCCCTGGGGACAGGACTGAGAGCCGCCATAACTGCTCTCTCCGGTCCACCCTGTTGATCCTGTGTGACCCGCCCCGCCCAAGCCCTGCACTGAGGCATTTGCCGGATAGCCTCAGGCAAACGCCAGATTAGCACCTCCCTAGAGGACAGAAGTTCTCTCACTTCTGACACAGCTGATTCTCATAACCACTTGGCCTGGAGGTCAAACCCTCCCTGGTATTAGCTACAACAATCAAGGTTTAACTATAAGACTGCGAACAAAGACCACTAGGGGGTGCACCAAGGAAGCATAACAAAATGTGGAGACAAAGAAACAGGACAAAATTGTCAATGGAAGATATAGAGTTCAGAACCACACTTTTAAGTTCTCTCAAGAACTGTTTAGAAGCCGCCGATAAACTTAATGAGATCTACAAGAAAACTAATGAGACCCTCGATGTTATATTGGGGAACCAACTAGAAATTAAGCATACACAGACTGAAATAACGAATATTATACAGACTCCCGACAGCAGACCAGAGGAGCGCAAGAATCAAGTCAATGATTTGAAATGCGAGGAAGCAAAAAACACCCAACCGGAAAAGCAAAATGAAAAAAGAATCCAAAAATGCCAGGATAGTGTAAGGAGCCTCTGGGACAGCTTCAAGCATACCAACATCAGAATTATAGGGGTGCCAGAAGATGAGAGAGAGCAAGATATTGAAAACCTATTTGAAGAAATAATGACAGAAAACTTCCCCCACCTGGTGAAAGAAATGGACTTACAGGTCCAAGAAGCGCGGAGAATCCCAAACAAAAGGAATCCAAAGAGGACCACACCAAGACACATAATAATTAAAATGCCAAGAGCAAAAGATAAAGAGAGAATCTTAAAAGCAGCAAGAGAAAGAAACTCAGTTACCTACAAGGGAGTACCCATACGACTGTCAGCTGATTTCTCAACAGAAACTTTGCAGGCCAGAAGGGAGTGGCAAGAAATATTCAAAGTGATGAATACCAAGAACCTACAACCAAGATTACTTTATCCAGCAAAGCTATCATTCAGAATTGAAGGTCAGATAAAGAGCTTCACAGATAAGGAAAAGCTAAAGGAGTTCACCACCACCAAACCAGGATTATATGAAATGCTGAAAGGTATCCTTTAAGAAGAGGAAGAGGAAGAAAAAGGTAAAGATACAAATTATCAACAACAAATATGCATCTATCAACAAGTGAATCTAAGAATCAAGTGAATAAATAATCTGATGAACAGAATGAACTGGTGATTATAATAGAATCAGGGACATAGAAAGGGAATGGACTGACTATTCTTGGGGGGGAAAGGAGTGTGGGAGATGCGGGAAGAGACTGGACAAAAATCGTGCACCTATGGATGAGGACAGTGGGTGGGGAGTGAGGGTGGAGGGTGGGGCGGGAACTGGGAGGAGGGGAGTTATGGGGGGGGGAAAAGAGGAACAAATGTAATAATCTGAACAATAAAGATTTAATTAAAATAAAAAAAAAAGTGTTTGGGCTTTAGAATCAAGGAGACTAGAATTTGAATTCTGGTTCTAGATCTTAATCATGCTATTAATTCAGCAGTTCTCAACCTGTGGGTCGCAACCCCTTTGGCGGTCGAATGACCCTTTCACAGGGGTCGCCTAAGACCATCCTGCATATCAGATATTTACATTACGATTCATAACAGTAGCAACATTACAGTTATGAAGTAGCAAAGAAAATAATTTTATGGTTGGGTCACAACATGAGGAACTGTATTTAAAGGGCCAGAAGGTTGAGAACCACTGTATTAATTTGAGCAAGGTTTTAAAATTTTTCAATTAGGAGGCTGTTGCAATGGGACAGTTGACAAGTTTTGAGACCCAAAACCTAGGTCGTGAAAGGAGAAATGGAAAAGAGATACTCAGTAAATGGGATTGATGGAATATTTGACTGATATAAATTATTATTTTTTTAAAATATATTTTATTGATTTTTTACAGAGAGAAAGGGAGAGAGATAGAGAGTTAGAAACATCGATCAGCCGCCTCCTGCACATCTCCCACTGGGGATGTGCCCGCAACCTACGTACATGCCCTTGACCGGAATCGAACCTGGGACCCCTCAGTCCACAGTCCGACGCTCTATCCACTGAGCCAAACCGGTTTCGGCTTGACTGATATAAATTAAAGGTGACTTAAGATTTTTAATTCATGGGTCTATGTAAATGGTGTTGATGCAAACCAGTTTAGGGGAGTGAAAATGCTTTGGGAGGAAAGATTACTAATCTTATTTTATGTAATAAACAGAATTTCAGGAGCTGTGCTACAATAAACATTTTTTTGTAAGTAGTCAGAAGTTTGGCCTGATGCTCAGGATAGAGATCTTAACATAAATGTTAATGTTATCTCGGTGGAAGTTGAGGTCATGAGACTAAGCAAAGTTACCCTACAAGAGCAGATAAAGGGAGGAGGCCCATGGGAGAAACTGTGGGAGAGCATAAACATTTTAAGTAGGAGCAGAAACTGTGAAGCTGAAAAAAAGCCTGAAGAACTATCAGCGAAGTTGGAGGAGATTTGCACATGCCAGGAAGCCAAGAAACCACAAAAATGTCCTCCATTGCAGAGAAGAAAGTTCCATAAGCACCGGAATTTTTATTGTCGCTGTGTTTCACTGATATTTACCCAAGCTTCTGAAATATTGTAAGTGGTCAACAAATTTATTAAATGAATAAATGGTAATTGACAAGATAGGGAAGAAGGGAGTTTTAAGAAAGAGTGGCCAGTAGCATCAAATGTTGTGGAGAGATCAAGTAGAATGTGAACTGAAAAGATCAGCAATTAAAAAGTCATTTGAGACCTTTCAGAATAGTGTTCATATCTCATTGGGTTATATTTTAAAGGCAAACAGTATGGAAGTTCCTGAAAATACTAAAAATACGGCCTAAGCCATTATGCTCAATTAATACTTGACAAAGGAGGCAAGAGCATACAATAAAGTCAAGACAGTCTCTACAATAAGTGGTGTTGGGAAAATTGGACAGATACATGCAAAAAAAATGAAATTAGACCATCAACTTACACAAAAATAAACTCAAAATGGATAAAGGACTTAAACGTAAGATGGGAAACCACAAAAATCTTAGAAGAATCCACAGGCAGCAAAATATCAGACATATGTCATAGCAATATCTTTACCAATACAGCTCCTAGGGCAGTGGTTGGCAAACTCATTAGTCAACAGAGCCAAATATCAGCAGTACAACGATTGAAATTTCTTTTGAGAGCCAAATTTTTTAAACTTAAACTATATAGGTAGGTACATTGTTATTACCTTAATTAGGGTACTCGTAAGCTGGCCTTTGCTAAAAACGTCCTCAATCTGATTGAGGTACATTCGCTGAGGTCAACCCCTTCCAACTCTCCCATCCACACTCGTCTTGTATACTTGTTTCGTCTATCTCAGTGGTCGGCAAACCGCGGCTCGCGAGCCACATGCGGCTCTTTTGCCCCTTGAGTGTGGCTCTTCCACAAAATAGCACATGCGAGTGTGCATATACAGTGCGATTGAAACTTCGTGGCCCATGCGCAGAAGTCGGTTTTCAGAAAGGAGATAGACGAAACAAGTATACAAATCAAAATGACAATGAGGCACCATCTCACACCTGTCAGAATGGCTATCATCAAAAAATCAACAAACTACAAGGGCTGGTAAGGATTTGAAGAAAAAGGAACCCTCATGCACTGCTGGTGGGAATGCAGACTGGTGCAGCCACAGTGGAGTTTCCTCAAAAAATTAAAAATGGAACTCCCATTTGACCCAGTGATCCCACTTCTAGGACTATACCCAAGAAATCAGAAACACCAATCAGAAAGGATATATGCACCCCTATGTTCATAGCAGCACAGTTTACAATAGCTAAGATTTGGAATCAGCCTAAGTTCCCACCAGCAGATGAGTGGATTAAAAAGCTGTGGTACATCTATGCAATGGAATATTACGCTGCTGTGAAAAAGAAAGAACTCTTACCATTCACAACAGCATGGATGGACATGGAGAGCATTATGCTAAGTGAAATAAGCCAGTCAATGAAGGAAAAATATCACATGATCTCACTCATTTGTGGAAGATAATGAACAACATAAACTGATGAACAAAAGTAGATCCAGAGACAGAGAAGTATTGAACAGACTATCAAACCTCAGAAGGAAGGCAGGGGAGGGTGGGGGGTGGAGGTAAGAGATCAACCAAAGGACTTCTACGCATGCATATAAGCATAACCAATGGATACAGACACTGGTAGAGGGGTCCATGGGGGAGAAAGGAGACATATGTAATACTTTAAATAAAAAAACAAAAAAACCCACAAAACTAAAAACAGAATTACCAAATGATTCAGCAACTGCTCTTCTTATATATACTCCAAAGAAATTAAATCAGTACCTCAAAGAGATATCTGCACTCCCATGTTTGTTAAAGCATTATTCACAGTAGCCAAGACATGAAAATAACCTAAGTGTCCACTGACAGGTGAATAGATAAAAGAAATTGTGATTTGTGCATAAAATAGAGTATTATTCAGCCATTCTGCCCTTTGCAACAACATGGATTAATCTGGAGGACAGAAGGGTAAAACACCAAAAGGTCCCTTTAGGAGAGGATGAGAAGTTGAAAGTTCAAAAAGGAAATGGTACAGATGTTCTTAGAATCAATAGAACTTTGAATAGGAATTTTAAAGCCATCAAGTCAAAACTCTCATTATATTATAGAAGCATGGTAACACTTACTGTGAGCTTGATACTACGTGGACCATTTATATGTGTTACCTAATTATATCTTAAATGAATGTGTTTTTCTCTTTTGCCCTTCTAGGTACTTAACCTTCACTCCATTGAGCCTGAATATCTAAATGTGTGTGAGAGAGTCTATGTCTGAGAAATTAGGAACTTTAAAGAAGGAATGCAGAGTAAGAGCATGGCAACATTGTGAGATTCAGCTTCTGACATGTAAAATAGAATTTGGCAACAGCATAATAGCTGTGCTCACCAGGTTTTTTCTTGAAAGAGGATTTCCTAAATTTCCTCATCCCCCACATTGTCAAATTTACTACTGAGCTTGGAGGACAAAGCTCCATAATGTTATAATATCTGAAAAGTGCATCATCCAGTGGGCCAGAGGCAAGGTGGAAGACGTGACAGAGATGCTGTTCTTCTCAGAGTGGAAGGGAAGGAGGAGAGCACGTCAATCAGGCAGCCCAATTGGGTGCTGGCCTCGTTCAAAGAGACCAGACTATGAATTACACATTGCAGAGACAAAGCTTGTGTTTAAAAATTTTTTAAGTGAGGTACTCTGGTATTTTCTATTCAGTTCTACTCTATTCTATATTATATTATTTTATTTTTTTTTAAATATATTTTATTGATTTTTTACAGAGAGGAAGGGAGAGAGATAGAGAGTTAGAAACATCGATGAGAGAGAAACATTGATCAGCTGCCTCCTGCACACTCCCTACTGGGGATGTGCCCGCAACCAAGGTACATGCCCTTGGCCGGAATCGAACCTGGGACCTTTCAGTCCGCAGGCCAACGCTCTATCCACTGAGCCAAACCGGTTTCGGCTATAATTTTATTTTTTAAAAAACACTGGACACAAGATCTACATTGGTTACACAACCTACTAATGGGTTTCAATCCATTGTTAGAAGAACCTTGCTTTAGGTTTTGTAATGAGGACGTACACATTCTTTATTTTCATGATGGAGTTTTACCATGTTCTAATACCATTAGAAAACATATTGGAATGTCAAAGAGGCTAGTGAGGAAGACAAGAAGACAAAGTGAATTTAGAAATCATTGACAAACAATATCTCTGGATTAAGAGCCTCATACCAGCCCTCTGTACACCAAGCCAGAAGTCTAGATGTTAAGGAAAGTAAATATGGAATAGAGCTGGAAGATTATGAAGAACATTGGAAGTATAGGAGAAAAGATGGGTAAAGAGAAAGCTTTAATGGGGGTACATTTGGCACTCACATAGGTGGTTTCTAGGAAATTGCTGAAAGGAAATCTCCCACCCAAGCCTGCCTGGTACACAGTTTGCTAGAGAGAAACAGGAACCATCCCTGAGAACAGTAGATGTGCAGACTTTTCTGTCAATCTGCCAGGTGCTTTATTTGAATTGCTGATGGTCCACGATAAACATCTTTATTTGAATTGCTGATGGTCCATGATAAACATCTGTATTTGAATTGCTGATGAAGTAGGATCCAATTTTGGAATTATCAGGGGTTCCAATGTGTAAAGGAGTACCTCCAATCTAAGGAAAAGGAAATTTGACATCTAAAATACTTAGTGTTTGTTATTAAAATCCTTACTATATTCTCCCGAAGAATCTGCACTTAACAGTCCTCATGTCACTCACTAAGTGTCAGTTAGAGATTGTGAGGAGAGTGGAATAAATGGAGAAGATTGGCCTTGGGGACAGGTATTCCAGAGAGAAAGATTTTACAGGCTGAGAAGCTGTTAGGGTTCTTCATTTGTAAGCAAGAGGGGGAAAAAATAGCTAATTTAAGCAAAAGGGAGAGGAAGAATGTTGGGGCAACTTGCAAGTTTAAATTAGCAAGTATACAGTAAGGACAAGTCCAGAGCAGGTCTGGAGACCTCGATAACAAGTACCAAAAGACAATCTCTTCTAAGCACCGTAATTGGAGTGGGCCAGCCCCTTGGATCAGTCTCAGGTCAAGAGTCAGCTTCCCAGAAGAAAGCCTCTAACGGCCTAGCTTGGGTCATAGTCCTGCCCTTTGACCAGAAGACCACAGGTCATCTTGATTTTTCTGCCATCAAGTTTGCATCTAATGAAGGAGGGAAAGATAATTTTCCAGAGCAAAGCTGAGACAAAAATGACAGATGAGAGGCTGGCTGGTAGGCAGGGGAACATCACAGTGTCCACCACTACTGACTCCAGGGCACAATGCTGATAAAGAAGGCAGCTTCAGGAGACCTTACTAGGTCCAGAGAGGGCAGAGCAATTGGCATGGACTCTGAGAGGCCTGGGGTCCTCACATGGCTCATATGCAGAGCAAAGGTACTTGACTGCCTCCACTCCCTTCTATGACTGAATTTGGAATTCAGATCAAATGCTATTTGGATGGAAAAAAATATGACTTCACTAGGCTGTTTCAAAGAGCACATCAAAGAAGCTCTTTGTAAATAAATCGTCCTGCTGTCTTACATAAATCGTAAAGGACTGCAACTGCTCTTCAATATGCAACTGGGTTAAGTTATAATTAATGGCAAATGCCAGTCTATTGCTAAATATATATATTTTTCACTTTTCCTTTAATCCTTTCAAGAGGTAGAACTGTTGATTTCCAAATCTTTGGGATTTAAGGATCAACCCAGTCTATTTTCCACATCACCTGCCATGCTAGTCCCTGTTTTAATTCTCTCCAAATGCAAATTTGGCTTTTTCCCCATGCAAAAACAGGTCTTTACTGAGAACACTAGATTATTTTCAAATCAATGGAGAACACAGATTATGGAAAGATAAGGTACTGCTGTAATGCCACTTTCTTAAATGAATAAGCTTCACACACACGTGCAGATATATCTCTTCTGAACGTTTAAATAACATACCACTCAGGCACCATCGTGCAAATCCACATTTGTGTTACTGCTGCTGCTACAGCTTCCACCGTTGCTACTTCCTGAGTGCATGAACCCAGCTGAGTCCAAAAATATCCATTTGTGATCAGCTCTTCTTTCCCCCACAGAACAGAGATACACCATAGGAAAGACTGCTGGTGACAGAGCTTGAATAAACTAAAATACATATTCTTTGCCCCATGGTCTGCCTTTACTAAAAGATTGCTTTTCAGCAATCTTCTGATTGCCATTCAATTTGTGGTCCCTGCTGCTGCTCTTTCCCAATAAGTAATAGCTTTGGTGTGAAGACAATTCAAATTATAAGCAAGATAAGCAGTATTTTAATGCAATATTATAGAAGATGCCAAACATGAAACTACTTATCCAGAAGTTCCCATAAGATTTAGGAATAAAGAACTTCCAGATTCCAACTCCTGGGCCACTTGCTTTTCCCTGGTGCAGAGTTATCTAATGTTGCATAAGATACTTGTGACTCTATTTGGTTAAACTTATTTAACCTGATAGAAATAACCCAAAGTCTGATATCTGACCAGTTTCTATGAGTCACATTAAATAAGAAAGAAAAAAGTGTAAAAGCTAATATCATAGCAACAGAAACAGTTTAAGAAGGCCACCATCTTTTAAAAAAAAAATGTTTTTATTGATTTTGAAGAGAGAGGAAAGGAAAGGGAGAAAGAGAAACATCAGTTGCATGCCTCCTACTGGAGATCCAGCCTGCAACCTGGGCATGAATTGAACTGGCAATCTCTGGGTGCATGGAACAATGCTCAACCTACTGAGCCACACTGGCCATCTTTTTCAATCTATCAATACTAATCCTAGTTGGGGAGAAGAAAGACGACTGAGAGATAGTGAGGAATCTGAGAAGGCGATCTGTTTTATGTAAGTGAAATCAGGTATGTCAACAAGTCATTCATTCATTCACATTTGGTCACTAGACAATTTGCTACCTTCTGACAGAATACCAATTCCACTGAAAACTGTACTTGCATATGTATATAACAGGTTTCATACCTTTCTCTGGTTTCAATATCCTTGAAAATATGCTAATATAAATGAATGAAGATAAATAAATCTATGTATGCAGCTCCTCCCTACCATTCTAGGGAAGGTCATTTTGAAAGAATTTGTTCAAAATGTCTAGGCAAAAAAAATTTGTGAGATCCACAGAAATTCCAGCATCATCTGAGCAACCAACTAATTCTTCTTCCACTAATGTCATCCTTACTAACATACCACCTCTTCAACATGTGAAGTGTTAAAAGTTCAAATTTAATTTTACCCAATGAAATACTGCATTTTTCATGACTTGAATCAATTTTAGAAATAGGCTAATTTTTATAAAAGAAAGATTATATTCATACTTCCCTGGCTTTCTCTTTCCTGAATAAAATTGGTCTTGTATGAGGAATCACCAATAACTTATCATTACATAAAGTGCTACTGTACTACAGTAAAATATTTAGTTGAAAGTATCATCTTTTAATCTCCAACATGGCTACATGTCAGATGAACCAATATTTTTCAATCTAAGCCAATCTCAAGAAGAGCCATGACTTAATCATTTTTATCAAAAATTATAACTGAACTCATGTGGACTTGTTCTTCCATTAGGCATATACAGGGATGGGGAAAAGTAGGTTTACAGTTTTTTGTTTGGAAAAATAACACAATGATTAATAAATAATAATACAGGAATAAATTTTCCCATACTTAAAACTGTAAGCCTACTTTTACCCACCCCTGTAGAATCAACTTTAGTTAACTGCTGCTGAACATGTTATTCAATAATTCGTTGGCTTGTGAAGCAAAAATACAATTTCAATATGGTTACTGAGTTCTTAAAGGGATTAAATTATAGTCCTGAAAGTTATGAAAGGGTATCTGTTGTTTCATTCCCTTTCGGCTATTTCTGAGTTTAACTGGTAATTTCTGTTTTCAATCTACCCTAGTGATCTTTTACTACGTCTTATATTGGACCTCTCTGTAAATTAAGGTAACTGTCAACCTAAGAATGACACAATTAGTCAAATTTATGGCTACATATGACCAATTTGGGGGAGGGAGGGCTGTTTCTTTTCCCCAAAATTTTGCCCTGTAGTTTTCTTGAAATAGTTCTCTTAAGGGATTGGCCCAGACTCTCCACTGCCCATTCTGACCAAGGCCCCCTTTATGTCAGGCACCCTAAATAAAGGGCAAAAGGGGCTTTACTGTCATAGTTAGCTGTAGACATAATCTGATTCAGGAGCAAGAAGAAAATAACTCTCCCCACCAGAAGCAAAACTCTCTTTTACCTGCTGACAATGGCCTGAAATTATTTCACAGGAATCAAAGTGTCTCCTTTCACAGCTAGAAGTCAAGGGCAAACACTTAGAAATTTTAACTTAATTGTAGATGAGATTTAATATAACTGCAAATGCTGCTCATGGGGGTCAATTATGTAGGCATGGGAAGACAAAGGATGGACCAGCAATAATGAGGATGAGAGATTGTCGGTGATGAGCAAAGGACAGTAAAAGAGAAGTTCAGGGAAAATGCCACCTGCGAGTATGTGGTAGGAAGGCTAAGAGAACAGCTAGAGTTCTTTTGCTCTACTGGCTAAGGCCCTAATGACAACTAGGTGAAGGGAAGTTAAGAAGAGGCAAAACTGAAAGCTGATGCTATTTGCTTGACTAAGACACTTCTGGAAAGCTGTGAAAATTGGGAGGAATAGATTCTCAACCATCAATTTTGAAGAAATATTTTAGAATGTGAAAGAATCTTGAGGCTGAGCATTTACACTGCAATCAAAGTGTTTGGAATGTTTGTAACTGAGTGTGAAACAAACCCTTGATACAGCTAATCAGAATTTCCTAAAATATGTTTATATCCATGTGTCTGGGATTAAATCATTGAATGAAAATCACACTCTGACTCTCACTAACATACTTAGGAGACATTGATATGCAAAGGATAATGAAAGCATCATCTTTATTTTGGGGGGAACTCTTGTGTGACACAATGGTAATGATACTTTCAGAGAAGTATCCATAGAGAGAGGTTATAGAGAATTTCTCATCACTGTGACAAACCAAGCTGCAGAAATATGTCAGGAAAATACTCTAGAACAATGAAGCAATTCCTAACAAAGAAATTCTCTCTGGTCAGTGGCCTAGCCTAACTACTCAAGACAAGTATACAAATGAGAAAGGAATAGGAAAGGCTAATTAAAATTAGTCTGAAAGCAAACATAAAAATCAAGATAAAGAGAAAAATTTTGGACATATGATAAAATAGAGTATTTAATGACAAATGTGGTGGTCATTGGCTACAAAAACAAGTTCAGCAAGAACAATCATATTAAAGGAAACGTTTCTCCTTTGGATAAAACTTAAGGTCTAGTGGAACACAGCAACATCACAGACATTTAATGTATCTTGATTTTTAATAAATTTTTGATGAAGGTTTTCACAACAGCCTCATGGATGGGCTGTTGACATGAAAACACCATTGCTGAGTTATGGAAGCTTGCACAAACACAGTTGGTGTTTGTGAATGACATCGTGTGGGTCAGCCCACTTTCAGAGCAAACCCTGAGTAAAGCACACAGCAATGCGGTGTCTTCAATAAAATGTAAGAGGTTCTTCCTGACTTCATTCTGTTCAACATTATCAGTGACTTGGAGAAAGTCCCAGAAAGCAATATTATTTAAATTTCAAAAGGTAAAATTAGAAATGATGATTTATTCAATAAGAAGATTGAATTACATAATTACAATTTGTTGTTTCTATGAGGTAGAATAGTACATAAAGAATCTGTGGCGTGAAACTTAATGGAAATAAATGGTAATTTGTGTATTTTTTTTTTTTTTATTAAAAAGAGAAAAACCCAAGTGTGCTTTGGAAGTGTGGTTTGGAAACAAGTTGTTTTTCATGAAAACACTTTGTAAAAGATCATTCTGTCTTAAAACAAATAGTGTTCACATGAGACAAATACTTCCTTTACTTGTAGGGTATTGTGTTGATTTTTTAGTGGCAGATTTTAAGAAAGAAATTGAAGTGAAGTATCCAAAAGTCTTTGGAGCATCCTGGAAACCATACTTACTAACGAGCAGTAGAAAGAGAAAATTAAGAAAATCCATTTTCGAGATTTAAGATATATATTTTTTAAGAGTTTATCTTTGGTCGGTGTGGCTCAGTTGGTTGGAACATCGTCCCGTACACTAAAAAGTGCGGGTTTGATTCCTAGTCGGGGCACATACCCAGGTTTCCTCCGGTGTGATCCCTGATCAGGGAACATTCGGGAGGCAACTGACTGATGTTTCTCTCATATCAGTCTCTCTCTCTCTTCCTTCCTCTCTCTAAAAATCAATTAAAAATACATTTTTTAAAAGAGTTTTCCTAGATCGCCAGTACAAAGCAAACTGCTAAATGTTTTCTTCCATTTCCTCTACTTTTGATTGGCATGACTCTGTCCTAATGTAGGGCAGGAGATAGTTTGACTAAATGTCACTGCCTAACAAGGGTCACCAGCTCTCCAGTCTGCAGTGGCTAGGGCTTCATTACGACCATTTTGTCTCTTCCAGTCCATTGATTCCACAATTTAGAGTTTAAAAAAAACAGTTTTCCTAAAGAGGTGAGAGAATAAATTTGCTTTATATTTCCACAAAGGGACAGAACAGGTCAGTAAGGAGGCAGATTTTAATTCCATCTGAAAACATACTTGTTTAAATAACTAGGACGGTGATACAGGTTGCCAGGCCAGGCAGGCCGCTCCTTTCACATCATGGACAGAGAGGTACAAGAGGGGGTTATAACAGCGCAGAGGCAGTGATTGAGACACGAAGTGAGTGGAAGGAGAGGATATAGATTACAAAGAGAAGAGCCAGGAATGGAACCCTGACTTTGGGGTCCCTGAGGAAGTCAATCTGAAGGAGACTGAGCAGGAGAAACTCTGGAACGAGGAGGAGCCCGAAGACAGCATCATGTCTTGGAAGCCAGGGGAAGAAGCCAAGGAGAAATAGAATGGTCAACAGCACTGGACATTCAAGAGACATAAAATCAGAACTAAAAAGCAGTATTTGAACTTAAATATTAAGGTCGCTGATGATCTTAATTATTTCAGTCACATTGTGAGGAAAGAAGCCAAACTGTGGAGATTTATGGGAAAATGAGAGGTGAGGAAGAGGAGCAGGAAGTGAACGTTCTTTTTCTAAAATGTGATCAGCAAATTTCCGGAGGAAGGAAAATGGGACAAAGTGATAAAATGAATGTGTATGCCCCTACCCTAATTCATAGGTTGTGATGTGGGGTGCCATCACAAATACATCAATGTGATGGTATTTGGAGATAGGGTGGCTGGGAGATAATTAGGGTTAGATTAGGTCATGAGAGCAGGAACCACATGATGGGATTAGCGGGTTTATAAGAAGACGAGAGAGAGATCTCTCTTTCCCTGACAAGTAAGGACACAGTGAGAAGGTGGCTTCCTGCAAGCCAAGAAGGAAGCTCACCAGAACCCATCATGTTAGCACCCTGATCTTGATCTTACAGCCTCCCGAACTGTGAAAAAATTAATTTCTGTTGTTTAAGCCACTCATTCTATGGTATTTTGTTATAGCAGCCTGAGCTAATACAGGCAATAACCAAAATAAGGTTCTGGATCAAGGGAAAGGCTTTTGGTTTTAATTTCTTTAGGATGGGAAAGATTGTGTATCTTTCTAGGCTAAGAGGAGGAAGCCAATGAAAAGGAAAAATTGAGATGGAAGATGGAATCGATAATTCGAAGAGCAAATACCCTGAGGAAGCAGTAGGAAGTGGGACAAAGAGCATGACCAGGGATTAATCTAAAATAGGAAAACCACTGACTGGGTGTGTATGAAGCAGTTTCTAGATCATTACTCATCATCGGTTGTTGATGTGTTTAATATTCTTCATTTAGAAAGTGTTTGAAGAGCACAAAGTGCCAGGTTGGAGAAGAGTGAATTCCACAAAATGCTTAATCAGGAGCGGTGTTGGTTTCCTACTGGCCTTCCTCCAATTATAGGAACCTCCACCTATTTTTAGGGATAATTATTTTCATTGTAGCTCTGTGGTAAAAAGACATGGTAACAAAACAAACAAACGAAAAAGCAAAGATTAAATAGCTGCTTCTAGGTGGAGTTAGTAAAAACTAGGGACATACACATCTATGGTCAATGAAAATAACACATTACTGATGCTCAACAATACACAGCCAAAGCATTTTGTAAAGATTTACAATGAAAATCTGAGCGTCAGAACTATTTTTCAATGGAGAATAATTTCAACTCTCCTGGGGTTTCTAAATGCCTATGATTATATAAGATTTAAGCCCCTACTTCAATATTGTTTGTTTGTTTTTTTAAAAAAACACATTTAATGTTACCTGGGCTCTATTAGTATCCGCAGAAAACCATTATTAGCACAATTTAACCATGCTTTTCCTGCCTCAGGAAATTTCATGTACTCCCCAAGTAACACCTGGCAACTCTCAAGTACACAAATAATGTTTGTTAATTCAAGTTGTACTGCTTTTTAGCATTTGCCCAGGAAGTAACAAAGGCGAAAACCAAAGCATGACTGTTTTGTATAGACTCATCTATATATAATATAAATAGCCTGATTAAAGACAATTATCGAATCATCCTGAATTGCAAGTGGAGGAAGTTTTAAAACACTGCCATCTATTGCAATAGCCATACATTGCATAGGCATTTTATGAACTGAAAGTAGATACAAGAGAAACTGTTTTACCATTCCATCCACAGGGATGTCATTAAACTATTGAAGATTGTTTAAAGTAATAACTAAGTTTTTGTTCTTAACTATTATACTATGAAAGGTAAATTTATATGTGCACTTCTATGATACTTTCTAGAATAGTTGGGCTTTTATTCAAAAGCAAGATTGGGGAGCACTTGTGGGTTCTGAGATGAGAAACCTGGTGTGAAATAGCGTGTTTAGTATACTACTTCAGTGAGTGGCCAAGAAATTCCTGATGTGAGTCACTAAGTAATAATTACCTTGAACATTGAATACTGGCTTGGTTTAAAGGGGAGACATATAAACCCTTCAGTGAAACGAAATAGTTTTTGTCTGATTCTCAGAGTCCTTAAAATTCTCAGTTCAAGGGAGGTCAAATAATTATATCACAATGCATAAAGTTAATTCATCTTTTTCTGCAGGTTTTTATTATAAAAAATTTGCTTTTAACAGAGCAATTCACTGATTCTTTTTATATCTCATTCGAGTGTATATATTTGGCAGAGAAAATTTTATGAGAATATTATCTGCAGGGCCTCTATCATCCTAACATCATGAAAAAATAACCTTGACCAAATTAAATAAAAAGAATATACTATTGTTGTTAAGTCTCCATTTGTCTAGGGAGAATCTCAATCATCTTTATCTGCTTGCCTTTCACTGAAGTGTATGATCTATTCTGTGATTTTGCAGTTATTTTCTAGTAATACACATTAAGGTGACATATCTTAGGATTTCCATTGGTAAGAGAAACATAAACAAGCAAGATCAATAGTCTGATGACCCCATGGATCAGAACTTTGGAGTCTAATGTTTACCCATTATCTTTCACAGGCTTCTATTTCAGTATGTGTCATGAATACCAAGTTGACCTGCTTGGGCTCTCTGAATAAAGCATATTGACTGAGAAGAAAAGAATTGAGAGTAAGCATGATTTGTGCCCTCTTAGACATTAACCATTAGAACAACCAATTTTTAAAAAGTGTATAGAAGGGAATTCTGTAGCATTTAAATTCAACATTTTAGACTGAACTGAAGTTACATTGTCCTAGGCATTCACTTTTCAGGTTACTTAC
Organism: Myotis myotis; assembly: GCF_014108235.1. Taxonomy (NCBI): domain Eukaryota; kingdom Metazoa; phylum Chordata; class Mammalia; order Chiroptera; family Vespertilionidae; genus Myotis; species Myotis myotis. Next base: position 14,544,985 of record NW_023416315.1, read on the forward strand.
AAAAAGGCCAAATACAATCATCTAGTAATGATTCTTCATTTATAATGCAGATTTTCAGTATTCTGATAAAAAGCTTTATTTACCTGCTGTGATGGTTAATTTTATGTGTCAATTTGGCTGGGTCACAATGCCCAGATATGTGGCTAAACATTATTGTGGATGTTTCTGTGAGAATGTGTTAGATGAAATAAACATTTAAATAGGTAGACTTTGAGTAAAGCAGAGTGGCTTCTATTGGGTGGGTCTCAACCAATCAGTTTAAGGCCAGAATATAACAAAAGATTGACCTCCCCTGAGCAAGAGGATATTTCCTCAGCATATAGCTTTCAGACTTGAATTGTGACATCAGCTTTCTTGGGGGTCTCCAGCCTCTCGGCCCACTCTGCAGATTTTGGACTTGCCATCATTCATAATAGCATGAGTCAATTCCTTAAAATAAATAATTTTAAAATACATTATATATATATACATATATATAATTTGAATGTATATATTTGGATTAATATACCTTGTGTTTAAAATTTTTTAAATTAAATATATATGTTGTATTACAGTCTTTAGTTTCAAGCAACAGATTCTGACTGTGGCTAAGTTAGTTATGTTTCCCATGAGCCCACTGAGTAAACAAGACTTGGACTGTCAGAGGAGTTGTCTGACAGCCAGGGAATCTCTAGAGGGGCATTTGATAAGCATTCACAGCAGGCACTACTACTGAGTCTAGGTTTCAGGCAACCAACCATGTAAACAATGTTTATGTAATTCTCTCAAACACAATCCAGTAACTCTGCTAAGTGCACTCATATTGATATATTTAACCCAATCCAAAATTATTGATTCCCCCCTTCTTGTTCTATCTCTTTTAGAACAACATATTCTTTCTTCTTCCTCCCCTCCCTCCTTTCTTTCCTTCCTCTCATCAACACAAATTAACAAAATCTTGCTATTATTTTGGAATGTGAGTCTTTGATTCTTGGGTTTGATTTTATATTTGCCAACTTTGGGCTTGATAGGGGGAACTGACTCCAGGTAAAGATGTGGAGACAATGGGAGATGGTCCAAGTGGCAGGAGACTTGCCTCCCTACTTGCAGGGAAACAGGTGAGATAATCACAGCATCTTTAAACAAGTCAGGAGGACTCACCTCAGACAGAGGGAGAGGTGGTACTTCTGGAGAGAGGGTGCAGGAGAATTTGTGAATTTGAAATACTCTGAGTCACTCAAATCTTCCTATAAGTCCTCATTCCAATTCTTGGGGTCCCATTCTTTAAATTTTTTTATAGAGAACAGGCACTGATGGCTGTGAATTCAACTGATACAATGAAGCAATCCAGAAGTCACATTTTGAGTTTGGTTTTCTGATATGTTATCCTACAAATACTTTTGATAAGAAATTGTATATCATAATCATAGCTATTCCATTTTTTTTCCTGTGAGCTGAAATTTTAATAAATCGAGGATTTAATTTCTTTTCTTTAAGCTATTCAGAATAATTAGAAGCAAGCAGCTTATCATACAGCCCTTAAATTCCTCACAACATTCATGTTTTTTCTGAGGTAGCAGGCACTTGGTCACACAAAGACTTGCCTTTAATGGGCCCTTTACTCCATGAGGCTGTAGGTGTCAATTGTATTAATTAGCTCTATTGTCACTGTGGGTGTGCCATGTGATGCCAGAATCTATCTCTTAGTAGTAGGTAGATTTTAGGCCCCGCCAGCCTCAACCAGTTCAGATAACCCATTCCAGCTTTACTCTATTTCCCTGAGGTTATGTATCATTGACCTACTTCTATAACCAATTTCTGTATCTAGAGTTCTTACCCAGAAGAAGAAAAAGTTGTCTTGGTTGATTAAGCATAAATTATACTTTACATTAAGATATTAAGAAGCTCATGGAATTGCCCTAACTGGTTTGGCTTAGTGGATAGAGCGTCAGCCTGTGGACTGAGGGGTCCCAGGTTTGATTCTGGTCAAGGGCGTGTGCCTCAGTTGCAGACACATCCCCTGTGGGGGTGTGCAGGAGGCAGCTGATCGATGTTTCTCTCTCATCGGTGTTTCTAACTCTCTATCCCTCTCCTGTCCTCCGTTAAAAAATCAATAAAATATATTTTTTTTAAAAAGAAGCTCATGGAATTGTAGGGATAATGAGGCTAAGCTTCTAAGAAAATGTCCGCAAGCACACATTAGAACTGATCTGATAAAGAAACATTCACAATAGCCCTCATCAAGTACTGATGCCAAGACCTTGACTTTCCTACAACCTTTGCTACTTCCCGGGACTCAACCTCATAGCCACTGACTTCTCTCAAAGCTGAATGCCTCTTGTGTTACTCTGGGTCCTCCTAGAAGAAGACACCGAGACGCAGTTACACATGCAAGGGTTTTACTAGGGGAAAACACCCAGGTGAGATAAAATAGAAGGTACTGGAATAGGAAAGGAGAGCCATCAAACCTTCAAACAAGTGTGGCCCTAAATGGAGGGAAAAGAGAGGATAGGTGTGATAGACTGCTACAGTCTAAGGAAGTTTCTGGGCGGTCCTTCAGGGATTTTTCCGGCTGAAGTTGGTCATCAGAAAATAGAAATGCCTGCCTAGGTATTCCTGCCTCATTCATTGAGCAGCTGTGTAGAAAGTGTGGCCTCCGTTCAAATGCCTCGATGGCTCTTAGGGGGCAGCAGCTGGTAAAGCATGCTCCCCATTGTTGGATGCACTCTCATGATTGCCACACCTCTGCCACCTGCTTTGCCAGCATGCAGACTCTCCTGCTCCAAGCTACCTGCTTCCAAATCTTAAGTGTTATCTGGTGGAATCTAATGAAGTTATAGGCCTGTCCTTTGTCTGCAAAGAAGGCTAGGAAGGGGGCATTGAATTAAAAGCTGCAAATTCCTCAAACATAGCAAGGCAAAAATATAGTTGCCAAATAAGTTGGGCAACAAGAGAACATGACAAATGAAAATCACAATACTTAAAATGACATTAATGAATGACATGAAACTGGGTATACTTAGCTATTTTATTAACATTTAGTAAATTGGTATTTAAAAAGCAAGCTTTGTGAATATCTTTCAGAAATAGAAGTAGGAAGACTGAGGACAACAATGACTAGGAGAAAGAAAGAGAGAAAAAAACAGAGGGCAGAGATGAAAGGGGGAGAGAAGCAGGAAGGAGAGGGGAGAAGTTAAAGGACATTTTGGCAGAAAAGAAGCTGGGGGAGGGTAGGGAGAAGAACTGGGGAAGGAAAAAATGGAGAATATTCAAATCCAGGAGCTGTCCTCCTGAGGCCACACTTTTAAACATTATAATCCATGATTACACAACTAATAAATGGCAGCTGGACTTGAACCCAGATCTCTAAACTCCTCATTAAAATGCCCTCTGGACATTCAAACATACTGAAAGAACTCTTTGAAAATGACTTTTTTCATTTGATTTGGTGCATAGAAAATTATAAAAATCATGTACAAATGAGGAGGGTAACCCATTACTTGAACCATGCAGTTTACTCCAGCCAGTCAACTCAAAAAATACTGATTAGCTCTTTGATTCTGTATTTTTCTTTGCTTTTTGAGACCTTGCTCCTATCTGTCCTCCTTCCCAGAAAGGTTTGTTTCTTGTTAACCAGATATTCCCACAGTAGAGTACCTTTGTTTTTACAGAATTTTCCAACTTTAATTGTAGGTAGGGGTAAGATGGCACCTTCGTTGGTGCTTCCATTTTCTTCTGTAAGCACACTTCTGATAGAAATATGTGATGCATAATTCAGATAGGAGGTATTTGAATTATATCAAATACAAAATGTGGGTAAAGGAATTAATTTTTTTCTGGTACAAATTCTTATTTTATTTAGGCAGGTATAATTATTTCAGATTATAATTACATTACTGTGGTAATCCTGAGAAAGTCAATTGGATTTTATATACTAGCTATAACAATCAGCACTATTTTATATGTATATGATGCTGTTATGAATATTAATTTCCACTATCAACTGTTCCTGGACTTCCACCATTTATTCTCTATTCCTTTGACTCTAAAATAAGGCTCTATAGTAAAATCTACTTATTGCTACCTGTGAAAAGCAATGTTTTAAAATGCCTTTAAAAATATTTTGAATTTCTCTAATTCTACCTTCCTATTTTTAATAAATGAATATTGTAGAAGAAGAATATTTTGGAGGGAATTCTGATTTTACCTTTCTATTACTCATACAATTTCAGCCAGTCTTTATCCATACACATAGAATATATTATTTTCCAGCTGTTCTAAATGAAGATTTTTTTTAATTTTAGTGGATACAAGAGTTTACACATAAAAGAAATAAATCAAAAAAAGTCTGGATAATTAGGTAAATTTCAGAATAAAATAATTATGTTTAAAATTAATAGTTATTTCTAAGATCTACTTCAATAAGACCTGGTTAACAATACTTTGTGAGAACTCTTTACTGTATATTCCAAGTATGACCATACTCTTTTGGTTAAAAACTTTTGTCAAAAATATACTAAGAATTTTTAAAACTCAAACATAAGAAAACCAATAATCCAATAAAAAACTTGAGCAAAAGATGTGGACACTTCACCTGAGAATATATACAGGTGGCACAGAAGCATATGGATCTCAACGTCATTTGTCATTAGGGAAATGCAAAATAAAACAGCAATGAGATACCACAACACATATTAGAAGGCTAAAATCCAAAAAACTGGCATTGGTAAACAGTACTACACCGGTAAAGATGTGAAGCACTAATTCATTGGTAATAGTGCTAAATGGTATAACAACTTTGGAAGACAGTTTGGCACTTTCTTACAAAGCTAAACATAGTCTTAACAAGCAATTAAGCAATTGTGCTCTATTTATTTACCCAATTGAGTTAAAAACGTATGTTCACACAACAACCTACACAGGAATATTTACAGCAATTTTATTCATAATTGCCAAAACCTGAAAGCATTCAAGATGCCCTTTAATGGTCAATGAGTAAATAAATTGTGGTACATCCATACAGTGAAATATTATTCAGCAATAAAAAGAAATGAGCTGTCAAGCCACAGAAAATATGGAGAAAGCCTTAAAAGCATAATGCTAAGTGAATAAAGCCAGCCTGAAAAGACTGATTCCGATTACATGATATTTTGGAAAAGGCAGTAGAGAGACAGTAACAAAAATCAGCGGTTATCAGGGGTTCAGGGAGGAGCAGAAAGAATGAATAGGTGAAGGATAGAGGTTAGGGGATTTTTAGGGTGCTGAAACTATTCTCAAACTTACAGTTCCGTGGGACCAGGAACACAAGCTCCCCTGGACTCCAGAGCCAGGCGCTCAAGAGGGATTTCCTAGGCTGTGGCGGCAAACACCTCAGGGCTCCAGGTGTATCTAACCTCTCCCTTCTGGGAGCAACTGCAAAGGCAGTGTGCGAAGATGGCCTTTGCAAGTCTTCGTCCTCAGAGAGAGTACGAGCAGACTTCTACAGTAGATATATGTGTTAAATAGAAGCCTGCCCCTCAGGCTGATGCTTTAACATAAAGCAGGTGAGTCTGGATGTGATTGGCTACCTCTGAGCTGGGCCTGGAGCAGGTGAATCCAATCTCAGGACCACTTTAAGAGCCATTTCTCAGGTTGCTTCAGTCTTGTGGGTTTTTCAAAACAAGGTGATTTGGGAGTTCATCTTCCAAGTGTATGTCTTAAAAGTTTGGGTGCCCTATGTGAGGTTCAAACTCTTTGCTCTGGAGGGAGAAGTTCTGGGTTTTGAGTTTCCTCCCCGTCATGGGTCTCCACACTGGGGAGTTTATGGCAAGATTGTGTGTGGGGTCTCTCCTGCTTGGCTGTGATTTTCTTCTTGTTTGTCCAATGTGCGGCTGTTACTCAGCCTTTATGTTCTCGTAAGAGGCAATTGTTCCATATGTAGCTGTAGATCAGTGTGTCCATGGGAGGAGGTGAGTTCAGGGTCTTCCTAAGTCACCATCTTGAAAATGCTTGTTTTCAAATGATCTCTCTGCATGAATGTTGACAAACATACACATGCCTGGGTGTTACTTGATTCATACTGGAGCTTCAAACATTGTAAAATTCAAGTTTACATGTGTTTTCAAACAACTTATTTTAAATAAAGTTATTTTCAAGCAGAAGAGGGAGCTCGTTTATTCCTCATTCATTGGAGTAATATCTGTCGTGCATCTCCTCTGTGGCATTTTGTCTGTCCACAGACTCAGATATGAAACACCTATGTGAAAGAAACTGCTGGATGCCGAATACTCTGGTTGGGACAACTTGGCTGACCGCAGAGAGATCCCTAGAGCTAGAAGGAACCTTCAAAATTAGTCCAAATTGGATCAAGAAGGCCAAGCTTTATACTCCTACATTAATCAATTATCAGGTGGGGGTGGCCCAGAGACGGGAGATAACGTTGGTAATGGCACTCTCTGCAGCTGAGGCAATTGTGCTAGCATGTCAAACTCACGGCTCGAGGGCTGCGAGTTTGACATGCTTGGAGGCTATAATATATTTAATCAGTATTTCTGAATGTTGATTCTGAAGCTCACAGAAATAGCTGGGCTCGTCCTCACTGGTTTGGCTCAGTGGATAGTGTCAGCCTGCGGACTCAAGGGTCCCAGGTTTGATTCTGGTCGAGGGCATGTGCTTTGGTTGCAGGCACATCCCCGGTGGGGAGTGTGCAGGAGGCAGCTGATCAATGTTTCTCTGTTCCTCTCTCTAAAAAATCAATAAAATATATTTTTTAAAAGGAAGAAATAGCTGGGCTCTGAAAGAAAAGAAGCATGTAATGTGTGAAAAACTAAAGGCTCCCGGGCTCTTGGGTTAGTCTCCCGAGGAGGAAAATGCTAGTCCAGCACATTTTTGTAAATTCTTTGAAAAAAAGACTTAACTCTGTAAATTCCCAGATGGTAGCTTGGTGTTTCTGTTACAGTAGGTGAACACCTACTAATAAACATTAGTTGAATTGTATTTCATTTTCTGGGTGATCTGTTAAAAGAGGTGTAAACCCTGCCCAAAATAGTAGGGTATTATTCCAAGGCTCCATGTCCTAATAGTAGTCATGCCAGGGAAGTGTGAATGATTAAAGTTGGCTGAGAGAAGATGCCAGGCCATATGGACTTGTACCTGGAAGAAGACCCCATGAGCTGAAACTAAGGGCTTGAGATTCCTAAGGCAGACTGATCCTAGGCATGAAGTATTGATAAACAGTGATGTGAAAAGAGCCCTAATCCAGGAAAAATGATTAGTCATTAGGGAACTGTCACAAGTTGGGCTTCTTGGGGAACAGAATCTGAGTTCCGCATGCTGAATGTTTATTAAAAAGAAAACTTGAGCCCTAGCCAGTTTGGCTCAGTGAATAGAGCATCAGCCTGCGAACTGAAGGGTCCTGGGTTTGATTCTAGTCAAGGGCACATGCCTGGGTTGCGGGTTTGATCCCCAATGCAGGGTGTGAAGGAGATAGCCAATCAATGATTCTCTCTCATCAATGATGCTTCTATCTCTTTCTCTCTCCCTTCCTCTCTGAAATCAATAAAAATATATTTTAAAAAATCTTTGAAATTAATACCTGTGGAAGGTAGAGGAAGGAAGCAGGACTGGAAGGAGAACAAAGTGGAGCTGCAATCAGCCCAATGACAGCCTTGGCTGACCTCAAGGAGAACGCTAGAGCTAGAAAGGACCATCAAAGTTAACTTTCCCAGCAACTGGGGCAGCAAATCCTTCATGGAGGAGGGACCTGGGCCCGGCATCACAGTGTCTACCACAGTAAATGATCTGTGCCACTTGGAAACATTTCTTCATTTATATTCTTAAAGCAGTTCTGCCAGGATTCTAGCTGACTACTGTTCCTGGAGGAACTTGGCAGCGAAGATTAGTGGGTTGAATTATGCCCCTGCCACTCCAGTTGGTCTTAAAGCTGTAACCAGTTCTCATCATTTCTCTCCCCCATTGTCCATTCTGGATTCTCCTCACCCTTAGCTAGCACATACCTGAAGGGTCAGACCCTAGTCACCATGATTTATGCAGGACAAGGTTACTGTACTTCTTTTCCATCCACCATAAAGATTGGGCATGGAAGTACCAAGTGATGCCCCAGTGACTCACCTAAGTGTCAAACAAATTCCTTCCTGCTCCCATTGTTCAACCCTGCCCCTTCTCAATGATCAGGGTCAATTAACACTGTCAGAATGATGACTCCCCTTCTTACCCACTGGTCCCTTGGCGCAGGACCCTGAAGTGCCACAGCAGGTGTAGTTTAAAATTCCCTTTTTTTTTGGAATCAGGATCCATAAACCTGCAGCGATCAGAGTTTCATATGGGAAACAATGGGAGTCACTTGGGAGTGACAGTAAGCAGGGCCACTCCTGCTTTCACCTTTTGGTTTTTGGACCCATCCATTCTTCCTACTAGGGACACAGAGCTTTATTAAGTTTTTTTATTCAGAGTGTATATTGTGTCCTTACATTCTTGTAAAGTATTGTCTCCAAGTTTATACATCAGTTATGCCTTTAACAGGATCTTTCAATGTCCTGTCAAACTGAATCATGTTCTATTGCATGAACAGACCACATTTTGCTTATCCCTTCATCATCAGCTGATGGACAGTTGAGTTGTTTCTTTTAGCTATGATGAATAATGCTACTATGAACATTCATGTGCATGTTTTGTGTGGACACGTTTTCAATGCTTTTGGGTAACAAAGAATGATAGGAGCAATGGATCCCACAGTCAAAGACCTAGTCCCACTCCTCCTGTTGTATAAAGTGAGTCCCCTGATCTGAGATCATATTATGTGGGATCCTATGACCGTGGGTCAAAAATTCTGCAAGCCCTTGCATAGTGGCTCTGGCTGAGGCCTTGCCAGGAGGAAAGGCAAAACCTCTGAGAGAATATGCATAGATTTCTGTCAGAATGACTTGCTGGCTTTTCCAGAGTAGAAGAATTCCGATGTAGTCAACTTGCCATCAGGTGATAGGTGGACTCTTCAAAAAATAATCACATAATGGGATCTCATTGTTGGTTTCAGTTGATAGCAGATTAGATATTCAGCAACAGCAGCAGCAGCAGCAGCAGCAGCAACTAGATCAGTCTTATAAGTGGGAGCCATGCTGCTAGGCCCATTCCTCCATCCCTACCACCATGGCCGTTTTACTTATGGGCCTTCCTATTCAAACTATATTTTTGCTTAACTTCTAAGGTATAAGGATTTCCTGATTTTCTCCCAACTCCCTGTCTACTCCTTCTCAAGTAATTTTTCCTGATTGATTTTCTTCAGCTTAACTTTTAAACATTATTGACACCCAACTTTCTGCTCTCTGTTGTCTTTTCTTCTCTAGTCACATATTCTCCCTGGGTGAACTCATCCATTGACAAGGTTTTTTAAATCAATTCTGAGCTGTTTCTTGCCTCCAGAGTGACCACAATCCTGAACTCTTATTTATATTTTAGAAAGAGAACTCTTGAGACATTATGGAAGATATGTTTACCTAACCACACACCTTTATTTTTTTCCCCCAGTAAATATTCATTGAGTTCCTATTACCCCATTGGAAGTGGCATGGGGTGGGGTTGGAGGTGGGGATTGAAAGCAGAGAGACCAGAATTCAGGCAGGTGGTGAATGAAGCCATGGATAAGAATGGATAAGATCATGTAGAGTCTATAGGGTAAGACAAAGCAAGCAAGAATCAAACCCTAGGATTTATCAACATTTAATAGACGGGTAGAACATGCACTACTGAACTGGGATGAATTGAAGAGAGCTCAAAATCAGCAGGAAGGTTTCCAAAAAACCTTCATATATCTTTTATGTACCTTGCTTTCCCCCTTCCTCTTATAACCTTTAGTCAGGCATCCCAGTCTCTCAAGCTGGAAACCTGAAAGTCAATATCTCACTCTCATCCTTATCTTCTGCATTTAATTGATAACTAAGTCCCATTATTTTTCCTGTGACACATCTTTAGTCCCAAGACCCCCCATCTTTGTTTAGTCTTGTGTCACTTCTCACCTAGAGGTGACATTAGCCTCCTATTGTCTTGGGCCAACTCATGGAACTAAAGAAAATCTGGTATGTGCAGCCTGTGAGAAACATATGGGAGGTCTTGAGGCTGTGCCAAAGGGGTGTTTGTAACCAAGCATTACTCTGTGAGATTTCCTGAATAATGAGTGATATTAATTAGAATCCAAACAGTGGATCAAAAGGTCATGAGTCAGGAAAAAAGTCATTTGGCATAATAGGTGAGAGAAGCTTGCTAGACTGAAACCAGAGAAACGCACATGCCGCTTGTTTACTGAAATCTTCCTCTCAACTGTGTTTTCATTTTCTATAGGAGCGAGAGCCAGATTTTAAAGAAGCTGAGTTGAGTGAGATGCTAATGGATTTCTTAGCTGCCAGTCTGCCCCTCTTCAAACCTGGTACATGTGAGGTGATCAAGTAACTTTCTCCACACTGCTGTAAGTGTAGTCTTTCTAAACAATGAATTTTACTTTATCATTCTCTGACTTAAAATATTTCAATGACTCCTACTGCCTATAGCAGGAGTTCTTAACCTAAAGGTAGTTGGTGGGAAATGGGAGAAGTGAATCTATGTCATGTTGAATTTTCTTGCAGAATGGTATGTGCTTCCTAAGGCTAAGAATCACTGGCCAATTGGACAAAATGTAAACTCCATATGACAAGACAATAGGAGGCTAATGTCACCTCTAGGTGAGAAGTGACACAAGGCTAAACAAAGATGTTTCTTGTCTCCTTACCTTTAGTTAATTTTTTTCTAATCGTATCTAATTTATCAATCACTATTCTCACTAAATTAACTAATTGCTGCTCCCAAACATTCATGTATACTAATCCATGCCTTTGCACGGGCGCTTCACTTTTCTGGAACACTCTTATCTGCCTGTGAGATTTCTAAACATCTCTCATGATTCAACTCAAACGTCAAATACTCTCTGAAGCTTTCTCTTGACCTGTGGCAGAGTTAGACTCTCTTAGCATTTGGAAATATTTCCATGTCTAAACTTAATACACATGTATTTGTAAATCTCTTCTTGCCTAAATTTTGGGCTTCTTGATGGTGGAGACTATGTCTCCTTCATCTTCATTTCCTCAGCACCTCTACCCTGGTGTCTTAATGAATGTTTGAGGAATGAAACATTCCCCATGTTTTCAGGTGGAGGAATCTTGCAATTACATTGAGCTATGTGCAGTGATATTGTCACAGCTTCTTAATGAGGCATCAATTCAACAGAAATGAAACTACTCGAAAGTACTTTGTACCATGAGCCTCTCTAATATGATTGGAATTATAAAGAGCATCATTTTTCACTTCTCTTCTTTGTACATAATTAACATTTCTATTTGAACCAGAAATGTTAGATTTTTAATCAACTCATTAGGCTGCCAGCAGTTTAAGCTCTAGCTACTTCTCTTTTTTGAAACCACAACCATAACTATCATTTTATCATCAGTAATGTTCATCTAGCTCCTCCTGGACGTACCAACAGGTAACAATTATCCTTGGATACAACTGAGTACTGGTTTTGATATTGCAGGGTGGGGCAAAAGTAGGTTTACAGTTGTTCACATGGAATATGATACAATAATTAATAAATAATATAATAATAAACTCTGGGTTTCACATATTCACAACTGTAAGCCTTCTTTTGCCTCACCCTTATTGGCTCAAGCCCAGGATGAAAACTGGTCTCCATTATACTGAATATTATATGAAAAGGGGAAAAGCTACATATGTGAACAAACACCTTCACTCTAGCCTAGTAGATTGAAATCTTAATGCTTTTCTTTTCCTTTTTAAACCTGACTGTTAAAATCATTCTTACATCCAGACTAAAATACGATGTTAGTATTTAAAGATCACATCTATTTGTGGGTGATGAATAAAGCTTTCTTAAACAAAAGTCCATTTTAGTGTAATTTTCACACATACTTAGAGTGAGTTCAGATCCTAAATATAAAATGCAAAGGAAAGAAGAAAAGAAAAAAGGAGGAGAAGGAGGAAGGGAGACTGTTAGCAGGCTTTGTGGGAAATTTAAAGTTCCTTGGACTTTTCTTATATTCTGAAAATCATTTTAAACATGTGATTGCACAAAAAGCTAAAGGTATGTTTTTTTTCCTTAAGTTCCTTTTATTGGTGTGGTAAGAATCAGAGAGATATTTCTGAATTTAAAAACACAACAAAAACCACATAAAATTATGTATGCAATCAGTTATTCTTATCACGTGCCTTTATTAGAATCCGAGATGTCTACTTGGGCACCCATAAATCTGAACCAGATGCCTGAAGGTGGCTTCACCCAACGGCTTCTCCTGTTTATGACTGGTGAAGATTATATCTCTCCAACTAGTACCTTAATTCATACATATTTGTTTTCTACACGCTTTCATGGGTGAAGTTTTCTCATTTTTCCAACTTGTGAGGTAGTTAAGATTTTGGCTCAATGCTTATAAAAACATTGACTACTTAGACAGTGCGCTACCTCACTTTAACATTTCATTAGATTTACACATGACCAAAAATGGATTCCAACTGTATTACGAGTCTGAAGAGTCTTGTTTCCCCACTCAAAGCATTCTTTATTCCATTAACTTAAGACAAAAAAATAGGGGTGTAAAAATCTGACTAGTTGGTGCATAGGAATTTAGTAGGCTTCCCCTTTGTGCCCTCCCTTTACTTCTACTACAGATTCCAGGACCCAGACTGCTCTGTCCAGATTTGCTTTAATGCAGGTCCGTGCTTTCAGGATGACAGAATGTCTTCTCCTGTCATGGATGTGGCTATAGTCTTCAGCTTTGGCACCCTCGTCTGACTGTTCTGACTTTATTAACCTTTTCTATCTGATGGCTGCTCTCATGGCTCTATTTGAGGTGCCTCTAAAAAAGACATATTTTGTGTTTCTCTAATTACAGAACTATCTTGACAATGACAGTTACTGCCTGTAATTACTCATCCCAGTTTCCTCCGAATGTGAAAAATAAAAAATTGTCAAGGCTGACAGACTAACATTTCAAAAATAGTTATTTCCTTAGGTGCAAAAATGTCTCCTATCTTGCCTCCCCTATTCTCCCTATTTGGTTGTCCCTATGCACCCTCCTCCTTCCTCCCAAAGGTCATCATCAATCATTCAAGAACAGACCTACATACACATATTTCTCCACTCTGTGCCCATAGCCCCAGAGACCCACAAAACACTGAATTGAATATGTGCATTTGAAGGCATTGTATACATTTCTGCAGTTATCCCATAATTCACTGCATTTTCCACCAAAGGATGAAAGTGAGAGGAGCATAATGAAAATTTACCAAGACATCAGTCTCCTAGACAAAGGATTTCAAGTCTGCTAGTCTTGTTAGTGCTCCTGTGAAAAACAATGAACACACTAATGAATTATCTTGAAGCATACTAAAGAGGAAAATAGACACAAATCTGTAGTGGTAATGAGACTTATCTCTCTGTGTGTGTTTTTTTAATTAATGAGAGAAGTATGCCTTTTCTATACAGAATGAAATCGTTAGGCAAGAATAACATGACTTAAGAAAGACCACTGAAGCCATTGTATCATCACTTAACTCAAATCTCTAATTTACATTTGTGCTCTGACACAGAAAAAGACTGAAATGTGACACTTCTGGATACTAGAAATATTTGCAATGACACATAGCAAAATTAACCATCTGACTTTCTTGCACTTATTATTATTTTTTTAATTCCATATTCCTTCCCTGAGCCTCAATTTTCTCAGGGGGAAAAAAAAAGGAGTTCATTATGATGGCAAACCAAACTGTGAGTGTATGCACTAAGAGAAAGTGATTGATGCATTGATGTTTCTTCTCTATAAGGCCAATTAAGAATAGTGATAGCACATCTTAATTAGTAATTGTTAGCATTTACATTGCATTATTCATCTCATGCCAGTCCACAAAAGTAGTGTGAATCCAGATTCTGCATTCGTCACTATGTCAACTGCTGAAAATTTAATCAGACTGTGATCTGGGAGGAACCACAGAACATTGAGTATTTAAAGGATAGAAAATGCCTTAGAGCAGCAGTTCTCAACCTGTGGGTCGTGACCAGCGGAAAACACATATAGCATATCAGATATTTGCATTACGATTCATAACAGAAGCAAAATTACAGTTATGAAGTAGCAATGAAAATAATTTTATGGTTGAGGGTCACCACAACATGAGGAACTGTACTAAAGGGTCGCGGCATTAGGAAGGTTGAGAACCACTGCCTTAGAGATTACCTACTCCAGCACTTAATCCATGGTGGGCTATGTGGCTATACATCAGAATTACCTAAGGTCATTTAAAAATTATAAATGCCTGCCTAGGTCACATTCTTACAGATTTTGATCAGAAAACCTAATAGGGAGCTTAGGCATTTATATGTTTTAAAGCCCCACAGGGAACTCCTATGACCAATGAAGATTGTGAGTTACCATCTGATCCACTTCTCTTATTCCAGGGGAAAACTGAGACCTATACAGCTTTTGAGATTTTCCAAGAGCCATATATATAATGTGTGACACTTTTATGCCTAAATTCAGCTTTCCCATTCATCATTCCATGCTATTTTATAATGGCCAGGTTTCTTTTGGTTGCAAAGGGCAAAAATCTAATTTAACTACCTTAAGCCAAAAAGAAAGTCTATTGGCTCATGTAATGAAAAGGTTCAGGGGTAACACTGGGATGAGGGGCAATTTCTCTCTCTCCAAGTCTCTCCAATATGTCCACTGGTATCCTTAAAAGTGTTTTCTATCAATTTGGCAACTCCAGTAGAAAGAACAAGTTTTTCCTGGGAGCTCTAGAAAAACAGACAAAGAAACAACAACAGAAAGCACTTGATTAGACTGGCTTGTGCCACTTGCTTCTTCCTCTTCAGCCAAACACATTACCAGGGGATGGACAAGGCTGGTGGGTGCGGTAAACTCTATTCTAAAGAAGCATGGAATGAAAGTGGTTCTGTTGCTAGAAATATGGCTAGAGAAGATATTAGACAAAAATAATGTCTAGTTTATTTATCTGACCCACTCTGAAATCTAATTCATGGCTATAAACTTTTTAACCATGACCTACATTGATCAAAAATAACTTGATCCTAAGACCCCATAAGTTTTGTAAAACATAAGTTTTACAAAACCACTGTTTTTGCAATGCACTCATATTTTCCAAATTCTACTTCATTTTTAAAAAATCCTTGTCCTGACTCACGAAAGTGTTTTTATGGCCACAATTGATTCTATTTTGAAAAGAAGTATGGTTGATTTTAATTTGTCCAATACTCAATGAGCAATTAATATTGTCCAGCCAAAAAGATAGGCATTATGCAGAATTGAAATGACATATATGGCAGACTCTGATATCTAAATGTGTAAATAATCAAGGAGAGGATGAATAAGTGTGGCACAGACAAAGGAGGCTAATCAGAGGGGAAAATAATGTAGCATCTCTCAGGAAGAGGACTGAGGGAATGGGGATACTGAATCTAGCCAGAGATGATGCTGGGTGAGAACCATATAAACAGGTAAAATGGATGGCATCCCAAAGCCAGGAAGTAAAACACAAACCAAGGGTGAACAGAAGGTAATCCCAGGAGGCAGCCAAGAAAATGTGTGAGAAAACAGTCAGAAGCTGAGAGTAAAAACAATTGGCAAGATGCTGGAGGTAATGTGAGATGAGAACCAGCAGCATGTGAAAGTTGGACAGCTTGTGCTAGGAACCTGCCAGTGGACCCCCAATGAGACAAAGGGATCCAAGACCATGCTGCCACATCTGGCGAGTAAATCAGCCTGTGAGAATGGCACCCCTCTTCCCCGGCCTCTTCATGAGAACTTGCATTATGGAGCAAACATTACTCTAGTACATACGGTTGACAAGGATCTCCACAGGACAGACAGATTGCCAACCCTCCGATGATAATGAAAGATTCTAAACAAAAAAAATCCTGTGGTGAGCTCTGTAAAACTCACAGTAATAGTATTATGTAAGGACACACTGAACATCTCCAAGATATTTTATATCTGTCTGCCATATGGTAGACAACTTTATATTACACTTGTTTATTTATTTAAGTAAGCCTCTTTTATTCAGTAAAACATTTGAACTAGCTCATATGAATGTTTTCTTATATAATAAAGTCTTCACATTATGGATGCTTTCTCAAACTGTGAAAATAGCCCCCAGATGTCTCTTCACACTATAAAATAGCTGCAAGGAGGCCCACATATGTCAGTACCTTACCTCTTTATTTTCTTTTACTCTTGTCTGCACCTTTACCTCTTAGAGAATGTCCTCTTTGTGCAGCTCTGACCTCATGAAAAGAAATAAACCATTTCCTATTGAAGTGCCTTCCTATTTCATTTTCTTTACTGCTTTCCTTTTCCCAATCACATCTTCTTTTTCATATAAAACTAAGATCTAATAAGCATGTGGTTGCTACTCAGCAAAATCCCTTGGTAAGTTGCAAGACCTGGATTTATGTTCCCCAAAAGATACCTTTCTGCTAATAAGCTTCAGGCTGGGTAACAGCGACTGCCCCCTCCGCTCTACTCTTACCTTGCACCTCCCTCTCAAGGACACAGAACATAGCTTCAGCTTCCCCTTTAGTTCCCAATGTGTGAAGAAAGGCCAGCTGAAAGGAGGGAGTTACTGCTATGGCAAACTTATTGCTTCCTTGGCCAGCAGACTTACACACCACATAGAGAGGCAGGAAGTCCCAGCCACGTGCTACCTCTCCTCATGTTTCATCGCTCCCTATCTACCCTCAGGAGAGACTAGACATTCAAATTAATCAATCTTGAGAGTGATCTGCTCTGATGTTGTACTAGTATTTCCCTAGAGTTGGAATAAGTGACTTGAGGAGTCTTACTTGCAACAGTTATTCTGTGTGTGAGTCAGTAAGATTAAAATACACAAGTTCCACAATCATTTTTGTAAACCCTTGTGGTTTAGTCTTCTGGAATTCAGAATTTTCCAGATTTTATAAAGAAAATATGGTGCATGGGATGTATATTATTTACTATCCCCAGCAAGTCTGGGACAACAACCTATTATTAAACATTAATTTCTCTCCAGCAAGACATATGACTATTCACACAAAATAAGACAAGTAATAACTATGAATAGCTTCAAGTCAGATCAATCCAAATAATTACCAAAAAAACTTTCATTTTCCAGAGCTTTCTACATTTTTGAACTGTGGACCTGCAGTGCCTGGTTATTTACTCAAGGGTGGCCAATCACCTGCTGAGGATGTTGCATTTCTAGCACTGTGATCAGCAGTCTTCACTCTACTTTCCCCATTCTTGAGTCTGGGAAGTGCAAGGACCCATTCCTAGGTGATGTTTGTTGCCTACTAAAGGTACTGAGTCTAGCTGACAATACACCGGTTCTTTGACTTTAATGTGGAAGGGTAATTTGTTGAGGTATTAATTTATATTATTTCTTAGTGCTTTCCCTAAGCCCCTGGTTCCAAGGATGTTCCTTTGCCTCTGTGTTGGCAATCTCCTTCTCTGGCATTTGTCCCCCAAAGCCTGAAATCCTTGAGGAAATTATACAAGGAAGAAATGGAAAGTGAATTGAGAGAGAGAGAGAGAGAGAGAGAGAGAGAGAGAGAGAGAGAGAGAGAAAGTGGTTTTTTCAAAGATTTGGAAGAGTTTGGAGGTCAGCAGTATCCACTGATTGGAGTTTTGAGACTGGCTGGATTGGGAAAGTTGACAGAACTTGGGTGGGAAATTAGCTACATGATCACTGTTATAGATTGAATGTTTGTGTCCCCTCCCCAAATTCATATGCTGAAGCCCTAACCCCTGGTATAATGTATTTGGAGGTGGAGCTTTGGGGAAGTAATTAGGTTTAGATGAGATCATGAAGGGGAGGCCCCATAGTGAGATTAGAATCCTTATAAGAAGAGAGACCAGAGTTCGTTCACGCTCTCTTTGCCATATGAGGACACAGCAAGAAAGGTAGCCATCTGTAAGCCTGGAAGGACTTCACTGGGAAACAAATCTGTGCTTGATCTTGGACTTTCCCACCTTCAGAACTGTGCGGAATGAAAGTCTATTGTTTAAGCCAGGGGTGGGGAACATCTGGCCCTTAGGACATATAAGGCCCAAGAAATCATTTGGTCTGGCCCTACCAGGCATTAGGGGTGAGTTAATTAAATGTTTGACCAAATATAGCAAGCTAATTTTTAAGTTGATAATTTTGTATAGCCCTCAAATGATGTCATAAAAATCTAAATACCCTTTGGCAGAAAAAAAGTTCCCCACCCCTGGTAAGCCACCCAGTCTATGGTATTTTGTTAAAGTAGCTCTAACAGACTAAGCAGTCACCTAGAATTAGCAAAAATTCACATACCCAACAAAATAGAAGATCCTTCAAAAGTCTACCAAAGACAATGGAAATATTAGTGATAACCAGGTTGGCCTGGAAATGGGAAATGCCACCCATAATATTTTATAAGTTTCTGGAGTCCTTCATAGGATTGAGGTAAAGGGTAGGAGCTTATAATATGATTGAGATTGTACTTTCTGTCAACCTGGTTATAGGAATTTGGACCAAAGTCATATTAAATTATATGGATTTTTTTAAAAATAAAGTAACAAGTTTATGCACCTGAGTGTATGGATTCATATTTGCCATCATTAATTTTCCAACATTTTTCTCTTACCTTTCTTATCTTGGCTGCTTTTTTAGATATAGTATTACCCTACTCCTGATTACCAGAGATTGATTTATATTCTTTATATTTTACATTTTTAAACTTCTTCACATTTCTTCCTTACCACTCCATTTTATTCTCTTCTTTTCTTGATGAGAAAGAATCTCTTCGCAGAATATTTTGAAATGATCAAGAAGGAAAAGAATAAGCATCTGGGAGCTTGAGTGTGACCTTTTATAAAACAAACATCAAAACAAACAGGTAAATTATATTTGCTTCTGCCTGAGACCACTGACCTATTTGTATCTTCTCTTAGGTCAGCAGTTCTCAACCTGTGGGTTGCGACCCCTTTGGGGGTCAAACGACTCTTTCACAGGGGTCGCCTAAGACCATCGGAAAACACATATAATTACATATTGTTTTGTGATTAATCACTATGCTTTAATTATGTTCAATTTGTAACAATGAAAATACATCCTGCATATCAGATATTTACATTACGATTCATAACAGTAGCAAAATTACAGTTATGAAGTAGCAACAAAAAGAGTTTTATGGTTGGGGGTCAGCACAACATGAGGAACTGTATTAAAGGGTCGCGGCACTAGGAAGGTTGAGAACCACTGTCTTAGGTAAAGCTCTGGCTCAGTCTGGGATGTGGGAGCAGAGACTGACAGTGGGAATGCTTTGAACACTTAGTAGATCTATCATCTTTGCTGCTGGGCTAACAGAGACTAGCAGTGGGCAAGTATAAGTACATGTGAAGTGCCTTGAACAAAGTCCTCCATAACTGCAACAATTCTCCAGGACTGACTCCACTCAGGTTGTATCATGTCTCTGAGAACAAAAAAAAAGTGAAGGATGAACCTTAGGAGTTATATATAAAAATGTTTAGGGGCTAAGAAGGGCTCCCCAAGATGTGGTAGAATGTTGCTTATGAAGAAGCACTAGTAGACTCTTCAGCTATCGTTCCACATCGTGAGTGAGCCATAGTTGTGTGGCTGGGAGGTACTGTGAAAAAGGACTTCGCCAACTTGACAAATATCCATTTTCTTATTAAGCCTTCTCAGTATCCTCCCTCCCCATCCCCCAGGGTCTTCCTGAAAGTGGCCCTGGGGATTTTGCCAGTGTTCCTGCCAAGTGACTGGAGGTGGGACAAAGTAGCTCAAAGCTCTCACACTTGTGTATATTTTTAAAGTGACAAGCTTGTGGTTGTTTTAAAGTCTTGCTTATTTTTTTAGATTTATTGCTAAAAACTTATTGTTATTGCTTTGGTAAATAATTTTTAAGTTAAAATTTCATACTGTCTATTATCATTTTTTGCAAACAATGTTTTATATTTGTCTATGTTCAGCACTTCCTCACCATTACTTCTTGCATTTCAGACCTTCCCTCTGATGTAATTTTCCTTCCTTTTACATGTAACTTAAATGTTGATTTGTAGTAGCAAACTCTCTAAGTTTCTTATCAAATAAATTTATTTATTTTGTTCTCATTCTTTAAAGATTTTCTGGGCCCATAATTTCAGAGAGCTATTTTCTCTCAGCTCTTAGTAGATATTTTTCCTGTCCTGGTCCTCCTTGTTGAGTGGGTCTACTGCCAGTCTATTTGTGGTTTCCTGTCAGGGTTCTCTGACTTTCTCTTGGGCTATTTTTATAATCTTCTGTTTGTTTCTGTTTTTCTGCAGTGTGCTAAGGTGAATAAAGGTAAATCCTGCTATATCACCTGGCAGGAGGAAAGAATAGGTTTCACTGGGGACATTCATAAGCCAAGGGCACCAAGCAAGGACCTGAGTGTCCCAGTTCTTCCTCCACCCCAGGGATATCTATGCCACCAGGAGCCACACAACCCAGCTGCAGTGAAGAGTCACCCGTCACCTCTCTCATTTATTGAGTAAGTCTGAGAATAATTGCCAGTGGAGCAACCACTGAGATTCCCTAGTTTCCTAGAAATGATGACTTCAATATCAGCTGTTTACAAGGAGTTTTCTGGGAAATCCAGCTTCCCAGCACCTTGGAGCTTTTGGAGCCAATAGGAAGTTGCAGGCTCTCCTAGCCCAAACTAGTTTATTGTCCAAGCAACAGAGAGATTCCTGGAATCTCGTTCAGGCAATTCAACTGTTGTGCCATTTTTCCAGCTTCTAACCTCTAGTCCCCTCATATATCTGACCCTGGAAGAGTAAGAGCAGTTATTTGTCCCTCACTCCCACCCCCGCAGTTTTAGGGTTGAATGTGTCTAAATTTAACCAATTAGGGTTTGCCATTCCCCCAGAGGACAAGGTGGATTCAGAATCCTTTTCTTGGAGCATTGTGTTCTCAGGGATACAGTTGTATTCTGACTCCACTAGCGACATCTAGGGGTAGAGAAGAATATCTGCAGAACTACCTGAAGCCATCTGGATATAGTCCTTCCAGCACCCAATGAGATCCTCTTTCTCCAGTGATCAGGGCTCCTGCCAGGGTAGAGTAGCCGAGATTGTTCCCTGTCCATAAATGCATGCTTTTCTCTAGAGAAGACATCCATTTCCTTCTGTCCATAATACGGTGGCATTATTGGCTTGTGACCACCTTTTCAGTCTCTCCTATTTAATCCAGATGTTCCAAGTTTAGCTAATTGAAGCAAATTACTAGAAGGAAATTTGGTAAGGATATCAAAAGTCTTCAGACGAGAAACCAAGATGTCGGCATAGGTAAACACCGGAAATTGCTGCCTCCCACAACAACTTCAAAAATACAACGAAAAGACAAAATGGACATCATCCAGAACTACAGGAAGGTTGGCTGAGTGGAAATTCTACAACTAGAAGGAAAGAGAAAAGCACACTGAGACTCAGAGGAGCTGCAGAGGTGGAGGGCAGAGGTACGGAGGCTCGAGTGCGCATGGAAAGGGGCTGGCACCTGAGGACGCGGCTGTCTTTTTGAATCAGGAGGGAGTTACAAGCTCCTTACTGCTCTGAACTCCAGTTCCGGGAAGTCTCTGGGGACCCAGGACTCATACGGGCAGAAACTGGACTGTCTGGCAGCAGGCAGAACTCAAAACTTGAGGGCGGCTTTCCCTCAGAGGTGCTTGCAGCAATTACTGGGACACTGAGATGCGGGGCCCCTTAGGGCAGGGCTGAGGATCAGCCATAGCTGCTTGCTCTGCCCTGTTGATTCCCTGAGACCCCGCCCCACCCAGGCTGCCGCAGAGGCTTTTGCATATGAATGCCCTGGCCCTTCACAATCTGAAAATTACCTAACAAATTGCAGCTGGGCCAGACAGACCTAGAACTTCCAAGAGAAGGCCCAAGGCCCCACAGAAGCTTGCATTGCTTCACAGCTGGGCCTCATCTGGGCACCTCCAAACCCCAAACAAGGAAGGGGAATTTGCAGATCTCTCCATAGCTCCTGCTGGGTAGCCTCAGGCAGAGGCTAAATTAGCACCTCCTTAGAGATCCAAGTGCCAGTGTACCCAGTGGTCAGAGTGGGACCATCCAGATTACAACTCCTCAGATACATAAGGGACACACTCAGGGGGCAGACTCAGTGAGCACCAAAGCCCCACTGAAGCAAGTCTTACCCCAGAAGGGTGTCTTCAGCACAGAAGTTCTCCCACTGCAGACACAGCTGATTCTCACAGCCAATTGGCCTGGAGGTCAATTCCTCCCAATGATACCAACTACAATCAAGGCTTAACTACAACAAGACTGTGCACAAAGCCCACAAGGGGGTGCACCAAGAGTGTCCACCTCAGGTAATTGGAGAGGCTGAGCCACTGGGTCCTATAGGACACCTAGCACACAAAGCCACTCTACCAACACAGGGAAGCATAAAAAATGCAGAGACAAAGAAACAGGACACAAATGACAGAAATGGAGGAAAGCAAATGACTCGATATAGAGTTCAAAACCACGGTTATAAGGTTTATCAAGAATTTTCTGGGAACCGCTGATAAATTTAGTGAGGCCCTGGAGGATATGAAAAAAGACCAACTAGAAATTAAGCATACACTGACTGAAATAAAGAATAATATACAGAGATCCAACAGCAGACAAGAGGATCCCAAGAATCAAGTCAAAGATTTGAAATACAAAGAAATAAAAAACACCCAACGGGAAAAGCAAAAAGAAAAAAGAATCCAAAAATATGAAGATAGTGTAAGGAGCCTCTGGGACAACGTCAAGCGTACCAACATCCGAATTATAGGGGTGCCAGAAGAAGAGAGAGAGCAAGATATTGAAAACCTATTTGAAGAAATAATGACAGAAAACTTCCCCTACCTGGTCAAAGAAATAGACTTACAAGTCCAGGAAGCACAGAGAACCCCAAACAAAAGGAATCCAAAGAGGACCACACCAAGACACATAATAATTAAAATGCCAAGAGCAAAAGACAAAGAGAGAATCTTAAAAGCAGCAAGAGACAGACAGTCAGTTGCCTATAAGGGAGTACCCATACGACTGTCAGCTGATTTCTCAACAGAAACTACGCAGGCCAGAAGAGAGTGGCAAGAAATATTCAAAGTGATGAATAGCAAGAACCTACAACCAAGATTACTTTACTCAGCAAAGCTATCATTCAGAATTGAAGGTCAGATAAAGAGCTTCACAGATAAGAAAAAGCTAAAGGAGTTCATCACCACCAAACCAGCATTATATGAAATGCTGAAAGTTATTCTTTAAGAAGAGGAAGAAGAAAAAGGTAAAGATAAAAATTATGAACAGCAAATACATATCTATCAACAAGTGAATCTAAAAATCAAATGAATAAAAAATCTGATGAACAGAGTAAACTGGTGAATATAATAGAACCAGGGGCATGGAAAGGGAGTGGACTGACAATTCTTGTGGGGAAAGGGGTGTGGGGGTGCAGGAAGAGACTGGACAAAAATCGTACAACTATGGATGAGGACAGTGGGAGGGGTAAGGGCAAAGGGTGGGGTGGGACCTGGGTGGAGGAGAGCTATGGGGGGAAAAAAAGAGGAACAACTATAATAATCTGAACAATAAAGATTTAATTTAAAAAAAAAAATCTTCAAAATCTATAGACATGTTGACCTAATAATTCTGACTCTAGGATTTTAACCTAAGGAAATCTTTAAACACATGTCAAGATCTCTATATAGAGATATTTATAAAAATATCCATAAGAGCAAAAATTGGGAATGGGTGATTGGTTAAATAAATTATGGTGCATTCATACAATTGAATTATATGTAGCAGCTACCGAAAGGAATTTTAGGGATAAAATACGCAGGTTTAGGAATAAAGAGGGCCATGGGGGAGGAATGCCTAGGTGAGGGCTGGGAGCCGCTAGAAGGCATACATTCACAGAGGGTAGAATGGTGCCACAGGATAAGGGGAGAGGAAGACATACATTCACAGAGGATAAAGAACAGTCACAGAGTTCGGGGATAAAGGACACATACCTTCACAGAGGACAGAGAAATGTTGACAAATGCTAGAAAAAGGGAAACATGTTCACAGAAGACAGAGGAATGTTGCAAGATAAGGGTGAGAGAAAAAGAAGGGGGCACCATGTGGGTTTTGGGCTTTAAAGCTGATATTCTGCAAAAAGGGTGACCAATTAGTAAAGCACAGAGTCATAAAATGGGGGAGGGGTCCAATTAGAAGGGAGCATGAAGAGACAAAGAACTACAGCCTTTATAAACCTTAGAAAAAAAGGGGCTTAGTGGGTTACCCTCTTGGAAGTCTGTATTTGCTTCCAATAAATTTCCACCCTTTGAATAACAAGTCCTTTTAGTCTGCAAATTTTATTCTTCAAACTTCATGAGACAAGAACCCACAAGGGAGAGATCCGCTCCTCACCCCACGCTTCATTACATTGTAGCTACTTTAAATTACAATGCAGATCTATAGTTATTGAAATGAAAAAAAATGTTTGCAATATCTTGTAGGAAAATAACAGTCTACAGAACAGCGTAGTATATCAATATGTATTCCCTTTCTTGAACTGTTCTTAGTTTCATTGACATTCTCATCACTTCTAATTTTCATTCTCTCTCTCTTTCTCTTGTCTCAATCAATTCATCTGAATGTAATGTTTTTCAGACTTCCTTTTCCCCCTAACTTTTATTTTTTATTTATTTTTTATTTTTTAAAATATATTTTATTGATTTTTTACAGAGAGGAAGGGAGAGGGAGAGGGATAGAGTTAGAAACATCCATGAGAGAGAAACATCGATTCAGCTACCTCTTGCACGCCCCCTTCTGGGGATGTGCCCACAACCCAGGTACATGCCCTTGACCGGATCAAACCTGGGACCCTTCAGTCCACGGGTCGATGCTCTATCCGCTGAGCCAAACCGGTTAGGGCTCCCCCTTACTTTTAGAAGCATGGAACAGACTGATGAATCTTACTCAGAGTGAAGGCCCCCTATATTCTTCCTCAAGCTCCCTGGATGCTGAACTGGGGCTAAGCTTTAATATGGCACAGGATCTCTGGACATTAACTCTATTTCTGGCCCTGATTTTCCATGGTAGAACAGACAGAGATGGAACATCTGATGGGGCATCTTTTTATTTTGTATCACAAATATTACCTTTAGACCTCATCCTTCCTTGTGGGTCCCCAGAAATGCTTTTCCTCATGACACTGCAAGAACCCCACTTCCACTTCCACCAACAACACTAGTAGGGTATGGGGTCCCAGGGAATCCTCAGAAACTTCAACCTTACTGGCCCAAGATTATTGACTATCTGTTATGTAAGAACTAGAGGCTTGGTGCATGACATTCATGCATTGGGGGAGTGGGTCCCTCAGCCCAGCCTGCACCCTGTCGCAGTCCAGGACCCTTCAGTGTACATCCTGAAGGGTCCTTAGCGCTGCTGCGGAGGCGGGAGAAGCTCCCGCCACTGCTGCTGCGCTCGCCAGCCATAAGCCCGGCTTCTGACTGAGTGGCGCTCCCCCTGTGGGAGCACACTGACCACCAGGGGCCAGCTCCTGTGTTGAGCTTCTGCTCCCTGGTGGTCAGTGCGCGTCATAGCGACCAGTTGTTCAGCCGTTCAGTTGATTTGCATATTAGCCTTTTATTATATAGGATTCTACCCTGCCCCACCAGCGTGGCTCAGTGGTTGAGCATTGACCTATGAACCAGAAAGTCGCAGGTTCAATTCCCAGTCAGGGCACATGCCTGGGTTGCAGGCTCTATCCCCAGTGTGGGACTTGCAGGAGGCAGCCGATCAACAATTCTCTCTCATCATTGATGTTTCTCTCTCTCTCTCCCTCTCCCTTCCTTTCTGAAATCAATAAAAATATTTTTTAAAAAAGAATTCTACCCTGACCCAAGAAAAAGATGAACTTGATAAATGGTACCAGGAGACCAAAGATCTTCCCTGTTTTGTTCTCAAGAAATAATTTATATGTTACTGCAAGGAAAATACAACAAAACATTAGATGTTCTTGATATTCTTATCTTACTTGGTCTTGATGTTAAAGAAAAATCTATTTGCCTTAATTAAATGATTAAGCATCATCTCATCTAGTACATAGAGGGGGGCAGGACTCTACATGAAGATTTTTATAGGAAACTGGGTTGGGCAAGGGAATAATTAGCAAAAGAAAAAAAATGGATTGTTTCAGGCAAAGTGTTTAGGGGGGAAGGGGAGCAGGGTCTTTTCAACCAGATTATGTCACTAGTATTGATCAAGAAACAAGAAATTCCAGACTGATTGGTTGAAAAGTCACATTCCTGGTGAGAAAGGCTAGTAAGTCAGGACAAGTGGAATAGGGAAACTGAGACATATGGTTAAACAGCCAGTTTCCAGCCACATAATAAATTGCAAAATCTTATCTTCCCTAACCAGGAACACTTAAGAGTAAATTGGGTTCGTTCCAAGACTATCCAATCAGATCTCCTGAGTTAGAATTAATTAATATGGATAACCTCTTTTTACGCTTACCTCTTAAAACTAATCCCAAGCCTTTATTTGGGGAGACAAATTTGAGCCTTGTTCATTGTCTTATTGGGCTTTGATGCATGCAGGCAAATGGACCCCTTTAGTTCCATAACAATGGTCCTGAAAAACGGTCAGTCAGTACCTTGTTCACAAGACATGCAGAAATATGAGAGTCCCATGGGAAAGTGTCTCACAACATCTTGAAGATAGAGCCAGGATTTATTATGGATTTGTGAGGTATGAAGAAAAAAGGAAATAAATATGACTTCAAAATTGTTGGCCTAAGCAACTAAAAAATATAGAGCCATTTTACTGAGATGGAATGACTATGGGAGCAGGAGTGAAAGAATTAGAAATTTTGTTTGGGTATTATATATCGAATACAATCTTTTATGATATATCAAATATTCTTTCTACAATTTTATATTTTTTTAATTTTTGATTCCTAGTGTTTAGAAAAGTTATTGGTCAAACACCTGGGAAGACTTCAACAAAATAATTATAACCATAATATTTATCGGGCATTTGCCATGTTTCTGGGTACTGTGTTAAACACATCACATGCAGTTATTCAAGAAATATTAATTGAGCACCTTATACATGCTAGTCACTATTCTAGGAGCTGAGATGCAGTATTAAACAAAGGCAGCAAAATCCTTGCCTTCCACTGTGGTGTTTGCATGCTCATGAAGGACAATCAAGCTGCAAGGAAGTACAATGTGGGTGGAGAAAACCTCTCCCTGGAGATACAGAAATGTCAATCTTGTGAGGTAGTATTATTTTTATTTCCCCCCACTTCACAGGTGAGGAAACCAACGTTTACAAAAGGAATATGCCTAAGCTCACAGTTTACAAGCATTAGAGCCAAGATTCTAATTTAAGTCTATTTAACTCTAGAGCCTATGCTTTATTATTTATTGTTTGAATAAGATTATATTCATAAATATTCACTAGTAAAAGTGACTATAATGTTTTTTAAGCAGTGTCAAATTAGCTTGTCCAATAAATTTACCTTTGAAATGCAATATTGAAAGTTTTAAAAGAATGTAAAAATAATGGAGCTGGCTATTGCCAGTGTGAAAGTTAACTGAATTACTTTTTCAACTTAATATTGATCTAATTTCACTCTGATATTGGATTTTCTTATATTTTACTACATAAGTTACTTTTGAATATAGTTTCATTACATATCCTTATTACTTTATTTTTCTTCTGTGGTATATAATTTTTAAAATTATCGAATTGAAATAAATTTGAGTTTAGTTGAATTTCAAAATATCTGTCCTACTTAATGTAATATTAATAAAAACATTTACTGTAAGTTAGTAGCTTCCAGAGAGTATGAAGCACTAAAACTGTGGTCCTGTAATGAAAACCCAACACTTAGAAAGAGCTAGTTTTGATCATTTATCAAAGAAAAAGCTTTGTGAAAAATATTTCCTGGGGCTATACATAGCGAAATTCTCAAATAATGTGATAGGGACCATAAGAAACATATTTTAGGCTAAAAGTAACATAAAGAAGAGAGGGAGAAAATTGTGGAGAAGGGATTATTATTCCCACATTTATTCAATCACACATCTATGTATTATATAAGGGTTGATATTCATTATTACTATTTGCTGAGATTTGGCATTTGTAGCACTCAATAAGTTTCTAATGACATCTTCATTTTCTTTTTTCTCCAATAGATTGTACGTTTTATGAGGGTGAGTACAATGTCTCTATTGGTCACACTGCATCCCTGGCACTCAAGCATGAAAGATCCTCAATACATGATAGCTAATGAATGGAGTTAATGCATCTGGGAATGTTAATCCAGTTGGTGCCCAATAGACCATAAGCAAAAATATTCAGAATACAAGGTTGAGAGTTTTAGTGCTATGAAAGTGTAAAAAGTAAATCTTATGAGACTTCAGAGATTGGAAAATTTTGTGGAGAAAATTAGGGGAGTTTCATAACATTGGAGATTAGATTTAAATAGGCAGATGTCTTAGCTTTGGTTTCCTAGAAATACAGCCTGAGTCAATGGTGAAAGTCTTTTAGATGGAAGGTTCAAACCAAGGCTAGAAAGGATGAGTACAAAGGGAAATGAGGTAAGAGAATATATGTGAGTTTAGATCTAAAATTAAATAGTTGAGGCCCTGGTCAGGTAGCTCAGTTGGTTAGAGCATCGTCCCAATACACGAAGTTTTCGAGTTTGATCTCTGGTCAGAGTACATGTATAAGAATTAACCAATGCCTGACCGGTTTGGCTCAGTGGATAGAGCGTCGGCCTACGGACTGAAGGGTCCCGGGTTCGATTCCGGTCAAGGGCATGTACCTTGGTTGCGGGCACATCCCCAGTGGGGAGTGTGCAGGAGGCACACTCTATCCCTCTCTCCCTTCCTCTCTGTAAAAAATCAATAAAATAAATTTTTAAAAAAAGAATTAACCAATGATTCTTTCTCAAATCAATAAACATTTTTTTTAAAGCCCCTTTGCTGGAGGCAAAGACCAACAAGTAGTTAGCATAATAAATTCAAGAGGTCTGTCAGAAGGCTGATGGACATTGGGGCTTTAGCAAGGGCTAAAAGCTATACACAGATTGTTCTGTGGCGACAATGGTGGCTCAGGGCGATCCTGTAACCTGATAATCTTTTACTGTTTACCAAACCTTACCTTTGATATGTCTGTTTGGTTTGCTAAAGGGCAAATGTATATTCTAGTAAATAAAAAGCAGTGGGTCCGGAGATTTGGGGAGCCAATTCCATTAGAGAGTAGGTTTCTGCCTGGCTACCCTCAATGCCTTCTAAATTTATATTTCTTATCTAGTATATCCATTTGCATGTGGACCCTTCTCCAGATTCTGAATCTTTGCTGCAAAAGGTTGCAGCACCCCTTTAGCTCTAGCTGGTTTGGCTCAGTGGATAGAGCATTGCCTGACCACTGAAGGGTCCCAGGTTCAATTCCAGTCAAGGGCACATGCCTGTGTTGCAGGGTCCATCCCAGTAGGGGACATGCAGGAGGCAGCCAATCAATGATTCCCCATCATCATTGATGTTTCTCTCTCTCCTCCTCCTCTTCCTTTCCTCTCCGAAATCAAGAAATAATATATATATATATTTTTTAAAAGTCCCTTTAGAAATAACTAGTTGAGCTCTACTACTAACTAGATTGTAAAAATCTGAAAAGAGCATTACTCCCACCCTGACCAACAAAGCTGGAGAAAAGGGTTTCCCAGACCTAATCCTAGTGTGTATGTGGAGGCTTCCTCATACCACCAAGCACTGGACACCAGCAGGGTCCCTGTCTGAGATTTCACAGGTCAAGATCTCGGGCCCACAAGTTGTTCTCCACTTCAGACTGGCTTATACATCAGAACTCCTCTAGTTTGATTAATTTGATTAATTTTCTAGAATGGTTCCCAGGATGAAAAACCTATTTATTTACTCATTGGATTACTGATTTATTTATTGCAAAGGCTATTAATGGACATGAATCAATAGCCAGATGAAGACATATACAGGGCGAGGTCTCACATGAAGAAGCTTCTCTCCTCCTGAAGGTTGGGCCCTAGTGATGCTGGGGGCACCCAGGGAGGCCAAGGGAGGCCTCGACCTCTAGCTCCGAGGGTGCGTGTTTTCTATAGCAGACTGAACAACTTACAGTTCTTGCTCCCTCTGGCTCTCAGGCCTTGACATAGAATGCTCCCTTTGCTTGGAATAGTTCCCTTGGATTCATTCACTTGGCCTCTGCTACCCTGTTGCTTGGCAAATGCTTATGTACTTTGCTAGGTTTTCTTTTACTTACACCTTGGGAAGCTGCTCTTGACACTTAGAGTATGCTGCCATTAAAGGTCATGCATAATACACAGATAGTTGAGCCCCGGGACTCAAACAAAAATACTATTTTTACTGTTAAATAACTCAGTATTAAATATTTCTAAAAATCTTGTATTTCTTATTTAACTTATTTAAAAGCATGTTTTCAAATTCTCAAATGTATGGATATTTTTTATCTTTTAATTATTGACATCTATTTTGATTGCATTGCAATAAGAATATGATCTTTTTGATACCAAGCCTTTAAAATTTGTTTAGTTTTCCTTTATTCCCTGGTACATGTTGGTCAATTTAAGCAAATGTGCTGCACATTCTTAGAAAGATGAATAAGATGAATTCTTTATATTATTTGTTGTATAGCTTTGTCTGATTAAGTCAAGTTGTTGTTTCTGAAACCTCCTATATCCTTACTATTTTTGTGTGCTTAACCTAACAATAATTTAGAGCAGGGGTGGGCAAACTTTTTGACTCGAGGGCCACAATGGGTTCTTAAACTGGACCGGAGGGCCGGAACAAAAGCATGGATGGAGTGTTTGTGTGAACTAATATAAATTCAAAGTAAACATCATTACATAAAAGGGTACGGTCTTTTTTTTCAATAGTTTTATTCATTTCAAACTGGCCGGATCCGGCCCTCGGGCCGTAGTTTGCCCACGGCTGATTTAGAGAGATTCTGTTGAAATCACCTGCTTTGGTAGCATACTTATCAACTTTTCCTTGAATTTCCACCATTTTTTGCATTTTACATTTTGATGTAATTTTAATATAGTTCTATATGTTGATACAATAAGAAAGTTACAATACTTCAGAGTATATTGTATAATGAGCCTCTCTTAAAATCTGAAACAAATATCCTTTTTAACCACTTCAATATCCTTGAAATTCTTCCAAACATATTATGAAAACTAATCAATATGAGTATTAATCAGTGGAGTGTATATAAATTTTTGTACAAAAAGATCAGAATAAATTCTAATGTAACAGGTGGTGTATTAGTTTTCTATTGCTGCTGTAACAAATCACCACACAGTGGCTTAAAAACAACACTTTTCCCCCCCTCTGTTATAGTTCTGGAGGTCAGAAGTCTGACATGAGTCTCACTGGGCTAAAATCAAGGTTTGACCAGGGCTGCATATTCCTTTCTGGAAGCTCCAAGGGACCATCCATTTCCTTCCTCTTTCCAGCTTCTATAGGCTGCCTGCATTCCTTGGCTCATGTCCATCCACTTTTAAGCCAATAATGTCAGGCCAAACCATTCTCACACTGTCACTTTCTGGTTCTCATCCTCTGCCTCCCTCTTCCACTAATAATGACCTATGTGATGATACCCATCTAGGTATTTCATCTCCCCAGCTCAAGGTCAGCTGATAACTTTCCTCCCATCTGCAACCTCAATTCCCCTGTGCCACGTTGTCTAACATATTCACAGATCCTGGAATTAGGTCATGGCTATCTCTGGCTATAACTATGATAATCAGACTACTGAGTAAGGATGGGATGCCATGTTTAACAACACAGACAGCAATCATCCTTGCAACTAAAACGAAGACTCTGGGGTGGATTTCTTCTTCTTCTTTTTTTTTTTTTTTTGTATTTTATTTTATCAGTAATTTCCCCTTAATATTCATTTCATTAAACAAATACGGTTAAACACCTGCTCTGTGCCAGAGCTCATGCCAGTCACTGGGGATCAGTAAAGTCATTCATTAATTCAATACATATTTATTGAGTGCCTGCTACTCAATAGGAACTCAATACAGCAGGAACTCTTCTAGGTTATTTAAGCTCCTAAAACAGCTTACATTTTAGTGGGGGGAGACTGACAATAAACAAGGAAAATATACAGATGATGATAAATACTGTGAACCAAAATACGGAAATAAACAACAACACAGGAATGGGGCATAGCAGAGACTTAAAGTGGCCAAAGAAGGCCTCTTTCATAAGATGACATTTGAGGAGAGATCTGAAGTTGAGAAGCGAGCCGGCATATGAATAAGGTTGAGGAAAAGGGTCCAGGAGGAGCAGCCAGTGCAGAGTCACAAAAAGCTGGAGCAGGCCCCGCATCTCCAGATAAAGCACTGGGGCCAGTGCAGCTGACGGGGAGTGGGCTGCAGGAAGAGAAGCGGAGATGAGTAAGGGGGGCGGCAAGGAGCAGGAATCCCCACGGTCTTACTCATTTCGAGGCTCTGGTTGGGAGGGGAATAAGATAAAAGGGTCTGCGCAGGGAGTGACAATACAATTAAATTACTTTCATAACATCCCGTTATTAACTTGCCAAAACAAAACCTTCCTGAAGCCCGGCCAGCCTGGCTCAGTGGTGGAGCATCAGCCTGTGAACCAGGAGGTCACGGTTCGATTCCCGGTCAGGTTGCAGGCTCAGTCCCCAGTGCGGGGTGCATCTTCCTCCAGGTGTCAGGCTCCCGGGTCATCAGAGTTTCTAAATTTGGGGCCTCAAGCAGGGACAATGGAAGCCAGGGTTCCGCGGACCGCGGGGAGCCCACAGAGCCCCCTGCGCTCTTTCAGTCCCATCTCTGTTCGCCCACCCCCGCGTCCTCTCCTCGGCCTTTCGGATGGCAAGGGTCGCGGGTAGAAACGCGCACCCCAAGCAGCCTGAGCCTCAGCGAAACCCTCCCGCAGGAAACCGCACGGGAGCCTAAGGCGGGGCCAAACTACGCGCGCGCGCTGACGTCAGGAGGACGCACGCGCGCGCCGGCCCCGCCCACAACCCGACCGCGGGTTTTCCGGCGGGAGCGGAGCCGCGGTGTGGAGGTGACACCGCGGTTTGCTCCGTGAGACCCGCTGGCCGCGGGCTGCGCCGTCCCCGGCAGCCGCCAGAATGTCGCACGTGGAAAACGTGGTGCTTTGTCGCGAGTCCCAAGTGTCCACGTTGCAGTCCCTGTTCGGAGAGGTATTGTGCTCAAGCTCTGTTGTCCAAGTCCCGGAGGCAAACGTTTCCGTGGTCTTGCGATGTGTTTCTTTTTAAAACACATTCCGCGTGTGGATCGAGGGTGAATAGACCGTCGGTTGCGTTGAGATAGGGCGTGTTGTCCGTCCCCCCCTTTCCCTTCGCACTAAAGAACTTGTGTTGGACCCTTTTACTCGAGAAAACTGCACCGGAAGGACCGGCCTGCGCGGCAGGATGTGGGTGCGGGACCAGTGCATTCCCACGCGCCACCCTCGGGAGAACTCAGAGTAGCCAGGAGCAGTTGCTTCTTTTTTTTTTTTTTAAGTATATTTTATTGATTTTTTACAGAGAGGAAGGGAGTGGGGTAGAGAGTTAGAAACATCGATGAGAGAGAAACATCGATCAGCTGCCTCCTGTACCCCCGCCCACCCCCCACTGGGGATGTGCCTGCAACCAAGGTAAATGCCCTTGACCTGAATCGAACCTGGGACCGTTAAGTCCGCAGGCCGATGCTCTAGCCACTGAGCCAAACCGGGTAGGGCGAGCAGCTGCTGCTTATCTCCCCGCCGCTGAGCAGGGTGCTATCTTCTCCACCTGAACAGGAGCGTTTGCAGAGTGTCAGTTACTCCAGTGCAAGTTCGCACGTTCCAGTGGGGCACTCGGTGTAAGTCTGGTGTGGGTAGATCCCCGAGGGGCCAGGCGGTGCTTCTGGTTCGAAAGCTCAGCGGCTTTTCCAGGATGGTACCAGCCCCGAGGAGGCCGGGGCTACCCTGGCAGGCTAGCGGGCAGATGCTGTCGGACAGAAGAGGTTAAGTGTCGTCTTCTCTTGGGGGGACCCAGCCAGGGGAGTCCTTTTCATAGGCAGGAGGTAGCAGTCACCAGTACAGGACTTCATCTATTTTTTATTATGTGCTCACCTTTGGGGAGGCCTTTCGATTTCTACGCATCCTGTAGACAGTAATGAATCAGGCTTGGATTTGATTCCTTTTCTTTAAAGGTGAAATATAGTATTTGACAGGGTTCTTGTTCCAGCCTCTAGAAGGGTTCAGCAATCTGGAGAAGGGCTGTGTGTAACTTAATAAAGAGTCCAGAGACGAAATATAATTTTGAAAGGCATTATAGGGAGTCAGAGGAGCCTAGCTAAAGAAACTAAGATCTCCTTGTCTCAGGACCCCTTGCTATTTATTAACACAAATTGTCCTAAGGCAAGGTGGAGTTATACACTTGAAAGGGTAGGGTTAGGTACAGAATCCATTATTGGATGAATTTGCCTACGGCTGTTCAGGTGTTTGGCCAGTAGGAGGCAATAACATGTAGCTTAAGATGCCCTGAGCTATCTGGCAGCAAGCAATCATCCCTTTTCAGGTTTGGGGAAATGCCCTAAGCCATTCCCAACAGGTGACAACATATGTGACTCAGCCCTTGTTGGGTCCCCACGTTCCATCAACCTTTTGATGAAACTCTTGCAATTATGACATGCTGGAATTGGCTTCTGGCATTGTTTGTATAGTGACAATTCTCAGCAAGTGTGTGTTTAATTATTGGGACAGGATTTTTTTTTTAATATATTTTTATTGATTTCAGAGAGGAAGGAAGAGGGAGAGAGACAGATAGAAACATCCATGATGAGAGAGAATCATGGATCGGCTGCCTCCTGCAAGTCCCCCACTGGGGATTGAGCCCACAACCCAGGCATGTGCCCTTGACCGGAATCGAACCTGGGACCTTTCAGTTTGCAGGCTGATGCTCTGAGCAAAACTGGCTAGGGCTGGGACAGAATTTTTGAGCCAGTTAATTTACAAGATTGTTTGATACATTATTAAAAAGGGATTAATATATTAAAATATCAATTTTTAGTTTATTTAGAAATTATTTTTCTGTATACATCTGATTTTCAATTTGTCTTGCAAAAGGAAATGTATAACTTAGTGGCTAGAATCCTATATAATAAAACCCTAATATGCAAATCGACCGAACGGTGGAATGACCAGTCACTATGACGGGCACTGACTCCCAGGGGGTAGATGCTCAACACAGGAGCTGCCCCCTGGTGGTCAGTGTGCTCCCACAGGG
The DNA here is from genome assembly GCF_014108235.1 of Myotis myotis. NCBI lineage: Eukaryota > Metazoa > Chordata > Mammalia > Chiroptera > Vespertilionidae > Myotis > Myotis myotis. The sequence goes on from NW_023416315.1 coordinate 14,580,354, forward strand.
GGAGCACTGCTCAGCCAGAAGCCGGGCTCACGGCTGTCGAGTGCCACGGCCAGTGGCAGGAGCCTCTCTTGCTTCTGTGGCAGCGCTAAGGACCCAACAGGTGGACATCCCCCAAGGGGTCCCGGGCTGCAAGAGGTCGCAGGTCTAGTTGAGGGACATATGCCCCTAACCCCCGCCCCTATTCCTCCACCCCCACCCCCAGAGCACGAATGCCATGCACTGGGTCTCTAGTATAATAAATGTTTTTTATGACTATTGTAGTGTTACATGATGATCATAGAGACTCATGAAAATGGCATCATCCAGTTTTCTTGTAATTTTTTTTAAAATGTATGTCTTCTCACTAGACTCTAAACTTCTCCAAAGCAGATTTTGGCTTTAACTGATATTTATTTATTTACTTATTTAAAATATATTTTATTGATTTTTCACAGAGAGGAAGGGAGAGGGATAGAGAGTTAGAAACATCGATGAGAGAGAGAAACATCAACCAGCTGCCTCCTGCACACCCCCCACTGGGGATGTGCCCACAACCAAGGTACATGCCCTTGACTGGAATCAAACCCAGGACCCTTCAGTCCGCAGGCCGACGCTCTAGCCACGGAGCCAAACTGGTCAGGGCTTTAACTGATATTTATACTCTTCAGTGCATCATTGTTTTCAGCATTTAAAAGGTTTCTAATAAATATTCATTTTATCACTGAAATATATTTGTAGTATTACTTTTTGCTAGGCAGTTGACTCTTAATGTCCTGCAGGAGAATCTTGGAAATATGTATTTTGAAATGTATGCTATGTAAATTTTATCTTTTTTGATGAGGTAAGTTTAATATGCATAACTTGAAAGTATCCTGTAAGTTTTTTTTAAGAGAGGACCCTTGATGTTATTCTAACCCAGTGATTACATTTGTTTAGTTTCGAAGCTTTAAAATGTATAATGAAGTTGCAGCTTATGTGGGATTATCTTATCCTATATAATAAAGAGGTGATATGCAAATTGACCCTCACACCCTCACAAGATGGCTGCCTATGACCAGGCCGGCAGGGGGGGTTAGTGAAGGATGACCAAACGACTGAACAAGCAGGCTGCATGGGGTGACTAGGCCGGCAGGGGGCTTAGTGAGGGATGACCAAATGACTGAACAAGCAGGCTGCATGGGGAGACCAGGCTGGTGGGGGGGAGGGGGGGCCAGTTAGGGGCAACCAGGCTGGCAGAGGAGGGCAGTTGGGGGCGACTAGGCTGGCAGAGGGGGAGTTAGGGGCAATCAGGCTGGCGGGGGGGGGGGTGCAGTTAGGGGTGATCAGGCAGGCAGGCAGGTGAGCGATTAGGAGTCAGCCGACCAGGATTGTGAGAGGGATGTCCGACTGCCGGTTTAGGCCCGATCCTCAAGATCAGGCCTAAACCGGCAGTCGGACATCCCCAAGGGGTCCTGGATTGGAGAGGGTGTAGGCTGGGCTGAGGGGACCCCCTCCCTCATGCATGAATTTCGTGCACTGGGCCTCTAGTAGTCTTTATAAAAGGAATTAGATAAAAATGGATAGCCTGGCTGGGTGGCTCAGTTGGTTGGTCATTGTCCTGTGTATCCCAAGATGGTGGGTTCATGCCAAGCACATGCCGGGGTTGCAGGCCGATTCCAAGTGTGGGGCATGCAGGAGGCAGCTAATGGATGTTTTGCTCTCACCTTAATGTGGTCAAAATTATCCTTGAAAAATCTCTTAAATATCCTATAAAATCTCCTTTGAAAATATAAGAGTTTTTATTATATATATAATAATATAAAAAGTATGAGTATATGTAGTATATAATAAGCCAAATATAATTTTTCAGAAATTTTAATTTCTTAACAGAGAAAGTGCTTAGACTTGAATGCAAGTAAATTCGAAGTATGGTGATGACACCACTTTATGCTCACTGCTAAAATAATTTGAATTGAATATTTTACTTTACCACATAAAACTTTCTTGCGAGCTAATAAATGTTTATTTTCTGTTTTGTATGTACAGTCTGATAATCATCTTTTCTTCTCTAGAGACATCATTTCAGCTTTCCATCCATTTTTATTTATGGACATACTGCCAGTGGAAAGACCTATGTCACACAAACTTTGTTAAAAACTTTAGAGGTAAGAATAAATCCCCTCTCCCCCCAAAAAAGAATAACCCCAAACTACGTGTTAATTGATTTGTGCTCACAGTCTTAGAAATGGAAGGGATCTGGGAGATTATTTAGTCCAGTTTACCTTTCTCTGAAGGAATATCTATCTATCCTATCTAATAATAGAGAAACATGGTAATTAACCGTAACTTCGCTACCCTTCCCATTGGCTAATCAGTGAGATATGCAAATTAACTGCCAACCAAGATGGCGGCCGGCAGCCAGGCAGCTGAAGCAAGCCAGGCTTGCTTGCTTCAGTGATGGAGGAAGCCAAGGTTCCCTGCCTGCCGCTGCCGGCCTCTGAGCTTGCACTGTAAGAAACAATGTTGCAATTATAGAAGCTAAACAAACCCCAGAAACCTGCTTTCAGCCCTCAGAGCTGGAGCAAGCAGGACCGCAACAGTGTTACAATTATAGAACCCAAACAAACCCAGATACCTGCTTTCAGCAGCCGAGGTCTCAGAGCTGGAGCCGAGCCTCAGAGCTAAAGCTGGCTCTCAGTTCCAGTGACAGCCATAGAAGGTAAATAAATCCCAGAATAAAAAAAAAAAAAAAAAAAGAAAGAAAGAAAAAAAGGAGAGGTTGGGAGCTTCAGTCACCCGCCAGCCTGAAAACGGCCCTCAGCCCCTCACCCAGACTGGCCAGGCACCCCAGTGGGGACCCCCACCCTGAAGGGTGTGTGACCAGCTGCAAACAGCCATCATCCCCTCATCCAGGCTGGCCAGGCACCCCAGTGGGGACCCCCACCCTGATCCAGGACACCCTTCAGGGAAAACCAGCCGGCCCCCACCCATGCACCAGGCCTCTATCCTATATAGTAAAAGGGTAATATGAAAACTGACCCTAACAGCAGAAAGACTGGGAATGACTGGTCACTATGACACACACTGACCACCAGGGGGCAGATGCTCAATGCAGGAGCTGCCCTCTGGTGGTCAGGGCGCTCTCACATGGGAGGAGCTCTTCTTAGCCAGAAGCCAGGCTGATGGCTACCAGTACAGCGGTGGTGGTGGGAGCCTCTCCTGCCTCCTCAGCAGCTCTAAGGATGTCCGATTGTAGTTTAGGCCTGCTCCCTGCTGGCAAGAGGGCTGCCGGGCTGCCAGAGGGATGTCTGATTGCCATCTTAGGCCCAATCCCCCCGGGAGCGGGCCTAAGCTACAGGTGGTCATCCCCTGAGGGGTCCCAGACTGCATGAGGGCACAGGCTGGGCTGAGGGGCCTCCCCTTCCCCCCAAGTGCACAAATTTTTGTGCACCGGGCCTCTATTCTATATATAAAAGGCTAAGGGACCATCTGACCTGCTGGTAGATAGATATGATGCGCACTGACCACCAGGGAGCAGATGCTCAACACAGGAGCTGCTGAGCTGCAGTGACTTGGCAGCGACAGCTCTCTAGTGATGCACCTGGAACCAGAGAGGAGGGAGCCCGATTCCGGGGTGTGTCACCCAAGAACCGCCCTCACAATCTGGGACCCCTTGGGAGGTGTCGGAGAGCCGGTTTCGGCCCCATCCCTGCAGGCCAGGTCAATGGACCCCACCTGCTGGAGGGACCTTGCTCACTGCACCTATGACCTTTGAGCCGCAGCGCCACCCCAGGTGCGGCTGGCTGGGGAGGGACCTCGGGAGGTTGGCTCCAGCGCATGTCCAGCCCATCTTGCCCAGTCCCACCCTGCCCAGTCCTGCCCCGCCAGCCACCTTCTAATTAATTTCCTTTCAATGTGCACAGATCTGTGCACTGGGGCACTTGTCATCTACATAAAACATTTTTGACCAACTTTTGTTTGAATACCTTCAAAGACTGTAAACTTCAGAAGGGATTGTTAGATAACTTGAGCCTTGATGTTAATTATTTTTTATTTTTAACTTTCATTGGCTGATAATATTTGGGGGAAAACACACATGAAGAAAAATTCTTCAAAAAATATTAAAATGTTTCCTTTCCATTGTTGTTTTTATAATATTGATACTGATAATTCTGAATCTTCACATATACAAAACCTACTATATCTCCTTTACCCTGCCTTTTTCCCCATATTGTCTATCAGAGTGAATGGTCTCAATATTAACATAGTTGTCAAAAAACTTTCCCTTTATTCCTTACTCATCCTCACTCTTTCAGTAAATTGAACTGGTAAATGTGTTCTATTCATTCTACATTATTAATGTCTTGACTTCATCTACCTTTAATCATAGCCATAACTAATTCAGTTCCATGAGGTCTGAAAGGTTGGCGACCTCTGGTTTAAGGAAACCTTTGGAACAGTGGTCGCCAACCAGTGGTCTGTGGACCACTGGTGGTCCGTGAGGTCCGAAAGGTTGGTGACCGCTGCTCTAGGAGGGTTACTATGGTTTCTAACTCAAAATCCTTTTTTTAAAAAAAATCTAGGTTCATTCAGCATTAAGGACATTATCTAAAATTCTAAATGTGAAATTTCTACTAAAAATTTTCACATTCAAATGTACTTGGGTTTCTTTATAAGAATTCTGTAGAAGAAAATACAAGTTTACTTTGAATCCCTGTAGGAAACAAAGGGCAAACTTAAATAATTAAGTTTAATAAAGAGACTATTTTACAAAGGTTGAAGAAATGTTAAGGAACCAATAAGGAATGGTGAAGCAGTGATAGTCTTTACCCCTCCCAGACCTGAACTAGCCAGAGAAAGGAGTTGTTACCAGACCCCAGCAAGAACTGTAGCCTTTGAATATGAGCTGCCCAACTGGGACTGTGGCCTTTGATAGGAGGTCATAGCCACTGTCAAATTGTGGGCCTCTGAGGCGTGGGGCTGGGAATCAAAGGAATAAATATTCATCTTCTCTCTCTTACTCCTCTACTTCTTTCAGTTTCTTGCTGGTTCTTCCTATTGGCTGAATCCAGTCGGTGCTAGAAAAGAAGAGAGAGTCTGGGCGATACAGTGTGTAATGTTCAGACTCCTGGGTCACAGAGTAGGTTGGAAGATTATGGGATATTGGTTCTGAAGGGTAAATGGGAAATATCTAGCAAAGCCATACTTGTGTATGTGTTTTCTTTTCTATTTACGCTTTTTTGTTTGTTTTCAGCTCCCACATGTCTTTGTGAATTGTGTTGAATGTTTTACGTTGAAGCTGCTTTTGGAACAAATTTTAAACCGGTTGAATTACCTTAGTTCTTCAGAGGATGGATGTTCTACTCAAATAACCTGTGACACATTTAATGACTTTGTTCGCTTGTTTAAACAAGTAACCAAGGCTAAAAGTCTCAAGGATCAGACTGTATATATTGTAAGTATTTAAGTCCATTATATCATCTCTTATTTTCATGTTCTCCATGAAAATACATATATATACTATATCTATTTTACATATACCTACTATATATGTATATCACATATATGTCATTCTTAAAACTTTATACATGTACTTTTCTCTCTATATAGTGTATATACTATATATCTCTAAAAAATAAGTACCTTAAAGAAAAACCAGTCCCAATAGCATTGTCTTCACACTGATTAAATTTTATCTTTTTTAACATGATCCGTTTGCCAGTTAAACAGGATTTAGCATGCAGTTAAAGTTCAAGCAATAAAAATTTCACATGATAGCCCGGCTGAGGTGGCTCAGTGATTGAGCATCAACCTATGAACCAGGAGGTCAGGGTTCAATTCCCGGTCAGGGCACATGCCCAGGTTGCAGGCTCAATCCTCAGTGTGAGGTGTGCAGGAGGCAGCCAATCAATGATTTTCTGTTATCACTGATGTTTCTATCTCTCTCCCACTCCCTTCCTCTCTGAAATAAAAATATATTGGGAAAGAAAGAAGTTTTCCATGATGAAATTCAGAATTTTCTGTCTCTCCCTTGCTTGGGTCAGAAATAGCTGTAGTTTTTGCTTCATGGTAGACATTTATCTTTTTATTAAATGGAATAAAAAATGCACATGATTGTATTTCTTAGAAACCTAAGAAAATGTCCTTAGAGCATCTTGCATCCTTATCTTTTTTTATAGTATACCTGTAAAATAAACCTTTTCAATGTAGGTCAAAATGACTCATTTTCTATTTAGAAATTTGAGTTAAAATATGTTATAAATAGTCCATTTTTTTAAACTTATTTTACCTATTTAAAATGTCTTCCACAAATGTAAATAGCAAAAATTAAGTTTTTTCTTTTCAACATGGCAAGTTCAAGTCTTGAATTGTATATTATCAATCTTTATAATATGTGTAACATAATGGTAAATGTTTTCTAAAGGGCTTTGCAAATTGATTGATCCTGCATTTTTTTTTTTATAAGGTTCTAGATAAAGCAGAATATCTAAGAGATATGGAAGCGAATATTTTGCCTGGGTTTCTTAGGTTACAAGAATTGGTAAGTAATGTTTGAGATCTTTTTCCTCTATTGCCTAATCAATAGACTGTATTGTCAACTTTTTTCCTTTTGCCAATCTGATAGGTGAGAAATGGCATCCTATCTAATAAAAGAGAAACATGGTAATTAGTGTACGGCCGCTACCCTTCCCATTGGCTAATCAGGGCAATATGCAAATTAACTGCCAGCCAAGATGGCGGCCGGCAGCCAGGCATCTTGAAACTAACATGAGGCTTGCTTGCTTCAGTGACGGAGGACTCCAACGTTCCCTGCCTGCCGCTGCAGGCCTCTGAGCTGCAACTCTAAGCAACTATGTTACAAATATAGAAGCTAAACAAAACCCCAGAAACCTGCTTTAGTCCGTCGGGCTTCAGCCAGCAGGATCGCAACATTGTTTCAAATACAGAAGGTAAACAAAGGCCAGAAACCTGCTTTCAGCAGCAGAGGCCTAAGAGCTGGAGCCAAGCCTCAAAGCTAAAGCTGGCCCAGAATAAAAAAAAGAAAAAAAGGAGCGGTTGGGAGCTTCAGTCACCCACCAGCCTGAAAACAGCCCTCAGCCCCTCACCCAGACTGGCCAGGCACCCCAGTGGGGACCCCCACCCTGAAGGGTGTGTGACCAGCTGCAAACAGCCATCATCCCCTCACCCAGGCTGGCCAGGCACCCCAGTGGGGACCCCCACCCTGATCCAGGCAGCGCCCCAACCCCCACCCCACAGGCCCTGCTCTGTGTGTGATGGGGTAGAGCCATAACCTCCCCATCGGCCCTGCCCTGAGTGTGACAGTGGCGGCGCCCCAACCCCCTGATTGGCCCTGCTCTGTGGGTGATAGAGGGCAGTGCCCCAACCCCCTGATCTGCCCTGCTCTGTGTGTGACAGGGGGCGGTGCCCCAACTCCGCTATCGGCCCTACTCTGTGAGTGACGGGGGAGCTCCTCAACCCCCTGATCGGCCCTGCTCTGTGCGTGACGGGGCAGTACCCCAACCCCCTGATTGGCCCTGCTCTGTGCGTGACGGGGTGGCGCCGCAACCTCCCCATCGACCCTGCTCTGTGCATGACAGGGGGCGGTGCCCCAACCCCCCAATCGGCCCTACCCTGAGTGTGACTGAGGGTGGCATCACAACCTCCCAATCCACCCTGCTCTGTGCATGACAGGGGGCGGTGCCCCAACTCCCCAATCAGCCCTGCTCTGAGCCCAACCAGGGGCTGCACCTAGGGATTGGGCCTGCCCTCTGCTACCCGGGAGCAGGCCTAAGCCAGCAGGTCGTTATCTCCCGAGGGGTCCCAGACTGCGAGAGGGCACAGGCCGGGCTGAGGGACCCCCCCTCGCCCCCCCGAGTGCACAAATTTTTGTGCACCAGGCCTCTAGTCTATATATATAAAAGCCTAAGCAACCAAATGACCGGTTGACCAGTTGCTATGATGCACATTGACCACCAGATGGCAGATGCTCAATGCAGGAGCTGCCCTCAAGTGGTCAGTGCACTCCTACAGCCAACCTCCCATGATCCCTACCTTCCAGTCCCCCCCTCCCCCCCCTCCATCTGACCAACCTCCCATGGTCCCTGCTCTACCTCCCCCCTCAGGCTGGCCAACCTCTCGTGGTCCCTAACCCCTGTGGCCAGCCAACCTCCTGTGGACCCTCCCCCTGGCTGGCCAACCTCCCGTGGTCCCTCCCTCTGGCCATCCGGCCCCCTCATCTCCCCCATTGGCCCCAATCGCCGGCCAGGCTGAGGAACCCCACCTGTGCACAAATTTGTGCGCCAGGCCTCTAGTCTTAATATATTAATTTGCATTTCTCTATTATGAGTGAAATTAATGTTTTTTCAAAGTTAAAGCAACTTGTGACTTGATAACTTCACTTTCAGCTTTTTATTTGTAATTGTGACTAACACTGCCTTCTAGTAAAAGATTTTAGGTGTTTGCTAGACTAAATGGCAGTGGACTTAACTTGGAACTTCCTGCAAGAATTTTAAAAGTTTCTTTTCATTTCAGTAATTTAAAAAAAGAATTCTACGTCTAGTCTGGATCACCTTGAGTTCAGTATCATGGTCACTCAGTGTTAGAACCAGCTTTGTATTTTAATTTACAATTATGTTGTCACTGAATAGTAATAGTAAGGGTCATGGCCTACATAAAGAGCAGGCATCTTTTTTCATGTGCATATGTGTCGGGTGAAAGCCAAATAGTATTGCAAAAAACAGGATTTTATAATAGTTTAAGTAAGGAAAATTGGTGAGAAAATTCATTGTTCACCAATACCAGTTATATAGGAATGCTCAACTCAGAAGAACTTGCTGATTCCTATTGGAATTGTGTTCACAAAGTGAGCAAAGATTTAGTTTGAACAAACAGTATTATTTATCATATTCAGTTAATGTCAATTTAAATTTTTTTGCTTTTCTAAATTTTTCACTAACTTACACATTTATGTTGATTTTATATTTTCCTTTTTTCTAATGTTTTTATTGATTTCAGAGAGAGGAAGGGAGAGGGATAGAAATATCAATGATGAGAGAGAATCATTGATCGGCTGTCTCCTGCACACTCCCTGCTGAGGATCGAGCCCACAACACTGGCATGTGCCCTGATGGGGAATCAAACCAAGCATGATCTCCTGGTTCGTGCTCAACCACTGAGCTACACCGGCCAGGCTGATTTTATATTTTTCTAAGTGCTTTGAGCATAAATAGTTTATATTTACCTAGTTTTATATCTGTATTATTTAAGTATTAAGTAACATTATAACGAAAATTAAGTAAATATTTGGGGAGATAGTGCTTAGAGCATTTCCGCCTTGAAAAGTTAAATACATTACTCACATTTGAGAAACTGCTAGAAGTACAGAGAAACTTTCCAAATGCCACTGAAATTGTGTGCCTAAGGCTGAATCCTGAAATTCACAGTTAGTAATAGTATTCTGGGGCCAATCTGGAGAGGACAGGAAGAAAATAACTATAGTTCTTGGTGGCCTATCCTGGAAGTTTCCTCACACAGTCCAGCCTTTCCCAGTTTGATTAATTCTTGGCGTTTTACCACTGAGATCAGGGACCCATCCTGTGTGAGCAGATGTCTCCTGTCTTCAACTATTTTGTTGTGTTTGCATCCACATCCACTATTTCCCATTGCTTTGGTCTAGAACTCCCTGTCTGGTATCCAGAGTGCATTCCTGCTGTCTCTTGCCTTTCCAGTATAGCTTACCCCATTTTCCCCCTCATGTTCAGTAATGGTGATTACGCTTCCCCTTTACAGCAGTAGGCCTTTCACTTTTGTTTTAGTTTTAATTATATAAACTGAAGGAAATGAAAAGATGCACAGTAATGTTCATCTATCAGAAAAGATCGCTATTTGACATTTCTGAAAACATGCTTGATTTTAAAAAAAAAATGTATTTAATTTCAGAGAAATATAGCAAAAGCATTTCCCAGTTTTTATATTAAATATTTGAGTAAAATGAATGGGTATTGTATATTGAAGTACTTTCAGATGAACAGATGAGAACATTACCAACTTAAAATCCTTTCATGCTGACAAATACAATTCTTTAATCTCAATATTTTAAACTGATTTTATGAAATGCTTTTTAACTGATTTTATAAAATGTTTTTGAATAATCATTTTAAAGCAAAAACAACTCAATGCTTTGAATCAAGATTGTGTTTAGAGCATGCTTTTTTATCCCTATAGAAATAAATTCAAGGATTCTTAAAAATTAATGCATTTATAAGATAAAAATAGCATTTGAAAGTAAAAATATTTTTCTTTCTTTCATAAACATGCTAAATTTTTGTGGAATTATTAATTTATTGAACTTAGCTGCTTTTGTTAGCCAAAATGATTTTTTCTAAATAATGAAAATTGGAATATAAGATTATACATAAGATAGGAATCAAGCCTTAGCCAGTTTGGCTCAGTGGATAGAGTGTCATGGAAGGGTCCTGGGTTTAATTCCGATCAGGGTAGGTACTTCTGTTGCAGGCTTTTTCCCCAGCCCTGGTCAGGGCACGTGCGGGAGGCAACCAATCGATGTGTTTCTCTCACATAGATGTTTCTCTCTTCTCTAACTCTTCCCCCTTCCAGTCTCTCTAAAAATCAATGGGAAAATATCCTCAGGTGAGGATTAACGGGGGAGGAGGGAATATAGGCATCAATAAAAAGTAAATCACTATCAAAGTATAGTATAATTTGTGAGATAGTGTTCTAAGAATAGTTATAGAACAAAACAGCGTTCACTTTTGTTTTAGTTTTAATTATGGAAACTGAAGAAAATAAAAGATGCACAGCAATTTCCACTCTACCAGAAAAGAGAATTGATGTTGAAGCTGCTTGTCAACTTGGGAGATGTCAAAAAGAATGTGGGAAAAATTAAAATTGGTGTTGAGAATGCAGAGGTATCTACAGATAAGTTCTAGCGAGCATGCATAGGGCGTTTCTGGCCCCTTTGTAGAAGGATAACAGTCACAGTGGGCTGTTCTCAATGTTCTTTTTGTATACTAGTTATAATTTCTAAATATACTTCAAAAGATATCTGTTTACTTAACAGTGGTGTTTTAGATCAGAGTTATTTGTGTTTTTAATGTATATGCAAAGTCAATTTTAGTAATTTGTGTGAAAATATTCTTTAAAACAACTTTTAAGTTTTTCTAACAATAATATGTGGTTACATAATATGGCTTAATCTGTTTTTCTTCAACTCATATTTCTTTTTTCTGAATTACTGTAGCCATTTTAATGATGAGAGATGTTAAGTTTTGCCTTTTTTTGATTGTTTATTAATTGAAAGCTAATGATTTCTTTGAAAATTCCCATAAAAAGGTTTTGTCTTAACTATTTATGCGTATGTTTCTTAATTTCTATAAAATAAGTCCTAGCATTCATGGATAACTGAAATGCTGATTAACCTAAAAGTTTTATGGAAATTCCCATGTAATTATGTATAAAAATTTGCAAGTAGATGAACTCCTTGATTAGGTTTTCTAAATATGGTGTGTTAATATGCAAATAATTTGTTACATGTTGGAACTTTGTCCGATTTATTTGAAAGAAAGATTCAAATGGAATTGCTCTGATTAAGATTTTTAAATGCCAAGTTAATTTTATTACTTTTTTCTTTTACAGACTGACAGAAATGTGACTGTTATCTTTCTCAGTGAAATTATTTGGGAAAAATTCCGTCCAAATACTGGATGCTTTGAACCATTTGTCTTGTATTTCCCTGATTATAGCATAGGTAAATTTTAAAACATTGTTTTGACAAGTGATATTCAGTAAAATAGTCTGTGGAAGATTAAGCTAGCATGTTTAAATGGGAATACTCCCAAGTCTTAATCTGTTAAAGTTTACATCCAATCTCAAAATGTTGCTTGTCTTTCTGCATTTATAGAGGTTTTATTTTGGAACTCGGAGGAGTTATTTTTCTGTAATTACTAATATTTTTTTAATAAGCACTTCTCACATATTTGTGCTAGTGGTTTGTTTTTACATTTTTAGCTAGTACATTATGATGTATATATTGTCCTAGCAGGTTTGGCTCAGTGGATAGTTCGTGGACTGAAGGGTCCCAGGTTCGATTCAAGGGCCTGTGCCTTGGTTGCAGGCTCAATCCCTGGCCCTGGTCAGGGCATGTGTGGGAGGCAACCAATCTATGTGTGTCTCTCACATTGATGTTTCTCTCTCTCTGTCTCTCCCCCTCCCTTCCACTCTCTAAATATCAATGGAAAAACATCCTTGGGTGAGAATTTACAACAACAAAACAGATGTATCTATTGCATTTGTAGCATCCATTCAAGAATCAGACTAGGTTGGCAAAGCACATTAAAATTGTATTGAAATCTTTATTTACCATGAAGTTGCCTTAAGTACAGTGTGAGATGTATTTTTTGATTTTGTAAATCTCATTTTTATTACTGTAACTCTTGGAGTACCAATTACTAGCCCTTGTGTTTATTTCTTATTGGTTTATCTTTAATCTTAAACTTCATAGATCCTAATGGTTTTATCTTTGGAAGAAAATAAAAGCTTTTTGTATTCTTGAATACTTTTATAGATTAATACTGTGATGTCACTATACAGAGTCAATATTTCTGATTCAGAGATTGTAACTGTGAAGCATAAGGTGGTTAGCACGCTCTGAAAAAATAGCATTCCTTGACTTTGGTCTCATCAACACTATCCTTCTGAACTAATCAGCTGTAAATATTCATTGTTAAAATCAACACATTTTTGCTTATTTTCACAAGAACGGCAATAAAAAAAAAACCCACAAAAAAACACCTCCAGTGTTAACTAATTAACTGATATATATATATATATATTATTTATTTATTTATTTATTTTTAAAGAAACCCAAAATAGGCTGGCTGGCTCTGTGGTTGAGCATTGACCTATGAACCAGGAGGTCATGGTTCAATTGTGAGTTTGATCCCCAATGTGAGGCATGCAGGAGGCAGCCAATCAATGATTCTCTCTCATCATTGATGTTTCTCCCTCTCCCTTCCTCTCTGAAATCAATAAAAATATATTTTTTAAAAGAACCCCAAAATAGATGCAAGGAGTCCTTATTTTCAATAGGTTCTCTTTCATGAAAATTACAAAATAAGGAGAAAAGAAATGGGTAGGAAGAAAAGAATAAATCAAAGGATTTAATTAAAAAGTTTTCTTTGTAGCTATGTCATCACTGAAGTTAAATGTTTTCATGACCCATTTTAGCCTTCAGTATTGAAAAATTATTTAGAAATTTAAGATTATAAAAAAATCCTGGTTTTCTACATTGTAGTGAAGTTGGATTAAAGTATGGTATAATGAATTATAGAATTTAATTAAAATTTTAAAACATGAAAAGATACAAAGTAGCATAGATGGAGATAATTTAAGGACATAATTAACTAAAGTAGTGGTTCTTAACCTGTGGGTCGCGAACCCTTTGGCAGTCGAACAACCCTTTCACAGGGGTCGCCTAAGACCATCATGCATATCAGATATTTACATTACGATTTATAACAGTAGCAAAATTACAGTTATGAAGTAGCAACGAAAATAATTTTATGGTTGGGGTCACAACATGAGGAACTGTATTTAAAGGGCCAGCAGGTTGAGAACCACCTGAACTAAAGTGATTTTAACAATTTTAGAAAGTGTGAGATAATAGATTTTTGAAAATATATAAAAACTAGAGCTAAATTTAATCTGATTATTAAATTCAAGTGCCTTTTACCAGTACATTGAATTTTTTTTTAAGCAAAAATACCATAATCACACAAAAAGGCTTTCAGAAAGGAAGCATTAATTGATAAGTCAAATTGGAGTTAAAATGAGTAAGCATGGAACCAGGGCAGGAAGATAATCTTAGTGGTTAAATCATCTAGTTATGATTTGATACATATTGTCATCTTTAGGAATATGGTGTCTGATATTGAGGGCACCCTCTCCACTCAGCAGTGACACTGGGTCACAATTTGGAATTGTTGTTTTTTGATCTCTGTCACATGAATATTATTCATGGAAATGCATTTTATCCTTTCTTCAGGCAGATTATAATGCAGTTGATCAGGTTTTTGGTTTAGTTATTGTATCAGCATAAGTTATGTTTTAATAATAACAATTTGAAAATCTCAGTGACATAATTTTCTCACCACCTTTATGCCATTATTGTCCAATATTTTTCTTCTATATTTACTATAATCTCAATAATACTTTATTATTTGGGCTTCAAAGAAATAAGAAGACTAGGAAAAATGTCTTTTGTTGTTTATTTTACTTGAGATTTATTGAGCTTCTTGGATATATAAATGTATAGTTTCATCAATTTAGGAAATTTTTCAGCCATTAGTTCTTAAAAAACTTAGCCATTCTTCCTTTTTTCTGGGATTGAACTATATGTATCTTAGACCACTTGATTTTGTCCAACTGAATTTTTTATCCTAACTGGAGGATATTTTTTCATTGATTTTTATTTATTTTTATTTTTTACTTTATTTTTTATTAATCCTCACCCGAGGATATTTTTCCATTGATTTTTAGGGAAAGTGTAAGAGAGAGGGAAAGACAGATAAACATTGAGGTGAGGGAAACACGTTGACTGGTTGCCTCCTGCATGTGCCCCGACCAGGGCCTGGGCCAGGGAGGAGCCTGCAACCGAGGTACGTGCCCTTGACTGGAATCAAACCTGGGACCCTTTGGTCCCCAGGCTGACAGCTATCCGCTGAGCCAAACCAGCTAGGGCTTTCATTGATTTTTAGTGCGAATGAAAGGAAGGGAGTAAGGGGAGAGCAAGAGAGAGGAGAGAGAGAGAAAAAATCATCATTGTGTGTGAGAGAGACATTGATTGGTTGCCTTCCGTACATGCCCAGCCCCGGTCGGGTATTCAGCCTGCAGCCCATGTATGTGCCCTTGACAGAGAATTGAACTGCGACCCTCTAGTGTTCAGGCCCAACCACTTAGCAATACTGGCCAGGGCCCAACTGAATTTCTATTTTTTAAAATTTTAAATATGTTTTCTCTGTTTTATTTGGGATAGTTTTTGTTTCTGTGTCTTTAAAAGTTCACTGATCTTTTTTTTCGTGTGTCAGATCTGCAGTTAATACCATTCATTCTTTTCATATCTCATTATACTTTTGTTTTCCTTTATATCCTTGAGCATATGAGCATATTTATAATAGTTTGAATGCCCTTGTCTACTAATTCTATTACCTCATTTATTTTGGGTTTGTTTCTCTTGACTGATTTTTCTCTATTATGGGTATTCCTTATGCTTCTTCATGTGTTTAGGAATTTTTGATTGATATTGTGTTTTTTATTGCATGTTGGACTTTTTTCTGGTAAGCATTTAAACTTGAAGCTATCTATATTTGATGCTTTTAAGGCCATTCTAAAGCTTTTTTTGGAGATAGGATCTTGAATAGCCTTTATTCCACTGCTAATTTTAGCTCCATTTTTTAAGATATAGCCCTTCTGGGATCTCTGCTAAATGCCCCATGTATTCAGCAGAGTTTTTCCCTTCTATAGGTGGCAGCATGAATGATTCACATGTGTGTACTCTGGGAACTGTTTGACTTGCAGCTCTCCAATAATTGTTTTCCCCCAGAAGTTGTTCTTGTCCTTAGGGGGTATTACTCTTTGCATATACAGATTGGTATTCAGCCAAGACTCAACGGGAACCCCTATGCAGATTTCTGGAGCTCTTTCTTACATAGCTCTCTTATGTACTCTGCCCTGCAAATGCTAGCTGCCTTAGCTCCTTCTACTCTCATCTCTGTCTCTTTAACTCAGTGAGATGAATGGACTTCTTTTGAAACTCTAATAAAATTACCTCTAGCTAGAAAGACTGGCTGACGATGGGACTCATTTGGTTCCCTTTTCTCAGGTATCACGCCCTATAGTGCCTATTATATGATGTCTAAAAATAGTTGTTTTCTATATTTTGTCTAGGTTTTAGTTAATTTATTAGTGGGTAGTATTTCTGAATCCTCGTACTTTCTCATGACTGGGAGCAGAAGTTCCTCTTGAGTTCTTGAGTATTAGTTCATACTTTGATAGCGAAATTTTAAGGCACCAGAAAACCAGTCAAAGATTTTTCATTTCCTTTATTTACTACCTCTTAATGCAGTTTTTAGCATCCTGTGGAGATGAAATATTTTTTAATAAATTTGACGAGTCTTGATCTTTTGAGCTGGCATGGCTTACTTAGAGTTGCACTCTGGGATTTTGTCTGTAGTCTGTAACTGAGCAGCTGGTTTACTTTTACAGAAACACAGTAAGAATTCTAATTCTTTTCAGACTTTCATCAGGACTGGAGACTTCATTGTTTTCCAAATTTCCTTATCCATATATGTATAGACAGTCTTTTTTGCCTAAGTATGTTCATCTATCTGACAATTTATCCTTTCTTTCCTGCCTTCCTTCCATCTATCCAGTTATTTGGTTACTTTCATATAAAAATATCTTTATCTCCAAGTTTGCACCTTTGTACATTTTCTGTATATCAAATATTTTCTCATGCATAGTTTAAAAAAAAAAAAGCTTAGTGACATTTCATTTAAATTTTGCTATTAGATTATAAAAATACATAGACTCCAAAGTCAAGTTTTGACTTTTTTTTTTTTTTTTGGTAGTTGTGACATAAAAATGCAAATCAAGTAACCGTCTTCCGTCTGGAACCTGTTAATGATAATATTCTAAACCTTAAACTAGACTTTGAAAAAAATATTTTTTTGGATAAACTGCCCTGTTTAAAAGATCCCCTGGATATAGCTACTTCTAAATTTCTGTTTATGAACATCTGTTGATAATCCACATAAATTGTTTGATCTCATACCTGTATCTAACTTATTGTGAGGAACAAGAGAATAAGAGAGTGCTTAAAGGCAGGAGCTGTTGTTAAATGTCGTAGTAGCTATGGTAAAAATGCTCATTTAATCAGAACGTTAAATAAGGAAATTGACATGATCAGAACATCCTAAAAGAGTTCTTACTTGTAAGTATTGCAAAAGTCTTGAACCCTGTGGAACTATGTTTAAAGTATAAGTCATATTCAAAAGGCTCTTAACTGAGACGTGTAAAGAAACCATTGCACCAAGAAGTCAGAGGGGATTGCAATAAGGATTCATTACTGTAACTGGGAAATTTTGAATAATAGGTGATTGTTTCTCTATGACTGTTTCTACAATACGATATTTCTAGCAAGATTAAATATAAGTTTAGGGACTCTAAATATATGATATTGTATAAAGACTTTAAGGTAGAAGAGAAATAAAGATGCCAAGATTGTAGGAAGAAAACGTTTTTTCAAAAGGGGAATGACAAAGTATGATGACTTTCATTAAAATACTTATAAATTCTTTTAATTTATAAAAAACTGAGCATTTTCCAGTGTGGTGGTAGTAGCCTTAGTTTATGTAGTGCCCCTTTTTGTTTTTGCAAGTTGATATATTTAATAGGCAGGAAAAGAAAATAGAATCTATGTTATTTTTTGTCTCTGATAATGATTTTGCCAGTAATAAGGATCTTGAAATTTTCTTTAGATGTCATTGTTTAATATTTGTGTTAAGCAACATTTAATTTTTTTAGAACATTAGATTTATAATTGTTTTTACCTCAGTTTCAACTTTTGTATTACTTTTAAAATCTTGTAATGAGTTTTATTCTTTAATTATTGCTATTTTAAGCCTTTGTTATAAAATGTTGGAAGCTATAAGTAGGGTGCTGTATTAATCATTCTACATTCATTTGTGTCCTGGGAACAGGGAACCTTCAAAAGATCCTGTCCCACGATCATCCTCCAGAATACTCAGCTGATTTCTATGCTGCTTACATTAATATTCTTCTTGGAGTTTTCTACACTGTCTGCCGGGATTTGAAAGAGCTCAGACATCTGGTGAGTGAGCATTCTGCTTAAAAAAAAAAAAGTATGCCTTTTAATATTTTTCCATGTAGAAATGATGTAGGATAGGTTGGAAGCTGACAATTTATTATGGAAATTTTGATTTGGCCCTTTGAGGCTAATACACCATAAAATGGAAGAAATCTATGGATTAGTACACATTTTGAACCGATTAGAAAACTTTCATTTATCTTTACTTAGGTCTTTTCACTTGGCCTCGTGAGTGTCCCCCCCCCCCTTTTTTTTTCTAATTGTAGAAAATTTAGAACTCTGTTAAAATAAAAATGAAGAGTAAATGAAAGGTATAAAAACTTAACAAACACTTAAATTTTTTTTATTGATTTCAGAGAGGAAAGGAAAGGGAGAGACAGATAGGAACATCAGTGATGAGAGAATCATTGATTGGCTGCCTCCTGCAAGCCCCTACTGAGCATCAAGCCTGCAACCCAGGCATGTGCCCTGACCCGGAGTTGAACCGTGACTTCCTGGTTCATAGGTCGACACACCACTGAGCCACGCCAGCCGGGCGAATAAATATTCTTTTAAAATACAAATAATTTCTGAGAGGATCATTGATAATTGGCGAATTATTTTAATAAAGTAGCATAGCTGCTTTTTGTAGCCAGGACCCAGCATTTTCTGGGGTTTTGATTTTATTTTTTAGCATGGGGCTAGGTTGATGGCTCCTGGATGTTGAAGAATGGGAAGAGTGGGTATTAGGCAGCAGGGCAGAGAAGGATCTGGCACAGAAAAGCTGCATAATGTACAGGAAGACTTTTGATGCCTCACTCATAACTTAGCTCTCTCACATGCAACTGACCAACTCAAGGTAATCTCTGACTACTTCAAATGGCATCATGACATTCTTAGATTTCAGATTTTTTCATGTATTTTTAAACTGTTTTTTGATGAGGAAGAGATTGTTCTGAAATGGTTGCATATCTGTCCTTCAGCTATCAGTGGATTCATAAAGACAGTATATAATATGTGTTTTGGTACATAGTAGTTATTTTTGCTTATTTGCCATGTGATTGTATAATAGGAAAAAATGGCCCCTGAGAAATAAAATTTAAAAGATTGTAACATTTTATGAATAAAGAACCATGGTGTCTGGCTCGATAGCATATGTTCACAACTATTATACTATTTTACTTCTTAAATAAGATCCAGCCTTGATTGAGTACATCCTGTGTGCCAGGCACTGTTATGAACCTTTTTTACTATTATTAGTTCAATTAATTAATTTTTACAACAACCCTATGAAGGAAGGTACTGTCATGAATCCTCATTTTACAGATGAAGAAACTTCTTCCTTTGCCAGCTCTGTGATCTTGACCAAATTACCTAACCTTTTTGAACATGAGTTTTCTCTTGTGTTAAGTATATATAATACTTACTTCAAAGGAATTTTGTGAAGTAAAAAGAAAGGAATACATGTAAAATGCCTGATAACCTGTTGGTGATCTGTTAATATTAGTTTGCTTTCTTCTGCTGAGCAAAAGTTTATGGGCTTAAAAATAGATTGAGATCTGCAAGAACATAAACCAGAGCCCAAGTATGGAGACTGCTAATACCTACTGTAGGTTTATATCAGAGATTGAAGTCATATGAAGTCTGAGGCAGAAGAGTTGTCATCCTATTGACTGTCAGAGTTAATCTGACAGATAGCTGGGTGAATGGTGTCCTTCACCAATCTTTTATATCCTTAGGAGGCCCAGTGCACAAAATTCATGCACGGGTAGGTTCTCTAGTGGCTGCTGGCTGCTGGCCTCCCTTCCCCTGCTGCTGGCTGCCCTCCAGGGCCTTCCTTCATTCTGTGCCGCCCCCTGGTGGTCAGCACACATCATAGTGAGTGATTGAACTCCCAGTTGGTCAAATTCCTGAGGGGACACTTTGCATATTAGGCTTTTATATATATAGATAGAAACTGATTGCTTTATGGATGAGGATGACTTTTTCACAGATAAGAGCTGTTCTTTGGTTATGGGTACTTAAGGGAGAGGTGGAGTGTTTAATTAGGACAAATAATCTAGTTAGCTTTGTATTTCTTTTATTTTTTATTAGCTTTGATTAAAGTACACTATACCTAAAGAAAAGCACAGAAACCATAAATATTATCACAGAGTGAAAACACTTCTGTAAATATAATCCAGGTCAAACAGTAGAAAATTACCAGCATCTCAGGAGCCTACTTCATGCTTCCTCCCAATTTCTGCCTCTTCTTTCCTTCTGAAGTAATCACTGTTCTTACTTCTAATTTCAAAGATTAGGTTTGTTTGTTTTTTAATTTTCTTTAAATGAAAACATACAGAATGTGTTCTTTTTTTTTTTTTAAATCTATGTACTTTTGCCCAACATTTTACTTGGTATATTCATCCATGTTAAATGTAGCTGTGGCATATTCTTAAAAGTTACATAGTCTGTAGACATGGGAAAAACAGAAAGTGGTGTTTAAGACAGCTTTTACAGGGTGCTTTTACTTATGGCCTTGGATAATTAAGAATTCTTTTTGTATCACAGTCACATTTATTGGTACTGACATGCTAATAGTTCTGATTATTTTTTTATATGTGGTATTTACAAGAAGGTGAGAGTATTGGATGTTTTTAAATTTTATTTTAAAACTAGAGGCACAATGCATGAAGACTCGTGCAGGAATGGGCCTTCCTTCCCCTGGCTGCCTGCACCGACTTCATTTGGCCCGGAGCCGCCTTTCCACCTTCCCATGCTGCCCAGAGGCCCAGAGCAGCTGGGGCAGTGCTGAAGGCAAGCGTCCCGCCCCACCCCCGGCCGCTTCGTGCCTGTGTATGCAAATTAACCCACCATCTTTGTTGGGTTAATTTGAATACTCCTGATTGGCTGGTAGGTGTTGCAAAGGTATGGTCAATTTGCATCTTTCTCTTTTATTAGTGTAGATTTTTGAAGCAATTTTAATTTATAGAAAAATTGCAAATATAGTGAACTTTTCCTTTTCTCCTCCCAAACACTTGAGAGTAAGTTTGTGACTTGATCACCCTGAATCTTAGTGGGCAGTTTCTGCAAAGACATTCTTTTACAAAACCACAGTACAACTATCAGAATTAGAAAATTGATTTATTTCTTCAATCTGATACTCAGACCCTATCAAGATTGGCCAGTTATTCCAATAATGTACTTCAGAGCAAAATAATTCAGTTCAGAGTCACATATTGCAATTAGTTGTCATTGCTCTTGAACTTTCATCTGGAATAGTTTCTCACTCTTTGACTTGCATGATCTTAAGACCTTTGAAGATTGTAGGCTATTTGTTCAATTTTTTTACTGTTTCTTCATGAATAGATTTAGGTTGAGTATCTGACAGAAATATCACAGAAATGATGCAGTGTTCTCATTGCATCCTGTCAGGTTACAAGATTTGATTTTATCTCATTACTGATAATGTTCCCTTTGATTGTTTGATTAAGGTGGTGTGCCCTTGGTAATTAATGTGTATTTTGTGTGGAGGCACTTTGAATCCTTGTAAATATCTTATTCCTCATCTGAATTTTAACTTATTTATTTTTTCATATCATCTGGCTTCAGGATATCCTAAGACAGCAACATCAAGGTGGTTCTCATCTAATCACACGAGTCCTTTAGAAGGGCGAGTTTTCTCTGGCTGATTAAAGAAATGGAAATCAGATATTTAAAGCTTTAACTTTTCTGTAAAATGGGAATAATAATGTCTACTTCATAACATCATTTGAAGGATTGAATAAATTAATGCATATAGAGCACTTAGAATAGTAAGATCTGGCACAGAGTAAGGCCTCATTGCTTGATGAAAATGTCTATAAATTAATGTTAATGTAAATGTCCTCAGTTCTGATCTTTGTCCTGCTAATGTTTTTGAAATAAAATGTAGGTATTCTAAAAAAGGCAGAAAAGTTTAGAAATTACTTGTACTTGGCCATGGAATATGTTTTTATACTTATACTTCATTGTATGTATTAGTTTTCTATTGCTGCAAAATAAAGTACCACTGATTTAGTGGCTTACAACAGCACAAATTTATTATCTCATAGTTCTGTAGGTCAGAAATCCAGACACTGTGTTGCTGGCTTCTGTGCTGAGGATATCACAAGGCTAAATTAAAGTTCTGGTTGAACTAAATTCTCATCTCGAGCCTCTGGGGAAAAACCACTTCCAAGCTCTTTTAGGTTGTTGATGGAATTGAGTTCCTCTTGGTTGTAACAGTGAGGTCCCAAGTTTCCTTGTTTGTCTCTCTCAGGCCTCCTAGAGCCCACCCACATTTTTTTTTCCACGTGGCCCTCTCCATCTACCTGCCAGCAAGGGCATGTTGAATCCTTTTATACCGAATCTCTTGACTTCTTTGACCAGCCAGAGGAAACTTTGCTTTTAAAGGGTTCCTGTGATAGGTCAGACTTATCTGATCATCTCCTTACTTTAACTCTCCCATAAATAGTATAGTTTTTAGGGAATTAATTGCATCTACAAAATCCCTTCACAGCAGTGCCTAAATTAGTGTTCCACTGAATAACAGAGGTGTGTGTACTCTAGCGGCCAGGAGTCTTGGGGTGTATCTTACAATTCTGCTTATTACAATGTACATGTATCAGGTTATTTTCTAACAAATTATTTCAAATACAGCAGTGAAGTTTTTCTGAAAATCTCACTGAGAAGTTAGAAAAGCTTCCCAAATTGCCTATCCTATTTTGTGGCAACCTATTCAATATTCATCGTAGATTCTTTTGTTTCTTGAAGTAATGCAAGTTTTTCTTTGCTGTATAAGCGAAATACAGGTACACAGGTTGGGTTTCAGATCACCATCCTATCTAATAAAGAGGTAATACGCAAATTGACCATCACTCCAACACACAAGATGGCCACCCCCATGTGGACACAAGATGGCTGGCAGGAGAGGGCAGTTGTGGGTGACCATGCCAGCAGGGGAGGTCAGTTGGGGGTGACCAGGCCAGCAGAGGAGGGCAGTTAGGGGCGATCGGGCCAGCAGGGGAGCAGTTCGGTGTTGATCAGGCTGGCAAGGGAGTAGTTAGGGGGTGATCAGGTTGGCAGGCAGAAGCAGTTAGGGGCAATCAGGCAGGCAGGTGAGCGGTTGGGAGCCAGCAACGGTCCAAGATTGGAGAGGGTGCAGGCTGGGTGTAAGGACACACACACACACACACACACACACACACACACACACCCTCCCCCCGTGCACAAATTTCGTGCATTGGGCCTCTAGTAATTAAGTATTGCAGTAAAGCAAGTATCACGATAAGTCAAGTTGTAACTTTTTTGCTGGTAGAGGGTCTTACCTTCAATTTCTAAAAATCACACCACCTGTGAAGTGCAATAAAACTAGGGATGTGTGTATTTTCTGTTTCACCAGAATCAGGCTTTGATGACATGGCATCCTTATTGGTTTGGAAGCAAATTCCCAGAACATCTCAGATCCACAGTCATAAATTTAGGCAGTGGAATCTCTGTGTGCCTGTAGGCAAATTATATTTTTCTTCTCTTCCTTCAGCTGATAAATGGGCATAATGAAAGTTTAGTTGTCTTGAATGAGGTAACAGATGGTTAGAATTAGCTGTTGTTAATTACGCTCCTTCTGTTATTATTAGGAATACTAGTGTTCCCTGAGCAATTGGTCATTTTTTTAATAAAGTTATGGCTCTCCTCCCTTCCCTTTACATTGATGAGATTAGTTAAGAGTAAATTATATACTTAAATGGTAATGAATAATGGGAAGTTATATGGAAGAATGTACAATGGTTGTGAAAATTTATAATATAAAAAATTCATCTAAAATTATTTTTGCTTGGGCTTTGGAATTATTTTTGTGATTTTGTTAGTAGCCTTTATATGTATTTTTACTCTCTGGGTAGTTTAAAATACCAGTGGGCTTGAATTTAGATTTGTTGTGTATAACTCCAATACAATTAAGTGGGAATTTGCCTGTATTTGAGGATTAACATAGGAGAAGTGGGCATAATATTGGAGAGCATATTTGAATGTTAATAGTCAAAGTTGTGAAAAGTATTTCGTATTTGACAAATATTTTGTTTTTAAAATTCCACTTCTTAGTAAGGGCTCACTTTTGTAGGTGTAGTTAAATATAGAGACTGTGTTTGGACAGTTACATGTACTCAATTTGCTTAAACTACCTTTCAGTAGAATTCAATGTTGATTCATGGAAAACTACTAAGTGATTATGATTAATCATTGCTTCTCAGACTTTAAGATACATGGAATTCCTAGTGAGATTGTTAAAACATAGATTCTTGGGTCTCATCCTCAGGATTCTGACCAAGTGTGCCTGGGAGGATGCTAAGAACTTGGATTTGTAACAATCTCAGGCAGTGCTGGCATTCGAAATAGTTTGAGTTGTACTGCACTAGAGGTTTAATTTGTGAGAATGATCAGACTTTGGAAGTTAACAGGTTAATTCTTTGGGCTAGGGGTATTTTATTTGTGTTTTATGTTCCTTTGTAACATTATTATGACTTAAAATTACAAATTTTGCTTTGTTGTATTACTTTATATCTAGGGGCTAATAGGCAGGATTTAGCCAATTAAGGAATATTTTTCATATTGTTTTACTGCTATTATTGATATTTGCTGTTTTATTATCCTACATAATAAAAGCCTAATATGCTGTGTCTGGTCATCTGGTCGGTCATTTAACCAATCAAGGTGTAATATGCTAATGGTATGCTAAGGCCACTCAACTGCTTGCTATTATGGGCACTGACCACCAGGGGGCAGACGCTCTGACCGGTAGTTTAGCTTGCTGCTGGGGCACGGCCGATCCCCTGCTGGCTAACCTCTCGCATCCTTCCCTGACCCCAATCATGCACCAGTGGGTCCCTCCGCCTTGCCTGCGCCCTCTCGCAATCTGGGCGGAGGGACTTCCCCATCCCCTCCCCGTCTCCCAGTGCATGAATTTCATGTACCGGGCCTCTAGTTGTAGTAATAAGCTTTAATAACATTTTACCTGAGAAATTAATTCACAGTAAAATTGCTTGAATAGTTTAAGATTTTTACCTGAAAAATAATTCATAATTGTGGTAGATAACTACTATTTTTCTTTGTTTCTAGGCAGTACTTAATTTTCCTAAATATTGTGAACCCGTGGTTAAAGGAGAAGGTAACTATATAATTTTATCTATTAACTTTAAAAAGCTTTTTATAAGCTCTAAATTATTGAAATTTTCTTCATTTTGGGTAGCAGGTGAACGTGATACTCGCAAACTCTGGAGAAATATCGAACCTCATTTGAAGAAAGCCATGCAGACTGTTTATCTCAGGGAAATATCAAGGTAATTTTTTGTTTAATATGTTTATATCTTTTATTTGGTTACTTATTGTACAGTTTTCCTTTACTTTCTTCACATTGGAAAAAACTAGAGGTTTGAATTACTTTTTGTGTTTTGGGGAAGGACAGACAATTTTTAACCAGTATGCTACACACTTTGAAACAATTGCAAAATGTAAAATATCTGGGTAGGTACAGCAAAATCAATTTTAGCCTTTTGAAAATATGTTTATGTGAGATATTTGAATGGTATCATGAAAATTTGATTATTAAAGAAATATGTAAATCAAGTCATAAATCTACATTTGTCTTTTATTAGAATTTCATAGTAATGAAACTCCTTAGGTGATAAGGTGGCACATAGTATAGTGGGAAGTACATGGTTTTGATTTCCAGCTCAGCCATTTTTTGTCTTATGGGGTCTGAGCAAGTCACTTAAAAATGCCAGTCCTGCCCAGCCAGTATGGCTGGGCATGGTCATGGTTTGATTTCCGGTCTCACACCCATCTTTACCCTTTTCACTCTTTCTAATCACATAGAATTTCTGGTCTATCCTGTGTGAGAGAGTGTGTGTTGTGTGTGTGTGTGTGTGTGTGTGTGTGTGTGTGTATTTATTTCTCTGTATCTTTAAAAAAATTTTTCAAATATGTACATACATAGTTATATATATGCAAAGGCAGCTACTTCTCTTTGCAATTAATATATTGTCTGTCATATGTTTTTTTTCACAGAAAGGTGTAGAGCACAGAAATAAGCATTGCTAATCTGACCTCCTGCCTAACTGAAGCATTTTGAAAACCTTTTTCTTTAATGAGTGACTTACACCCATTTGTATTTATTGATATAAAGTATATTTGTTTTATTAGCTTTGTCGTGTTAATTTGCTAAATTCCTTTAGTAATCATTTTCTTTGTCATTTTTGAAAAAAATTGTTGGTTGTTAGGATAGTTTGCATTTTTACTCCAGGTGGTTACTTTTCTAGTCATATTATATATAACTAGAGGCCCGGTGCACGGATTCATGCACCGGTGCGGTTCCTCGGCCTGGCCTGCGGGGATCGGGCCAAAACCAGCTCTCTGACATCCCCCGAGGATTCCAGATTGTGAAAGGGTGGTTCTTGTGTGACACACCCCGGAATCGGGCTCTCTCCTTTCTGGTTCTGGTGCATCACCCAAGAACCACAGCTGCAAAGTCACCGCAGCTCTGCAGCTCCTGCGTTGAGCATCTTCACCTTGGTGGTCAGTGTGGTCTTAGCTCCCAGTCAGAGTGTCTGCCCCCTGGTGGTCATTGCACATCATAGCTACTGGTCGAACAATTGCTTAGGCTTTTACATATATACTAGAGGCCCAGTGCATGGGATTCCTGCACTGATGGGGGGTGTGGCCTAGGGGATTGGCCCGCTGCGGAAGCAACCACTCATACCAGTTAGTTGAGGGGTGCCCCCAGTGTGGGAGCGCACTGACCACCAGGGGGCAGCTCCTGCATTGAGCATCTGCCCCTTGGTGGTCAGTGTGCGTCATAGCAACTGGTTGACTGGTCGTTCTGGTCGTTACACTGTTTGGGCGCTGGGTTTTTATTATATAGGACTAGAAGCCCAGTGCGCGCAATCACGTGTCCCCGCCCACTAGCGTGGCCTCACCGTGCTCGCAGCCCCACCCACCCGCACCAGTCTTTGGTCATTACAGCGTTAGGGCCACAGGCCTTATATAATATAGATAGATGTCCTCCCTTTTTTCTCACAATGTGGCATAAAGGACCAGTAAGACTTTGCAATAGTATAGTAGAGAAATAGCATTCTAAGATTGGTGATATCTACTTATCCATTTGAAAGTGCTCAAATTGCTACAAGTTAAATGACTCGTTCATTTCTCCCCCCTCCAATATCCTTGACCCCCTTCATCCATGTAAAGTAAATTTTACTAAATTAAAAAATAATAATCACATATATCATATTTCCTAATTGAGATTAAATACTTCGGATAAGCAGAATAAAGTCATAGAAGGCTAGATCCGGACTTAAGCTGTTTTTGTTGAAATGTATGTTAGTTTTATATAACTTTTATAAGCAGTTTGTATAATTACGAACTATGAATTCAACCTGGTTTATCTTAAAATTCTAGCCTATTCTGTGGCAATTAATACAACTACTGTGACTCTGACTCATTTCTGGAAATTGATATTTATTTAGAACATGGAAGGACGTTTTAGTCAGGCAGATCTCAATTGAAACGTTGGTTCCACCACTTAGAGCAGTGGTTCTTAACCTTCTGGCCCTTTAAATACAGTTCCTCATGTTGTGACCCAACCATAAAATTATTTTCGTTGCTACTTCATAGCTATAATGTTGCTATTGTTATGAATTATAGTGTAAATATCTGATATGCAGGATGGTCTTAGGCGACCCCTGTGAAAGGGTCGTTCGACCGCCAAAGGGGTCGCGACCCACAGGTTGAGAACTGCTGACTTAGAGGCTTGCAGCCTTTGCAAATTAGTTAACCTCTTTGACTCAGTTTTGCCATTTGTAAAAAAAAGAAAAGAAATACAGTTTATGAGTAGTAAAAGGGATATGTTAAGGGATATGGTTCATAGTAGTAAACATTTAGTAAATATTATAGTCTCTTCTTTTCCCATTAAAGGTGGTCAGTTTTTCCCTGGTTGTTCTTTGAGAGTTAAATAATAACATTAAACGGGTAATTACTATATAAGAAAAACCTTATGACTTTAAACTATCTCAAAGGAATGTGAATATGCCTTCTAATCTGAAGCACCATCAACTCTAAGGTGGAAGAAATGCTCTATTTTGAAAGTCAGCTTGTTAGACTAGGTTTGCTCTGCCCATAGGTTACTAGTAGCCTATCAAAATTTCCTACTTGCTGTATTCCCAGAATTTTCAACTATGCTTATAGATTTGAAAAACTATATATTTTGATTTAATATATTTAATTGTTCTGATCTGGCATTTACTTTTAAATTAGCATTTTAAGAGCTTTTTAAGAGACTTAGAGCTGGTGAGGGTCCTTACAGATCATTGCATCTAATTACCTTATTTTTTTTGTCACCTGAGAACATGCTTTTTTTTTTTTTTTTTTTTTTTTTTTTTTGTTAAGGGGGAAGGGAGGGAGAGCAAGAGAAAGAGATGGATAGATTGCCTCCCACACACTCCCCAACTGGGGATCAAACTGGTACCTTTTGGTGTATGGCACGACACTCCAATCAACTGAGCCACACTGACCAGGGCTAATTGCCTTATTTTTTGATGAGAAGATTATTGATTTATTCAAGGTCATACAGCTAAAACTTTGGTCTTCCAGGACAGTCTTTACACTATGGTGTGTTCCTTATGAATTTGATTTGACTTATCATAATTACTTCATAGTCTTAATATTTGGGGCTGTTGAATAGTTTTCATTACAAGTAAGATCAGAGTGGGACTGCTGAAATATCATGAACTCTGCAGACATCTACAAGGATTCAGTTCTTAGCTCCAGTGCTGACTGATTGGGTATCCTGGGGCAACTTAACTTGTAGGCCTCGGTTTTCTGATACAGTGATACTTATTTTAACACATTGCGGACAGATCATGAGA
Source organism: Myotis myotis (assembly GCF_014108235.1). NCBI lineage: Eukaryota > Metazoa > Chordata > Mammalia > Chiroptera > Vespertilionidae > Myotis > Myotis myotis. The sequence goes on from NW_023416315.1 coordinate 14,609,112, forward strand.
ATTTGCATGTTTTCTGTTCTAAGGCTTGTGGCCAGTCACGAGAATTCTTTTTTTATATGTGTGTGTGTGTGTGTGTGTGTGTGTGTGTGTGTGTGTGTGTATATATATATATATATATATTAGAGGCCTGGTGCACGAAATTCGTGCACTGGGGACAGAGGGGTCCCTCAGACTGGCCTGAACCCTCTCCAGTCTGGGACCACTTGGGGGATGTCCGCCTGCCAGCTTAGACCCGATACCCCTGGGGATCAGGCCTAAGCCTGCAGTCGGATATCCCTCTCACAGTCTGGCATCCTTCACTCCTTACCGCTTGGCTTACCACTTGGCTCGCTGCTCGTAAGCACTGCCACGGAGGTGGAAGAGGCTCCCACCACCTCAGCTGTGCTCGCCAGCCGTGAGCCTGGCTTCTGGCTGAGTGGCGCTCCCCCTATGGGAGCGCACTGACCATCAGGGGCAGCTCCTGCATTGCGCATCATAGCGACCAATCATTCTGGTCATTCTTCCGTAATGGTCACTTAGGCTTTTATTATATAGATATATTTTACTGAGTTTTTACAGAGAGGAAGGGAGAGGGATAGATAGTTATAAATATCGATGAGAGAGAAACATGGATCAGCTGCCTCCTGCAACCCCCTACTGGGGATGTGCCCGCAACCAAGGTACATGCTTTTGACTAGAATCGAACCTGGGACCATTCAGTCCGCAGGCCAACGCTCTACCCACTGAGCCAAACCAGTTAGGCACAAGAATTCTTTAAAAAGATATTATCTTATAAGAACATGTAATAAATAACTTCAAAATGCAATGGGCATTTAATTTTAAAGCGTGGATTTAACATCCCATTGTACTCGTTCAATAGAAACTTATCTGGCCCCTGGGTAAAGCTAGCAATAAAACTACTGGCCCACAATTTATTAAGAGATTGTTACTGAGTTTAGAAATGGTGTATAACAATTTTATCTCATATGGTAATTGGAACATTGGGAGTTTTATGGAATGACAGATGATATTATTTATTTGTTGGTACTTTTTGATAGCTTTACAATTGTGATCAGAGGAAAAGAGACTTAAGAAAATTAACATTTGGATATCTCTCTCACACTCACTCTCCCTCTCTCTCTCTCTCTCTCTCTCTCTCTCTCTCACTCTCTCTCTCTCTCTCTCATATATATAAAAGCCTAATATGTAAATTGTCCCCTTGGGAGTTTGACCGGGAGTTCAATAGCTCTCTATGATGTGCACTGACCACCAGGGGGTGGCACAGAATGAGGTGAGGCACTTGCCGGCAGCTGGATTCCAGGGAAGGGAGACCCCGGTGGCCCTGATCATTAGCCAGGCCTAGGGACCCTACCTGTGCTTGAATTTCGTGCACTGGGCCTCTAGTTGATATATAAGATACATTGTTCTGATATATACTTCATGATTCCATAGAGTATAAACATGTATATTGCATATATATATATCTTGTCTTGTTTATAGGGAAATTGAATCTAATAAATTTTAGTTTTTCTAGGGCTCTATATTAAGTATGGTATTTTGATGTAGTATTTTTTTAAACTCTTAATTTCTATTTTCTTTCAGTTCACAATGGGAAAAGCTACAGAAAGATGACACAGATCCAGAACAACTGGAAGGTATCTAGGAAATATTGAGACAGTTACCAGAAACCCTATTTTATTACTAATAATTAAGATACTAAAGTTAATGCCACAGATAACATTAGTCAGTAGTGTTATAAAAATAAATTTACTCTTTAAGCTATAGTGATATTTTAATTGATTTTCCTTTAAGTGAAACTCTAATATGAGGAACTAAAGTTTGTATACCAGTTTTCTGAATGTTGGATTGTATCATGTGAAAATCAAGCAGTTTTTATTTTATTAAATGCTTTTGTTAAAACAATTACATTACATAATTTCATCTCAGTATGTATGTATTTCATGAGTTTTAATGAATAAAATTCAATTTTAGTTAACCCAGTTTGTAGGATACATTTCAGTTGACTATGTTTTAAAAGCTTTGTGCTTTTGTTTTCTTTAAAGAAATTATTACTTTGGATTTATCCCAATAGAACAGCTTTTACTTAAAAAATAAACAGATACCTAAAATATTATTTTAAAAATAGATCAGTGCCTAGTAGTTGGGGGAACTGGTATGAAATGAAATGGTGCTGAGATTCTGCTTTGTCTGTTTTGGTTTCTCAGTGCTCCTGATGCTATACAAGTGATTTTCAGTTGTATGTTTTAATGGAAAGAAATAGATGTTAGAGTTAGAAAATCTATTCTAATTGGTTGACACTACTCCCTAACTGTGTGATCTTGAGTCCAACTTAGTGTCCTCATCTAAAAAATGGGAAGAATATCTAGCTTTAAGTTATAGCAAATTCAGAGATGCTTAAGTAAAGTACCTAGCACAGTGTCTGACATATACTGTATTTTCATTAACTATCAGATTCCTTATTTCCTTGTAAAAATCAGTGCTGCCTGAGTGACCCAGTTGTTTTATTTATCCATTCATTCAATTATTTCATTTGTGAAAGGCACTCAGATACAAAAAGAAAAAAAAAAGGAAAAATTAGACATGGTTCTTTCAGTGAACAATATAGCTTGGTAAGAAATATAATTTTAGTATAATTAACTGTTCAATCCTATATTATAAAAGCCCAATATGCAAATCGACCAAATGGCAGAACTACTGGTGGAACGACCGGTTGCTATGATGTGCACTGACCACCAGGGGGCAGGCACTTAACGCAGGAGCTGCCCCCAGCCCACAGACTCTAGGCCAGCCAAGGAGGGTGCCAGCAGCGGGGGAAGGCCTCCCCCCACAGATTGGCCCTGATTGCCTACCCATTCATGAATTTCGTGCATCGGGCCTCTAGTCTATATAATAAAAACCTAAGAGACCATCACGGCGAATGACCGGTTGCTATGATGCTCACTGACCACCAGGGGGCAGACGCTCAATGCAGGAGCTGCCCCTTGGTGGTCAGTGCACTCCCATGGGGGGTGTGCTGCTCAGCCAGAAGCCGGCTCACGTCTGGCGAGTGCAGCTGCTATGGCGGGAGCCTTTCCCAACTCCACGGCAGCACTACCGAGCTATAGCCACAGGTGCCAGCGAGCCGGGATGAGCCCGAGTGGCGCCTGACCCCTATTCAGGCTCCTCCCTGTCCGCCTGCCACTTGGTGCACTGCTACATCCCCCCAAGGGATCCCAGACTGCGAGAGGGATGTCTGCCTGTCGGCTTAGGCCTGATTCCGGTGCCGTTCTCTGTAGAAGGCAGTCAGTCTGAATAACTCAGTGACTTAGGGAAGCGCAGAGAACTCAGGGTGAACCTGGCCCGGCGCTTGACTCATCCATTCGATGGTGTTCACAGGACAGACCGTGGTGGCCCAGCCTGTGCACATGCAGCAGCTGCTGAAGCTCAAGCAGCAGGCTCTGCAGCAGCAGAAGGCCATCCAGGCACAAACTGGCAGGCGGACATCCCCCGAGGGATCCTGGACTGCGAGAGGGCACAGGCGGGGCTGAGGGGAACACCTTGCCCCCAAGTGCACGAATTTTGTGCACTGGGCCTCTAGTGTAATTATAAGTAATGATTATAGATATAAAGTTATGTGGGCCATAAGTGGGAAAAACAACCCACAAACTAGGAATTCAGAGTAGAGAGGTTTTTCTATTTTGGTGTGATAGAGGAGCATCAAGGGAATGTTTAATGGAGAGTGTGGCTTTGAAGGGCAGGTTGGGTAGCATTTAGACCAGAATAGGAGGAGCCAAACAAAAATACAGTGGGGCCTTGACTTACAAGTTTAATTCGTTCCGAGACTGAGCTCGTTAAGGAGCTTGATAACTCAAAGTACTCTATCATCTCAATGCAAAAAATTGGCCGAGAGACAGCTGGTATCTCAAAAAACTCGTTAGTCGGGACACTCGTAAGTCAAGGCGCCACTGTAATAGAATGAGCAAAGCATATTGATGATAATGTTTACTACCACCACCACCATTATCATGGCACTTTACGCTCAAGGAGTAGGTCATTTTGACTAGATAATGTGGTATGAAAGTAAAAAGATAAGAGATGAAAATAAAAGAGATACTTAAAATCTAATGGTAGCCTGTTAAATACCTTCATGAAAGTTTTTTGTTGTGTAGGTCTCTCAGCATATACTCATGTGGAACTTCCTTATTACTCTAAGTTTATTTTAATTGCTGCATACCTTGCTTCATATAATCCATCAAGAACTGACAAGAGGTTCTTCCTTAAGGTAATAATTACTTCTTTTTACTTTATTTTTGAAGATCCCACGAATAGTTTGAAATTTCTCAATATCTAAATTTCTAAGGGTCAGAGATTAGAATAAGAGATTGCTAAATATGTATTTAGGATTCATCCTCTAAGGCTTTAAATTAAGATCAAAACCCGAGTGGGAAAAATAGTTTCAAGGAAGAGCTCAGGTATATCATAGGTGATAATTCTATATTTTAAAAATGCATTATGATTTGTTTAAAGTATGAGAGATGGGAATAATTTTAAGGATACTGACTTCTTTGTTGTTCTTAAGCTCCTGTGGTAGTGTCATACATCATTATCTAGGATATTCAGGAACCTCTTCTGCATATACATTAACTGAATAAATCCCATTTTAGAATTACGTTCTTTTTGAAAAAATATAATATGCAATTTTATTTATTATTAAATGTACTTGTAATAAGCTTTCATATATTTATTTTTGCCTACCTTTCCCTCCAGTCTTTTGTTTCATGAGGACAAGGACCACATTAACTTCTTTTAGGAAGTATCACTATTTTATTTTAAAAGCTTCTTCTTTACATACCAAAGTAATCTATACGTATGAAATCTAAGTCAAATCAAGGCTAAAATATGTTGATATTTTAAAGTGATATTTTAGGTGGGCAAGTAGAATAAAATAAAAAAAAAAAGCCTAAGATACATAAATTAGTGTTATCTGTGCCATGTTTTAAACAAATTATATTTTCTGTTTTTATGGAATACTGTCTTTATTTTAATCTTAAAAATTATTTTCCTTAATTGCAGCATCATGGGAAAATCAAGAAAACCAATTTTCTAAAGAAACATGAAAAGGTATTTTCATTTTAATTTCTCTAAAGGGAAAAACTCATGAATTTAGGACACTATGGGAAGTGGATAAATTCATACCTTTATTAGTCATGTGGATATAAGAAGTTACTTTTATTGGTATGGTACCATTATAATATTGTACTAATATTCTGTTATGATGAATACAGTGATTGATGGGCACATTCAAGGGAACTGGTCCTAGAGATGAAAAAGTCTGTGTTTTAAATTTATATTTTCTCTAGCTGCTTTAAATTCTTTTTTCCTTTTCCTTTAGTGTTTTTAAAGTTTCACTGTGGTGTGTCTGGGATTGTGGAGGAATATCCTCACTCACCAGTTCCCTAAGGGAAGGAAGCACATCCATTCACCTCTGTATCTCAGCACTTGGTGATATTTGATAGATGCTTATTTTAAAAATGAACAAATTTAATGAGTGAATGAAGAAAATCAAAGAATGAACAAAAAGCTAAGAATTTTATTTTTTAGACAAAATCAATTAAGAAATTTGAGAAGGGAGATATATATGAGTCCTGCTGATGAGAGGACTGTGAACGAGCTGGCACTTTAGACCATCTTTGTGGAATGAGTGGGTTTGTGCAAATCTAGGAAAAGGACGGTGCTGAGAGAGCAGTTGCCATCATGATGTCTCTAGTTCTGGATGAACTCTAGTTCTTCTGATGTTATTCTTAGAGATTTGACTTTGACTTTTATAGTAGTAGCCTCTTTTGTCTTTCATTCATGTTGTTTTAAAATGTGAACTGTAAGTAATATTTTTAGAGCTATTAATGTCGAAGAAATACATTTTCTAGTCTGTGGCACAAAGAGGAATGGTGAGATATAAGTGATAATTTCTAGGCTAGGAGTTAGGACCACGACCCTGCTTTTGGTTATGTACAATCTTGACAAATGTTTGGCTGTCGCTTATCATCTGGTTACAACAGTAAAAAAGGGGTAATATTTAGGACGAGGCTGGATGACTTGTGAATCCTTTAATATTTGTTGATGTTAAGTCAGAAAATCTTGAAGAAAATATTAAAGGAAAAATCATGATTATATCAGGTAAAGTTTTTGTGTAGAGACTGCAAGTTGGATTTGTTAGCATCTTTGGGGAACTGTAAATATTGTGATACTGGGAATTTATAGTACACAGAGTGAGTCCTCTGCTTTAAGAAGAAAATCCATTTTCTTTTTTCTTACAGACAAGCAATCATCTCCTCGGACCAAAACTGTTTCCACTTGATAGATTATTAGCAATATTATATAGTATCGTGGACAGCAGAGTTGCTCCAACAGCAAATATATTTTCCCAGGTAAGCTTTGTGATAGGCTCTTATCTATCATCTTTATCTTTATGGAATTTTTCAAGTAGAATAGTTGGTAGAGTTCCCGGCATTTAGAGGTTTGATCAGCATGAGTAAGTAATTTGGTCTAGGTGAGTAATTGAAAATTCCAAATCTTTAAGGATATCACTGAATTTGCATACAGGTATAACCGCATGATCAAAACAGTTTAATTTTCTATTTTTTTCTTTTTTTAATTACAGAATTTTTAAATTAAGCAATTATAATGATCTTGATGATTAAACAAAAGGCTTCATGATTATTGATGAAGTATAATATAAAAATATAATTTAATGAAAACAAAAATATTAAAATTTTATTTGCAAATAAGTAAAATTATTCCTATTCCTCAAATAGACCTTTTAGGTTGACATGCATTTTTACAAAAATGCTCTTATCTTCAGAATGATTAAGTTCTCAGATTTTTCACTAGATGGCAGCAGTAGCATTAAAAATAGGAACCATGACATATTTAATAAAGTTAAGATTTTTTAGTTGCCATTTAAAAAAAAACTTAATTATTAAAAATATAGTCATAGTACATTTCTTATATGGCCCAGAAAGACAATCTTGATCTCATGGATATGAACGGGTAGAGGAGAAAAAGAATGTGACTAGTATTTATTGAAAAACAAAGTCACCTGACTTTGTTGCAATGTTGCAATGTTGTTTCATGTATAAGTTTTTAGGTTGAGAAATCTGTAAATAATAGCATTTACATTTTTATTCACTGCAAATAAATTTGGTTCCTGAATGGATGTTAGACTTTGTAATCAATATCTGGTGGAAACTTTTAATTCTTCACTCAAAGAAGCCTTTGAGAACCTATATGTTCTCATTTAACTCAACATTTAAGTTAGATAATTTTTATGTCAGCATTTATAAAAAATTTTATATACCTTTACTGTGTTCTTGAAGAAAGGTAATGTAGTCAGTTATTAGGCTGTGCATATAACTAGCTAAATAGGTAAGTAGATTGGCAGCCCTAATGCCAATAGTTTAAAAAATCCAATTCAGTTTTAATCTGTATTGCAGGGAATTTTTTCCAATATATGTTTTAGAAATGCTTTGTCTGAAAATAAAGTAATTTTAATCAAACTTTAGATTTTATTAATAGCTTTCTACATACAATACATTTTATGTTTATTTTTGCTGCTGCAATAACTATAAAATAGGTATTATGACAGTGATGGCGAACCTTTTGAGCTCGGCGTGTCAGCATTTTGAAAAACCCTAACTTAACTCTGGTGCCGTGTCACATATAGAAATTTTTTGATATTTGCAACCATTGTAAAACAATGATGTATATTTTTGATATTTATTTTATATATTTAAATGCCCATTTAACAAAGAAAAATCAACCAAAAAAATGTCATAGATTCGCCATCACTGTATTATGATCTTTATCTTAAGGAATTGAGGCTTAGAGAGGTTAAGTGTTGTTGCCAATCAATGTGACACATATAATTCTTTGAGAACTAAAGCCTGGGGAAGTGAGGTACTTCTAAATAGAGCAGGAAGGCATTTGATCACATGTAATTGTACCTCAGGTACCCCAAAATTACCTTTGTGGAAGATACAAAGAAGGATGATCAGTGGTTTTCCCTTTTAGCGAGCTTATAATTTATTTGGGGGGGGGGGTGTGGTACAAATGTACATAAAAATAATGTATAGCTGTAAATGAATGCTAGTGCTGCTGAGAAATTTACAGCAGAGAGAGATCACTTCTGGGTTGGGCATGAATATAGGAAGATGACTTCATAAAAAAGGTGAAAAATGGAGCTGGGTTATAGAGAATGAGTAGGATTTTTTTTCTTTAAATATTTCTAATCTACATAGTGATCCATTTTTATTGTACAGAAATGAGAAAAATGGGTAAATAAAAAGGAGAAATAATAGATAAAATTAGCTGACACCTTATTTCTAGCGGATAGAGTTTAGTAGACGAGAAATTTATGATGGGCAGGTAATATGACCAAAGGGAGAGGACTAAGAAAACCCACAAAATCTTTGTGACCTGCACACTGGTTTAGTTGAAAGTGGATTATATTGTGGTAGTGGTAGCAGTCATTGTTAACAATCTAGTAACTAGTACTACTGCCACATCATCCATCTTACCTTGCCTTTTGGTATCTTACATTGGCAGGGCATTTTACATTTTATAGTCTTGTCACTTACTAAGTTAATCTTTAAAGAAAAGGAACTGAAGCTCAGAATGCCTAAGAGATCTGCCCAAGGCCACATAGCAAATCACTGGTAGCATCCAGACTTGAAGAAGATTTTTCCAGCAACAGGCTTTGATTAGAGAAACAATGTAGCCCAAATGCATCTTTATTTTTTAACCAAGTTAAATTGTTTTCCACCTTAACAACTATGAAATTCTTTTCAGCCATAAACTTAAAACAATTTTTATTCATCTTCTTATTACCGGTAATCAAAATGATAAATTTTGTATATTTAAAACATGGCTTAAATGAATTTGTGTCCATTTGATGTCAAATCACTTAGGACTTGATATTGCTTTATTTCCATTTGTGATACAAAGGGTGGGGTGCTAAAAATGGATGATGCATCTGACCCTAAAATATCTAACACAGTCAGGTTACATATATACTGTGTGTAAGAACAAAATGTGACAGAAATCACATCATAGGAAGGGTAATTCTCCCATATGCCTTTTCTTTTTCTTTCCATTGACTCTCAGTGACTTTTTCTGTTTTTCTCTCCTTTTATGCATCCATGTAAACTACTCTTGTCCGTAGGAATGACAATTTGTATTTAACCTATGCACATATAATTTTTTAAGTGAAAAACAAAAGTATGACTTGTATTGGAAGTGCTTATTTGATATGAACACTAGATGGCAATATTGTTACATTACAGCTTTAAGATAAACTAAGAAACAACCTGTTAATACTGTTTTTGATATTTAGAGAAAGCTGTTTGTTAATTTAACAAATTGGTTTATTTGAATATAATAAAAATTATCTGGAGATATTTAATGGTATACATGTGCATGCTGTACATGCTTTCATGAATAAATAAATAAATAAAATTGGTAAGGTATTATGTTACACGAGAGCAGTGGTTCTCAACCTGTGGGTCGCGACCCCTTTAGGGGTCAAACGACCCTTTCACAGGGGTTGCCTAAGACCATCGGAAAACATATATAATTACATATTGTTTTTGTGATTAATCACTATGCTTTAATTATGTTCCATTTGTAACAATAAAATTGGGGGTCACCACAACGTGAGGAACTGTATTAAAGGGTCGTGGCATTAGGAAGCTTGAGAACCACTGCACTAAAGGCCCAGTGCATGAATTCGTGGGTGGGGTTCCTCTGGGTGGCCTGCAGGGATCAGGCTGAAACCCACAGTTCAATGCCACCTGCAGCTCCTACCTGCCGCTCCTGCTTATCCCAGCACTACTGTGCCTGCCGCTGGCTCGTGCCCAATCAGTCCCAATCAGAAGAGGCTCGTGCTGCCGCAGCAGCGCTCGCCAACCATGAGCCTTGCATCTGGTGCCCTCCCAAGGGGAGTGGCCTGTGGGATCAAGCTGAAACCGGCTCTCTGACATCCCCCAAGGGGTGCTGGATTGCGAGAGGGTGCAGGCCAGGCTGAGGAACCCCACCGGTGCACTATCGGGTCAGGGAGCAACCATGAGAGGGGTCCAGGGTGTGTCCAGCCCATCTCAGTCCCAATCAGCAGGACCCCAGCAGCAAGCTAACCTATCGGTCAGAGCATCTGCCCCCTGGTGGTCAGTGCACATCATAGCGACTGGTCGACCAGTTGACTTCTGCCCTCTGATGATCAGTGCACATAATAGCAAGCAGTTGAGCAGCCTTAGCATATCATTAGCATATTACGCTTTGGTTGGTTGGTTCTGCTGTTCGGTCTATTTGCATATTACCCTTTTGTTATATAGGATGAGTGTTTTCCATGTGGAAGTAAATTTCTTCTTACTGGCTGTAATGTGTTTATATGCAATGATTATTTTTTCTATTTATTTACTTTATATCACCTGTTTTAAGGCTTTATTTTTTAGTGATATGCTATTGTATAGCTTGATTTACCAGTTACATAATTATTTATAATTTTTCACATAACAGTTTGATCAGATGTTTTATATATGTTCAAAGTTCTCTTGAAGCAAAAGTTTATTTCCATTGCATTTCATTTAAATCTATTCTGTAATAAAGTTATAAAAATAGTAGTTTAAGGAATCTTTAAAGTTATTAAAATTGTAATTGAGAATAATAATCAAATTAACAACAGTAATAGTATGTAGTTGGTATTCTTCCGAATTTCAATATTTTTTATTAAATTTTGAATAAGATTCTACTCATTAACTTTAGTCTCAAGATGAGTAAAAGTATTAGTACATTTAACATTTTACATTAGAATAATGCTCATATTTATTAAATTGAAATACGGTTTTTAAATTTTCTTAGATTTGTAAGAGAATTTAGCCTTATGCAATTTACTACAGTTTTGCAGTCATAATCATGGGTTGTTTTTAAATTTTTCATTCAAATAAAATAAATGTAGTGCCATCTACACATGAACTTTGTGAATGACAAAGCTTTAATTCTGGTATTTCCAGTTATTTAGTTTTTCCTCTCAGCATGGATAGAATATATAAGCTATACCATTTACATTCAGGAAATGGCAAAGATTATTACTTTCAAAACACTTTGATCAGATATGTTATTGAAGACCATTTATCATCTTTAAAAGAAATACTATTGAATTTCTTTAAGAAATTTGTTTACAAACCTTTGGTTGACCTATTCTATTTGTGTGATTTTCACTTACTTATCCTTGCCTACCCCCTCCATAGTCTTGTAGTTCTACATGAAGGCAGTAGAAGATTCAGTTCTTTAAGACTGTTATCAAGTATATCACTTATTTTAAAATATTAAGCCATAATGCTTTATCTTCTCCCAGATGATAAAATTGTAAAGAGTTTATTTCTAAGATAATTGCTATAAGTTTCTAAAGTGACTTTGAAAAGGAGAATTATCTTTTAAAAAAATTAGGGACATTTAATTACATGTATGTATATCATGTAATTGTTGCATTTGATCAGTTAGTATTTTGAAGAATTATTTTTTGAAAGCAATTCATTGAAATTCTATAATTTAGAAGTTTTAAAATAGTATAGTTATGATACTATCAGAAACAGTGTTCATGGAATTAATATTAAAAATAGCGGGAGGAAGAGGAGTGTAGTATCTTTAAAAAATAGTTCTTCATACTATATTGACAATTTGCACTGTTTAGTAATTAATGTCTAGTTTGTGAATGGCTTCATATTTAGTTGTACATAATTTAATATGGAAAAATTAAATATCATTTTTTAGAAGTATAAAATAATTTTGGATTAAATTATAGTATACAAATATGTTTTTTTTAAATATACATTTCCATTTATAATTTCTCTGCTCTTGAACTTAAATCGTGATATTGGAATATATTTGGACTGTTTTTGTTATATCCGTTTAATTTTCAGTCATGAATTGACTTGATCTTTTCTTAAAAAGGTTGCATTAATTCTAAAAGGTTGCATTTAGATAACCTGTACTCATTTGGATGTTGGTTTATGAGCCATACAGTATATATTTATTTAAATGAATTATTTTTATTTTTTCAAACAATTTATCATCAGTCAGAAAGAATAATTTTGTTATTTTATCTAGGAGGGTTTTTTAAGCAGGTGCTTCATCTCTACCATAGCTGTAGGAAGATGTTTTTGTTGTGCTAAGGGCAGCCAAACTTTTATTCAACATAAAAAACAGGGTTTTGCCATTTTTTTCTTTAAATATAGGTAGATGTATATTAAATTTATATACTTTCAATTTTTTAAAAGAAGCGATTTTGTGAATATTATTTAATTCAAAACTGTTTTAATATAAAATATTTTAGTCTAATTCAAGCTTCAAAATTCAAAGTCATTACTTAACCTTTTTCTCTAATTGGAATTAAATTTTTGTTTCTGTGCTTAAAATTTTATTTAAAAGATACTTATTAAGGGTCTACTATGTTCCAGGCTCTGTGTTGAGTAAAGAGAGTACAGTAGGTCCTTGGGTTACGTCGGAGATCCATTCCTACAGCGTGACGTAATATGATTTTCGCCGTAAGTCGGAACCCGCCTATATAAGCACCAACGTCGCTCACATGGAGCACATACACAGCAGTAATAAAGTGAAAAAGTAAAAAAAAAATTAAAAGAAAGATAATAATTCCTGACCTTTATTTGTGGTAAAGAAATATTAAAAAACATAAAGCACATATGTACATACCTTGAAATGACGACTTTTTTTTTTTTTAATAAATAAATGGGAGATGGTGACGTAACCATGAAAGGACGTATGTCAAGTCCGACGTAATCTGAGGACTGCCTGTACAAGAGTGAGGAGAATGCAGTTCCTCCCTCAAGGACCTTACAGTCAGTCTGTGGCTTCTACTGCCCTTCATTTGTATTGGGGTGGTTGCCAGGTTCTAGCTTATACTAGAGTTGTTAGTAGTGCGTGTGTGTATTTACTAGGAGGACATATATGCTGAAGGAACTGTTTTGAATACTTAAGTGAAAGCTAAAACTTAAAGTGAATAAATAGAAGTAGGATTTTTCTCATTGGTATTTCCTGTTATTTAATAATATAGGTATTTACGTGTCGTCTTCTGAGTAAAATAACCTTTTTGTTGAATGTTTCCTTCTGACATGTCTTGAACTTAGTGTTGTGGATGGAGCATTATCGTTTGATACCTATGTCATAGCTAAATTATGCTAATTATCCATTATATTTAATTCTAGTTAGCTATGTTTATTGGTATCTTAATTAAGAACTTAAGTTATGGACAAATAAGGAGTGTATTGTGCGTGGCCTGTTATAAACTAAGTGACTTTTACATAGTTACATGACTATACAGTAAGCCCTAGATTTTGCAGACCTCGATTTAATGGACTTCAGATTTAATGGATAAAATTTCCGGTCCATATGTCATGTGTGAAAATTGACACCCTGTTAATTTTAAAATGGTTTTAACTAAGATTTGCTTATAATTAAATTAACACGTTATTTTTTGTTATTTTTAACAAATTTTAGTGAATAGGCCTTATGTTGGAAAAACACTGTAGTCATTTCACCAATATAAATATTACATATCTACAACTCTAGTCTACATATTTAAACCCAAAAGTCACTTCTCATAAACAATGTTCTGCAAATGATTAGCAAGTGTTCATGCCACATCACTTGCGGTAATTGGTTCTGTTGTCAAGTGGTGTGACTTTCTGCATCAGTTTTTAATGTGAGCTGGCGATGTACCCATGTGTGCTAAGCCACACCCCAGCTGTGTACTCGAGGTGACTGGTGAATGCATGCATTTACTAGGTCTATTCAGTATAAATTAAAAATAACAGTAAATCATATAGAAAACTTCTGTGACATGAAACTTGTATTCCATACTTAATTTTAATTACACAAATGTATCTAAGTAAAAACAAACCAACTGATTTGTCAATATTTTAATGTACACATTAGGAATATCTACTTTATTATATAACTTTTGGCTTTAACAGATACCCACCCCCTTGCCCGAATTAGTTATATTGAGGTTTTACTATATTTCAAATACTTTATGATTAAATGTTATATTCATTATAGCACTCTTTCATACACAATATTTCAAACTACTTTTGATTTTTAACCAAAAGTACTTTAACCAAATAACTGATTTTACAGATTTCATTTATAATTATAAAACCTCTTTGCCTTAAAAATTATTATAATACATAATATTATGGTTGATTTATATCTGTATATATAAAAGCCTAAGCGACCCAACGACTGGTTGACCAGTTGCTATGAAGCGCACTGACCACCAGGGGGCAGATGCTCAGCACAGGAGCTGCCCCCTGGTGGTCAGTGTGCTCCCACAGCCAACCTCCTGTGGCCGGCCAACCTCCCATGGTCCCTCCCCCAGGCCAGCTGCCCCCCTCCCCATTGACTCCAATCGCTGGCCAGGCCGAGGGACCCCACCCATGCAAGAATTCGTGCACCGGGCCTCTAGTTTTATAGTAGAGTAATAACATTTATCAAATGCTAGTTATATTGCATCAGAAATCATAGTTGATGATGAAATACTACCCAGTGCATATGAATTTGAATCTCATAAACACAAAGTGTGTAACATCCTAAAATCTAGCTATAATATATTCATATAAAGTGATTTGGATATGAGGATTATCTTTATAGATATTAAAGTTGGTGAACAAATGGGACAGTTTTCCTAAAAATAAATTTCTTGGATACTAGAATATTAGAAAATGTGAAAAGCTATTTCTTCTTTTTCAATTTCTTTATGCTTTATTAGGTTTGTGCCAGCATTCCAGTGTGTCTATAATATCCAACTTAAATGCTTGATGCTATTAAAGTAAATTATGTAAATCACAGAAAATATCTTGAATGCTAACATTTTCTAATAATCCTACTATGTTTTTTCCTAACCACAACTGCAACTGTGAGGCATTCCATTCCAAAGGTGATAAGGAAGCTTTACTTAATACCTACTTCGCTGACAAATAGGTTAGCAAGGGTGCTGTTTAACAGAGGCAGCCCTTTTCTAGCAGCAAAAGCCATGATGCTTAGTCTCCTCTGGGGCAGTAAATTAGATTCTCAAACCTCCTACTGTCCCTGGTGTGGATGCATTACTATTCTGCCATCTTGTCACTATGCAGCAGGTACCTGTTACAGGAGATTTTTAAACACTGTTTTGGGATGCTTTATATTTGAAAAGAGTAAAGTTGATCTATAGTTTTTCCCTAATTCACTTTTGTTGTAAAGGATATTAATATTAATCAGTAGTGGGCTGGTGCATGAAAAATCATGCACTGGAGGGGGGATCCCTCAGCCCGGCCTGCCCCCTCTCACAGTTTGGGAGCCCTCAGGGGTGGGAGGCGACCCGGCGATCAGGGGAAGGCGACACGCCATCACACCTCTGCTGCTGCCCCTGCCGGCAGCGCAAGCCTCGGCTGGCCCTGGTTCCTTGCACCTCGGGCTGGTCCTGGGCAGCTGGGGTGCTGAGGGGAATTGCCACACGCCTGCTGCCCCTGTAGGGCTGAAGGGACTGGGCGCCGCCATCTTTGAGGGTGGGTCAGTCAATTATCATATTCCATTATTGGCTGTTGGCACCGCCATCTTTGCAATGGCATGAGGGTCGATTAGCATATTCCCTCTTTCTTAGATAGGATTACCAAAGATAATAAAAAGGAGGGTATATTTTACTCATTTGCCTACAGTAAGGATAAAAAGTTGTCGTCTTTTCATTTTTAAAAGAATAGTGTTTACCCCTACTCTTTTCTTACCTTCCCCAAATCTGGTGGTGTTAAGTTTCTTCAGTTTTACCACTTTGTTTTTGTGAGTCTTATCAGCCTAGCAATAGGCATTTTTATTGAACTCTAGAAAAATGCATAAATTAGGCTTTTGACTTTTGAATAAATAGTACACTGATATCTTATTTTTGTAGGCAATATTTTATAACTACCTTTCTTAAAGTTACTATTGCTTCTAAAAAAATATACCAAATGTATACCTTTTATTAACGTTTTTGAGGAAATGTATTTGGTACCGGTACATTTTATTTGACTTGGCAGATCTTTTGCTGAAAACACAAAAAAAGTATGTGTGGATGTGCTTGCTCGTGCCTATTGAGGAAAATATATACTATCAACATATAGTAAATAAGAGGCAAATGCACACCTTAGCTATAGCGTTATGACTAGAAGAGGAGTTTTAACAAAATGAGTTAGGGTGATAAATGATTTGGAAAAATCTGCATCATGGAGGTGTGATTTTTTTTTTTCTTTTTTTTAAAATATATTTTATTGATTTTTTTACAGAGAGGAAGGGATAGAGATAGAGAGTTAGAAACATCGATGAGAGAGAAACATCGATCAGCTGCCTCCTGCACACCCCCCACTGGGGATGTGCCCACAACCAAGGCACATGCCCTTGACCGGAATCGAACCTGGGACCTTTCAGTCCGCAGGCCGACGCTCTATCCACTGAGCCAAACCGGTTTCGGCATGGAGGTGTGATTATTAAAACAAATGTTGATGCTTAAGGGAATGGTTTCCAATGAAAAATTATTTTGATTCCTTGTTAGCTCACAATTAATTGGAGTTTTTTGGAGGAGATTGGCCTCACCTGCTTATACACAAACATTTCAGAAACTGGTATTGCAGAAATGCTCTTGTCATTTCCCCTAGATGAGAAATTTGGGTCCTCAGTCCCAGTGTCACTATGGAACTGGATTGCTCCCTCACCTTGGGTACGCCAGTGATAGAGAGCTGAGTTCTTAGAATAGGAAGTAATCATGTCCATGTAGTTAGGAATAAGAAAGCAAACTTGGCTTATCTGAAACTGCCTTATTGACTTCCCTTGCTTCAAATACTCTGTGTATGCTAATATCTTTCGAATTCTTTATTCTAGCCTGTGTCTATCTCTGGACCCAAATTGCCAACTGAACAGTAATACTTGAATATGTCATATGCATCACATACTAAAATATATCCCAAACCAAATTATTCCCTAAACCTTTTCCCCTTTTTTCAGATTTTAAAACTAATTCATTTATTACTCATTCTTTATTTATTTATTTTTTAATATATATTTTATTGATTTTTTACAGAGAGGAAGGTAGAGGGATAGAGAGTTAGAAACATCGATGAGAGAGAAACATCAATCAGCTGCCTCCTGCACATCTCCTACTGGGGATGTGCCCGCAACCCAGGTACATGCCCCTGACCGGAATCGAACCTGGGACCCTTCAGTCTGCAGGCCGATGCTCTATCCACTGAGCCAAACCGGTTTCGGCCATTTATTACTCATTCTTTAATAAGCACATACTTTGTGGCATGTACAATGGTAGACTCTAGAAAAAAGGGGACTTCTGTAATCCTATATAATAAAAGGCTAATATGCAAATTGTCCCCTTGACTGGGAGTTTGCCTGGGAGTTCGACCAGAGTGCGGGGCCAGCCAGTGAACTGTCCGTAGTCCCTTCCCCCCGGCTGGCCCCACCTCCATCCCCCCCCCCCGCCCCCCTCCCCCGCCCGGCTGGCTGGACCTCACCTGTGTATGAATTTGTGCACCAGGCCTCTAGTACTTTAAATAATAAAGATTAAACAAAGATAATATATGGTTTCTAGTTTTTTAGTTAGTGGAGAAATTATCTCAGTACCTTCTTTTTTGTTTTTACTTCATTTAGTTGGTCAACAAATCCAATCTATTTTTCCTCCTAAATACAAATGTCTCTTGAACTTATTTTTTTCCACCCCCACTGCCAAATGCCTTAAATTCATAACTTCATTATTTCTTAGGCCCAGCATGTCAAACTCACAGCTGGTGAGCTGCATGCTTCGTTTATTTTATTTTATTTTAATATATTTTTATTGATTTCAGAGAGGAAGGGAGAAGGGAAAGAGAAATAGAAACATCAGTGGTGAGAGAGAATCATTGATCGGCTGCCTCTCACACACCCACCACTGGAGGTTGAGCCTGCAACCCAGGCATGCACCCTTGACTAGAACCAAACCCGGGACCCTTTAGTCCACAGGCTGACGCTCTATCCACTGAGCAAAACCAGTCAGGGCTGCTTCATTTATATAAACGAGTCATGCGGCCTAATGGCTGCGAGTTTGACATGCTTGTCGCGTCCTTAACTGCTTTTCCTGTCAACAGATAACTTTCAAATTCATCTTCCATACAGTTATCAGTATAAATCATTTTTAAAAAGTTGGTCTCATTTTCTGCTTATACTTTTTAAATGAATTACATTATCTATAAAAGCATGTCTACATTCCATAACATTTCTTGTGAGGTTCTTTACAAACTGGCCCCGTTTTCTACCACTTCCTCCATTCACCCTGTGCACCATTCACAATAAGCTGTTCCCTAAAAGCACACCAATTTTTCTTTTGTATCGTTACATGTGTTGTTTCTCTATCACTGTTGTGCTCTCTTTTATGCTTCTTGGTTTATCCCCCAAATGTCATTTTTCAATGAATTTACATTTGCTTCCCTTCTTCTTGGTTATTCCCTTCTCTGAATCAGATAATTGCATTTATACATATCACTAGCATAGCTCTCATATTGTGTTGTTACCATTTTATTGTGTGTTTGTCTCCCCAGTACCTTGAACTCTTTGAGGGCAAAAACCTTGTCCTTTCATTTTTGTGATTCAGGCACAGTGCCTTGAACATAGGATTCACTCACTCAATGAATTTCTATTCCCCTACCCATGCAGTTACGGTCTCTCTGGATACTAGATAGAGGCTTGCAGTCATTTTTGTACCACAAGGTTCTAGAGAGGAGAGGAGCTATCTTTAGGTCCTCTTTGTATAAATACACATTTCACTTTTTGTCTATCTGAGTATATTTGAAGACTTTCAATCCACTTCCTGCCTTTTTTTGGGAAATAGAAATTTCTAGAGGTGATGATTTTAAGTTGAATAGCTTTGACGGCATTTGCCTCTCTTCCATTGCTGCACTCATCACCTTGTGTGTGTAAAAAGGTCCGTTGAACTTGGTTGTTATATGCCACGTGCTCAGGAACTATCACATCGCCTGAAATCAGATCAAATGTAGTGCTTGTTGGGTGTGAACCTCATACACTGACATACCACTTGTTAAGCTTTTTTATTTAAATAATTTTATATGTTTCAGATTGTAAAGCTTTTCCAGGGCAAGCAGGATAGGCTATTTCATGAATCAGTTAACATATATACCAGCCTGTGAAAGTATAAAAATAATGAGCATGTTAAAAATTAATTACAGTTGTAAATTGATTTTCTTTTGTTGGCAGAAAGAACGTAGTGTATTAGCCTGGGAACAGGTTCACACTGTTTTAACATTAAGCACTTCCAGCTGAAGCTTGTTAGTGACTGCCTCTCAGATTAAGGAAAAAAAATCCTCACCATGGTACATGAACTCCTATTGTTAGGACATAAATAATCAGCTCATCCCCCACATGGATGAGAACAAAGAACATAATAGTACACAGAACAAAGATTAAGCAAATATTGCCAACCCCATTTAAGAGGTAAATTAAAAATATCATGTCATGCCTTAGGAGCTAATCAGGGGAAAATTCTTTGGCTTTGAATTAGATTGATTATTTTAAGTTAAAGTAAAATGAAATCTTTTAGTTAGTGTCAATATGCTGGTAATATTGAAAGCTAGGGAAGTATCATTCTCTTGATAACAAGATGCTTCAGGTTTTTTGGAGTTTATTTTCAAACCAAGAACTAAAAATTTAGAATTTTTATTTTGAGGGAAAACACCAGTGGAAGCATAACTAAATTTTAGAGGTGAAGACACTGACTTTTAGTACAGCTTTTATAAAGCACAAAAAACTTCATTCGGATTTTCCTAGCACAAACTCTAAATCCTGACTTTGAAAAAGAACATCTACACTCTGGGCTACTTTTTTATTCATTTGAGTTTCATTCATTTGAACTTGAATTTGGCATAATAGACAAGAAAGCAGCTGTGGAAAAGAGTATATATACCCCCTAAAATCTGAAAATTATTGGCAAAAGATTATATCTTCATAGGTGACAGAAACCAAGAAGGGCAGTAGTAATTTTTCCACAAAATCTTAAATTTATTTAAATAATTAAAATTATTCCAGTGTTTTAGGAATGACCTAAAGCAGTGTTTTTGCCTTTTAAAATGTTAATGTTTATCCTCAGTTTGTTTAACTATTAATACATTGTCTATGATTTATAGTCATGAATTTTTTTTGCAAATGACCTTTAATCCACAAATGCATAAGAAGTTTTGCATTGGGAGACTATTTTCAGTGTTTTCTAATTTCAGATTTTAAAAAATCATGCCTTTGCCCCCCACCTCGAATTATTTATCTCTTAAAAGTTAAACCTTAAAAACAGTAATTTTATGTGTAATATAATATATAACCTGATTTATGAAGTTAATCAATCTTTAGGTTAATAAATTCCACATTAATATTTTACTTTGGTGACATCAGACTCATCACATCTGATAATTTTGTTCACAGGGTTGTCCCTGGACAGGACATGTGCCTATATTGCAATACTTCTTTTTTCCTTTTTGCTGCAATTTTATTTAATTTTTTTTCTCTGTCTTCTTTGCTGCTGGATTTCTAACCTCCAGCATATTCATGATACCCCCTTTCAGTGTCGAATATTTCCAGAGTTGTCATTTTACTCACTTCTTCCATAAAGCTTTCTTTAGTCTCTCCCAACTCTTCCTTGAGTGCTGCAGCTCCCTGTTTGGGGTATTGTGAGGAATATGGGCTTTGATTTTAAATTGTATTTAAATCCAGAGCTGCTGTTAGCTCAGTGACCATGAATATTTACTAACCTCTCTGAAGTTGTTGCATCATCTGGAAAAAGAGGTTTATTTTTATAGTACCTAACTCACGGCAGGGTTGTTATGAGGATTGAAGAAATTACAGGTGATGATGCTTGAACAATGCAGGGGTTTAGGAGCATGGATCCTCACACAAATACACCCCAAGCCCCCCCCCCCCGCCCCCCCCCCCATTAAAACGCATGTAACTTGACTCCTCAAAACTTAGCTACTAGTAGCCTACTGTTGACTGGAAGCCTTACTGATACCATAAACAGTTGATTAACACATTTTGTGTGCTATATGTATTATATACTATATTATAAGAAAGTAAGCTAGAGAAAAGAAAATGTTTAGAAAATCATAAGGAAGAGAAAATACATGTATTGTACATATTTACTGAAAAAGATTTGTATATAAGTGGACCTGCGCAATTCAAACCCATGTTCTAGGGTCAGCTAACATGCCTACAAGCACATGTCTATATCTATGATCTATAGATAGAGCTCTATCAACGTCTATATCTGCTCTATAGAGCCTGGATTAAATAATAAGTTCCAGTCTCGATACCACTAATGTAACATATCTCTATATCACTGATATTAACTAGTTCCCATAGCTCTTTACTCCCTCTCTCAAATTTTGTCCATATCCTCTGCTAGAACCTGAGGGAAGGAGTGAATACCAGATTACATATGTGTCATCCTCCTGAATTTTGAAGGGCAGTAGAAGAAGAGATAAAAGCACTGACAAAAGTCTTCATTCCAATAGTTAATTGTCTTGGCAGACCACCTTTGATATTTATCACCACCCAAAATGAGGTATTATTTTGGCTAAAGATTTTTAATATGTTAAACATTCTGAAGATTAAGACTTTAATTTAAAATTTGTTGTTATAACTGCAAAATGTTTTCTTGTAGACCTCTAACACGGTGAATGTGCTATATTTTTCCTGGGGACTTTTGGATTAAATAATTTTGAAGCATCTGTTTAAGTGTGCCTCAACCTATTTATTTGGGGTGACTGACGAGGGACTGATAATGTCATTCATCCTTTTATGATGTGTGTTTTCTCATCCATAAAATGAGGCATTGATTTTCAATCCTGGTAGGCTAGCTCTGAATTTTATTTTGTAATAATTTTTACATTGGGACATTGTAGTTTTCAATAAATGAGTGCAGTTTGTTTCTGTAGCCCATAAACAAAAATAAAACTTTCACCATTTAAAAATAAAAAGTAGCATTTGGGAAAATGTAGAATACTTAGGTTATATTTATATAATAGTTTTGCTATAATTCTATTCTATTCTATAGATGTAATAAGCTGTACAAGGCACATGTTTGTAGCAACCTTTTGGACTCAACATGAAACAGCAGCTACAAATCCCTCTTGTAGCTGAACCATAAATCAGAAGTAATCGTCTGACTTTTTAATAAGAAAATCTGTAAAATCTATAAACTTTTAAAAACCCATATCACCTCACCCCAGTAGCATATCAATAGAAAATAATTCTCTAATAATAATTATCTAATTTGCCTGCTTTAAGCAATATTTTATCAAGTACTTTCTTTAAAATTCCTGTAAATAAGGGTAAAAAATGTTTTTATTTCTAGACGTAGATTTTTGTAACTTCATACGTACTTAAACATTTTGAGATAAAATTTATTCTGGCAGTTTATAAGGTCTTTCTGAAAGTGCTGTGTATTTTATCAGTTTATTTATGTTTTTATTGAGGTATAATTGACATAGCATTGTTAGTTTCAAGTGTGTAACATAACGATTCCAGATTTTTTATATTGTGAAATGATCATTTCAGTAAGTCTGGTTAACCTCCATAACCATATATAGTTACAAATTTTTTCTTGTGTATTTATTTTTTAACTAAACATTTTTGGGGTAGTTGTAAATTCACATGCAATTTTAAGAAATATATGGGCTATCTCTTCCTATGTGCCCTTTACTCAGTTTTCCCCAATAACTGCAAAACTGTAGTACAATATCACAACCGGGAAATCAGAGTTTATACAATCCATAGATCTTATTCAAACTTCCTACTTTTACATGTATTCATTTGTGTTTGTGCGTATTTGGTTATGTGAAATTTTAGTCCATGTGTAAGTTTGTATATTTTCCACCAGTCATGATACAGACCGGTACCGTCATCTCCAGGACCCCTGCTTTGATAACCATACCCACTTTCCTCCTGCCCCTTCCCTCAATCCCTGGCAGCCATTAATCACCACCTTTAAAATTTTGTCATTTCAAGAATTCATATAAGTAAAATTATATAGTAAGTAAAATTTGAGGTTGATGTTTTCTCAGTATAATTAAGTCCTTGAGATTCATCCAAATTATTGTGTATGCTAATAGCTTATTATTTTTTATTGCTGAGTAAGTATTCATAATATGAACGTAGCACAGTTTGGTTAACCTTTCACCCATTGAAGGACATCTGGGTTCTTTTCAGTTTTTTGACTCTTACAAATAAAGCTACTGTGAAGATTCATGTACAGATTTTTGTGTGAACATGCACTTCTTTGGGATAAATACTCGAGGGTAATATGGCAATTGCATGTTTAGTTTTATAAGTGGTATCAATATTTTAGCACTTTCAGTAAAGTATGGTAACCTTATTTCCATTTAGATTCCTTTACTTTTACACTTTTTAAATGTCATTGTCTTTGAGTATCGGGAAGTGGTATAATTTTTAATCAAATATGATTTAGAAAAATTATGAGGAGATAGCCTATTTGATTTATCTATATTTCTACTCTTCCGACCAATCTGACTTCCTTCTTAATGTTTAAGGTTCTTTTATCATTTCCTTTTTGTTTGAAGAACTTCCTTTAGGTAAGTCTGCTAGTGACAAATTCTTTTTTTTTTCTCACTTGACCATTGTTTTTCTCTACATTATTCATAAAGGATAGTTTTTTGAAAAGCAGAATTCACAATTTCCATTTCTTTTTGACACTGTTCCTGTTCAGTTCAGGGGAAGAATAAACTTATCCAGATAGCTTTCTTTTCTGGATTGGGGATTGGAGGATACAGGGTCCCGGTTATCTTCTGCTGTTGGGTGGGGAGTCAGAATATTCCTTGCCCCTATATTGTTCATCCAGTTTTGCATCCCTGTGCAGTTTACCTTCCTCTTTCTACCTTGTGCAGTCCTCCTTGGGTTGTCTCTTATGTTAGTTCCGGGGTTTATAGTTGTCCTTAGCAGGGAAGAACAATAAATATGAATCTATGTCATCTTGTTTGGAGAAAAAGTTCTCCTGTGTTTTTTTATTCTTTCTAAACATTCTGTTTAGGTTTACTGTTAGCATTTTTTGATGAAGTATCTTTGCAGTGGTCAGCAAACTGTGGCTCGGCAAACCGCGGCTCACAAGCCACACGCGGCTCTTTGGCCCCTTGAGTGTGGCTCTTCCACAAAATACTGACTTCTGCGCATGGGCCATGAAGTTTCAATTGCACTGTACATGCGCGCCCGCACGAGGTATTTTGTGGAAGAGCCACACTCAAGGGGCCAAAGAGCTGCATGGGGCTCGCAAGCCGCGGTTTGCCAACCATGGTCCTAGAGTAATTCAAAGCTCAATTGCATGAGAAGCCTTCTGTAACTTAGTGCCAAAAAAGATTTCAGCATATTCAAGTATATTTTACCATTATTTAGAGAGCTTTTCTCCAACAAAATTGTTAGTCTAAGACATTAATTTTACGGCTATAAAATATTTCAATTTAGTATGTATAAGCCATGGACACAGACAATAGTATGGTGAAGGCCTGGGGAGGGGGCGGGAGCAGGGTGGAGGGAGGTTAATGGGGGGAAAAGGAGACATCTGTAATACTTGAAACAATAAAGATAAATTTAAAAATATATATTTCAATTTATTCTTTGCCGGAACTAGAGCCTTACTCTAAATCACTTTCTGCACTTGGGACCCTAACAACAGGAATGGCTACTGCAGCAGATGGGAAAGACTCTGGTCCCATCTCCACATTGTACATGCACATGCATGTATACAAAACCGAGACACCACTACGAATCTGGGCCATGAATACCTTCACTGACTGAGACTTCTGTCATTTGCCCACTGACCATATCAAGCTATTTAGGTACTAATGCCAGTGGGGAGATATGACTTCATCATTTTGTCATGAACATTTAAATTTGGGCAAGGAAATAAATCAGTATTTTCTGTGATCTTATTCATCTTTGAATGCACAGTACCTAGTGCAAGTCCTCAAGAGTTTAATGAATATGCAATTGCAAAAAAAAATAAGAATAGAATAATGGAGAAGGTGGATATTCTTGAACTTCTACATGCATAGAAATAATTTTCCCAAAGTTGTATATATTTTTCCAGAACTTCTTATTTAGGTATAAAGTAATATGTCAGATTCACAGTGTTGGTGAATAAGTTAATCTTTGTACTTGATTTTTTCAGTTTTTCTCTAGCAATATTTTAATAAACTGGCAAAGTACTTTTAAATTGTTGGTACAGATCTCTCAGCACAGTAAACACGTCCTCTCTCCCCACACTCCACAAACACATTTGTTTTGTTCACGTCTTTTGCTGTACTTCACCTTTGACGCTTCCATCAAACAGGAAAGGAAGGTCATTTCCAGGGCTTCCTTCCCAAGGTGTTGCATTAAGATGCAAGTGAGAGTGCAGGGCAGGGAGAGGAAAGACAGCTGCTCCCCTCGTTAAAGTGTTTTTTACTACAAATCTACATGGAGTGCATCTGGGGGACAGGATTAGGTGAGAGAGGGCTTTACCCTTTTGCTGATTAATAATACTCTATCCAATCATGGCTTGACAACATAGCCTTGCCATATCTTACTTAATAGTAATGCACCACAGAATCTACACTTTGTAACACTGAGCAGTAAGACTCAGCCTACCATTTTTTAAAAAAATTTCTTTATTGGTTAAGGTATTACAAATGTGTCCTCATCCTCCCCCCCCCCCCATGCTCTCATCCCCCTGTTGTCCGTGTCCATTGGTTTGGCTTATATGCATACATACAAGTCCTTTGGTTAATCTCTTCCCCTTACCCCCACCCTCCCCTACTTTCCCTCTGGGGATTGATAGTCTGATCGCTGTTTCTCTGTCTTTGGATCTGTCCCTTTTCATCAGTCTATGTTGTTTTCTATATTCTACAAATGAGAGAGATCATGTGGTATTTATCTTTCTCTGACTGGCTTATTTCACTTAGCATAATGCTCTCCAGTTCCATCCATGCTGTTGCAAAAGGCAAGAGTTCCTTTTTTTTTTTTACCGCAGCATAGTATTCCATTGTGTAGATGTACCACAGTTTTTTAATCCACTCATCTGCTGATGGGCACTTAGGCTGTTTCCAAATCTTAGCTATGGTGAATTGTTTAGCCTACCATATTTTAAAAAATTGTTTAGCCCTAGCTGGTTTGGCTCCGAGGGTAGAGTGTCCGCCTGAGGACTGAGGGGGCCCAGGTTTGATTCCAGTCAAGGGCACATGCCCGGGTTGCAGGCGAGATCCCCAGTAGGGGGCGTGCAGGAGGCAGGCAGTCAATGATTCTCTCTCATCAATGATGTTTCTATCTCTCTTTCCCTCTCCCTTCTCTGAAATCAATAAAGATATATAAAAAATAAATAAATAAATTGTTGATGCATTTGTACAGTGCATTGTGGAATGTTCTCCTAAACTTTGCATTTTGTTTTTGTGTTCATATGATAATGTCAGGGAATAACAAAACAAATCTTTGAAATTGGTATTTTTTAATGTGAAAAATCACAACCTAATTTACTCCGTTTTGGCTTAAATTTTTTTTGTACTAGCTTTTCCTAGATCAGATCCCTTCCCCCCAAGTTGAGCAATTATCTTAATATTTTGGAAATGCCTTTTGACTGCTACATCTTGAAATGATACTGTATTTTTTGCACAATTTACATGATTAATTTATCCATGAAATCCTGGTAGAACTGAGTGACTTTAAGGAGCTCTCTGGTTCAACTTACTGCCTTTGGAAATTTGTTGTAACTAATGTGGTTAAAGTAATATAGTACTGTAAGGTACCTGAAAATATTCTTGAAATTTTAACTCAAGGGCAGATTTTGTGTTTTTGACAAGTATGAAAGTAGAGTAATGTAGTATATTATTCAAGTTAAAGAATTGATCAAATATATCAGGGTATTTGGAGCACAGGAAAGTAGAAGTTATAATACTATCCTATATAATAAAAGCATAATATGCAAATTGACTGAACAGCTGAACAGCAGAATAACAACAACCATCTGGACAACCATCCGGGACCACGCTATGACACCCACTGGCACCAGGCCAGCCAAGGCAGGTACAATCCGATTGGTCAGGAGCCCAGCCATCACCCCATGATTGCCCCGCAGAGGGAGGCCCAGGCAAATGGCCGGTAGGGCAATCAATCCGGGGGCTCCACAATCACCCTGTAGAGGGAAGCCCAGGCCACCAACCAGCAGTCTGCAACAGGTGGGCAGGGCCTCCCTCTGCGAGGGAAGCCCCAGTCCTAGGTGCTGGCAGCCGGAGGGAAGCCCAGGTCCTGGGTGCTGGCAGCCAGAGGGAAGCCCGGGTCCCGGGTGCAGGCAGCCAGAGGGAAGCCCGGGTCCCAGGTGCAGGCAGCTGGGGGAAGGAAGGCCTACTCTTGCACGAATTTTGTGCATCAGGCCTCTAGTTATAAATAAATGCCTTGGCAAAGTAAAAGGTAATCAGTAATTTCTTTTATATTAAAAGAAAAAGAACTAAAGAAACCTGCCATCCTATGTAATAAAAGGGGAATATGCAGATTGTCTCCTCTACTGGGAGTTCAACCGGAGTTTGTCCAGGAGGTGGGGCCAGCCTGCCAACCGTCAAGGGCCCCACCCCCTGGCCAGCCTGGCCCAATCAACCTGGGGCCGACTGGACCCCACTGGTGCATGAATTTGTGCACCAGGCCTCTAGTTAATAAAGGGAGCCCTACCTGGTTTGGCTCAGTGGGTAGAGCGTTGGTCTGTGGACTGAAAGGTCCCAGGTTAAATTCTGGTCAAGGGCACATGTCCGGGTTGTGGGCTTGACCCCCAGTAGGGGTGTGCAGGAGGCAGCTGATCAATGCGTCTTTCTCATCATTGATATTTCTATCTTTCCCTCTCCCTCTCTGAAATCAATAAACATATATTTAAAAATAATAATAAAGGGAGATTAATATATGAGTTTCAAATGCTATTACTAACCTACTTTATTTAGCAAATGGATAGAAGTTAATGAATATATTTTGCCATAGTAGACTATTATAAACTCTTTTCTGTATCTCTTACTTATTACAATTTCAGGCCTACTTTTATCATGATTCCTACCTGTTTCTAAACTGGGAGGGATACGAGGTTGTCTTGACTTTCAGCAATACTTTCTTTCCCCCAAAGACTCCAGTATCCCTTGGCTCCCCATTCTGTTCTGTCTCATCCCTTCATACTAACGGTCTCAAGCAACTCATATTGTAAGAGATATGAGCTCAGGGCCTTTCTTTAAACCTCTTTTAAAGTCTGTTTTAATATATCTTCATTTTTCTTTTTGTTAGTATTTGATGTGTCTATTCTGTCCTTTGACTTTTAACCTTCTTATAGTCTTCTGTTCTAGATGTATCTCTTCTAAGCAGTATATAGTTTGGTTTATTTTTTCAATCAATCAATCTTTTTCTCTTATTTGTAGTATTTCATTAGTTTACTTCTAATTACTATTGTAATTTTGTTTATATTATCTTGTTTTATACTTTTTATTTGTCCTACCTGTTTTTATTTTCTTTTAATTTTCTTCAGATTGATAATCTTTATAATTTAGTTTTCCCCCACTCTACTAATTTAGATGTACATATTCTTGTTTCTACTCTTACTTGCTACGTAAAAAAATTATAATATAAATGCATATTCATACTTGAATTACCAAAGTTGAAAGTTAATGAATACTTCTGTTTTTCTCTCAGATGCCACAAGACCTTAGAACATTTCTATTTTATTTTCTCCACTTCTAATTTATATATTACTGGTATTGTGTATTTATCCTGTTTTTACTTATTTTTTTAGAGAGAGGGGAAAGGAGAGGAATTGAGAGAAAGAGACATCAATGAGAGAGAAACATAGATCGGCTGCCTCTTGCACACCCCTTACTTGGGGATTGAGCCCGAAACCTGGGCATAGTGCCCTGACCAGTAATCAAACCGGTGACCTCTTGATTCCTGGGTTGACACTCAGCCACTGAGCCATACTGGCTGGGCTATCCTATTTTTAAACCCATAATACATAATTATTGTTATTAGCTACACAGGAAAATTTATTTAGATATACCACCATATATACTACTTTATTCTTCATTCCTTACATTTCAGACCTTCTAAGTGGTATCTCTTTCTCTTGAAGGTACAGTTTAGGAATTTCCTTGAGTAGGGATCTTGTGATAGCAAACCTTTGGTTGTTTTTAGTTTGGGGTAATCCTTCTGGTATTTTCCTGACTATTTAATTGGTGATCAGTTTTTAAAGCAAGACTAAGCCCAGGTCGGAAGGATGTATTTCTTATTGCTTGTCTAACCAGCTACCCAACTCTGAAAAAGATCCATATCTACATAATTCGATTCTCAAGGGAGTGTACATTTTATATTCTGAGGTATTTAGAAACTCCATAAAATTCTTAAGTAGAGAGAAGGAATGTGATTTTTTTGGTAGTTTTTTAAAGGTTAACAGCTGTATATGACTTATTAATGGAACAAAGCTGTCTCTCATGGAATCCTTAGTGATTGACTGTTAGTTTGGTTAGCTAGGACATT
This sequence comes from Myotis myotis, assembly GCF_014108235.1. Taxonomy (NCBI): domain Eukaryota; kingdom Metazoa; phylum Chordata; class Mammalia; order Chiroptera; family Vespertilionidae; genus Myotis; species Myotis myotis. The sequence goes on from NW_023416315.1 coordinate 14,638,740, forward strand.
AAGCATATCTACAGATTTGTGTATACTATTATACATTTCAAAGTAGTAACATTCTTCGTACATACTCTTGTAAATTCAGTTATATGTTTTTCTCAAAGTAACTATAAAGTGTTTTAGAAATAACGACATGATGTATTCATTGCTACATTTTCTCATAAAAATGCTTTCTTACATTTAGATTACCTCTCTAGTGACCCTGCAGCTATTAACCCTGGTTGGCCATGATGACCAGCTTGATGGACCAAAGTACAAATGCACAGTATCTCTAGACTTCATCAGAGCTATCGCTAGGTAAGCATAGAGTAATTGTGAACATAAAATGTCTTGAATTATGTAAATTATATACTAAATATAAAAATTAATATAATGTCATTAGTCATTTAAGCAAGGAAAGATTATTTAAGTACCACGAGTGATTAAGTTTCACTGTAGAATGAACCCTCTCATCACATTTCCAAATGGCATAAAATTGGGAGAATTAGCTATGATGTTGGATAGCAAAAATTAAGATTCTGAAAGACAACAGAATGGAAAAATGGTCCCATAGTAGCAAGGTCAGATTTAACGGACAGTTAAAAAAACTCTCCTATGTAATAAAACAAGGTGGGAGAGACTTGGCTTAACTTCTGGGTATTTGAGCTGACTACATGGTTTTAAAAATCCTGGTGTCTCATTTAAGAGATGTAATAGGTCTGTCTACTCTGTGTTGCCTTAGGCAGGCCAAATCTGGTGTGCTGTGCTTGGAGTTCTAAGAGGGGCGTTAACAAATGGGTATATGCTGAGGAGAGGGCAGGAGGACAGTGGTAAAATGAGGAGAACCATGTCTGACTGAGGGACAGGGTGTGAGAAAAAACCTTATGACGGATAGGGTAATCGTCTCAAGTATTTCAGGGGTTGTCATGTACAAAATGGATGGAACTAATTCTGAGCAATCGTAGAACATTAGAAGTTCTAGGAAAGAACTGTTTGTCGAAATGAGAGCTGTCTAAAAATGTACCGCGTTCTCATAAAGAGGTGTATTTGCTCTTAGGGAAAATGTTCCAGCCATTTTATATGAGTAAATTACTTCATCTCATGGTTGCAGCTGGATAACAACCTGTTAGGACTTGTAGTGGAAGGGGTAATGTGAATGTAGACTGGCATGTGGCAAAAGATAATCCATAAAACAGTGCTTCCCAGCCTTTTTGAATATGAAAATTTTATTTTAATATACTTTTAAAATTAATCATGAGAATATGTACATTTATTTCGAATTAATAACACATAGACATGAAACATTATTTATTCAGGCTAAAAACAGTGCTTGACATTATAGATCTGCAGATCTCTAATGAATTCAAGTTCTGAAGTGTACAGGTTAGCAGCCTGTACTCTGAAGTCTCTTCTGAATTAAAAGATCTGTGATCATATGATGCAGGTATTTGAAATATTTTGATGGCATGTATACTCTAAAAAATAAAATAAGGTTTTTAAATGTGTTGTTACAAAAAAATTGGGCAAATTTTTACACAGAAGAAATTGAGGAAAATATTTTTTGACTGTATTCAGTATGACCATAAGGCTATAACTTTCTTTTTCCAAACAATGATATTAATAATTCTATATCTAAGAGCCTATATCAAAGGCATAACTTTTGATGCAGCACCTTTATTTCAGCAATTTTGTCATTGTTTTAAATGTGTTGGGTCGTGCCCCAGCATAATGAACAGGACAGAGGTTTGTTAGTGCTCAGTATGGAGAATGTCAGTGAACCAAACTGAATTGGGCATTACTTAATCCACAGTGTCAGTGACGTTAGACCCAGCCCGAGAAATGCACTTTTGTTTTCCACTTCAGAAGGGAGCAGGAATTTTGCCAGAGAACTTGGCAACTCTGTAATTTGCTTTGTTACCTTTGTTTTCTTATTCTTCCTCACTTTCTATGGACAGTATCCAAAGAGTAACTACCTCTGTCTTCCCACATCGCACCCTTCCACTCTCCTAACATTCTGCCATAATGAAAACCTGATTATTACCTGGGATGTTCCTTCCCCCAGAGTTCTCTGTAGTGGTAGCTATTTATTTCCCAAACCCCAACCAGGGCTGCAGGCACTTTTTTTTTTTAATTTATTGGGTTTTTTACAGTGAGGAAGGGAGAGGGGTAGAGAGTTAGAAATATCGATGAGCTGTCTCCTGCACACTCCCTACTGGGTATGTGCCTGCAACAAAGGTACATGCCCTTGACTGGAATCGAACCTGGGACCCTTGAGTCCACAGGCTGATGCTCTATCCACTGAGCCATCCTTTTTCCTTGTTGCCACTTCCAGATTGTTACTAACCCCAAATTCTTATAAAAATGTGGGCTTTTTTGAGACTCATGCAATCTGGCTCTATTTCCCTCTTGTCCTATGGTTGATGATTATCAACAACCTCCCAGCCATTCCACCTCATGTATTGAAGACAGGAGCACATGGTTCACAGACTTCTTTTCAACCTAGATTCTTGACTCTATTCAGACCACAGATGCTAACATCTGTATTCACTTTGTTCAGCATTCACTGTGTTTCACAGAACAAATTAAGACCAGCAGTTGAGAACTCCTTCAACTGCCTGCGTTGGTGCCAATCTTCTTTCTTCAGCAGGTGGGTCTCTTCTTCTCTGAGGGGATTCTTCCACTTCTGCTCTCCCTGTTTCCCCGGGACACTTTTGCTTCCTCAGGCTCTTTGTCCACTCTGGGGCATCTAACACTGTTCTCTCTTTCTTAAAACGATCTTCTCTTACAGCCCATGGTTCCAGTCTCTTTATTCTTTGGCTGTTGGTTTGTTTTTTGTTTTTTTTATAAGGCACATTTGTTAGTTTATCCTATCCACCCTACCTTAAATGTGGCTGGTCCTTGAGGCTTGGCTCTTTTTTCATATCCTTTTTTCCTAGTCAGTTTTAGTATACTCATGACTTCAACACCATCTATAGATTAATAATTCCCTAATTGTCAAAGGCCAGACTTTTCTTCTAATATTCCTTACCTTTATTGGATGTTTCCCAGTTACATTAATACATTTCCAAAACTGAACTCAGAAATTCTAATCTCTGCTTCCTCCGGCCAACAAAAACGTAATGATCCAGCTTTCCTCCCATGTCCTTATTTCAGCGATCAGCACTGTAGTCTGCCATGTTGCACAGGCTGAAATCAGGGATTCTTGACATTGCTCTCTCTCTCTCACACTCTGCATATCCAAGCATTAGTCCTGCTGAGCCTAGAAGTCCCACCTACTGATCTCAAAGTCATTCACTTTTACCACTTGTACTGTTACCCTCGACTCTAGACCAAGCCACCACCATCTCTTCTCTAGTAACTCTTAATTAGCCTCCTATCTACTTTAATTTGTTGTCCACACTATAGCCAAAATGACCTTATAAAAATTTAATGTCACCCTCCTACTTAAGTCTTTAATAGTTTTACATAACTCTAAATAGGAATAAAAACAAAATCTTTGAAATAGCCTACAAGGTCCCAGTGATCTGGCCCTGGCTTTGTGCCCTGCCATGTCTAGCACACATGGCTTCTTTTTAAGGTATTTGTACTTCAACCTGTCTGGCTTTTTCAGTTCTTCATATTCACTTTGTGATCCCCATCTTTGCATATATGTGGTGAAGATGGGAATCCAACTCCTCCTCTCCTTTAGCTAATGGCTGAAGAAGCCTCAAGTATACCATGACAACCATCCAACCTCCAGCCCCCCACAGTTGTACAGCTCCCATTGTCATGTTCTAATACTAATAATTTTAACTAATTAGCTTAATAATGAGAATTCATCTTTCTCCAGTATAAGTACACAAAGCTCAAACAGACTGTGTTTGTGTCAACCCCCGCTTTACTTCAAACCCAGCACAATGCTTTAAACTTAGTATATGCTAAATATATAAATTTTGCATGTTTTCCTATAGTGATTAGCAATAAAACTTCAGATGAAAGGGGACCATTGTGGGCTTGCCTTTTGGGAGCAGCAAGAGGCAAAGTCTCATTCCATATTCGAGGCCTGGTGGAGAAAAGAGATCCCAAGTATAGTTACCAAAGGAGAGGTAGGTAGGCCCATATCCAGACACCTGTGGCAAAGAAGCAACAATTAGATCACAGGACACAACCTAAACGTCCAAAATAAGGGAATGGATCAGTAATTTATTGTAAATTCGTACTTAAAAAAACACTATGTTGTTATTAAAAATCATGCTTTTCAAGGATAAAAACATGGAGTTAAATGGTTAAATATGAGCTGAAGTGGATAAAGCAGTTATTTATAAAGTATATACAAGGAAAACCTAAGGGAACAGAATGATCGTCAAAATTGTCAGTTGCTACCAAGAAATAAAGTGGAGTCTATCCAATTTAACAATACAGCAGTCATTTGTGTCTTTATCAGGGAAACTTTCAGAAATACAGTGAGTGGATGTCAGATTATAGTGTATTTAAACAGTACTTATAAGAAAGTAGAAGCAGCAAATAGAGAGGATATCTTTATTTAACATTTATTGTGTTATAATCATTGTGCTAGGCTTTGGGGATATAGCAACAAGTATAACAGATCTCTGTTCTATCCCTATGAGCTTATATTCTAGAATGTTTTGCCATAAAGAGGAAGAGAGAGGATTATTACCTATTAAAGGTATTGTGAGAGGGTCATTATTTTTTAAAGATTTGAGCATATTTAGATGGTGATGGGAAAGGACTGCTAAGGAAGGAAAGTTAATAACATCAAAGAGAGATTAATTTAAAGCATCATAAAGTCCTTGGAATGGTATAGAAGCATGGGGTTTAGGAAGAAATAGCCTTAGCTGAGGAGGAGAATCCTTTTGCATTAAAACAAGAGGAAAAGTGTATTCAGATAGAGTTGAGTGTCACCCTTTGGCAGTAAAAAGTTGAGGGAATTCTGATCTGAGGTTCCTATTTTACCTGTAAAGGAAGGGGGAAATTCAGGCTAAATCCAGAAGTGGTAGCAGTTTGAGAGGAATATAGATATTTCGAATAGCTGCTGTGGGGAATGGAATGGAAAGAAACTTGCTGAGAGCGTTGAGGCCCCAGTTGCGGTTCCTGACCTTGAATTTACAGTGGCACCGATCTGTGAAACTTGTGATCTTCTCCAACAGCTTCCAGAAATATGCTGGGTACGGGACAGCAAAAGAATATAATTGAAATCACATAAGATTGGGGTTTTGCCAGGTGATTTCAGCGAGTGCTAGCTGGTGAACACTTGAAGTGGCAAACCATGGAGTCTACGCTAGGAGAGGGAGGGAGGAAGAAAGTAAAGCTACTAGAGGGCTAAGGGCCTGGCACGTAGATACTCAGTATTTGTTGATCAGGAGAAAATAAAGGGGTTTATGAACTGGTTTTCTGATAGGTGTTCCAGAGAGCTTAAAGGAAGAGTTTGGAGGTCTGAGGGTAGAATGTACAAATATGTTCTTAGAGAAGAACATCTCAGTTTGATCATGGATCCTAGAAGACCATTGAAGGTTAAAAAAGACAAGTGTGCAGTGCAGTCATTAAGGCTCATGTAGATCTTGGGATGGAAAGGTAGTCTAAACTGGATGCTACATTATTCATTGAGTAAGAATGATGATAAAGGGGCTGGCAGTGGTTCTCAACCTTCCTAATGCCGTGACCCTTTAATACAGTTCCTCATGTTGTGGTGACCCCCAACCATAAAATTATTTTTGTTGCTACTTCATAACTGTAATTTTGCTACTGTTATGAATCGTAATGTAAATATCTGATATGCAGGATGTATTTTCATTGTTAGCGACCCACAGGTTGAGAGCCGCTGAGCTAAAGGATAGTGAATGGAATGGTCTGAGTGTCGGAGAAGTAGAGCTTTTTTGTACAAGGACTTAACCCCACCTAACAGGACTACCTGGGGTGCAGGAGAGAGTCTAAACTAAACCTCATTGGGAAGAGCTAAAGAAAAGGGTTGGTTCTCATGAGGAGCCAGTTTAGCTAGCCCAGAAGAGGAAAAAAAAAAAAAATCCATGGAAGAGATAGAGGTCATAGAGAACTTTATTGACCAAGGAATAGTGGAAAGATTTGGACAGAGAAGCAATAAGAGACTGGTCCTAGAAAGGGAGACCAGGATACAGAGGTAGAGTATGGGGGAAGATAGATGACTGAGAAACTTATTAAATGTTGTCCTTGGACTGTTCCTAATATGAACGGTAGTTCTAGGTTTCCCGTTTGTTTTTCCTCCATAGTCAGTGTGAAGGCACAACAAGATAATTTAAGATTACAAATTGAAGTTGTACAGTTGCAAAGTGTCAGAAGAACCAAACTAGAAAGGAATTGAACTGCCCACCAAAGTAAAAGGAAATAAAATAGAAAGAAGTATTTTGGTGTTATAAAAGAATCAACAAAATGAAATGAAAGGATAAAGGCTAAATTAAATCCATAGCTGTATACCATGTAATTAACTTGTATTAAAATATTGCAAATTCTGATTTAAGAATTACTCCTAGGCTAATTGTCACCAACACTGTTTGTGTTTATCCTGTTTCCTTTTAGATGCTTACTTTAGAGAATAATTAATTTGGATTCTATGAAAGAATCTCCTGTAGTATATAAAAATTATCCCAAAATCTTAAAAATGTCTTTATATGAATCTAATATACATCTGAAACCATGAAAAACGAGAGAAAGTACTTGCAGAGTACATAACTCCCTTTGTAAGTTAAAGCTTTCTTTAGGCCAGCTGGTGGGGCTCTGTGGTTGAGCGGTGACCTTCAACCCCACGTGCCGGGGTTGTGGGTGCAATCCCCAGTAGGGGGCATGCAGGAGGCAGCCGATCAATAATTCTCATCATTGATGTTTCTATCTCACCCTCTTTTCCTCTCTGAAATCAATATAATTATATTTTTAAAAAGCAAACAAACTTTCTTTAATGTGAATTGTTTGTCTCCAAGTCCTTAAAGCACAAAGTTATCTTTGGAATATGTTACATAATTTTCGATGTTGCCCTTGAGGCTATTCTATCAAATTCTTCCATGTCTTAGAATAATATATGTGGGGATCAGTTGCCAAGTGATCTGTTTATATTGGGGGATGGTGGGACGATAGAGACAAGGTAGTCATACATGTTGAGCAGCAAATGTTTTTTAAAGGAATGATCTTACATATCCTTTTCCTGATTGATTTAGTTTTTAATAAAAAGTTTTTAACTGTGTTATTCAATTTGCTTGACTACTTCCCAGTGGCAAAGCAGAGAAGAATATAATGCAGCTTTTATAAATGAATACATTTAAATGCTTAGTATTTTTAAATCAGTTCATTCATTCTATTAGAAAAAATTTTATTGCACAAACTATGTTGTAGTTACACAAATAGATTACTAAGTAAAATAAGGAGTCCTACCAGTAACAAATATTTTAATTTGTTTATGTTCTCTTCTAGTTTTAGTCCATTATACAAACAATTATCCTTAGCTTTCACAACATAGTACAATTCTCTGTTCTCCTTTCCCCTCGTATTGTAGGTATCTCTTCATATTGATTATTTTGTATGGCTATGTAATATTCTACCAAATGTCTTCTAATCCCATAGTATTGGAAGTTAAATTATTTTAATCTTTAGCTTCTTCTAAACTTTATTTTTCACCCAATGCCAAAGAAAAAGGACATTAAAACAGCATTAAGTTTACCTTATCACTTAAGGTTTATAACCTTAAGACCCAGTTGTTACGGGGAATGGTGCTTGAGAGATGTACAAATTTCACTCCCCTTTTTACCTGTGGTTAAAAATAGCTACTATGTTTTCTTCTAAGATCCTCTGAAACACATCTTTTCAACCAATACCATGATTAAAAAAAAAAAGTGATTTGTTAGTGGTACCTTGTTGCTAGTAATTTTGACGGAGGTAGGGGTTGAAGGTGTTCTAGAACTGAATGAAAGAAAAACACATAAAACTAAAATAGCTTTTATGATATATAACTATATCTTTTGTGTTTTTATGCCTGAGATAAGATTTAAAAAACTTTAGTACCTATTTTTAGTTGTTTTATTACTGCTAGTTATAATAAAATTGTTTTGGCAGTGTTTTTATGCATTTGGAAAGGTTAAGTATTCTTCAGAGAGGCACAGTTGTAATAAGACAATTAAGGTATTTTTCAGTCCACCATTAGGTACCACAATATCCATAGAATCTCATTTCAGCTATTTTTAAATGTGTTTTCATAAGCAGTATCTATAATTCCACATTCCAAATTTTTAAAAATATTTGATATGTCAGTCATTTGCTTAGAAACATTTTTAGAAAGTATATTATAAAATGATAGACAAAAACATTAATTGGTGATTTAATAAATAAGAGCATGCAATTAGTGAATCTTTAGAAGGCTATTCTCACACGGATGGTTATTTTTGCAGAATTGAATACTTTAAGGCTTTAATTTTATACTCTTTGCTAGATCATTATATCTAATTATTTTGACCATTTATTCAAATAATAAACCTCTAAGTCTGAATATTTATAGTGAAGAATGAGTTTGGAGAAAGGAAAATAATTATATGTCTTTCTCTTTCTGCTGTTTTATTCTGCCTGCTACCAGAGTACAAAAATATACATTCACATCGTCTGTTGTAGCGTATTCTTGGATCATACAGATTTAGTTACAATACACACACAGGTCAGCCAGTGTTAAAAGATTGAAAAGAATGAAAACTACAAATGGGGACAGATGAGCTATGCATTCTGTAATGATAAAACAGGTGTTTTGGAAGATAAACAGTATTCAAAAGCAAAGAAGATTTAAATACTTTTGCATCTCTAATTACTTTATTCTGGTTATTAGACAAAAAGCAAATAGCTTTCCAATGAAAGCTAAACTTTCTGTAGTATAATTGAAATGCAGAATGTTGAATAGTTCTAACTTCATTTCCTTTTTTTAGAAAAGCAAACTTATGAGAGGGAAAATGAACTTTTTAAAGAATCTCTTTTCCTAGTAACATTTTGAAAAACTAATGTCAATTCCTTCATGGTGCTTTTGACAGCACCATAGAATTATTCACCATCAGTTGTGAATTATTTTGCATGTGCTTCCCAGAATCATACATGTAAAGCTGAGCAGAGCAGTCTGGGGGTGAGGATGCTAACCTATTATCTGTTTTTGTTTATAGGACGGTGAACTTTGACATAATAAAATACTTGTATGATTTCTTGTGAAAACAAGCTTCAGAGCCATATGGACACTGTGACAATGACTAAGCCAAGCTGTGTTCATCCAACTACTTAGCTGGCCAGGGAGAGGAGTTCTTTGGCTCTACTGGATTTGTCCAGACAGGTGCTGGCCCAGCATGGAATCTGATGAAAATACTCTGATTGGTCTGGGTGGATGTGAGCAGAAGACTGTTTACCAGGGGCCCTGGAGTATTTGGAAGCAATGTGTTAATTATAAACAGCAGGGTTTGAGCACAATCTGTTCTGCTCTTAATGATGTTATCTTAACACTGAAATTGCCTGAAACCCATTTACTTAGGACTACATTTTGCTGTGAACCATCCCCTGCGCTTTGAAGGTGCCAGCAGCCCTTGTATATAAGCCCAGTCTTTCCACTTCCTCTCCACAGGAGCCTCTGCAGTTGCTTGCCAGAGCAGATTTTCCTAAGGCCACTGTTTTAAAAGATCATAGTTGCAAAATATAATAAATAGAGGCGTGCTTTAAAAAAAACAACAAGCTTGTATGTGCGTGTCTTTCACCCTGCTTTTCTCAAAAGGCCAAGGTAGTTTGATCAGATCTAGGCCAGCTTTCCATCTCTAAGCCTACTTTAACTAGGGTGCTTGTATGAGGTTTATCTGGTCATTCTTGCAATTAACCACCCAGCCTAGCTTTTTAAATACTCATGATAGTTTTCTTTTTTTAATCATTGAACTTTAAAGTTCCACAATACATTTTTTCCCTATTGCATCAATGAACCTTAGGGCTGATTTTTTTGTCTGTTTATATTCTTAAAGAAGCTTTCTGTTAGCATTTGAATATTTGAATTGTTTTACGCAGATTTAAAGTGCCTAATTGCAGAGCCTAGTTTAAATTTTTGTGGCATTTTACTCTCTCATTCCTTTCTTTTATTTATATATATATATACACACATATTTTATTGATTTTTTACAGAGAGGAAGGAAGAGAGATAGAGAGTTAGAAACATCGATGAGAGAGAAACATCGATCAGCTGCCTCCCGCACATCTCCCACTGGGGATGTGCCCGCAACCCAGGTACATGCCCTTGACCGGAATCGAACCCGGGACCTTTCAGTCCGCAGGCCGAGGCTCTATCCACTGAGCCAAACCGGTTCCGGCTCATTCCTTTCATGAAGAAAAAGGCTCACAGTGAGCACTCCCAGATAGGAAGCCTTTTAAAAATGTAGTGGTTATCTGACACTTTCTGAATCAAAGAAAAGAAGTAGTTGTCTACTTACATTTATTTAGTGGTAATGAATAGAGGGGGAAAAACTGGACTTCCTTTGTGTCTCCCTACATAAGACAGCAAGGGTAGGCTTTCTTGCCCAAAAGATGACATCCACAATGAGTGATAGAGCACCCACACCCTGAGTCTCTGGTTCCCCAGAAGATGGTGAAATTTTGTGTTCCACAAGATGTTTAGAGAAGCCAGAATCAGGGCAAAGCCATGTGCATTGCAAATGCAGGCGTAGATTTCCTGCACATAGAAATCCATGTGTCATTAAAGTAGTGAGAAAAGAGTCAAGAAATAAAATGGAGTCATTATAGTCAAGCTGCTAAATTACTAAAATGAAGTAGGTTGAGGCAAGAGAAAATGATTGTATCCTTGTTTTAACTAGCCTGCGGACTTAAAATTTGAATTTTTTAGTAGTCTATCTATCTATCTATCTATCTATCTATATATATATATATATAGCCTGTAGATCATTCTCTGAAGAACTTAGGAAAGAATGTTCATGTATCCAGACCGCCTGACACCTGTTATCCAATCACCTGACATCCATTATCCAGACCACCAGACGAAGATTACCATCTCGGACCAATCCAGAGCTAAGAATACAGGACTGATTTTTTTTTTTTCTTTCTCAAGAATATACTTTTTACTGTTAAGAGCTCTCAATTTTTCTCTTTTCTTTGAAACACTCTTGATATCGTTATAATTTAACCCAGTTATTAATTAACTGGAAAGGAAGAGAGGGAAGGCCGAATATTATATGCTTGCCCAATAAAATCTAAAGGGGAGAGGGTGCTTGTCAGTCATACCTGGGAACAGAGCATTGGCAAGAGTAGGCATATAGGCATGGCACTGCAAGGGCCGGAAGATTTAATATTTAAACTCCTAAACAAAGAGGTTCCGTCTGGCTCTTGCTGCTGACGCCTGACTCCTGGCTTGCAGGGCTGTTAAAGCTCTTCACTTGCCCAACGGCCTACAGCCTTGTGGACCCCACACATAATGGACTGATGGACTGGAATTAGCCTAGTGCTCTGCCAGACTCTCCACCATGGAAAGGAAACTCTGAACACTGGCTTTGTGTTTAGTTCTGCTGGATTCCCAGCTGCACCTCTTCCGGGACTGGATTAAGGTAAATGGGACTTTGGAAACCATGGGATATAACTACTTGCAAATAAAAATCATTTATTCTCCCGTGTGAGACTTAAAAATAATTTTTTTCAAGGTCCCATAAAAACCCAACCCCCTACACCCAGTGGGGAAAGGGATCCTCCACTTCCACTGATAACACTCTGGGCATTACCTGGTAGTGTTTCCAATTTGCAAATCCTTAAATAAAATTTTGCCGTTTTTAATTTTAGCAAAGTCAGATTCATTTATGCTTGGTTAACAGTTTGGGTAGCTGATTCCAGAAAGAGCAAGCAATGCCATTGGGAAAGTGTTCAGCCCTCATAGTTTGCTATAAAGTGGTAGGTCTGCTGTGCAGACTTTTTGGATAGGCTGGGACTGGTCCCCATAGAATATCAGGATGCGGGGAGGGGCAGAGATTGTCAAATGGAGAACTAGGGAGGACAGAAAGGCAGTTTCTTGTGACTCTCCGTGGCTTTTCCTCACTTTTGGCCACCTGTCCACTGCCTAGCACATTGCCTATCCCGTATGCCCCACACTGAGCTACACTGCAAAATACCTTGCAACCAGATTTCCTCTGCCCCTGACTAGGCCCACTCAGAACTTTGCTGTTTTGTAATTTACTTCTAATGGCTGCTAAATAACTCACTAATTTGATTAATTTATTTAAATGAAGACTAAAAGAACATAATATGGATATTAGCATTTTACAAGGGTCATCTGCAAATGAATTCTCTATGGGAATTATGCTGGTGGGTGGGTCAGATATTTCCTTTAAGGGAGGAAGTTCTTAAATTATACTGGGCATCTATTCTACCTAGCTGAAAGTGACTGAGGTAGTAGAAGAAGAAGGTTACCAAGCTGTGGGTTTTTAGATTTTTTTTTTTGTACGTGGTTAATCCTTTTTAAAATGTCTTCTTTCAATTACCATGACCCAGGCATACGTAGTGAGGTGGAGACATTGCTTCCTCTTCCCTTTATTGGGTCAATTTCAATCCCTGAATTCACCGCTGAAGCAATTCCTTTTTAATAACTCTGGAGGGATTGTGAACTAAAAAGCTTCTTTTTAAGCCCTAAAGTCAGAAAGGGATCAAGTTCCCAGGGCAGCAGTTAAGAGGGCTCTTGGAGTCAGACTCACTTGGGTCAAATCCTGGTTGTATCTCCTACAGGCTGTGTGACTTTAGACAAGTTATTGAATCTCTGTGTCTGTCTTCTCACCTGTACAGTGGAGGATAGAACTACTTCGTGGGGTTGTCTAGAGGATTGAATAAATTATCTATTTAAGGCAATAGTTCTCAACTAGGGGCAATTTGTCATCCAGGGAACATTTACAATTTCTGGAGACATTTTTGTCACAAGTAGGTGCAAGTGGGGAGGTTAGAGGCCTGGGATGTAGCTAAACCTCTTAAATGCATATCCCACAACGGAATTATCAGGACAGTGTCAACAGTGCTGAGGTCAAGAAATTCTGAAATAAGGTAACTGACATAGTAAGTGCTTAATAAATGTTAGATATTGTTATGAAACATTTATTTGTGGCCTAGAATGAATGTGAGAATGTGGTAACATTTCAACTAAAAAGAAGAAGTACTCTTACCTAACTGTACCTATAAAAATCATTTCTTGTTTAAAATTTTGGAATTATTTTTTTTACGTTTTTTTAAGAACTTTTGTTTTTTCCCATCACCATTTTATCCTGCTTTCATGAAGTTTACAATCTAGCAAAGAACCTTCAGAGGATAAAAGAAATCCTCATGTTTTTGCCAGTTGATTCTACAAATCATTTCCAGTGAGAAAAGTCAGCTTCCACCTTCATACATAAAAATAAAAATGTCATCATCTCTTGTGTATCCAGGACTCATGGCACCCAAGAGTTTCAAGGCTGGGAAAGAAGTTTCTAGAAAGAAACTCAAATCTAGTTTTGGTCTCCAGAAATTTCATTTCTCTGATATCAGATGAATCCAGCTTCTATCTGGGATGAAGTTGAACTACAGGATCTATCAACTAGCATCATCTCTGCCTTTATAGTCCTGTTAGCCTGTAACCATTCCTACTGAGAGTGTCCAAATCCAAGCCCACTGGGTTAGGCAATCTGCAGCAGATGCTTTCAAATAACACTTCTGGGTTAGCGCACAGGGTGCTGAAGAGCCAGGTCTTTCTTCTTCAGTGGATCCCATCTTTAACCAATCTATCGCCAACAGGAGAGAGAGCAATTTTGGAATTATTTAAATCGATATAGTGCTTGGTATTGTTATTTTTGGAATGGAAGGATTATGTAGTGGGTTCTAATCCATATGCAGATTTCATTACTTCTTTTTCAGGATCTTGTTGAATAGTCAAAAACCTCATCTGAGAATGATTGAATCAAAGAACAGGTGACTGAAGAATTACATTGTTTGCCCTCAGGTATGATGTCTAGATAATTAGTGATGTACCTCCAATGGATTTATTGTAATTAAGGTGGTTTGGGGCATGAATCCTCAGTGAGAGGAAGCCTCCTTAGCCCCTCCAAAGTCTGCACCACTCAACTTTACTACACAAAGAAAAGTAATGAACCAAATCCAGGAATAATGATCCTTTATCGCATTAAGTACTTAGTAGTTCTCTAAAATAGTAGATGAAGTGCAGCAACTGCCCATGTGTGCAGTCAGGGCTATGCTAGTGTCCTCCCTTGCTACCTGATGCCGCACACTATTGTGTACCATAATTTTTTGCATTTTATGCCTTCAGTTATGAACAGAGACTTGGAGGTAATTAGACCAGAGGTTGATATTATTCAGCTTCATTTCCTACCTTCTTGAAGGCTTCATCTGCTACTAAGTGTGACTGCCTATCATATGTGAATAGTTTAGATAATTTTGCATGTAATTTCAGTCTGCTGACACAAAATTTTTAGTAGAGCTCAAAGAAATCTTTTCTATCAGGATAGCAACATTTCACTCAAATTTGCCATTAAATGCCCTGAATACACAGTTAGTGTTCATTTTTCAGCAGTGACACATTCAAGAAGCACAGTATGAGGACTAGAAATTTGGTAGAGCAGAGAAAATTATAATCAATTCATTCATTTAACTGCATGTTGATGCACAGTAATCATGGGAATTTTAGAAGGCATTCAACTGTTTGAGTAAATACTGGTGGCTTTGGCATGATGGAAAGAGCTTGGATTTTTAAAGCCAGTAAAGATCAGCTTGGGTTTTGGATAAATCATTATTCATTTCCTTGGTCTGTGAAGGAGTTGAGAGTCTGATTTAACTGCAGTTTCCATACAAGTATTCAATAATCTTTCAACAAATACTAAGTACTGGCTGTGAGCCAGGCATTGCGTTGGATTTAGGAGATACAGATTTCTGGCCTGGACAACAGGTATTATCAGCATTGGTACAGCCATTCCTAGAGATGGGAAATCCTGGGGGAGAAGTTACGTCTATGGCGTGAGGAAGACCATGAGTTCAACTTTAGACATTTTGCCTCATACTTGAATTGTGAGTTATTCAAGTAATAATATTAAATAGGTGGTTGGATTTAGGTTAGAGATCAGAGTTACTACGAAGTATAAACTAGGAGTCATCAGAATAGAGGTGGCCATTTAGTGAGTTAAAGGTCTTAGTTCTTATAATGTCCATGACGTGGTGAGGGAGAAATCATCTGGAAATAATTGAAAGGAAATATATATAAGGTGGTTATAACTATTGCACTTCAACTGAAAGTTAACTTAAAATTTTAAAGTAACAATTCACTTCAGTGCATGAAGCCGCAGTAAGAGACCAACCTGGGCTAGGTGCCATGTACTATATGGTCTTAAAACGAAAAACCAAGCCCACTTCGAGTTTTAGTTCTGTGGAGAATGTTAGATCCAAACACAATTTCATCACTTTGGGCTGACTTTCAAAGTACAGTTGACCTTTGAACAAAATGGGTTTAAATTGCACAGGTCCACTTATTTGTGGATTTTTTTCAATATATTGGAAAAGTTTCTGGAGATTTGCAACCATTTGAGAAAAAAAACTTGCAGACAAACTGCACAGCCTAGAAATATTGAAAAAATTAAGGAAAAGTTAGATATGTCATAAGTGCATAAAATATAGGTCCACATTTTCTCTTCCTTATGGTTGTCTCAATAACATTTTCTTTAGCTTACTTTATTGTAAAAATACATTATATAATACACATAACAAAAATATGTTAATCTACTGTTTATGTTATTGATAAGGCTTCCAGTCAACAGTAGGCTATTACTACTTAAGTTTTGGGGAGTCAAAAGGTATGTGTGGATTGTCAGCTGCATGGAATGGGAGTAGGGAATTACTGTCTCCTAACCCTGCGTTGTTCAAGGGTTAACTGTAATAGAGATGTTACTCTGGCTCAGGTGTTTCTGGAATTTCTTAACTCTCTTTAGATTCACGTAATGGGACTTATTCACTTGGCAATGAAGAGAGCCTCAGAGGAACTGAGATGCACTAACCCCGTAAACGTCCATGAGAAAGGATGCTAAAATAGAACTCCTGCTGTTTCTATATCAGTCGTTCTTTAATTGAAAAATGTTGACTACGTATTAGTGCAAGTTTTGGCATATTTACTTCTAGTTACTATATTGTTCTTGTAATTTAAAGAGAAATATAATTGTCTTTCATACTGAGAAAGAGAAGACAGGTCAGGGGGGGTCCAGTGGCAACCATAGCAGCCTGTGAAATAGGATTAGTAGGAGAATTAAGATTGAAGTTTCACCAAAAATGTTTAGAGTGAATAAAGTTTTTTAAAAAGTCATTTATATACAAGTAGTTGAAATGTGAAACTACATCAACATAATGAAAAACATCAAAAACTAATTCTAATCAAAAAACTAATCAAAAAACAAATATGTGTGGCCAATATGTGTTTTTTAAAGAAATGCTTATCATGGTAATAAAACAGGCGGAAGAACAAAAGAAACTCTAAAGTGAGGAAAGAGAGTCAAAAAAATTGAAGTATGAAAGGAGGAGGACAGTGAAATAGATGCTAACTTACAGAAATTTGAATCAAGATAGCACGGAAGCAGAATGTTCCATTTATCTGTTGCTGAATAACAAACCACCCCACTCTTAATGGCCTAAAAACAACAATCATTTATTTTGATCATGAAACTGCAGTTTGGGCAGGACGTGGCTCCAAACAGAAACTTGACAATGGAATTGGAATCATGACATGAAGGCTGGCTCATGTCTGGAGGCTGATGCTGACTGGTGCCTCTCACCTGGAACACCAATGTGTGGTCTCCCTGTGCTCTCTCCACTTCCTCTTGGTATGATGACTAGATTCAGAAAGCCAGCATCCCAAGAGAAACCGGCAGATACTGCATGGCCATGTCTAATGTAGCACCAGAAGTTACATAGCATCACTTTGGCTGCACTGTGTTTAAGGCAGTGATTGTGGCCTAGTTATATTGAAAGGGAAGGGAATTAGACCCACCTGTCTATAGAAGGAGTGTCAAAGAATTTGCAAACATGATTTAAATCACCATACAGGACATATAGGCTGAAAATAATACTTTCATGTGCTATAGATGGAATATATTTTATGTCATTTCAAAATTTGAATTGGTGTGGCAGTGACCGCTGGTTGTCCTTCTACCCTACCAAGCATCTCTGCTTCCTTCCTAAAGCTCAGGAGCTGTGGCTATAAGAAAGTCCATGTCATTGGAGCACGAGAAGCAAAAGCAACTGTGGTAGGAGATGGGGTCAGAGAGGTAATGGGGGCCAGGCCATGTGTGGCCTTGCAGGAATTGAAGAACCTTGGTTCTTTTTTTTATTTTGTTTTTTTAGTAAATTACACTTACATGAATTTATTGGGGTGACATTCATCAATCAAATTATATAGGTTCCAGGTGTATAGTTCTATAATACATCATCTGTATATTGTGTTGTGTGTTCACCACCCCAAGTCAAGTCTCCTTCCATCGCCATTTACCCGCCTTTATCCTCTTCTGCCTCCCCCCACCTCCCCTTCTCCCTGGCAGTCACCATACTGTTGTCTGTATCTATAGGGTATTTGTTTGTTTGTTTGTTTTTTGCTCAATCCCTTCACCTTTTTCACCCAGCCCCAAATCCCCCTCCACTCTGACAGCTGTCATCTGTTCTCTATCTATGAGTCTGTTTCTATTTTGTTACTTCATTTTGTTCATTAGATTCCACATCTGAGTTAAATCAAACGGTACTTGTCCTTCTCTGGCATATTTCAGCTTAGCATTGTGTTCTCCAAGTCCATACTGTTGCAAAGGATAAGATTTCCTTTTTTGCAGCTGAGTAGTATTCCATTCTGTAAATATACCACAACTTTTTATCTACTCATCTACAGATAGGCACTTGGGCTGCTTCCAAATCTTGGCTATTTTAAATAATACTGCAATGAACATAGGGGTACATATATTCTTTCAAATCAGTGTTTTTGTTTCTTTGGATATATTCCTAGTACTGAGGTAACTCCATACTGCTTTCCACAGTGGCTGCACCAATCTGCATCCCCACCAACATTGCACTAGAGTTCCCTTTTCTCCACATGCTTGCCAGCACTTGTTTGTTGATTTATTGAAGGTAGCCATTCTCACAGGTATGAGGTGATATTGTGGTTTTCGTTTCATTTCTCTAATGATTAGTGACATTGGGCATCTTTTTATATGTCTATTGGCCATCTGCATGTCCTCTTTGGAGAAGTGTCTATTTAGGTCCTTTGACCATTTTTTAAATTGATTGGTTTTTTTTGGTGTTGAGTTTTATAAGTTCTTTATAAAATTTGGATGTTAACCCATATCGGAGGTATCACTGGTGAATATATTCCCCCATTCAGTGGGTTGTTTTTTCATTTTGTTGATGGTTTCCTTTGCCGTGCAAAAACTTTTTAGTTTGATGTAATCTCATTTGTTTGTTTTTTCTTTTGTTTTCCTTGCCTGAGGTGATATATCAGAAAAAAATATTTCTAAAAGAAATGTCTGATGTTTTACTGCCTTGGTTATTATTCTGTGTGAGATGGAGAGAGTTTTGAGCATAGAAGCCACGTGATCTGGTTTTGATTGGATCTGTGATCTGGCTCACTGAGTGCTACACTGAGATAGGCTTTTGGGGAGATGAGGGTAGAGGGAGGAAGAGCATTGAGAAGGCTATTAAAATAATCCAAATGAAAGATAATGGTGGTTCAGTAAGGGTATTAACAGTGGAGGTGGTGAGAAGTTGTTAGATTCAGGATATAATTTGAAAGAAATATCTATAGTATGTACTAATTAATTGGATATTGACTGTGAAAGAAAGAGCCAAGGTAGACTTCAGGGCTTTTGACCTGAACATCTGGAATACTGGAGGGGAGAAAAGATCAGGGGTTCAGGTGTGGACTTGGTAAATTGGAAATTACTAAATATCTAAGTGGAGATGTCAAGGAGGCAGTTAGATAGACAAAAATGAAGTTCAGGGTAGAAGTCCAGGCTGCAGATATCAGTGTGGGGTTGTCAGCATCTAAATGGAAGCATGTAATGGAACAGTGTATATAAAGGAAGTATGGTTGGCTCCTGTGGATTAGAACATTTTTCCTCTTCGCTGGCTGAGCTCCTGCCCCCAGGTTGCTGCTAAACCATAAGGAACCTTGGTCAATCTTTTCTGTGGGAGGATGGGCTTCGCTTAAATACTAAAATTTCAAATACTAAATTTTTATTGCAAAAATTTCAACTGGTCCTTGAAATATTAAAAAGAAAAATGACAGGAAAGGACTGAGTGTGTCATAGATTTAGATAGAACAGTTTAATCATGCCCACGCTGCACAAAAATGGCCTCTAAATACTGAATTGACAGATAAAATACGCTATTTAAATTTCAAAAGTCATTGTTTTAAAGCTGTTCTTACTACATTTACTTTCCCTTTCAGAATAAATAAATAAGTTTATATGCTGAATTTTTCCATTTTATATATAAAAGTTTTTTCTAGATAGATCTAAGTGAGTATTATTTGGTTATTAGTAACTAACTCTCCCCCCCTTCCCCAGGAATCAGACATCTATCTTTTGTATTTTTACCCTAATCATGACACATTCACCACTGAACCACACTCAGTAGAGGACATGCTTGGAGTTTTGGCTCCAGATGTTGGATTGCTTGGCACTGTTTTAAATTTCCTTTGTGAACAGTGGCCGTTATTAGCAAGACAGCTGTAGGAGGCAGAACAGAGTGCAATGGACAGCCCTGTATAAAGATTAAAACTATCAGTATGGTTCCATCATTATCGTACAGTAAATAAGAGCTGCCTGTGTAAGGAAGATGAGGAGAAAAGTTAGATTACTGGACACATATTGTCCTTTGAGATGGAAATTGCTTTTCCTTTTCCTCATTTCTCACTGCTAAAACTATATGATAGTGATAATTATAACTACCACTTGGACCAATTGTACAGTTGTCTACTGCATAGTGTCTGGCACTGTAGTAGACAATTCACATACTAGTATATTCTGTCTAATGCTTACATAGTTTGGATTTTAAAAAAAGTATTCACCCAATCATTGACAGCAGAATGCCTTTTAGGGAAGTAAAAGCTTGATGGGTAGTTAGGAGGACAAGTTGAGGAGGAAGATGAGATCATCAGAGTTCCTTGGAAGAAGTAAGGCAGCAGAAAGATCGATAAACTCTCCTGTATAACAAAATAATCATTTCTTTTTTTATTCTGAGGATCAGGGAAAGAGTGCCAAATGGCCTGGGCTACTGTATGGGTAGGTGGTATAGCCAAGCAGAAATTTTAGCTTACTGCTTTACAATTCAAGATGTGACCATTTGTTAGAACCTTTAAATTTTGTGTAACAGTTGCATGCAATAGCCATGCTTTCTGAGAGATCATCAAAAGAGGCTGTTTCCTACAAATGTGTTGACACTAGAGTAAATTTCTTTTAAAGTTTGCAAAATACCAAGTGGAAACCACAAAGTTAGCTATGTAAGATATTGGTTTGAAGTAAGCAATCCAAGCAAAAATTTACATGCTTTATTATTTATAACTAAATTAACTTTTGAGCCCCCACTTCTGTTGATGGTAGAAACTAACAGGCTAATTCAAGATTGACTCAGTCGCTTCTAATTTGAACTCGGTCTCCTAGGATTCTTTTCCTCTCCTTCCACCCATATTGTTAGGCCCAGGCATAGCTGGACTCTCTGTTATTCATGAGCATATTATGCAGGCACTGGAAAGCTGAGGACAGATGCTAGCTGACATCGTCTGACCCAGTCTTTCTTTTCATTTGGTGAATTAGTGCATCTTTTGCAGTGGGTGCAGAAGATCCTCACAGGCTGTGCTCATTCTCATAGGGCTGTCCACATAACTCTTTTTGCAGACCTTCTTGTCCTTGAGTTTCTAATCTTGTACCTTGTAGGCTTCTGACCAACTAGCCAAGCCATTCACCACTGCCCCTAAGTCTGACTGTAACCTTACTTACACCTGGGTCTTCTCTCTGACCACTCAAAACTGTACACTGGGAGGATTTCATTCACCACCACCTTTTACATCCACTGAGTAGGGCTCTAGTGAAAATAAAAAACAGTCTATTTTCAACTTGCAGCAACATATAGAGCTTACCCATCCATGAAACAAAACCAGCGTTTTTGTCTTGCATCAATTGATCCTGGGGAAACCCACCCTGAAGTCATAGGCATGACCTGAGGGAGAGACATTGCAGCAGTGGTCTGGGCCACTGTTCCTGTGGTTTCTTATGCTTTCTGGACCTATTTGAGATTGATTTCTGATGTATCACTTCCATTTAAAAATGAATAGGTGTTTGTGAATTGATGGGTCAGAGAGTACCCAGTTCATCACAATGGATAATTTTGGCCATGTGACACTTGATGTCCCATGGTTAGATGCTTAGCTTTTACCAAGACAGTGTAGCATGCCAAGAGCTATTTGTTTCAGCAAAGGGAGACTTTGCTACACGTCTGCTATTGGAACTTGACAGACAGCCTCCTTCTCTCTCATACGTCTCTTATTACTATGGGGTCTACGGGGTGGTATAGCCCATGAAATAGTGTTGCATGTACCACAGCCTAGATCCACTACAGATTTCTTTCCTGCTCTGCTCCCCACTCAGAAATAGCAGCCCTTCATATCACTTATAAATGAGTAGGAAGAGTATACGTTGCCTCCAGAATCTGAAGAAGCCTATATGTAGCAATAGGAGATACACTTACAATAATTTACCTTTGGATGGGATGTCACATCATGTCGCAGATCACCAGCTGCACCAATGTGGAAGGCTTCTGAATTGTCATGAGGCTTATTTCCTATCCAGCACCTGGAGACATGTATTGTCATACCAAGGCATCCAGATTCCTTGCAATTCTTGCTTAATAGGCCTAATTAATAACCATGTCATCAAACAGTGGACCAATATGTTTTATGTAATATCCAGATGGTTCAGGTCCCTTTGGATATATTGTAACAGAGCAGGAGAATTAGCATAGCCCTGAAATTCTTATTAATTGTCCATTATATATAAATCAGAAATGCATGTGTTTCTCCTTCCTGATGGGTATTGAAAAAATGCATTTGCTACATCAAAAGCTGTGTATGAAGAAAGAGCATTTCAGCCTTACAACAAGAGAAAAACTAGTCTACAAAAAAATGACATCTCGAGCCCATTAGAAAGCTCAGGAGGCAGAGCAACCAAGTCGCTTGAGATCTTGGAAAGACCAGAACATGAGCAGTTGCTTAACCTGCATCAGATGCTGGGTGTCAAATAAGCTGGTAAAAATAATACAGCTAACAGTCTTAACAAATTGCTGAAGATTGAGTGTGGTCTGTTATGAGAGTTAGAATTCCTGGGAGATCCAGACACAAGGTGTGAATTTCCATGCATTCACAGGCTCTTATCCAGGTGTTCACAAGAAAAATTGAGGGCAGGGCAAGAGATGGAAGAAATCCACCTTCATTGTGCAGACCTGGGAGAGGAGAAACTCCACTCATATGTCTCTCTCCTACCTGTCTATTATGAGCTATTATGTGAACTCTTCTCTGTTAAGGAGAAAAGTAGCTATATTACCGTATACAGATATTCATCAAGCACCCATTTCTTTAGCCAGGCACTGCAGGGCATACACAAATGAATGGGACCTCATTCTTGCCTTTGCGGAATTTCATCTACTAAGGGCAATGGGACCAGGATGCACACACCAAATTATGTCACGACCTAGGAAAGTGCTGAGGGGCTCAGGAGACAAAAAGGTCACATTCACTTGGGGGACAGGGTAGACCTTGCACCTGGTTGGTGTAAGTGCTGCGATAGACACACAAAGGGTGGAGGAGTGGGAAGGCAGTTCACCCAGCTGAACAACATAGAGACAGTTCATTACGTGGGGACAGCATGTAGGGGAGACAGTGGCATGTGGTCTGGGCACTGAAGAACTGGCCAGATGTTACGGAGAAGAACCAGTGGAACAAAGCCGGGAGGCAAGGAACACTTTCTTTAGGAAGAGTGGGGGAAGCGCCTGGCTGGCAGAGGAGCCTCGCATAACTGGGATCACAGCACTTGGCTCAAGGCTCCTGAAGTGAGATGACCTAGTCCCCTGGTTTTGACCTCCCTGTACTGTTTCTTAACAGCTTGTGTCACTGTGCCCCAGGGAGCTGTTCTCTTGTGTTAAGCTGCCTCCTCTGTTGACCTTTTTAACTCTTATTTTCAGTATTATTTTTCCTCCCATTCTCAGTCCTCTCTGTGCTACAGCTTTGTCTTCTAAACGTCAACTTCCTGGAACACTTAGTCCCTCAGGTAGTTCTGCTTTAGGTGAGATGCACGTCTGCATTCAGCCATTCTGTCTTCCGGGGAACAGCCCAGCTCCGGCGCTAGGCCACAGTGGGTAAGAAGCGCTGAGGTGCGTGGCGTGAGAAGGGCTCACACAGGGCTCTAGCCAGACCAGGAATTCCAGGAAGGCTTGTCTTGGGAAACCCATGAGGAAGTGATGGTGCAGTGCTCCAAGTCCAACTTTTCCCAGGTTTTAATTTTTCAAATGTGGATAGATCAGCAAAATAAAAAAGATTTGGATAGGGATTAGGATTTTTTTAAAGGTGGGAATCTATTTTCTAGAAGTTAGAAGTGCATCAAAAATGACAACTTCTACCATTATCAACTTTCTTCTTTGTTCAACTAAACAACCCAATTCTTCAAGTTGCTTGTTCTCCTTGGAATTTATCTCAGGTGATGCTGCACATTTAAGAGCAGGTTTTGATACGCTGTATCCCAGGAACAGTTTGACACTTCCCTTACTGGTTATAACCTGCAGCTCCCTGGAGAGACCTCCTCTCCACTGCAGTCTGCCAAGTGGCTGTCATGGCATTATTTAAACTGGAAGAATAAAGGCATTGCATGTCATTTTCTATATTGGATGCCTTCATGTTATGGACGTATCTCCATAGAGAAATCCTGTACGTACACTGAAAACAAATGCCTGGTAACTACAAAAGCTCAATCAGGGTATTGTTAAGAGGAGAAAGCACAGTACACTGAAATATGAATTCTGTTGCATGTGTCATATTTTTTAAATGTCTAGAGAAATATGAGTTCACTGCCTTTTTATTTTCAAAATTATATTTCAACTTACTCTCTCAAAACATATTCAGTTTTTAAATGGTCACATCTTTTTTATGGATGCAATTCATATTATTACTGTTTCCAGACAATAGACTATTCACTACTGTGTAATAAGGGAAATATATTGTTCACTATATTTATACATATGGATAAAATTTTAAATTTATTTTTGAATGATTCCAGGTACCATATACACAAACTGTATTAGGCATGTTGCATTTTAGGAAATGTTTTTATTAACAGCATAATAAAATGTAAGATAATCTTTTAAATGTGGCTTTGCCACTCCCCAATAGAAGAGTAAACGATTTTAGAAAGATAAGGCTTTGTCCCACATTTCAAGGTCAATTCACTGGATTTCGTTAAACTAGAATTTTCAAGGATTCCATAGCAGGCCTCTAGAGGCCTTCCCAGGAAGACATTGTGGTCAGAGGTTCCAAAACACGTTGGCTAATCTACTGTGCCTGCGGGCTTGAGAGGGGGAGCATGCTGAAAGCTTGGGAGGGGCAGGAGAGAGGAGTAAATTCTGAAGCAGGGTCTAGACTGGTGCTCCTCAAAGTGTGTCTCTCCAACTGTTGTTACATCGATACCATGACATGAGGGTAGAAGTTAAGAGTAAGTGTTGGAAATTTTTATAGCAACTTGACAGAGTAATTGTGTTCCCATTGATCCCTGTTATACTGTCCTATATTTTATTAATTTCTTATTATGTCTATTTAAAAAATTCATTTCTAGTATTTAATTTTTGTTGTAATGTATAAAAGTAATGGTCTATTGGAGATTAGAATTTTTTTTAAAGTTTCTGCACTGCAGAGAATTTTAGAAGCACTGGTTGACATCAGGTTGAACTATGTGATTAAATCCATTGCTCAGGAGTGCAGTCTTAGCAGCACTGAATTTTGAGCATAGAAGTACAGACTGTCCTCAGTTTGTGTATTAGATACATCCTGAGAAGTCTGAGGTATGAGGTGGGAGAGGCCAGATTATTTCTAAAGTATCTTCCTACCCTGATTATGTGATTAATTCATCCATTTAATAAATATTCATTGTTAAGTGTTCCAGGTACTTAAAATACAGTAGTGAATAGCAAAAGTGTAATTTACATTCTGGTGGAGGAAAATGAAGAATAAACAATAATAAGTGAGCAAATCACACAAATATAGAGCAGTAAGTAAATGATAGAAATGTAAGTTATGTGTACCAGAGTGCTAGAGTTGTTGTTGTTGATGATGGTGTGTGTGTGTGGGGGGGGGGGGGGGTGGTGAGAGAGAGAGTCATGATTAAAAATACTGTGATAAGGTTAAGCCTCATAGAGTAGGTGACATTTGAATAAAAGTTTGAAGATCATGAAGGGTTCGTCACATGGCTTTATGGGGAACAATGGTCCAGACTGAGGGATGAACCTGTGCAAAGACTTTGGGGGAAGGTAGCTGGGATGATGGGTGAAGGAGCAACAAGGAGTAGTAGAGCAAGAGAGGTCAAAGGAAGGTGATAGGAGACGAGGTCGGAGAGGGAATGGGATCCCAGGTCTATTAGGGCCACTGTGAGGACCTTGTCTTTTACTCTGAGTGAAGTAGGAAGCCATAGAGCATAAAGCCTGTGCATAGGAGTGGCATAGGGCCACCCAGTCTGCTGTGTTTAGAATCATGTGATGGGACACCAGTTAGGAGGTTATTCCAAGTGAGAGATGATGATGATGGTTTGGTCTCGATGGTAGAGGAGAAGTGCAGAGAAATGGTAGATTCTAGTTATATTTTTGTGGTAGAGGTAACAGGATTTCCTGACTTAAGGGATGTAGTGTATAAGAGAAAAAGAGAAATCAATTGTTTTAGTCTCAAATCTTTTTTCCTACCATTGCACCCTCAGAGCTGCACTTCCTCAGAGAAATATCCCTGAATTCGAACACTGGATTGTGGCTCCTTTTGGGAAGAGGTTGTCTTTTCCCATATCTAACAACATAAGACATGATTCCAGGTACAGGCTCTAAATAAGTGTTTTATAACAAAAAAGATATTAAGCTTTTATTTATGCACAAGATACATGCATGTAATTCTCCCATACATCCTTTGAGACAATAATCATCAAAAAACCCAAGCACTCTATTATTACTATCTATTAAGTATCTACATCAGTATCCATATGATACTTTCAAAATATATTTTCATGGATTTCAGAGAGGAAGAGAGAGATGGAAATATCAGTGATGAGAGGGAATCATTGATCGGCTGCCTCCTGCACACCCCACACTGGGGATAGAGCCCACAACCTGGCAATGTGCCCTGACCAGGAATCGAACTGTGACCTCCTGGTTCATAGGTTGACGCTCAACCACTGAGCCATGCTGGCCAGGCAGTATTTACGTGATATTTATTCTTATTCAATGGGTTTTACTTCCCTGTGGGAGTGTAAGCAGTGTGAGCTGCTGTATTGGCTAAGTTATTATTTCTGATTTTTATTGAAATTTCCAGCTCAAAGAAGCACAAGGAGATGCTTCTTTTAGCGGCACTTCTCTATCATTCAAGGTCTGGGTCCTGGTGACAGCTTGGTAAGGCCGAAAGATCCTTAGACTCTATCTGTTGAGGTAATGGGACCTCTGACCTTCCATATGGTCTGTTCATCAGACATGCAAACCAGAGAGCTGCAACCTCCAATGGGACCTGAAATCTGGCCTCTTCCAAAACCTGCCTTTTTTCATAGGGCCTGACATCAGCAGGCTTCTGCATGTAGTCCCAGAGCATCCTCTGGTTTAAAAACAGAATCCTATCCAGGGAGATAAAGACACAGCTCACTGTGGGAGCTGTGCCAGGCCAGGCGCCAAGTCTTTCACGCACATTATCGCACCGATTCCAGCCAAGCACCTGCGAGGCCTGTTCTACCATCCCAAGTGTAAGACTGGTGAGCAGCCTCCGAGATTAGACGGCTTGCCTAGGGTCACCCAGCTACTCAATGCAGCCAGGATTTGAACTCAGATGGTTTGATCCAGAGCCCTTTGAAGTTTGCCATCTCCATGCTCTGCCGCACGATAGTCACCTTCTGTCCTCTGAAACTGCAGCTGGAGGAAATCTGTGTGAGGCTGTCTCTCCCAGCTTCTATAGTTGACCAGTCCTGGGCATTCATTTTGACTGGGTTGAACTTAAGCCAGTTCATTTTCAGCCAAGTCTCCAATTTAGGCAGCCAGTGGGAAAGATACAAAAACCACCCTGTCGGAATCAGATGAAAAAAACACAGGCTGGGGCTTCTTCCATCATGATGAAGTAGGAGGTCCGGTCCCTTGCTGGTATTGTAAATGGTCTCTCATTGACGCTGAGCATTGAGCTTCCCTCTGGCAGGAGACACAAGAGCAGCCTCCCCTCTGTGGACCAGCAATCACCACAATCCACCTTTTGGGTTTTCAGAGAGAAGGGTGGATTTATAGGACGCAAAGCAAAACAAAACTCTATCCACACCTCAACACCGAAACTGAATAGGGCTTGGTGATAGAACAAGGAACACAATAAATATTAAATCAGCTAAACCCAATTCAATTGACCACAGGACGTAAAGTGGGAAAGGAAATAGAATTGATTGAAATGGGTTTGCCAGTCTCTTCTGTTCATCCTCCAGCCACGTCTATCCTTCCTTTTAAATTCCCTTCCACCTGCTTGGCCATCAGCCATCGGCTCGGCTCCTGGGAGTGCTGTGAGCCCACTAACCCTAAGGAAGGCACAGGGGAAGGTGAGTGGGCAGAGCAGGTGAGCATCGAGAGCACAGAAGCTTTATGCTTTTGTTTCCTCTCACCCTGGAAGCAAGGATCACCCAGGAGAGAAGGATCCAGAGCAGATGTGGGGGAGACTAAGAAAGAGGGGAGAGGGAGAGGAGAATCCAGAGGGGGAGGGGATGTATAGGAGGACAGGGATAGATAAAGTTTAAAAAGGAGGAGAATGGAATGAACTGAAAGGGAAGGGCCCCAGAAACAACCCAGAAAGTCTCTCCAGAATAATATGTCCAAACAGCACTATCATGCCTTCCTGCTCTTTTTCCAAGTCCTTAGATAATTTAAAAATGTACAATAGGTATCAAGAAACCTAAGAAGCCTTTTTATTTTACCTCCTGAGCCCGAGTGGGACAGAGCTCCATTGGCCTTGAGACCCACTGTCTTCCTTCACAGAACCACTAACAAGCACCTGCCCCCGTCTCTCTGCACA
Organism: Myotis myotis; assembly: GCF_014108235.1. Classification (NCBI taxonomy): domain Eukaryota; kingdom Metazoa; phylum Chordata; class Mammalia; order Chiroptera; family Vespertilionidae; genus Myotis; species Myotis myotis. The sequence goes on from NW_023416315.1 coordinate 14,667,046, forward strand.
TCTGTGCCCTCACCCCCCAGTGAAAGACTATCAGGGGCGGGTACTGTCTCTAATAAGCCCTTCAAATTCCTGCCTCATGGAAGGTATTTAATAAATAAATTATAAACCTAAGTACCACTGAAGCCAAATCTTTGAGTAGACACAAGAATACAGCCTGTCTGCCCTAGCTGGTTTGGCCCTGTGGATAGAGTGTTGGCCCTTGGACTTGAAGGGTCCTGGGTTTGATTCTGGTCAAGGGCACATACCTTGGTTCTAGGCTTGATATCTGGCCCTGGTCAGGCACGTGTGGGAGGCAACCAACTGATGTGTCTCTCTCACATTGATGTTTCTCTGTCTCTCAATCAATGGGGAAAATATACTGAAGTGAGGAATAACAGCAACAACAAAATACAACCTGTGTGACTGCATGTATAGAAAATTCCAAAATAGGCAAAACTAATCTGGGGTAGGGAGTCAGGATGACTTTTTTAAAAAAAATATGTTTTAATTAATTTCAGAGAGGAAGGGAGAGGGAGTGAGAGATAGAAACATCAATGATGAGAGAGAATCCTTGATTGGGTGCCTCCTGCACACCCCACACTGGGGATGGAGCTAGCAACCCGGGCATGTGCCCTGACCGGGAATCGGACCACGATCTCTTGGTTTGTGGTTCAATGCTCAACCACTGAGCCACCCTGGCCAGGCCAGGATGACTTTTGAGTAATAACGGGTAATTTTGGGTAATAATGGGAGGTGGTGTGAGCGGCCTCTGAGGAGTGGTGATGTTGTGCTGCTTAATCTGAGTGGTACATTTTCTGCTTCCATTGTGAAAATTATTGAGCTGTATACTTATGATTTGCACACTTTTCTGTATGTATTTATGTATGCTGCAATAAAAAGTTTACTAAAAAGAAAAATCAAATAATTAACTACTCCAGTCAGTAAACCTCTCAAAAGAAATTTAGGTGGATGCAAAATTCCAATTATACAAGGAGCTGCTTCTCCCCTTCTTTCTTTGGCTGAGTATAAATTAAAATAGCTTGCAAATTATATGACAAGTCTCACCAGTACTTCCTAAGCATAATTACTCAGCACCATATCTTATTTCACTGCTAATCAATCATTGATCCTTAACAGGTCAACAAAAAGAAATGCATCCATATGTATGTACAAATTACAATTTAATTAAGGACCTTAGTAGTGCCACGTCCTATATTTTTGATTCCCCAAAATGTTGTTACACTGGAAGGAAACCAAAAGGCTTTTCTACATCAGTAAGCTTTCAGGATGTCAGACACTGAGAAGTGAATTGTGCCTCTGATTAATTGACTTTAATAATAATAATTTTACTTATATAGAGACCTTGCCAAGGCATTCAGGGAGCTGTAAAGCAACTCATAATCCATGATTAAAGCATTATACAAGCAATATATAACAAGCCTCCCTCCTAAAGTAAAACAAAGGGAGGAGATGGATGGGCCGAGATATGAAGGTGCAGGAGAGGGAACAGGCTGTAGATTCACTGTGGAGAGGGTGATAAATGCTTCATTAGGGAAAGAGGGGAGTTTCCTGGGATTGGCGAGGGAGTGTAATTTAGCAGAGTTGAATTGAAATAGTGGCCTATGGGGAGTCAGTGCTAGCCCTGCTGAGATGTGTGCACTTCCTCCTCTCCGAGCCTGATGGAGGACACAGATAATAATCACATCTCTCCTGCCAGCTACATCCTATTTAGGAGCAGGATTTTTCATAACGATCCAACCAGCAGAAGCTAAGGAAATACTTATAAATTATTCCTCACTTCTTGACATTGACAAAAGATCTAGGTAATTTTCTTTGCATCAACTCTTATTAGCAAAGTCCTGGAAAATATAAACATGTGAAAGTGACAGCGAAGGTGTCCAAGTGTGCAAGTTCTGAGAAAACAGCAGTGGGAATGGAGATTTAGGTATGACTAGTTGAAACGTCCTTCCTTTGCAGACTTTTCCCCAGTCCCACCAGCACTCCCTCCCCATCCCACTCACCCTGCCTATCCCTGGGGCTACCTCTGCGGGTCTCATGGCTTCTCATCACCATGGCCCCTCGATTAGTCTTTTTAGTTTTTTATTTTCTTTTTTTGCAACTTGTAACCAATGTATGGACATTATAAAAAGTGTGGAAAGGAGAGAAAGATGTAAAGGAGTAGGACAAGAATTATCCCTAATCCAATCACCTAAAGGCAGCTGCTTTTGAGATTTTTAAAAAATACTGTATTAGTGTGTGTGTGTGTGTGTGTGTGTGTGTGTGTATGTGTGCAAGTGCATGTGTGTGTGTGACGTGTATATGAGAAAAGCCTCCATGGATATGTACCAAATAACCACATTGTCAGTGATTATTTCTAGGTGGTGGAATGATGGTTGACATTCACTTTTATTTTTATACCTTTATATAATACTAGAAAAATTATATATGGATATTTATTAGTTAAAATCAGAGCAAAAGTAATAGAGTAAAAAGAGTCAAGTAAGTTATTTTTTTATTGAGCTTTGCCACATGGTATTAAATATTACCTAGATCATCTTTTTTTTAGATGGAATAACAAAATATGACTTCCAAAAAGATGATACGGCAGATGCTAAAACATTTTTTAACAGAGCTACTCCACTGTAGGTTTCAAGTTTAATTCATGTTTAGTTTCACTAAGTAACAAGCAAAGAACGATTCATTGTAGGAAAAGTTAAAGTAATTAACAAAACCCACAACTGATGAAATGGAAGATTAAAAGTGAGGCCGCCTCACTAATAAGGTGATATGTGCAGTGAAACAGAAAGGCTGAACTACTAAAGGGAATTTTCCTCTGGCCAGAGCTGGAGCAGGGAATTCCCTATGGGTCAGTTAATGTCACCTAATCCCTGGGTAAATCAAATAAAATGCTTATCTTATGCTGGGAAGATACAATGACTAATATCTACCTAATAGACGACGATGATGTCTGTAATGAAATAATTTTTCAAACCCCTCTTTTGTGGTATTTTTATCTAGGTTGGCTATGTAATCATGTGCCTTTGTTTGATGAAAGCTTACAAAGATGTTCTGGCCGGGGAAACAGGGGAGCCAGAGTTTACTGGGAATCCTTGAGCAATGAGTGATTTATTAGTGGGTGAGGAGTCAAGTGAGAACTAGTGCCCTGGCTGGAATAAAAGAGCTTCCATTATTCAGAGAGTGCAAGAGAAGGATGGGGAGAGACTGCATGGAAGGCTGCCATAAGTCCAACAGAAAAGAACTTTCTGGGAAAGAAAGCAGACATTAGGGCAAAGAAGGCAACCGTATTCTACTTACTGAGCAAAAAAATTGACAGTAGGGAGGACAAAGGATAAAAAATGAGTCTAGAGAAAGGCAGATTGCAGAGCATTAACACTGTATGTGTTTTGCTTTTGTGTGACTATTTCTCCTTCAATATGTGCCCCTCTCTTGATTGCTGATTACATAATCACCAATTTTAGAGACTGCTTTGTTCAAGATGAGGGTTTTTTAAAAAGCGTATGACTGATGCTACAAGATTGTTGGGTCTTATCTCTTTAAATGTTTGTATTTACCTACAGTACCTGGCATCTGAGACTATCACAGAAGAAAGAAAACAGGAAAGAATATAAGCCGCCTTAGTCGCTGGAAGTAGGGTAGCAGCTGAGTCAAAGCTGGGGTTATCAGGTCCAATTCTTGGATTACTGCCATCTGGTAAGACTGTCTTTGAAGAGCATTTATCAAACCGCAGGTTGGGAACCATCACTAAGTTGTGAAATCAGTTGGGTAGATTAAGTTGCAATGTATATTTTTTTATGTGAGCCAGGGTCAAAAAAGATGTACATTCTTGAATAATAACAAGTTAAAAAATGAACGCATTAAAATCCCAATTCTCTGGAAAAGTGTACTTTATTATAATAATTTTCCACAAGAATTTTGTAGTAGGGAGAGCCCAGGTTTGAGTTGTTTAAAAGCAGACTAAATAAGGATATTCTCAGAAACGCACCTAACTGGCAGGTTAAACCTTTCAGTAAAACGGGTGAGGGTGAATATATCTGTGTGTGAATATATCTGTGTATAAGTGGGTATGGGTATTGAACTTAATACGTGTCACCCTTTGAAGCCCAGTCATGTTAAATCTACATATGTTCTTCTTTTGGTAATTTAGGAAAATTCATGGGAAGCTAAGTAGATCATTGAATTAAAAATACTAGATAAGAAAAATATCACGTGTATTCCTTTTGAAATATAATGCTTGAGTTTTCTTTCTAGATTTACTTCACTGGTTATATTTTCTATGTAGTTGTATTAAAATGAATTTCTTTCTCTGAACATAGAATCTCTGACATTGGAGAAAAGTGGGTGATTTAGAAGCAAACTGAGTGATTGAAAATTGCCACTTTGAGATTAAAATTTGCCTCATGTGCCCTGGCTGGGTGATTCAATTGGTTGAAGCATCGTCCAGTACACCAAAAGGTTAGGGTTCTATTCCCAGTCAGAGCACATACCTAGGTTTCGGGTTCGATCCCCAGTAGGGGAGAGTACGGAAGGCAACCAATGGATGTTTCTCTCATACATTGATGTTTCTCTCTCCCCTCTCTCCAGTCCTTTCTCTCTAAAACTCAATAAAACATATTCTAGGGTGAGGATTAAAAAAAATTATGCCTCATATAATCCATAAATTAGACATTTTATAAGATTTTTTGCATCTGGCAAAATTCACATTAATGATATATATATTTGAATATTATTTTTATTCTATTATGTAGTATTTGCAAAAGAGAAAAATGAATTTGTCTAGTCAACCTTGAGTCCTATTGAAGATGAATTTGCTTTAGAAGGATCAGAATTATTTTATTAGGAAATTTTGCACCTAGAGTCAGTGGAATGTGAATAGCATCATATCATGTTATTCACGTGCACACTCACCTGAATTGATCCATTCTCTCCCCAGCCCAGTCCCTGCTACTTTTCAGGATGTAACAAAGATAGTTTGTTATAGATTGCCAGTAGTGCCCTGGATGTCAGAAAATCAATTATTTATCTAATATTATATCTTAACTTTATTTTAGTATACTTTTTAAAATCCACATGTGAAATTCCCCCAAGAAGGAAGCACTTGGTAAAGAGATGTGGGTAATGATGAGGGCCTTGAGGAAGAGAATAAGCAGTGATGAAAATCAACTGCAAGGGTTTGGCATGCAAACTCATGTGGGAAGCATTTAAAAATCTTTTTCTATGACAGTATCACTAACTGAAATCCTAGGCAATCAGACTTCCAGAAAGTAGTATTTAAGAGCTTACAGCAACAGATTGAAGTGTGGTTATTGCTTTTTGAATTTTCATTTGCTGAAAATTCATCTTTCAGTCTGTTCCTCACTTAGTTATTGGAGGTTTGTAGTACTCTCTTTAATAATTAGCAATCAGATTTCTTCAAAAGGGAAAAATATCCCTTGCAAAATTATCTTTTTTTAAAGTTGCTGATTAAAGAGCACTGGTTCTTGGTAAGAGTGCTGAAGATTACTTAGAAGCACAAATCTTTATTCATGAATACCCTTTGAAATTCAGTTTTGCATCTACTTAATGTCATGTTTCTTCAAAATGAATGAAGCTATTTAAAAACAGGAATAAATACCCCACATTTAGTCCTTTCAAACAATTAAAATAGTTAAAAGTGATTGTCCTCTTTGCTTAGAAAAGCTTACCACCTAAAAGTCACTCTTTGTAACTTTTTTAAAACTATTAAACACAATGTCTATCAAAACTCTATACCTTTTTTGTAGAAATTGACAAGCTGATGTAAATATTGATATGAAATAAAGGGGACCCAGAATAGCCAAAACAATTGAAAAAGAAGAGTAGTGTTGGAGGACACATACTTACCAATTTCAAAACTTATTGTAAAGCTACAATAATCAAGACTAGCAAAAAAATAGCATATGTTTAGACATATAGGTCAATGGAATAAAATTGACAGTCCAGAAACAACCCATACATTAATGGTCAACTGATTTTTAACAAGGGTATCCAGAGAATTCGGTGGGAGAAAAAATAGTATTTTCAACAAATGATACTGGGTCAACTGGATGTCCATGGCATAAATAAATAAATAAATAAATAAAGCTGAACCCCTTCTTTATGCCATATACAAAAATTAATCCAAAATTAGACTACAATGTAAGAGCAAAAAGTATGAAACCCTTAAAAGAAAACATAGAACTAAATATTTATGACCTTGGATTAGGCAATTGTTTCTTAGATATGGTACCAAAAGAATAAATAATAAAAGAAAAAATATATTGAACATTGTCAAAATTGAAAACTTTTTTACTTCAAGAAAATGAAAATACAACTCACAGAATGGGATAAAATATTTACATATAATATATCTGATAAGGGTTGATAACCAGAATAGATAAGGAACACTTGCAGCTCAAAAAATAAAGTATAAATAACCTACTATTATAATGAGTAAAGCTTTTGAATGGGCAGTTCTCCAAAGGAGTAAATAAAAAGATTCTCAGTATTGTTGTCATTAGGTAAGTGCACATCAAAAGCACAATAAGATACCACTTCATAGGCATTAGGGGGTTTCAGATCAAAGCATGGACAATCATAAGTATTGTTGAAGATATGGAGAAACTGGAACCCCCATACTGTGTTGGTGAGAATGTAAAAAGGTTCTTCTGCTTTGGAAAACAGTTTGGAAGTTCTTCAAAAGATTAAACATAGAGTTAGATCCATGCAATTACACTCCTAGGTATAGACTAAAGGGAGTTGAAAACATGTTCACACAAAAATTTGTGCATGAATGTTTATAGCAATATTATTCATAATAGCCAAAATGTAGAATCAATCCAAATATCCATCGACTGATGAATGGATAGACACAATATTGTATATTCATTAAATGGAGTATTCAACTATGAAAAGAAATAGAGTGCTGATGCATTCTATGGCAAGCATGTCAAACTCAAGGCCTTCAGGCTACAAACCTCATTTATTTGGCCTGTGCTAGCCTTTGAGTTTGACATGCTTGTTCTACAGCATGGACCAACCTTGAAATCATTGCTTTTGTCTGGAAGAAAGCTGCCCCTGCATTCTTGCCCTGATGCCAGACAATTAGTTTCTCCCCGTATATCTTTGAATCCTTTCAAGCTGCTGACCCAGCTCTGGAGCTCAGAGGGAGTGAATCTGAGTAAATCTGTGTGCTGGCCCTTTAAGAGGAACTGCCTGGGTCTCCAGCAGCCTACAAGTCACTCAGCCACAATTCCCGCTGGTTTTACAGCCCAAAGTTATTGCAACTTATCTTTCTGGCACTGGAACCCTCGGCTGGGGGCCTAGTGTGGGGTTAGGACCTCTAGTTCCTTATGGGAGGTCTCCTCAGCTAAGATATCTCTTCCAATTAAAAACACACCACGCGTGGATGTCGAACAAGCCTGTTCTGCACCTCCACCCCTACTACCAGTCTCAATGTGCTTTCTTCTTTAATTCTCTAGTTGTAGGACTTCTATTCAGCCATATTTCAGATGGTTCTGAATGATGGTTATTTTGTATTTTAGTTGTAACTTTGATGTGGTTGTGGGTGGATATGAGTACCATGTTTACCTATGTCTCTATCTTGGTTTCAGAGAGCAGGATGTGTTCTCTGATCAATCCTGCTCATATTCAATTTTCACTTACTCTCCATTTTACTAATTTGTACTAATAGACATGCTGCTTTGAATTGCTGTTATTTATTTTGTGTGTCTATGTGATTTTTCTTACTGGGTTTTCAAAGGATAAGGGTACCTAGTTCTTCTATTTCTGTTTCATTTTATTTTTATTCCTTCACTATTTTTAAGTAGAATTTTGCCCAAAGCCATTACTTTATTATGGTTAATCAAATATGTTGACTTATGACCTACCTGATTATTAGCAACCACAACACAATGTCATCAGGGTCTCCCTTTTCCTTTTCTTTTGACTTGAGGTCTATTATGATTTCCTTGTTATAAAAGAATTCTTCCCAATTCCTCCTGGGGGATGCCCAGGCCCTCTGATTTCTCTTTGGTTCAGTGACTAAGTGAACCAGTGAGACACTGACCAGTCAGTCAGTCAGAGATGGTACTATGAGGCATGACTTGGACAAAATCGGTTTTGTTCTAAGCTCCTGTTCCATATCTCTCCTTCCTGGGGTGTGGTGTTATTCTTCTTTCTATCCCTAAAACATACTCTCAGGGTAGGACCTAAAAATTGATCACAATAAGACACAAGCATTGATAAGATTGAAAATGTCCCCTTAGATTAATTGCAATTCAATAACCTAGCAAAGTCTTAAACTGAGGATTGAGACACAAACCATGGAATTTCAGGTATTTCTTCCTGCAAGAGATAAAGCATTTTCTGGCCAGCTTCGTTTCCTCACCCATCTCAGCACCCTTTTTAACTTGAATCTAGACTCATCGTGCTTCCAGGGGATCCCCAGTTCATATCTGAAGTTGGCTCTGGTTGTTGCCTTCTTGGTGACAACTTGGTATTTATGTGAAATGAAGTGGTAATTTCATTTCCTGTTGCTTGTACAAAGATGCCTGATGCACAAACTCCATCTAACAAGTTTCCATCAATAATTAGCACTCTGTAGGAAACAGACACAGGGGACTGAAGAGCCTGGAGGAAAAAGCCTCTGTCCCTTGAGTGCTTCCTTTAACAAATCGTAGGCACATCCTTCAGCAAGAAAGGCTGAGGGGAAGGAGAGGTAAAGTTTAATGTACAACTTTCCAACTTCGGCCAGGGATAAATTGGGTAAGCTTTGGGATTCACTAGAATCGGATCTTCTAATCATCTTGAGAAAGCAGCTTATAAGTTTAGTATGAATGTAGAGATGCTCTTGCTAGGAGAACCAGGCAGCACACATGTCATCTTTTTGACTGACAGCTGCAACAGCAGACGCTGAATGCCTTTCAGATGATGTGATCATATTCTATCAAACTGTAAGGCTCTAGTGTAAACTCTGCGTAGATCACTTACTGATTCTCCTGATAATAACACCAGAATATGAACATTTCTTTCTTAGGGAGCATAACAGAGAGATGGACACTGAGGCAGCTCTGTGACTGTATAAGCCAAAATACCATTATCAACCATCCGTAATAACCAGAGCCACTATAAAAGTTAGTTTGGACTCAGATAATAGAAGTATTTGCAACAGCATGGATGGAGCTGGAGAACATTATGCTAAGCGAAATAAGCCAGTCAGAGAAAGATAAATATCACATGACCTCACTCATTTATGGAATATAATGAACAACATAAACTGATTTAAAAAAAAAAACAAACAGATCTAGAGACAGAGAAGCATTGATCAGACCGTCAAACCTCAGAGGGAAAGTAGGGGAGGGTGGGGATATGGGGGAGAGATCAACCAAAAGACTTATATGCAAGTATATAGGCCTGACCAATGGACACAGACAACAGGGAGGTGAGGGCATGAGAAGGGAGGATGGGGGTAATGTGGGGATAAGGACACATATGTAATAATCAGTAAAGAAATTTAAAAAAATAAAAGCAGAGAACTAAGATCATAGGTTAGAAGTACCAAATGTATGAATAGTCCTTGAAAGTTTCTATATGAGATACTGCTTTCTAAAAGAAACCCACATCTTAGAATAGTTATTTAATCACAATAACATGGAAACTCCCTATGTTGATTTCTTCCAAATAACAAGAATGCTTTTCATACATACAGTGTTTTACTCTATATAAGGCAACATAGTGCAGTGATTAGGAATATGACATTGCTAATTACTACCTGTGTGAACTTGAATAAAATTTTTAGCCCTCTGTGCCTTGGTTTCCTCATCTGTAAATTAGAATAACAGTAGCACCTAACTCCTAAGAATCTTGTGAGGACTAATTTGTTAAGACACTTGAAGCCCTTAAATCAGCCGTGGGCAAACTACGGCCCGCAGGCCGGATCCGGCCCGTTTGAAATGAATAAAACTAAAAAAACAAAAGGCGGTACCCTTTTATGTAACGATGTTTACTTTGAATATATATTAGTTCACACAAACACTCCATCCATGCTTTTGTTCCGGCCCTCGGTCCAGTTTAAGAACCCATTGTGGCCCTCGAGTCAAAAAGTTTGCCCACCCCTGCCTTAAATGGTGCCTGACACAGAGTAAGGCCTCCATAAATGTTAGCTCTCAGTACCATTTTCTTTTTCCTGACTACATTCATTTGTTATTCACAATAAGCTTTGCAGTGTTAAGATATATCAGTGTGGCAGCCAGTGATAGAGCTAACTAAAGCAGAGAGACAACTTATTGATTCATGGAACCCAAGGAAGTTGGACACCCAAAACTGTGGGAAGGTCTCAGATGTATCAGGTGTCTAGGACCTCTGGAATCAGGACTGGGATGTCCCCAGAACAAGCTTTTTTGTTTTTCATTCCTGCTTCCTTCTGAGATCAGCTAAATTTGCCTTTCACTGTGGACTAGCTTTCTTATCATGGTATGTAACAACTTATGATTTCAACTTAGGTTTAAGTCTAATCACTTCTCACACTGATAAAGAATTTACTACTTATTTATCATTCCCAGGTTTGGAATCCTAGAGAAGGATCCTGATTATTAGAGATTTACAGGGACCAATAGATGTGGACCAGGAAGTAGGATTTTTTAAAAACATGATTACCCTATTATATATCCCATGATGATGGTGATAGAAGGTGGGAGGTCTCTTAGAGAGTGAGGCAAGTTGAAGAACACCAGGGTTAGGGTGTGTGAGAAGTTGATATATATGCATTATATCAGGAAAGATTTTTTAAATGTTGTTATAGTTATAATTCACATATCATAAACTCACCCTTTTAAGGGGTACAATTCAGTGGTTTTAGTTTATTTACAAGGTCGTGCACCCATCACTGCTATCTAATTCCATAACATTTTCTCACTCCCCCAAAGAAACCTTTACCCATTAGCAGTCACTCCTCATTCTCCTTTCTCCTAGTCCACTTCTTATTTCTATGGATTTGCCTATTCTGGACACTTCATATAAATAGAATCATACAATATATAGCCTTTTGTATCAGGCTTCTTTCTTTTAGCATTGTGTTTTCAAGGTTCATCCACGTTGTAACATAGATCAGTACTTTGCTCTTTTTATAGCTCCATAATATTCCATGGACATGCCATGTTTCATTTTTTCATTCATCAGCTGATGGACGTTCGGGTTTATTCCACTTTGAGGCTATTATGAATAATGTTGTTGTGAACATTCATATGCAAATTTTTGTGGGCACATTTTCAATTCTCTTAAGTCTCTACCTAGGAGTTTAATTACTGGGACATATGTTAAGTCTATGTTTAATATTTTGAGAAACTTCCCAACTGTTTTCCAAAGCAGCTGAACCATTTTACATTTCTACCAGGAATATATGGGGTTTCAGTTTCTCCACATCTTCAACACTTGGAATTGTCCATCTTTTTAATGATAGCCATCCTAACATGTCTGAAATAGTATCTCGTTGTTTTGATGCGTGTTTTCCTAATAATTAATGAGTTTGACTATATTTTCTTGTGTTTATTGACCATTTGTACATCTTCTTTGGAGAACTGTCCATTTAAATTCTTAACTCATTTTTTTTTCTTTTTCGGAGGTTTCTAGAAAATTCTTGAGTAACCTTATAACCGTGTTTTTAAACTCTATATCCAATAGTTTGCTTTCTTCCATTTATTTCATTTGTGACATGTTTCTTTGTCTCCACATTTTGGCTACTTCCCTGTGTTTGTTTCTATGTATTGGGTAGAGCTACTATGTCTCCTTGATTGGTAGAGTGGTCTTGTGTAGTAGGTGTCCTATAGGGCCCAGTGGCTCAGCCTCCCCAGTCACCTGAGCTGGGAACTCTAGGTGCACCCCTTTGTGGGCTGTGAGCACAGTCTTGTAGTTGAGACTTGATTGCTGTTGGTGTCACTGGGAGGAATTGACCTCCAGGTCAATTGGCTGTGAGGACCAGCTGCAACAACAGTGGGAGAGCTGCTCTGCAGGAGACACCCCCATGGAGCACGACTTGCTTCAGTGGGGCTTTGATGCTCACTGAGACTGCCCCTTGAGTGTGTCACTTATGGATGTGTAGAGTTGTAATCTGGTATGGTCTGACACTGACCATTGGGTACACTGGCTCTTGGGTCTCCAGGGAGGTGCAAAGTCAGCCACTGTCTGGGGCCACCCAGCAGGAGCTACAGAGAGATCTGAAGATTCCTCTTCTTTGTATTACATTATGAGGGTGCCAGAAGAAGAGAAAGAGCAAGATACTGAAAACCTATTTGAAGAAATAATGACAGAAAACTTCCCCTACCTGATGAAAGAAATAGACTTACAAGTCCAGGAAGCACAGAAAGTCCCAAACAAGAGGAACCCAAAGAGGATCACACCAAGACACATCATAATTAAAATGCCAAGGGCTAAAGACAAAGAGAGAATCTTAAAAGCAGCAAGAGAAAAACAGTTATCTACAAGGGAATGCCCATATGACTGTCAGCTGATTTCTCAATAGAAACTATGCAGGCCAGAAGGGAGTGGCAAGAAATATTCCAAGTGATGAATAGCAAGGACCTACATTTAGAATTGAAGGTCTGATAAAGAGCTTCACAGAAAAGAAAAAGCTAAAGGAGTTCATCACCACGAAACCAGTATTTTATAAAATGTTGAAGGGTATTCTTTAAGAGGAAGAAGAAAAAGAAAAGATAAAAGATATGAACAAAAAAATGGCAGCAAATACTATCAACAATTGAATCTAAAAATAAAAATAAACAAATAAGAAATCTAATGAACAGAATAAACTGATCAATAAAATAGAATCAGAGGCATGGAACAGACTGATGATTCTCAGAGGGAAAGGAGGTGGGGAGGTGGGAAGAGATTAAACAAAGATCTTATATGCATATATGCATTACCTATGGACACAGACAAGCGGGTGGTGAAGGCCTGGGATAGGGTGGGGACTGGGTGGAGGCGGGCGATGGGAGAAAACAAGAGGGACATCTGTAATAATCTCAACAATAAAGATAAATAAATAAGTAATTTTTAAAAATTAGTCTCCTATATTTGGTCAAACATTTAATGAACTCACCTGCCGGGAGCCGGTCCATCCTTGCTGTTTCAAGGGACCTGGCATATATGGCATATTGTTCTTAATATGTTTGCTCACCTTCTTGGCACTATGTGTTTTAACCAAGGTCTCCTCTCTGAGAAAGGTTGTTTCCCCAGGTAGGGATTTTCCCCTGAAGTTAGGGAGGGAATAAAACCTCTTAACTAAGTGCCAGGCGGGTAATTAATCACTTTAACTACGAACAATCGTGCTTAAGCTACATAATCTTTACTCCCTGGAATGAAGATAAGAAACGCCCTAACCTTTGTAATAGAGATTGATAGGATTGAATCAACTGGTATAAATACAGATGCAACAAGACAGCAAGACACAGAACTTAGAACACAGAACTTAGAACACAGAACTTAGCAGACAGAACCAAGAGAGACAGAACCTAGGCACAGAACCTACACAGAACGTTCTCTAGAGACAGAAGAACTTCGCTGGAGAGAACATGGCAAAAGATCCTGGACAGAAACTGGCCTCTGAACCTAGAGACAGAACCTAGTGAGAGAACATGGCAAAAGATCCTGGACTGAACCTGACTACAGAAATTGGCAAGAGAACCTGACTAGAACCTGGTGACTGAACCTGGCTGGAGAACCTGGACAGAACCTGGCTGGAAAACCTAGCGAGGGAACATGGCTACAGAACCTGGCTGGAGAACCTGAACAGAACCTGGCTGGAGAACCTAGCAAGAGAACATGGACACAGAACCTGGCTGGAGATCCTAAGCAGAACTTCGCTGGAGATCCTGGCTAGAGATCCTGGCTAGAGATCCTGGCGAGGCTGCTGATCAACTGAACACTGTCTCCGTGTCCTTCCTTCTTCGCCGACTCCGTCTACACCTTTGGGGACCCCTGGACCCGCTGGGGTTGGACCCCAGCATCTGGCGCCCGAACAGGGACACCTAGGTAAGCGCCCCGCACTCAGGATGGATAGGACTCCACCGTAGGAAGAGGGTGGATAGTCTTTGCCCCACAATCGGGACAGATCGGACTCCACCGTAGGAAGAGGGTGGATAGTCTTCGCCGACTCCGTCCACACCTTTGGGAACTCCTGGAACAGGATTCCCATAGGTAAGCCCCCCCCCCCCCCCCCCATTGAGAACCCCTACATTCGGGACGGATAGGACTCCACCAGGGTGCTACAGACCCCCCTATAAAGAATAAGTAGGGTAAGAAGGTGGATAGTACAGAACTTAGATTGAGAAGATGTGCCATACTGAGTCCAAAGAAGACTCTGTATTGATCTTTAGATTAAGAAGATGTGCCATACTGAGTCTAAAGAAAAAAGACTCTGTATTGATATTTTAACACATATGCTTGCTAGCAGAGGAGTTAAGGTTACGCCCAGTCAGACAAAATGTTTTATACAAGAAGTATGTCCATGCTTTTCTGAGGAAGGAAAGGTAAATGTAAAGGCATGGGAGAAGGTAGGCCCAAGGAGCCTTATCCTTAACCCCACTGCAGCCTTTCCACCCCGGGAAAGTGCAGGATTGGCAAGCTCTCCCTGGGGTGATAGATCAGGACTCAGGTAATAGCGGAAAGCACCAATCCTACTCTTAAAATGGATACAAGAGAGCATTTGGGGTTTTTTCTTTTTAATGCCTGCTTTTAAAAAATAAAAAAGGGGGAATTGCCGGGAGCCAGTCCATGCTTGCTGTTTCAAGAGACCTGGCATATATGGCATACTGTTCTTAATATGTTTGCTCACCTTCTTGGCACTATGTGTTTTAACCAAGGTCTCTGAGAAAGGTTGTTTCCCCAGGTAGGGATTTTCCCCTGAAGTCAGGGAGGGGATGAAACTCCTTAACTAAGTGCCAGGCGGGTAGTTAATCACTACAAACAATCATGCTTAAGCTACATAATCTTTACTCCCTGGAATGAAGATAAGAAACGCCCTAACCTTTGTAATAGAGATTGATAGGATTGAATCAACTGGTATAAATACAGATGTAAGAAGACAGAACCAAGAGAGACAGAACCTAGGCACAGAACCTACACAGAACGTTCTCTAGAGACAGAAGAACTTCGCTGGAGAGAACATGGCAAAAGTTCCTGGACAGAAACTGGCCTCAGAACCTAGAGACAGAACCTAGCGAGAGAACATGGCAAAAGATCCTGGACTGAACCTGACTACAGAAATTGGCAAGAGAACCTGACTAGACCCTAGTAACTGAACCTGGCTGGAGAACCTGGACAGAACCTGGCTGGAGAACCTAGCAAGAGACCATGGACACAGAACCTGGCTGGAGATCCGAACCAGAACCTCTCTGGAGATCCAGACCAGAACTTGGCTGGAGATCCTGGCTAGAGATCCTGGCTAGGCTGCTGATCAACTGAACGCTGTCTCTGTGTCATTCCTTCTTCGCTGACTCCATCCACACCTTTGGGGACCCCTGGACCTGCTGGGGTTGGACCCCGGCACTCACCCTAATGCCTTGGCAGGGACAGACCAAATGATTTCATGGGCCTTATATGGTCTGCTGGTGAGATGTTCCCCACCCCTGAGGCCCTAGAAAGAACTTTAAATGCAAATCTCTTTCTCAAACTGTAGGTTGTAGCTGAATTGTTAGAGGCCTGTTCTAACAACTCAGTGTAAGCCCTCCCCTGAAACACACACTGGTATGTTCTCCTATTATAGTACCCCATTCATATCCTTCAGAGCACTTTTCACTATTTGTAATTATGTTTATTGAGTTGCTTTGTTCAATGCCTAAAGTTTATAGGTGGTAAACTGAGGTCCAGGGAAATAACTGGACATTCAACAAGTCATTATTGAATTAAACAACTATTACTATTTTTATGATAGTTTATTCTAATTTATTAAATCCTCACTTATGCTTATTTTTCTCCATTACTATGTAGGAAAACTATGAAGTAATAAAGAAACCAAAAAAAAAAAGGAATTTTAGAGTACTATAATTTCCTTCTCCTTGACACCTCCCACCCATCACACACACAACCCTCTTCCTCATCCTATAGGCATCAGCTAAATTCTAGTTCTGAATTATTATGAATATACATTTTATTTGTCTTGGCCAAGGCTTAACTAAACAAAAATAAATTTACTATGTTCTTTATTCACCCTTTTTCCTCATATCTTATTGCTTCCTCCTATATTAATGTTCCTTCTTGATAGAATACATACTCCAAGAGCTCTTTGGAAGAGAGACTTAGTGTGGCCAACTTTCTGAGACATGTAATACCTGACAGTATTTTTATTCCATTATTACATTTAAATGACAAATTACTTGATTATAAAGTTCAAGGTTGAACGTTGTTATCCTTCAATGCTTGAAAGAGATTATATATCTGTTTTCTATACAGTTTTGCTGTTGAGAAATCTGCTTTTCTTTTTCTTTGATGTTTTAGAATTTCACTATAATGTGTTTAGAGTTTTTTCTTGTGTGCCCTATTCAACAGTTTAAATCCTGGAGTTTTGGTTCTTTCTTTAATTCTGGGAGACTTTTGGTTATTACTTCCTTAAATATGTTGTTTTTTTCATTTAATCCTTATCTGCATCTGGGGTTCCCACTAGATAAATGCTGATCTCTTTTTCATGTTTTTTACTTCTCTTTCATTCTCTTCATCTCTTTATCCCTTCCTAATACCTTCTGGGAGAGTTCCTTGACCTGATCTTCCAACCCACTGATTTGTTCTTTGACGGTAATCATTCTGCTATTAAATCCATTTGGTGTATGTTCTATTGCCTATTTGTCATAATTGCTTTCCTCTGCTTCGTGTTTCTAATATATCTACTCATATCTATGAATGTTCTTTATTTATTCATTTTAAATTTTTATCTGTTACATTAAGACTGCTTTTGGAGAGGCAAGTTTTTCACTATTTATTTAAATTTTATAGTGGAAATGTCTTGATTCATTTTCCACCTTCCCCACCCTGCTCAGGCTCCCTGAAGCCTGACCTGTACCAGTGACATCAACTGGCTTCCTTGTCTTCTGGCTGCCTGTTGGGTTCAGCCCACAGGGAGACCCAGCAGGAGAATGGTGGAAAAGAAGAATGTGAGGGCATTTATTCTCTCAGTTTACTCCCGAGGGTGTTGATATCATCCTTGAATATAGATCAGAACTCCTGTCAAGATAGACCTCTCCAAATGACTTTCTCCCTGTGATTCTGATACCTCCTACCACTCCTCCGCCTCTCAATCCTCTTATTAGCACTTTAACTCTGCTGTATGCTGCCTGCAAAATTATAAATAAGTCTATTATTAAAGTTTTGTCAAATGATCAATTTGAGTATGCCACCATTTTCTGTTAGGACCCTGATTGAATATTCAAATATGCTCATGATATCTACCTGGGGAGAAGGGCATAGGTTTATTAGGGCTTGAATGGTATTTCTCCAGTGAGTTAGAATATAGGAAGCACTCATACCAAGTATTCTTGGGCAGTGCTCCATGGTGGAGAGGCCTTGGGTTGAAATCCAAAACTAAGCCTCCCCTGCACCATCCTCTCCACCCCAGGAGTTCAGCCCCTCCTCCCAGGAACTGCGTTTATCCAAGGATGTTGCAGTTGTTTCAACTGTGGTGGTGGGTTGAAGAAAAGCAGGTTGCTGAGGTGCTTGACAGCTCATTTGCACTCATGCTGTCCATTCTGTAGCTTCTGCAGCTTCCAGGATGTTATCTTGTCACTGTGGCAACAGAAGAGAAGGCAATGATCTGCTCAGGGCAATCAGGAGAGAGAAAAGAGCGCCACTAGAAAATGCCCTGACAGCTTATCCCCACTTAGGGCTATAGAGCATGTCTCATCATCTACCCACCTCAACCACCACCTTTTATTTCTAAAGACATTCTCGTTATTTTTGTTTTTTATTTTTCAAGTTGTGGAGCCAGCTCTGAGCTCTTCTTTAGTGTCTTTTAGGTTCAGTTTGGGGAAGGGAATCAATCATCAGTGGAATTCCTTGGACCTGTAATTGAAGGTGGTTGCTCAAACAGTTACCCATGTTTTGTTAGCATTGATGTTCTGATTGACTAGGGCAGTGGTCGGCAAACTGCGGCTCTTTGGCCCCTTTAGTGTGGCTCTTCCTAAGCCTTAGGAGTACCCTAATTAAGTTAATAACAATGTACCTACCTATATAGTTTAAGTTTAAAAAATTTGGCTCTCAAAAGAAATTTCAATCGTTGTACTGTTGATATTTGGCTCTGTTGACTAATGACTGGGGCAATAGTTGCTTGCCCAAGGGAGCCTCTTAACTGCTACTGACTCATGATCTAATAGACAAGGTCAACCTTCAGAGGTCATTCAATCTATCCCCCTAGGAAAATTTTCACCCAACACTATCACAGAGAGACAGTTAGGAAATGTCTGCCCAAGTGAGGGAAGGTCTGGCTCTATCTTCTATGCTTATTGTGCTTACCACTATCTTGAATATTATAGTGGATGTTCTGTTGTACCATCTAGGTTCGTCTTTAGGAACAAAATATTTTTACCCCAGCTCTTGGGAGTGCTGTCAGCAGATAGTCTTAAGATGTCAGTTCTTTTTGAGGACTGCTTAAACTGAAGAGATAAGAAGAAATATGATGATGATGATAATGATGATGATATAAGAAGAGATATGATGATGAAAATGATGAAATAATAGAAGATTTGATGATGATGATGATGATGATGATCTCAACAACTACAATGTTGCTGCTGCTAAATGTAAGGGAGGAATCAAAGAACTACCAAAGTTCCCACCTTTGAGTAGCTCACACTTTTGTTAGGAAGATGACTCATAAATAAAAGGTGTATATATATGATAAACACAGTAAGTCAGGGATTTGGAGGTATATGCCTGATGTCCATTGGTCAAGACTACTATTGGAAGATTCTGTATGTAGGAGGGACTTGTAAAGGGTCTTGGCTGGATGAAATTAGCCAGAATATATGAAAATATGGTTGATTTAGAGATTTCTTAACTCTATAAGATATTATCTATCTTATTTCAAATAAGATTAATATATATTTGGGAGAATTCCTGTAATGACCATGGAAGCAGTCAAAGAAAGCCGAATTTCATCACAAAAAAGTACCTACTCGTCCTCGCAACAACCCTGTTGGGTAGGTACTATTGTGATTCTCACCTTTCGGATTAGGAAGTGAGGCATGGGGGGCGGAGGGGCGAAGGTTTAGTGACTTGTCCAAGGTTACACAGTGCGCACATGGTTGTTTTTGGACCATATCCAATGCAGTATGAGCCAGAGTGTATGTTTTCCTACCCTTTTCCAAGGCAGGTACTGCTTTCCTCCGAGACACTAACAGATGAGAATTGGCTTGAAACTATGTAGGAAGTGATAGTATGGGTAAGCTACTGTACCTCTGGGGAGAGGAGCTTGTTTATCGTTTCTCATCTTTCCTGCAAAAGCAATTTTTGCAGCAGCTCAATTTATATCACAAGTAAATGAAGCAGGTGCTCATTAGACTTCCAGGCTGGTATAACTCGCACGTTGCAATTACTATAAGAGGTGGAGAAGATGAACAACCCTAATGTTCACTATGGAAACCTGAACTTCATTTCTGTTCATGTGGAGTTCATTACCCCAAGTTTCTTTAAACTGAGTTTTATGAAACAGGCAAATGTTTCTGGTGTGGAAGGGCAAAGTAGAGGAAGTAGGTGTATCTTAAAAAAAAAAACAACCAGGAAAATCAAGTAATTGATAAAGATCCCTGCTCTTTCCTTTTATGACAATCTTTTAGTGTTTTTAATACCTTAATGTTTTTCATGAAAGTTAATAAGATATTTATTTCGAATGGGACAGCACCTTATCTGATGGCTGAACTATCTTGAGTTTAGCCTTTGAGGCTTTAATGAGCAGAGAATGTATGCCATTGTAAAATGTCTGAGCAGAATCCATCCAGATTGCACAGAGAAAAACGGGCTTTTACAAACATGAGGAGAGCAACGGATTGATCCAAGGGATTCCTGAAGTCACTGATTTGTTTTTAAGGACTTTTCTTTGGTAAAGTGTCTGCTGCCATTCACCTGTCAGTAAACTTGGGATCAAAGTTCTGATTCCCCCAGGATTAATAATTTTCTTCTTTATCTACATCAAAGTTCTTTGATATGGCAAAACTTCCTTTTTCAGTTGAACTTGCTGTATGTTTAAGTTTCAATCAATAACAGTAAATATTGATTTGAAAGGTCATTGTTTACTTGAAGGAAAAGGGTTATCATTAGAAAAATTCCAGTTTGCCATTTTTTAATTCTACTTCTTTCTACAAAATGGGTTTATTTAAAAATCTTAGTAATCTGGGAATTTGTCCAAAATTTCTTCACTGTTTCATTATCTTATTTTAAAATATTTGGGGGAATTTTTCTAATTCTGCATGGATTTTTCAGCATAGTTATACGCATAGTGTTTGGAGTCACAAGCATGAGCTGATTTGTAGTTCTACACCTTGTCAGAAGATAATGACAACACCTACATTTTACGGTGGTTTTTACTTTCAAAACATAGTCAATATCAAGAATTTAGTTCATTTCTTGGCACACAAATGCTCAATAAATATTAACTATTGATGCTATTATATTATTTAAAAACATATATATGCAAATTATGGTGTGTGTGTGTGGGTTTACACAATCTAAGTACTGCTACAGATTACAGAAGCTGAATATAATTGGCCTCAACAATTTTCTTAAAAGATCAATAGATCATAAAAAGCCTTGAACAAAGATGTCATTTGTATGGAGATATCCAACATGATATTTAAAAGTTAGACATGCATGTCAAGCCAGCTTGACTTTGTAGTTTAAAATGGAGAATATATTTTTGCTTTAGAATTCAAATTTATAGGTTCACAATGCCCAATACAGTTAAAATAGTATATTTATAAGTACATACTAATTGAAATGATATATGCTAATGGAGTATGTACTCTGTGTATCTGTATGTGTGTGTATTAATGTGACCACCAGTATTTCAAATAGGGAACCATAGACCTATTAATAGTGTCGATGGCCTATTTTTCATCATAGACAACTGGGGAACTGTAAAAGAATCATTTTTACATATTTTTTCCAAATGCAGATGCCTGGGCTTCATCTTGGACTTAATGAATCACAATTTCCAGGAATGAAATCCAAATATTTGCACTTTAAAAAAATAGGAAAACAAATATTTGCACTTTTAATACTGCAGTTCTGTCATAAACTATTAGAAAAGTGGAAATATATAAAAGTATGGTTTTTAGACATATGGTAACAGACTGTGCAAGACTATGATCCACAGAAAGAGGCAAACAAATGAGGTGAGCCCTTCAGTTGCTACAGCGTTCTGCCTAAAGGCTGTTCCCATGCCTCAGGGCAGGAAGGGGAAACTGAAATAGAGCCTGAGGGTCTCAGCGGGGGGGGTTCTGGGAGACTAAGGTAGCTAGGGTTTGTGGAGCAGAGTATCAGAAAGGAGGAAGTTGTCCAAAGCTCTGGAGATTAGCAGAGGGTTCCCTGAGTCTGGCTGAGTAGCAACCTGTGTATACATATGTGAATCGAAGCTCTGTGAGCCTGGGGAAAGACCAACCCTCCAATCTCTACTTTCTTTCTGCTTCTCCCACCCCACCAAACAACCCACTCAAGATCCTGTTTTCCTATTTTCAAACTTTTTATAGATGGAGTTATATAATATATACTAGAGGCCCGGTGCACAAAAATTTGTGCACTTTGGGGGGGGGCAGGGAGGGTCCCTCAGCCCGGCCTGTGCCCTCTCGCAGTCTGGGACCCCTCAGGGGATGACCACCTGCTGGCTTAGGCCCGCTCCCCGGGGGATTGGGCCTAAGATGGCAATCAGACATCCCTCTGGCAGCCCGGCAGCCCTCGGGGGATGTCCACTTGCCAGCGGGGAGCAGGCCTAAACTGCAGTCAGACATCCTTAGCGCTGCTGAGGAGGCAGGAGAGGCTCCCACCACCACCGCTGTACTGGCAGCCATCAGCCTGGCTTGTGGATGAGCAGAGCTCCTCCCATGTGAGAGTGCACTGACCACCAGAGGGCAGCTCCTGCATTGAGCGTCTGCCCCCTGGTGGTCAGTGTGTGTCATAGTGACCAGTCATTCCCAGTCGTTCTGCTGTTAGGGTCAGTTTGCATGTTACCCTTTTATTATATAGGATAGAGGCCTGGTGCACGGGTGGGGGCAGGCTGGTTTGCCCTGAAGGGTGTCCTGGATCAGGGTGGGGGTCCCGCTTGGGTGCCTGGCCAGCCTGGATGAGGGGATGATGGCTGTTTGCAGCTGGTCACACCCCCTTCAGGGTGGGGATCCCCACTAGGGTGCCTGGCCAGTCTGGATGAGGGGCTGAGGGCCGTTTTTAGGCTGGGGGGTGACTGAAGCTCCCAACCTTTCCTTTTTTTCTTTCTTTTTTTTTTTAATTTACCTTCTTTGGCTGTCACTGGAACTGAGAGCCGGCTTTAGCTCTGAGGCTTGGCTCCTGCTCTGAGACCTCGGCTGCTGAAAGCAGGTATCTGGCTTCGTTTGGGTTCTATAATTGTAACACTGTTGCGGTCCTGCTTGCTCCAGCTCTGATGGCTGAAAGCAGGTTTCTGGGGTTTGTTTAGGTTCTATAATTGCAACTTTGTTTCTTAGAGTGCAAGCTCAGAGGCCGGCAGCAGCAGGCGGGGAACCTTGGCTTCCTCCATCACTGGAGCAAGCAAGCCTCCTGTTTGCTTCAGCTGCCTGGCTGCCGGCCGCCATCTTGGTTGGCAGTTAATTTGCATATCTCGATGATTAGCCAATGGGAAGGGTAGCGAAGTTACAGTTAATTACCATGTTTCTCTATTATTAGATAGGATATTTTTGGGGGTTGACTACTTTGACATTATGTTTGTGAGGTTGATTCATGTTGTGTGACAGTAGCACATTAATTGTCATTGCTACATGTTCTTTTATTATACACAGTATTTATCATTTGGCAATTAATGGATCTTTAATTTAGCTATTCAAGTTTTTAGCTATTACAAATAATGGTGCCATGACTATTTCATACATGTCTATTAGTTCATATATGTAAGCATTTTTCTTCAATATAAACCTAGGAGAAGACTGGTTGGGTCTTACTATATGTGTACATGTACTATACACTTTCCCCAGAAGGGTTGCATCAATTTCATCCCCACCAGCAGTGCATAAAAGTTCTAGTTGTTCTGTATTCTAATCAACACTTGATATAGGCAGTCTTTTAATTTTAGCCATTCTGTTGGGGGTGTAGTGGTATATTGTTGAGGTTTTAGTTTGCATATTTTCCTGATAATTAATACAATTGAGTATCTTATATGTTTATTGACCATTTGAATATCTTTATATAGAATTATCTATATTTTTCTTATTGTTAGAGATATTACTTTTTTATCTTCTGAATACAAGCCCCTTGTTATATTTTTCAAATTTCAAATATTTAAAAAACACTGTAGTTTGCCCTTCACTCTCTTATTGGTGTGTTTTCCCTTAGGAACAGGAGTGCCTAATTTTAATTTATTCATCTTTTCCTTTATGGCTAGTGTTTTTTGTGTCCATTTAAGAAATCTTTGCCAACCCCACTTTATGAAGAATTTTCCTATATTTTTTTCCTACCGTGACTGTGGGAACAGTCAGATAACCACTGAATTCTATGATCAGGTTTTTTAAAAAAATATGGATATACAATTGGCCCCATACCATTCATTGCAAGACCATCTTCCCCTTTCTCTGCTGTGCAACCTCTCACGTATATCAAGTGTCCGTATGTGGGTGGGTCTTTTGCTAGATTCTGTTCTGTTTCATCTCTGTTAGTCTAGTCTTGTACCAATACTACAGCCTCAATTATAGTATCTTTATGACAAGTCATGATATTCAGTAGTGAAGCTTCTCCAACTCCATTCTTTTTCGTCAAGATTATTTGTTATTATTAGCCCTTTCTATGTCTATATAAATGTTAGAATCAGCTGATCAACTTCTACCTTTTGGTGTCAATTGTAGTGCTCTTCTGGAAATTTTTCCTTTTGACTAAATTTCTAATCTCTGATCATAATCCTAATATCCTCATATTATCTTTCCTATTGTCAAAAGAATTCATGGTAATTTTCCTTTTACATTTCTATTATTGTTATTCCTGCCTTCTCTCTTTTTCTCATTGATCAGTCATGCAAAGTTGTTACTAATTTTCATAGTTCTTCCAAAAAATAAGGTTTTTTTTTGGCTTTGTTAATTGTCATGTTTTTCGTTTTAAATAATTTTTGCTTTTGTAGTTAAAATTTCTCTGCTTCTATTTTGGGTTTCATTTGGTTTTATTTTTGTAACTTCTTGATGGATACTTAAACCACTGATTTTAAGCACCTTTGCTTTTTAAATATATGTTTGGCTTCTAAATATTTCCCACTAAGCACTGCTTTAGTTTCATCACACAAATTTTATGTCTGATTTCCATTATTATTTTGTTCAAGTATTTTCTAATTTATGATTTCTTCTGGGTCACGTGGGTTATTTAAAATTGTATTATTTAAGTTCTAAACATATGGGAATTTTCTAGTTTTGTGTTGTTGTTTTTTAGTGGTGGTATTGCTTTAGACCTCTAACTTATTTCCACTGTGGTCAAAGAAAATACTCTCCTATGAAATTTGTTAGAGTAACTGATGAAGAAAACATATATTCACATTTGATAAATGATTCTACACTTGTTGAGTATATTATTCTATACATGGCTTTTAGGTCAAGTATATTAATCATCAAATTCTTAATATCAGTTATTAATAATATTAAGCTTTATCAGCTAGAGTATCTATTTCATTCTTCTTTATTATTTCTCTGCTGAAATTCTCTATTTTATCCTTTTAATTTCTTGGAGATATTATTTTGAAGTTCATGTCTGGTAACTGCATCAGACAGAACAATAAATTCTTACCATATATTTTCTTATCTTGGTTTTTAGATAAGTTTCATCTTCTTAAATACCCAGGCATTTTTGATTGGGTATCAGACATAAAATGTAGAGAGGATATTGAAGCTCTGGATAATGTTATCTTTCTTCAGAGAGATTTTTCTTTTACTTCTGGAAGTCGCCCTTGAGTGAAGGCCTCCATGTCACCTTACAATCAGAAATTAAAATGATTTAAAGTCTAATGTCAGCATCTGGCAGAGCTTGTCTATTTCCAGTTTACTCCTCTAAATGTATATCCTTTTGGGGTCCTGATGCACCTCTAAAAATAGAATTCTTTTCTTTGGCATCTCTTCAACTTCAGTTTTTGCCTCCTAGACCCATGTCTGATAGAAGTTTTGCTCAGCTTCCTATCTACTGCTTGTAAGAATGCCATCTCTCTTGAAAGGGTAGTGGTGCCAAATGCCAGACTCACCTTTGGGTTTCCTGTGTGTGGGTGTGTGTGTGTGTGTGTGTGTGTGTGTGTGTGTGTGTGTCTGTCTGTCTTCCAGTTTTACTAGTTCTCAATGGGTTATTCAGTCCAAATAACTATTTATTTATTTATTATTTATTTATTTATTTAAATCCTCACCCAAGGATATTTTTCCATTGATTTTTAGAAAAAGTGGAAGAGAGGGAAAAATAGAGAGAAATATCGATGTGAGAGAAACATTGATTGGTTGCCTGCTTCATGGGCCCCAAAGAGGGGAGGAGCCTGCAACCAAGGTACATGCCTTTGACTGGAATCGAACCCAGGATCCTTCAGTCTCCAGGCCGACGCTCTATTCACTGAGCCAAACCAGCTCAGGACAAATAACTAATTATTGATAGCTAAAAAGTAGAACTCTTAGACCAGAGAATTTTTACCTAATGGTGTAAGCTCATCACATCTTATGTGTTAATTGGTTCAATAAACACCTATGATTGAAATTCTCGTGGCAGATTTGCTGTTTTCAATCATTAAGTTTTAGAGTGGCTTGCTTTATTGCTGTTGGTAGCTGATGCAGATTTTGGTACTTGTGTCTAATTTGGGTACTGCTGCCATATGTAAAACCCAAAATGTGATCGACTTTGCCGCCACATGGTTGGTGGCCGCTGGAATGGACACAAGGAAAATGTTAATGAAAACCCAAAGGACCTGAGAAGAGTGTTTGCAGAAATCTAAAAGGCCCCAAAGAAGCTGTCAGTTGAACCTAAAGGGAAGAAAGGGAAATATTATTGACAGCTGGAGAAACAAGGGCTCTTGCTATGTAGTAACAGAATATGAAAACTAGAAAATGTGATAATAAATTTGAAGATCTAGCTAAGGAAGTTTCAGGAAGAGTGCTGGTGGTTCTGCTTGTGTTTTTAGTTACCTATAATAAAATGGGAGGAGAGAGATGAACCAAAAAGGAACTGTGGGCAGGCAGAATTCTAAGATGGCCCCATGATCTATACCTTTTGGTGCTGCAACCATGATTAGGTTACATTATATGGCAGAAAGAATTTTATAGATGTAGTTAGAGCCCCTAATCAGTTAACTTTGAGCTAATCAGAAGATTACCCTAGGTGGGCTTGACCCAATCAGGTAAGCCCTTAAAAGGGACTTGTCCCTTTATGTGAAGAGATTTGAAGTGGAGCCAGGCCATGAAAAGGCCATATGGTAAGAACCTGACAGTGTCCGCTAAGAGCTGAAAACAGCAAGAAACAGGGACCTCAGTGATACAGCCCAAGGAAATGATTTCTGCTATCAACCAAGGGAGTGTGGAAACAGATCTTCTCTAGTCAAGCCTGAAGATGAGGAGAGCTGGCTGACACCTTGATTTCATCCTGCGAGGACCTGAGCAGAGGACCCAGCTAAGATATGCTGGACTCCTGATCCACAGAAACTGAGAGATTATAAATTTGTGTTGCTTTAAGTTTGTGATAATTTCTTACACAGAAATAAGAAAACTAGCCCTACCTGGTTTGGCTCAAGAATAGAGCATTGGCCTGTGGACTGAAGGGTCCCAGGTTCGACTCTGGTCAAGGGCACATGCCTGGGTTGCAGGCTCAGTCCCCAGTGGGAGGCATGCAGGAGGCAGTCGATCAATGATTCTCTCTCATCATTGATGTTTCTATCTCTCTCTTTCTTTCCCTTCCTCTGTGAAATCAATGAAAATATATTTTAAAAAATGAAATTAAAAAAAAACAAATATAGCAGTTGTTCAGTTTTCAAGCAAAAGTTGAAGAAAGGAGCTAGGACTTTTTAGATTTGAAAATAAAGGTATATTTTTTCTTAATCTCTTAAGATTGCAAACTATTCTCAAATTAATGGCTTCCAAATTAAAAGTAAAAAGAGCTTCTTTGGTAAGCACGTATTTGAGGCACTATAGTGTAGTGTAGTGTAATGGTTAGCTTGTTTGGGTTGAGTTCTGGTCCTGCCTTTTACTACCTGTGTGACCTTGGATAAGTTACTTAAATACTCTGCTTTAGTTTCTAAATATCTAAAATGGGTTTATTTACCTCATTACGTTCTTGTTCTGATTAAATGAGTGGATACAACACAAACAAAACACTTAGAATTTTTTACCTAGCAAGTGCTGAATAAATAATGATTACTGCCAGTACTAGCTTTGTCTTTTTCTTTTTCTTTTCTTTTTACTTTTGTCTCATTTTTTATGGGACATTAAAGGCCAAGTCTAGTTTGAGGAGAGTAGGAAATATAGAGGAAAGAACACATAAAAGGGAGAATTGGTGAAGAGGGTCAAATACATGTTGAATTATTACAGCCTGTAACTTTTGTGATGCTATTTGGGTGAAAAATAATTTTATGTTCTCAGCATGCATGGAAGGAAGGAAGGAAGGAAGGAAGGAAGGAAGGAAGGAAGGAAGGAAGGAAGGAAGGGGAAGAAGAAAGGAAGAAAGGAGGGAGAGGGAGGGAGGGAGGTATGGAAGGGAGGGAGGAAGGAGAAGGAAGACGGAAGCAGGAAGTAGGCATGAATAGGTAGGAATGTAAGGGGAAGGAGTCCAGTATTCAAGTTCTGATTGGGGGAGTGAAGGATTCCGTGCGTACTGCTGCCGCACGTACTTCAGGACGCAGTCTTCCGTCCCGGCACGTCCGTCATTACCCTCCTTACTTCCTCCTCCAAGTGCCTCCTCCCCCCTGGCTTTCGTTCTAGCGTCTTCTTCGTTGTTATCGTTCTTCCGTACTTCCTCCCTCCCCGCTCCTTCTTCCTTACCGCCTTACCCTCCCTAAATCTCCTCCCATCCATCCTTACACCTATTCCCTCACTCCCCTTCCTCCTCTCCCCTCTCTCCTTCTTCTTCATTTCCACCCTTCTTCGTTTTAAATATATTTTAATTGATTTTTAGAGAGGGAGAGGGAGAGAAACATCAATGATGAGAGAGAATCATTGATTGGCTGCCTCCTGCATTGCCCCCCCCCGACCGAGGATCAAGCTTGGAATCCAGGCATGTGTCCTGACAGGGAATCCAACCATGACCTCTTGGTTCATAGGTCAATGCTTAACCACTGAACCATGCTGGCCGGGCTGCAGGCTAATTATTAAATTGATCATTTTGTATGGCCCTGGAATGATGTTATAAATATCCAGATGGCCCTTGGCAGAAAAAAATAAATAAACCATAGCTCTTTTGTTAAACACAGGGCATCTATGAAAAGGGCTGCTCATATCCATCCATGCATGAGACCTGTTTTACTAATTATTCCCTCAGCATGACCTCTCCCTGGCCAGACACTTAGTAACCACACCCAGACATCCCACAAGTGGCCACTGACATCTCAGAATGTCCTCATCACGGCAGGCCCAGCCTCTGCACAGATACAGAGCAGAAGCAAGAAAAGAACCCATCACGCAGGCACGTGTCTCTCAGAGACACTTCATAAAGAAAAATGGTGGCTGACTAAATTGCATAATCCTCTCTCCGCACATCCCAGCAGAAAGCACATATGTTCTTGAAATGAACATCCCTAAGAAGAAAGTTGTCTACAATGTGCTGCATGTGTGTCTTCCTTTCCTGAGGGAAAACCTGTTTAACTTTGGGTTTCACCACTCATAAATTATCACGTTATTTCTCACTTAGGGCGTAAATATCAGTCTGGTTGGTATATGCACCCACACATCAGCTGAGACAGAAGAAAGCTAAATTTACAAAACATTAAATCAATAAGCATGTGTGAATGGATAAACAGCACGAGATCCTTAACTTAATAAGGCCACAGCACTACAGTTAATCATCTGTTTTGCAACTTCTGGAGGTTTTTTTTTTTTTTTTTTTCCTTCTAATTTTATAGTGTTGCTAGAAGCCTAGATGAGTGAAGGTCCTATCTATCTATCAGAAGAGAACAATGCACCTCCAAATAGGAAATGGAAAATATTCCCTGGGCGGTGAAGCCACGGTGATACCTAAAATGCTACAGCCAGTGCAAGATGCTGTGTTTATTAAGGAAGAAATAAGAACTATAGTGTATTTTCCTTGTTTTTTCAACTAATGAGAAACCCTGGAATAGACAGGGCTGCCAGATGTCTCAGGAAAATATCAGTCTTCCAGATGGAAAGTGGAGGAAACTGTAGGAACAAATGAATAAAAATAGCGTTTCTTCTCCCTCTTCTCTTCCTCCCACGACAGGCCTCCGAATCCACAAGAACAGATTGACTACCTCTTCACAGTGAAAAATACCCTCCCCCACTACGGGCTCTCCCTCTACGTCACTAAACAAATGTGGTAACAGGCTAGAGTGGAGTATTTGAACTGCACTATTGACAAATGCCCGGAACTTTTCCCAAGGACAATGTACTGGAACGGACCACTAGCAGATGACAGATTTCATCTGGTAGAAGATACTAATTACTACAGACCAGCGGAAGCTGTAGTCCTAAACAGTTCTGTGTAAATGTGAAGGATAATCCTGTGGAGAGAGTTGAACTGCCAGTAAATGTGGGAGTGACAAGGAGATAGGAAATACGGCATTAGTTGGAAGCCCTTGTAAACACATACAACCAACTGCCTGAGAGAAGCTGCTGGGCGGACTCTGGCCTCTACCCATTCATCTGACCAATATGGACCAACTCTCAGCCACTTATCCTAAAACAAATCCTTTGCATTGATACCCTCCACCCTCTTTCTACCACCATCACCACACATAAACATAGCTCCTAGGCAGCTTTTCCACTCAGGGGTGAGAATGAGCAAGAAAGTATGCTAACATTTGCAATGGCAGAAACTCCAAATTTGCTATCTGTAAAGAGTAATCTATCCATGTTTACAGGTTAATGGACAATAAATCACATGAAGAAAGCCAGAATCATGAAATTAAAAGTCCAAGATAAAAACAGCATCTGATCCCCAATAAATATGAGGTAATTTAGGAGAGAGAAAACAATAGGAAAAAAGCAAAACTAAAAATATATTTTCAAAGATATTCAAGAATATGTTTTAAACGTATGTATGTTTTTAAAATTCATGAAATATCTCTGAATGGTTCATAAGAAATTAATAACAAGGTTGTGTCTAGGGCTGGAAACTGGGTGAGTAAGAGCTTCCTTGTTACTTTACTTTTTTTTTTTTTATCTATTGAATTTTGCCCCAGGAACATACATTACTATTAACAGATTAATAACATTTAATATATCCATAAATTAAAAAGAAAGTACTATAAAAAAGAAATGACCAGAGAACAAGAAGGAGCTCTTGGAAAGTAAAACCATTATTTTTGAAGTAACTCCATATTGCTTTTCACAGTGGCTGAACCAACCTGCATTCATACCAACACTGCACAAGGGTTCCCTTTTCTCCACATCCTCACCAACACTTGTTTGTTGATTTACTGAGGATAGCCAGTCTGACAGGTGTGAGGTGATATCTCATTGTGGCTTTAACTTGTGTTGCTCTGATGCTTGGTGATGTTAAGCATCTTTTCATATGTCTATTGGTCATCTGTATGTCTTCTTTTGAAAGTAAAAGCAATACATACTATCAACAAGTGAATCTTGTTGATTATATATATAATCAACAATACGACTGTCAGCTGATTTCTCCCCAATGCCAGACAATCCAGTTCCTCCTGGTATAGGTCTGTGTTCCCGAGCCTCACCCTAGTGCTGGAGCTCAGAGGAGGTGGGACCTTGTAAGTTCAGTTTGTGATGCCAGCCTTTTAAGAGGAACAGCTGGGTATCCAGCAGCCCAATCTGCACTGGTTTTGCAGCCCGTAGTTCTTACTGCCCATAGGGACTTCTTTTCCAGCTTTGGGACCCTGGGCTGGGGGTCTGGTGTGGGATTTGGACCCCTTGCTCCTCCAGGTGGCTTCCACAAATATGTTCTCCCTCCTGATTAAAAAAGAGGCACACATGGGTGCCAGACCAGCCTGTTCAGCACATCCACACCTCCTACCAGTCTCAATGTGCTTTCTTCTTTACCTCTGTAGTTGTAGTACTTAGACTCAGCCAGCTTTCCAATGGTTCTGGATGATAGTTGTTCTGTATTTTAGTTGTAATTTTGATGTGGTTGTGGGAGGCAGCAAGTAGAGGCATTTACCTATGCCGCCATGTTGGTTCTCCAATAAAAGCATTATTGATGAAATAATAGAAGAGTTGGGATAATAGGAAATAATACAGAGACAGCAAATCTCACTAGTATGAGCTTCATAAAAATAAAACAGAAGGGAAAAAGAAAGATTATCAAAGAAATAATGGAAGAAAATTTCTCGAGCTAAAGAGACATGGATCTTTAGGTTGAAATGGCTGTTTTCATAATTCTTCTCTTCTACTGTTTTAAAGGATAACTGCTTAAAGTTATAATTATAAAACTATATTGATGCACTTAGGACATGTAAAGATGTAATTTTTATGACAATACTAGTCCAAGAAGGGATGCAGGAAGGGATAAATGTTGGGGAAAGTTTTATACAATATTGAAATTAAATTAGTATTACTCTGGAGTAGATTATTTTAAATTAAGATTGAATTTGCTCACCAAATTTAGAGCAGGGTGAATGAAAAAAGAGACACAACTAGAAATACTGTGAAATTTCAGAATTCTAAGAATACAGAAAATATCCTAAATACTTCCCACAAGCCTGGTAAAATGGCTGAATCCCTGTTCAATATTGGGTCCTTCACATACACAGAGGCACAGATCCCTTTTTGTCTACTCTAATGCAGCAGTAAGCTTCCATTATGGAAATAAGAAGGCATATAAAAAGTCTGTGCATAATTGGAAAACATTTTGGGACATCTTTTAAAATAAAGATTTCTGTGCAGGAGAGTGTCTTCGTGAGTTTGCAGGAAAAAAACAAACAAAACACAGATGATTTTTTTAAACAGAAGACACATAAAGCATAACTTTAAGTAAAAAGTTTGATAAATTTGCCCATATAACTAACATATTCTATGCCAAGAAAGCTAGCATGAACAAAAACAAGAGGTTGAGGAAGATATTTGTAACTTATATGTTAAGATAACATTTTGGAATTCAGAAAATATAAAGTTCCTATAAATCTGTAAGAAAAATAAAACATAATACAAACTGGACAAATGATCTCATGAGGCAATTCATAGAAGATGAAAATAGAATGACTATATGTGAAAATATTGAGTGGAATGATGCGTTCTAAATTACAATGATGGTTGCTTCTGAACAGACAATATGAAAAATCTAGTGAGGGAGAGGAATAGGAGAGAACAAAGGGGAGTCTCACTTGTTATATAGCTCCTAGTCTCAGAGAGAGAGAGAGAGAGAGAGAGAGAGAGAGAGAGAGAGAGAGAGAGAGAGAGAGATTTCTCCATCTAGATTTGGTATAAGAAATTGACATATACATATTCCTGATTAAGACTTCTGAGTCACATGTCACAGATGGTTGCCTCTGATGAGCTACAGGCAGTATTCTTACATACACCACAGTCTTTTACAAGCCTTACAATTCTGTAATTCTGTGTCACCAAAATAATTTATGGCCAGGACTCCTCATAAGCGATTGCTTCATTGTGTTTTACCTATTGTGGTTAAGATAATGTGGTTGATGCCTTTTGCAATAACAATGAGATTTCTCCATAAAAGTCATTCTTTATGAGTAGATAGTTCATGATAGCAGCTTGTTAGAAGCGTGGGTTTCTCTGCCCTTCCTTCCTGGCCACCCTGTCCATACTGCATTTGAGTCCAGGCAGTAAATATGATGTGCCCAACCCAAATAGATGGATCAAGGAAGTATGTGACATGAAAGCTCTTGCAGGGGAAGTGGCTTACCACCATTTGGATAGAAGCCGTTGGGACAGGCAGTCCAGGGAACTGGAATTAGGTGTTGTTCTTCCCGCCTACTAGTAAGCCTAGGATAACAATGACTGGATAGAGATCTTTATTTTGAATACCTCTCAACGTAATTAAGATGTAGGCTGATCTTTAGAAAAAGTACCCAAAGAACCTTGTGCTCAGCATGCTTTTAAAAGGCAATACCATAGAACTAAAATAGCTACAGAACTTACTCGTTTGATAAGGAAAAAACTTCTTTCTAGACTTATGCTCGGGTTGATAGTGGAAATAAGATTTGTTCTTAATAGTGAGAAATCTCAGTGCCATCTGATGTTCGTGGCTGTATTATTCAGAGTAATCAATTGCAACAGACAGCCTTGAAATCTCAGGGGGTTAACACATAAAGGCTTGTTTCTCACTTTCATCACAGTGCAACGTTGGCCAGGCAGTCCTTCATCTCATCTGTGCGTGCTCTCCAAGGTTGCCTCCGCTGGGAAGAGAGTGGTGGAGAAAGCATATCAGCGCCCACATGCCTCGGCCTAGAAGAGACAGATTCAGAGCCCACTGGTCAATTGGGTGATATGGCCCCAACCTAACTGCAGTGGGGATTGGGAAATACAGAATGCAGGTGTAGGCTTATCTTTAGGAAAAAAGTACCCAAAGAATGCTAAACCCAGCATCATTTTTAAAGGCACTGCCATAGAAGGAACATATTGGTATTTGGTAAGGACAGCTCTCAGGTCATGTTTTAAATCAGTATCGCTTATATTTAGGAAGGCAGTCCTACTGCATTCAGAATTTACATTTTATCTCCTTAAATCTATGAGCAGAGTAGGTATTGGCATGTCTAATTTAATCTTCAGGTATTATGGAGCATACCTTTCCCTCCAACCCCCCAACCCCAGCCCCCTTGCTAAACCTGTTAGTGAAAGCTTATTTTTATGGATAGGATATTTAATTTTAATAAGTCATTTAATTTCTGAGATTCTTTGGCTAGTGCTTTCATGTCAATTTTGCTTTAGTTAAAAGGGGTTGAAGGGCCATTGATAGTGCCTCTTAGACTATGATCCTGCAACATTATAGCGAATATATCTTTTAGATTCCTGGGTGGAGACAGGTGGTGCAGCCCAGAAGTAAAATAATCAGTGTGCCCCAGACAGTTGATTTTATATGTGATCGTAAATCTCTAGACAATGTCTGATGGTGCTTGTAAACATTCCCCACAAGCTCATCAGATGTGTTTGTCATAGTGCAACCAAGACTCGAGGGCCTCTGTCATGGTCATTGTGAGTCACACAGGTAACAGAAGCACAATACACTTGATGAAAACAGTGTTTGCTTTGCTCTAGATCGGCGGTTCTCAACCTGTGGGTCGAGACCCTTTGGGGATCGAACAACCCTTTCACAGGGGTCGCCTAAGACCATCGGAAAACACACATATAATTACATATTGTTTTTGTGATTAATCACTATGCTTTAATTATGTTCATTCTGTAACAATGAAAATACATCCTGCTTATCAGATATTTACATTATGATTCATAACAGTAGCAAAATTACAGTTATGAAGTAGCAACAAAAATAATTTTGTGGTTGGGGGTCACCACAACATGAGGAACTGTATTAAAGGGTTGCGGCATTAGGAAGGTTGAGAACCGCGGCTCGAGATGGAATTGAACCTCTCAGTATATGAATCCCAAGAAGTGGTCTGACCTCAGATTGCTCAGTTTGTTTCAGTCCTCATGCTTGAGGTGGCATTCATTTGCTTACCAATAGTATCTGAAGGGTTTGTACTGTGCTATTTTCCAATATTCTGGGAAAAGCATCTCTCCTCTGTTGTTATAAGAGACTTTGAGTTTGTTAAAAGGTAACGAGCAACAATAGATCAGTAGGCCTTCAGCAAGACTGCTCTTAACTGTTCTAGAAATACATAGCCACCCCATCTTTGTTTTCTAAGAAACTTCAAAGAAACAAAAAACACTACCATATACACAGAGATGGAGTGATTTTACTCCCTTTTCAGATGTTGTCAGTAATGGAATATAGTATTTTGAATCTTTTTTTTATTATACGTTTTAATGGAGAAAAGCTGATGATTTCATGCTGTCGTTGTTGAAGAGGGTTAGGATACTATTAAATTCCAACAGATTATCTATAGGTCTAGGAATTGCTAATGTGTTTGAGCTTTGCCCATTATTTTCACTGTTATCCTAATTCATCTCAAAGCCTAGCATAACATGTCTTCTCAGGAGGTCTGTGAAAATTCTGCCTCTGAGGATGGGTGCAAGAATACGATGTATGGGTGTTTAGGAAGAAGTGGTTTAGCTTGAAATGGCTGTTTTACTTATTCTACCTTCCCCAACCCTTAAATACTCTTAGCTGCCAATTAATAGCTTTGTGGACACAAACTTAATTTTTTATAAGTTACATATGTAAATTTCTTTATTAATGAGTGTAACTTGAGGAAGATGAAGTTACCTACATGTAACTGACACAGTAAGTACTTTTTACATATATATTCTGTTATTTATAAGCAAGGCAGGATAATACAGTGGTAAAACATATCAGCTTAGAATAAAATTTCCTGTATTCAAATTTCATCTGAGCTATGTGATTTTTGTTTCAGAACCTTAGTTTCTTTGTCTATAAAGAGAAGAAAATAATATTATCTATCTTACAGTGTCATTATAGTTAATGACATTGTGTTCATAAAACATTTAACATAATTTAGTAAGGAAAATTAATATTTTTGTATGTGTTAATATGAGTTTAACCAGGTGCTGTCCAAGGTCCTGAGGTGAGGTCTGACTCATAGTCCATTATGACACAACATGAACAATGCAAATGGCTTGCCTAGAGCTGTACAGTATGTACAGTCTATTAAGTAGATAGCTTTCCACCCAGTCAGGTTATAGCTATGTAGGACCATCTTTCTTAGCAACTTGAAGTTGGACCACTGACAAACTGCTTCACATAAGTTGTATGATGGGATTAAGTGCCACCAAAACAACTAGATACTTAAGAAGAAGGCTGTTTTAATTTTCCTTCCCCTCAATTACTTTCCTTAATTGACCAGTTAATATCTTTGTGGACACATCTAAATTTTTAAAAATGCATATGAAAATTATTTTTTAGTTATATGAGTTTGATGTATGAAGGGAAACTCATGATAAGAATCTGTTTAACTTACTAGACATCCTATCAGCATTATATTTATTTATTAACTTACTAGAGGCCTGGTGCACAAAAATTTGTGCACTGGGGGGGGGGGAAGGGGGGACCCCTCAGCCCGGCCTGTGCCCTCTTGCAGTCTGGGACCCCTTGGGGGATAACGACCTGCTGGCTTAGGCCTGCTCCCGGGTGGCAGAGGGCAGGCCCAATCCCTAGGTGCAACCCCTGGTTGGGCTCAGAGCAGGGCTGATTAGGGAGTTGGGGTGCCGCCCCCTGTCATGCACAGAGCGGGGCGGATCGGGAGGTTGTGATGCCACCCTCAGTCACGCTCAGGGTAGGGCTGATTGGGGGGTTGGGGTACCGCCCCCCTGTCACACTCAAGGCAGGGTCGACGGGGAGGTTGTGGCGCCACCCCCTGTCATGCACAGAGCAGGGCCAATCAGGGGGTTGGGGCGCTGCCCCCTGTCACACACAGAGCAGGGCCCATCAAGGGGTTGGGGAGCTCCCCCTGTCACGCACAGAGCAAGGCTGATCAGGGGGTTGGGGAGCTCCCCCCTGTCACTCACAGAGTAGGGCCGATAGGGCAGTTGGGGCACCACCCCCTGTCACACACAGAGCAGGGAGGATCAGGGGGTTGGGGTGCTGCACCCTGTCACACTCAGGGCACGGCCCATGGGGAGGTTATGGCTCTACCCTATCACACACAGAGCAGGGCCCGTGGGGGGCGGTTGGGGCGTTGCCCTCTATCACCCACAGAGCAGGGCCGATCATGGTGTTGGGGCGCCGCCACTGTCACACTCAGGGCAGGGCTGATGGGGAGGTTATGGCTCTACCACGTCACACACAGAGCAGGGCCCATGGCGGGGGGGGGGGGGGGGGGGGCGGTTGGGGCACCGCACCCTGTCACACACAGAGCCGCAGGGCAATCAGGGGGTTGGGGAGCTCCCCCCTATCAGGCACGGAGCAGGGCTGATCAGGGGGTTGGGGTGCCTTCCCCTGTCACGAACAGAGCAGGGCCGATAGGGAGGTTGTGGCCCCACCCCCTGTCACACACAGAGCCGCAGGGCGATCAGGGGGTTTGGGCGCTGCCCCCTGTCACGCTGATCCCAGTGCGGGGAGGCCTCGTGGCTCCGCTGATCCCGGTGCTGGGAGGCATATTACGCTTTTACTATATAGGATAGAGGCCTGGTGCACGGGTGGGGGCCGGCTGGTTTGCCCGGAAGGGTGTCCTGGATCAGGGTGGGGGTCCCCACTGGGGTGCCTGGCCAGTCTGGGTGAGGGGCTGAGGGCTGTTTTCAGGCTGGCGGGTGACGGAAGCTCCAAACCGCTCCTTTTTTTCTTTTTCTTTTTTTTACTCTGAGCCAGCTTTAGCTCTGGCTCCAGCTCTTAGGCTTCCGCTCCTGAAAGCAGGTATCTGGTTTGTTTCGGTTCTATAATCGAAACAATGTATAACTCCAGCTCTGAGATCCCGGCTGGCTGAAAGCAGGTTTCTGGGGTTTTGTTTAGCTTCTATATTTGTTACAATGTTTCAAACTGTAGGCTCAGAGGCCGGCAAGGCAGGCAGGGGAACGTTGGTTTCCTCCGTCACTGAAGCCAGCAAGCCTCATGTTAGTTTCAAGCTGCCTGGCTTCCAGCCACCATCTTGGCTGGCAGTTAATTTGCATATCGCCCTGATTAGCCAATGGGAAGGGTAGCGGTCGTACCCTAATTACCATGTTTCTCTTTTGTTAGATAGGATTATGATCAGAATATAATTCCCAATGGGTTGATAAACTGTATTCAATAATCAAAATTCTTCCTGACATTATATTATGTATTATACTAGTTACCCAGTGCACAGATTCATGCACTTTGAAAATAAATTAATTAGAAGGTGGCTGGTGGGGCGGGACTGGGCAAGACAGGCCGGATACTCCCTGGAGCCAACCTCCCACGGTCCTTTCCTGGCTGGCCACACCTAGGGTGGCACCATGGTTCAAAGGGCATCTGCAAAGTGAGCGTGGGTCCCTTCAGCAGGTGGGGTCCCTCCACCTGGCCTGTGGGGATTGGGCTGAAACCAGCTCTCTGACATCCCCTCAGGGGTCCCAGAGTGCGAGAGGGCACTCTGAAAAGTTGCTGCCATACAAGGTGTGGAACGCAAACACAAGTGTGCAGTAAACCAGGTTCAGGGCTGACAGTACTCCAGCAACAACATAACCCACGGCCAAAGGTGGAATCTCATGCCCCACGAGGAATCGGGCTCCCTCTTCTCTGGTTTCGGGATGTGTCATCCTGCGTGTCATAGCGACTAGTCAGATGGTTGGACACTTAGCACATTAGCCTTTTATATGGATAGATAACTTTTATTTTTTAACTTCTTATCCACATTTCTTATGAGAGAATATATGCTCCCTAAAAGCAAGGTGTTGTCTCTTTTGTTCACCCCTTATTCCTAGAGCCTGGAGCTGTGCATGGCATGTAGAATATGCCAACAAATTAGATAACTTAAATGAAATGAACAAATTCCTTAAAAGACAAAAATTACTAAAATTGGCTTAAAAAAGAAAATCTGAAGAGACATATAACAAAGAGATTGAATTAGTCATTTTAAAACTTCCCCTCTGGAAAATCCCATGCCCAGAAAGCTTCACTGGTCAAGTCTGCCAAATATTGAAAGAAGAATTAACACCAATTCTTAACAAACTTCCAACAAGTAGAAGAGGAGGCACACTTTCTAACTTATTCTGAGTCCAGTATTATCTTGGTAGTTAAACCAGACAAACATCACAACAAAGCTACAAATCAGTCTCTCAAATAGATACAGCCCTAGCCAGTTTGGCTCAGTGGATAGAGCATCAGCCTGCAGACTGAAGGGTCCTGGGTTCGATTCTGATCAAGGGCATATGCCCAGGTTGTAGGCTCGTTCCCCAGTAAGGGGCATGCAGGAGGCACTGATCAATGAATCTCTTTCTCATCAGTGATGTTTCTATCTCTCGCTCCCTCTCCCTTCCTCTCTGAAGTCAATTTAAAGAAATTTTTAAAAAAGAAAATAGATATAAAAATTTCTCAATAAAATACTAGCAAATTGAATCTGTATGAAAAGATTATAGAGCATGGCCAATTGGTATTTATCCCGGTAATGCAAGTTGGATCCACATACAAAACTCATTAATATATCATATTATAGAATAAAGGGCAAAAACAATATGATAATTTCAACAGATGCAGCAAAATCATTTGAAAAATTCCAAACACTTTCACAACACACACACACACACACACACACACACACACACACACAGAATAGAAGGGAATTTCTCAACCTGATAAAGGGAATCTACAAAATAACCTACAGACAAATTAGACTTAATGGCAAATCACTGAAAGCTTTTCACAATTCACAGAATGGGAGAAAATATTTGCAAATCATATATCTGACAAGGGACTTGTATCCAGAATATATAAGACAAATAACCCAATTTAAAAATAACTGCTGAAGAGGCTGGATTCAGATGTAGTTGACACTGGTGAGTCATACAGATGAGCTTCAAGTGCCCTAAGAAAATATACAAATGGCCAACAAACACATAAAATGATGTTCAACCTCATTAGACATTAGGGAAGTGCATGTCAAAACCACAGCGAAATACCACTCAACCATTTGAATGTCTATAGTCTAAATCATGGACAATAATAAGTTTGGGCAAAATGTGGTGAGGTTGGGACCCTCACATATTGTTGGTGAGAATGTAAAATAGTGCAGCAGATCGGCAGTTTCTCAAAATGTTAAACATAGAGTAAACATATGACCCAGCATTTTTTCTCCTAAGTATAAACCCAAGAGATTGAAAACATATGTCATGTACATGAATGTTCATAGCAACAGCGTTCATAATAGCCAAAAAATAAAAACAAATTCTCATCAGTGGATGAATGGATAAATAAAAGGTGGTATTTTAGTCAGTGGATATTTATTCAGTCACAAAAAGGGATAAAATATTGATCCATGCTACCTCATGGAAGAGCCTTGAAACTATTATGAGAAGAGAAAGAAGCCAGTAACAAAAGGCCACATAGTATATGATTCCATTATATAAAATGTCCAGAATAGGCAAATCCATAGAAATAGCAAGTATATTATGGTTACAAGGGCTGGGGGAGGAAGAAATGGGGAATTATTAGTATTTCTGGGGTTTCTTTTTGGGTGATGAACATATTCTAAAATTAAATAATAGTGGTGTTGCACAACTGTGAGTATGCTAAAAGCCACTGACTTGTACACTTTAAAATGGTGAAATGCATGACAGGTGAATTCTATTTCAATAAAGCTGTTTTTAAAATATGAAGCATATTTAATAGACACACGTACTCTTCTTACCTTACCTGCCTCTTACAAAGGACATGGAAAGGAATCCAGATATATAGTTCACTTTCCATTATCCTCTCTCTATATTTACTCTGTCACATTTTTTCTTGAACTTTGCAGAAAAACCTTTGTTTTTACTCACCTACCACTTCACTTCTTGCTAAAGCCCTACATTGTGTAAATAAACTTAGCATTGCTCTCAGTGAGAGAGAAATGCATCCTCTTCACAAGACTGAAGGCAGCAGGGAAGTATGGAAGTTACAGGATATTTGCTGGTTGACTTGAGAAAGAAATCTGGACACACTCCCACATAAAAACTTCTATCCATATGCGTTTGTTTATGTAGAAGTTTGGTATAACATACATTTAATGTTGTAATAAAGCAAATTATTTTGTAGTCGGTGCATGATAATGTAGAGTTTCCTGAAGTGATATAATATTGTGGGAAGGATGATCTCTTCCCACTCTTCATCCCTCTCTCCCCCCGCCCCTGCACAGAACCCAGCTCTTCCCAATGCCTGGAGAGGGAATGGGGAATAGAAAGGAGCTCTTTCTAATGTAACCGAAGGGAAGGAGACACACACCAATGTATCATGCTAGATTCAGGGAATGTCCCGAGGGAATTAACCTTCGTGATGTGAAGTGTCTGAATTGTTGCTAGATTTTTCCACTCTCTGGTTGGCTCTTTTTTTATAGTTTCTTCTGTCTTCCTATTCACTTATGGATTTGAAGCTCTCCTTTTCTCCCAGTGTGTAAGGGGAACTGGACGGAATAAAGAGTGACTATCACCATCAGCAAAAGCAGGGCACAAGTCTGCTCTTTGAGGGTGGGTAGAGAAATGGTTATAGAGCCTCAGGTACTTTTGAGGGAGACGAGAAGACACAGGGAGAGGGCCCAAGGGGAATATTCTGATAATTGAAGTCACTGGAGCTACCCGAGAATCTAGGAGTAAGGTCCTGTGTCTAAACGTGGAAATCAGAGCTAACCCAGCTAGATAAAGAAAGTCAGTTGCAAGTCTTTGCCACCTCCAGGCCCCTGGGTGGATTAGAAAACTTTATTTCTTAACTCTGGTGTAATAACAGATAACAGTCCATGGGATTTTGTGCCTGTATTTAATTGGTTGAAGAAGTGGGTAGGTCACTCTTACCTTGACTCCTAGAATACCAGCCAGCTCTTTGATTTTTCAGTTCTAAGGGATAGGGGGTGAAGAGAGCCATCAGTGGGACCAACCAACATTCCATTCCTTGATAAAAGATCTTCTCTTTTGTTTACAATAATATACATTCAATTGAGGGATGAAAGTTAAAATGTTTTTAATTTTATATTTTCCAGATCATGGTTATT
This sequence comes from Myotis myotis, assembly GCF_014108235.1. Lineage (NCBI taxonomy): Eukaryota > Metazoa > Chordata > Mammalia > Chiroptera > Vespertilionidae > Myotis > Myotis myotis. Next base: position 14,709,116 of record NW_023416315.1, read on the forward strand.
TTCAGACACATGCACACACATACACACTAGTTCTAATATTTGGGGATCAGTTTTACAGGTTGTTTTATGAAGTGGTTGTTGATTACATAATTAAACAAATACATTTAGTATTGATGAATTAATTTCAGATTTAGGGGACAAGAAAGGAATTGAATTTAGAATTAATACCTTACCCAATAGAAAAAGTAAAAATTTTTAGTAATTTTATAAAATGACTAAATGCCAATTGTACTTGACAAGCATCCCGATGAGTCCTACAAAAGGTAGGGGTCCATGAGTCTGAAATGGCCCACTCTTGTTATTAGGATAAATCTTCAGAGCCATTTGGAGCAAATATTTGCTAATAAGACCCAAAATGAAAGAGATCTAAATTCCTCTCCAGATAGATGGATGGGTGGATGAATGGATGGATGGAGAGATGGACTTATAGACAAATAAACCACTGCCTGCACATTTCAGAATTTGCAAAAAATTTAGTTCTCAAACTAGTCAGGTATTCTAATGATTTAAGTGTGTCTAAGAAACGAACACAGCTATTTTTATGAGGTGAAACAAAATGACTCTTGTGTCAAAATAATTCAGCATTGTCAAGGGCTGGGTTTCTTTCATTGCTATTGTCTTAATGCCCAGAAAAATGCTTTGTTTGAAGCATATTCCAGAACAAACACATCTTTCAAGTGTCAGATTTCCTATGCCTGCATCGTTTCCTAGTCCCTTACCTGTCATTATATGAAACTTTTATGACCACTGGCAGACAAAGGCCAGAAAGACAAAGGGAAGAAAAAGAGAATGGTTCCGTAAATAACAGATCAGCAATTTAGGCTCAGCTGAGGAATTTGGCTCCCAGGCCCCAGACTGCTGAAGAGGCTGGATTCAGATGTAGTTGACACTGGTGAGTCATACAGATGAGCTTCAAGTGCCCTAATGTTAGTGGTGTTAACCCTGCTCAACCACCACACAGGTCACAGAATCTTACATCAGTTGCTTAATCTGCTTGCCTTTTATTTGCAAAATGAATCCACTGACATTGTACTCTCCTTTGATACACAATATAGCTAGAAAATATTGCTAATGAAAAATAATTAGAAAAGAAAATAACAGCTATAAATTAAATAAGTATAAATGAAATAAAGATGGTCATCATAGGCACAAAGAGAACTTTGATTTCTCCATAACAATAATAGCCTACATTTATGGAAGGTTTTATTATGTGCCAAGAATTATTCTAAATACTTTACTTATTCAACCACTTATTTAATCCTTTTTGAAACCCCATGAGTTCAGTATTTCATCTATAACATGCAGAGAATAATCATTCCGCATTACAAAATTGTTGGAACAATCTCAGGCATAGAGGAAGCACTCAATAAATGTTAGCTGTTATTTGGCTCACAATCACTGGGTTGTTGTTGTTTTTTTAGATGATTTGAGAGAGACTGGAAGAGAGAGAGAGAGAGAGAGAGAGAGAGAGAGAGAGAGAAGAGAAAGAGAGAGAGAGAGAGAAGAGAAGAGAAGAGAAGAGAAGAGAAGAGAAGAGAAGAGAAGAGAAGAGAAGAGAAGAGAAAGAGAGGGAGAGAGAGAGAGAGAGAGAGAGAGAGAGAGAGAGAGAGAGAGAGGAAACATTGATTTGTTGTTCCACTTATTTATGCATTCATTGGTTGACTCCTGCAGGTGTCCAGACTTGGATCAAACCCACAACATATCAGGACAAAGCTCTAAACCAGTGGTTCTCAACCTTCCGGCCCTTTAAATACAGTTCCTCATGTTGTGACCCCCAACCATAAAATTATTTTTGTTGCTACTTCATAACTGTAATGTTGCTACTGTTATGAATCATAATGTAAATATCTGATATTCAGGATGGTCTTAGGCGACCCCTGTGAAAGGGTCGTTCGACCACCAAAGGGGTCGCGACCCACAGGTTGAGAACTGCTGCAAACAAATGACTACCTGGCCAGGGCTACAATCTTCTCTTTTTCACTCCTTGAAAATTCAGGCATTTGCTTTGCTCCAGTTTTCTGGCACTTTTTTCCTTCTCCATGACATCACAAAAGTCATATACACAGATTCTTCCCATGTTTTAACGCAAAATTTTTAGAGCTTGAAATATTGGATGCATTTGAAGCAGGGGTGGGGAACGTCCGACTGTGGCCTGGATAAGGCCAGAGAAATCATTTGGTCTGGTCCTGCCAAGGCATCGGCAGGCGGGACTTGAAATTCAATAAATCTAGGAGCTTTTTTCATAGCAACATACATTTATATTGTGAATTATATTGAGCGAATGATGTAATAAATATCCAAATGGCCCTTGGCAGAAAAAAGGTTCCCCACCCGTGATTTAAAATCACAAAGTCCATGCTTACTTGGTCTCTTCTCTCCTACTTTCCTGTTCCCTTTTTTATGAGGTTTATGCCATGCTTGCCTTGAAAATAGTCCTGATATTTAAATAGTATATTTAAATTTACAAAGTAATTTTAAATGTGTTTTCTCTGTATAGCAGAGTGGTCTTTTGAGGAGTGTTTAGGCTTGTGTCCAGCTCATCATCCACTGGGTGTATAATATGAAGTGATTCACCACCTTCAGCCTGTTTCCTCAGGTATAACATGAAATTAATAAAAATACATACCTGAAAATAAAAAAATGAAAAGCATAACTACCTTGGATCTATTTTTAAATGATATAGTACATGTACAATAGAAAGTACACATACTGTTAGTTGAGATTGTTATTTGTAGTAATAATAGTGGTGGCCTTTCAAACATCTCTTGCACCCCATAGAGTTAGACTGAGCTAGCTAGCCATGGTCATACACTTAACCTTACTGTAACCGATTGTATCCTTACCAATAGAAAAAGGGAAAAAGGAAAAAAGATTCCAATAATTGTATTAAAATGCCTAAATGCCAACTCTACTTGATAAAAACCCCAGGGAAACCTAGAAAGCTAGGGGTCCTTGAATCTGGCTAGTTCCACTCCTCTTAATAAACTAAGTCTCCAGATCTGCTGAAGACATCTAGCGGGAATTATGTCCACAATCAGACCACAATTGGCATGTCACCCAATTTTAGACAGTAACACAAGAGATAAAGTCTGCTAGGGAGTTTCTGGGAAAGGTGTCCTTGCTGCTACAAGACAGCTGCAAGAAAGAGCTGGTCCTTCTTCCTTTGGGCATTGTCATGCCTGGATGTGATAATGGGAACAGCTGGAGCCATTGTGCTGCCAGCCTGTAGATGAAGCCAATGCAAGAGGAAGGCGGGGAAGCTGGAACCTTGGGGTACTCCGCGCAACTGCCCTACCCCTGAGCTCCTAGTTACATTTTCCTACTGCTTAAGCTGTCTGGGTTGGGGTTTTCTCTCACTTTCAGCCAAAAGCAAAATGTTGATAATAATAAATCTGATACAAAATGTTGATAATAATAAATCAGCAACAACATATGAGAAGGACTGATGAGCTTTATATTTCTCTACCAAACTTTCAAAGAGGTCCTGCAAGTGAATTATTTAATCCAAGTGTTCACAAGAAAGACAGTCTCTCCCATATAACCCATTTAAAGGTGCCATGTTCTAAGCTTATATGTGGCAAATTGGTTTTCCAAAATTCTTGGGCTTTATATTTCACCGGGATATGCTAGAGGCATACTATATGCTTGGGCAAGTATTATGGTCCAGGAGATGAGGCTTGCCATCTTATGATAAAGCTAGGGTTCTCCAGTTATAGAGCTTTTGTAGAATAATGATCAGCTAATGGCTTTCAATCACCCCCTTGTCCTTTTTTTTTATTACCATTGCTTTCTAATGTTCATATAAACATTGGCTTTGATGTTAGATTTTCAAATAACCAACACATTCTCTGTTTTGAGAACATTTTATCAACATGATCTGTGTTTGACCTTATGTTTAAATTGATTTTTTTTCTGATAACCTAATAACCCATTCCATAGATCAGACAATTCTTTTTTCCTTTGCAACCAGTACTAACTATTATGATCGTCTGTTTCCTAACACACTGTTGCTCTTCAGGGTGGAACCTGATCTCCAGGAGGGCTTGTTAAGTAGATTACTGGCAAACTTTAGGTCTGGACTGGGGCCCAAGAAGTTGCATTTCTAACATTTTCAAGGTGATAATCATGCTCTTTGTCCAGAGACTACTATTATAACACAACCTTTTAATATATGTATATTTTTATTTATTGAGAATGACATTGGTTAATGGGATCATATAGGTTTCTGGTGTGGATTTCTGTTATAAGATATGTGTATTGCCCACCACCCAAAGTTTTTAATATGTTGAGTACTTAGAAGTGAATAAAGTCCACCATAGTTGGAAAATATTCTCCGGTGTTTCTTTCCTTTCAACAGATCAGTATGGAATTTATACTATTGTCGTGACCCATTGATACCATTTTTAACCTACATCTAAGAAGACTACTTGGACTTTTTTTTAAAATATATTTTATTGATTTTTTACAGAGAGGAAGGGAGAGAGACAGAGAGTTGGAAACATCGATGAGAGAGAAACATCGATCAGCTGCCCCCTGCACATCTCCCACTGGGGATGTGCCCGCAACCCAGGTACATGCCCCTGACCGGAATCGAACCTGGGACCCTTCAGTCCGCAGGCCGACGCTCTATCCACTGAGCCAAACCGGTTTCGGCAAGGACTTTTAATGTATTTCTTCTTCAATGTTCTTCCTTGGCCCTTTTCTTCTCTTACTTGATAATCTCACCAATGTTCACTGTTTCAACTATGGTTATTGCATAGCTATCTCTGATATTCATATCTCCATCTCTGACCTCCCTCTCAACCTTCAGGCCTCCTTTCTCCATAAGCAAGCTCTCCAAGAACTCATACTTGTGTTGTCAAAATAAAATCTTTCTCTAAACCAACTGGTTTGGACTGCTTTTTATTTCCCAAATTTCTCTTCACTATTAAATGAAATAGGAGTGTAAACACCAGAGATCTAATCATCATACTGTGTGATCATGGGAAATCAAATAACCTCTCTGGTCCTCAGTGTATTCATCTGTCAATTGGAGTTGGGATTCATCTTTTGGTTTTTATGGTTTGGCTATAACTATAGCTGTGGGTATATTGATTGTTTGGGAGTCTGGCCTTGCTCCTAGTTCCCATTAACAATGGGAGTCAGGGAGCTTCCATGCTTGTGCCAGCCTGCTTTTACTGGCTTGGAGGAGCTGAATGCTAAATATTCAGGACTTTTGCAAGTTGGTTGTAAATCTTAATAGCTTGAAATTGGCCATGATGGGAGTATTTACTCCAACAAATTGGCACTGCTACAAATCAGAGCTCTTGCCCACTCCGTCTCAATATATTGCTGCCCCTGTGCATTGAGGAATGCCCACCCTCACCCTCACCCTCACCCTCATCCATACTAAGAAAATACTCTATAGGGATACAGAAAATGCTTGTCCTTCCTATGGCCTTCCAAGTTGTTAAGGGCACACCATCATTTCTTAGTTGTGGCTGAAGGAGAATAAGAATGGCTTAGAACATACATTTGAGAATGTGAAACATGGACCTTAGCTTCACAGGGTTGGTCTCTGAACAGACTTTTGGAAAAATATACTTACTATATATTATGTGACCACTTGTTCTCTCTCACTCTTCTTCTCTCTTTCTCTCTGAACCATTTATCAGCTGCCATCTTTTCTCTTTTCTTGTTTCCTTTCCTGCTTTGAGATCTTAGACTAGGAACTGAATTGCGCAGGCTGTAGGAGCGGTCATTGCCTCTCTGAGCTGAGAGGCCACTGTAGCACTGTGAGTGTGAACATGCCTTTGTTCAAGTACTGGTTTTACCTCTTTTTAGCCATCTAATCTTAAACTATTTATTTGAACTTTCTGCTCCTTTGATTCCTCATAGATAAGATGGAGATGCAGTCGGTTCTGCTATAAGACCTGTTAAATAAATTAAAACAAAAAAGAGAAAAGGGAAATTTGTTCAAAGAAGTTGAGTACAATACCCTGGTGCGTATACAAGAAACATGATGAATGCAGAAAACTACACCCAGCTGCACGAAGGCCCAGTGGAATAGACAAACATGCACACACCTGGCACAGACAAGAAGCCATGCCCATCCACATCTGGAGATAGAGCCTCCCCTCCCATTTCTGATAACCCTTCTCCCACCACTTCACAATAACAAGCACTCGGGCCACACAGTCAGACACCCTTCCCTCTCATTGACTTTCACTCTTTATTTTCAGCCTATTTTGTATTTTATCTCTCCATTTGCTGATTCTCTCTTCACTCTTTTCCTGTATTTCTTTTGTTATCTGCACACAGAGTGGCAAGCTGGGAGCAGGTGGAGAGACCATGGGACCGCAGGTGCCCACCCCCTCAAGCAAGCTGTAGGTCTTTTTCAAGGTAAAATACAGTATTTATTGTAGTAATTATGTATTTCTTAACTATTTCACATCTATAAATATGCGCTACCATTTTTATTATGTGCCCCTTTTTAAAATGAGCCACTGAAAGGTTCTTGAGTGTTCTACCCCAGCCTCGCTTTACCATAAGCATAAGACCTGTGCTTTATTGCATAATTTTGCACAGAGTGGTGATTTTTAGGAACACAAATATCATGGATATAGAAGAACAGATATAATATCAGTAACTGCCTCTTTCATAAGGTTGATGATGATTCAGTGAGTAAATATATGCAAAACACTTGGGTTAACACTTGGCTATAGTAAGTGGTAAGTTAGCAATGGCTATTTTCACTCCAACAAAGAGGGGATTGAAGTAGATAGTATTCTCCAAAGACCTTCAAACTCCAGGATTCTATGCATGCATATGAGATGGTAAACTTGAGGCTTGCTTGAGGCCATATAACTAGCTAGTGAGGCCATAAGAAAGTACTGATATCCAGGGCTCTTACCGTCTCTCCAAACCAGTGACCCACAGACTAAAGGCAATAACTAAAAACTAATTGCAAAGTAATTAAACATCTCTCAGGTTCTAAAATGCACATTAAATGTTAGTAGTTATGTTAAAATGTGTCACATGGAAGGGACTCTAAGATTCTTAGCCGTTTGGGCTGTGTCAAAAGTTATAGCTATAACTATATAGCTAGAAGGCAGATGTCTGGCCTATTCAAATTTTACTCTGAATTAGAAGCACTTTTCCATATTTGTGCCTAAAGGGAGAAAAGCATACAAGGGTAACATCCAGTCATTGGCAGAAGAACGCCTAAGGGGCAAAGGGAAATTTATTTTTATCTCTCCCATCACATTATTATCTTTTCAATAGCAATTCCCTCAACCCCCAACATTCAGAACACTTATGCCCACGGTGAAGGTTTTTTATGTGTTGCTTATGGTATACATTGTGTGCCTAGCTAAGGAATATTTGTCCTTTGTGATGAAATAGCCTCAAGAGCCATTGTGACCTCACTTACATATTTATTTTTAAAATTTTTTATAATTTATTTTTCAACTACAATTGGCATACAATAATATATTAATTTCAGATGTACAACATTGTGATTAAACATTTATATATACTTCACAAAGTGATCATCCTGGTAAGTCTAGTACCCATCTGACACCAAACATAGTTATATTATTGACTCTATTCCGTATGCTGTACTTTATATTCCTATCACTGTTTTTGTAACTGGGAATTTGTGCTTCTTAATCCTTTCAGCTATTTCACCCATTTTCTCAACCTCCTCTTACCTGGCATCCATCAGTTTATTCTCTGTATCTATAGTTGGTCCTATTTGTTTTTTCATTTAGTTTGTCTTTTAAATTCAACATATAAATGAAATCATATAGTATTTGTCTTCTCTGTCTGACTGATTTCATTTACCCCTAGGTCCATCCATGTTGTTGCAAATAACAAGATTTCATTCTTTTTTATGGCTGAGTAATATTCCATTCTATATATGTATTACTTCTTTTTTATCTACTCATTAATCCATGGACACTTAGATTGTTTCATATCTTGGCTATTGTAAATAATGCTGCAATGAACATAGGGGTGCATATATTTTTTCGAATTAGTGTTTTGGAAATACCCAAAAGTGTAATTTCTAGGTCATATGGTAGTTTTATTTTTAACTTTCTGAGGAACCTCTATACTATTTTCCATAGTGGCTGCACCAATCTGCATCCCCACCAATAGTGCACGAAGGTTCCCCTTTCCCCACATCCTCACCAACACTTGTGGTTTGTTGATTTATCGATGACAGCCATTCTGACAGGTGTGTGGCTTTAATTTGCATTTCTCTGGTGATTAGTGACATTGAGTATCTTTTCTTTTTTGAGTTTTATAAGAGCTTACTTGAGCCCAAATGAGGACGTATGCCAGGGAGCAGATCTCAAATGCTCCTTGAGCATCTTTTTATATGTCTATTGGCCATCTGCATGTCCTCTTTGGAGAAACGTCTGTTCAGGTCCTAGGCCCAATTTTTAAATTAGGTTGTTTGTTTTCTGGTGTTAAGTTGTGTGAGCTCTCTATATATTTTGGAAATTAACCTTTTATCAGATGTATCATTGGCAAATATCTTCTCCCATTCAGTAGGTTGTCTTTTTATTTTATTAATAGTTTCCTTTGCTGTGCAGAAACTTTTTTGTTTGATGTAGTTACATTTGTTTATTTTTTTCTTTTGTTTCCCTTGCCCGAGGAGACATATCCAAACTAATGTTGCTAAAAGAGATATCAAAGAGTTTATTGCCTATTTTTTCTTCTGGGAGTTTTATGGTTTCAGGCATTCCATTTAAGTCTTTAATCCATTATAACTTTATTTTATATAGGGTGTAAGAAAGTAGTCTAGTTCCATTTTTATGTATGTACAGGTATCTAAGACTTAGCTTATTTAGATGGTTTAATGGGGATGGTGGGCCAATTAATTGTACTCATTGTGTCACTTCCTGGAGGAAAGATGAAACAATAAAAATAAGGACAGCCTTATAAAGTTGTGTTTTTATTTTTTAGCCTGGATTATATTAAAATAACTAGGTGCCCAGTGCACGAATTTGTGCAACTTGAAAGGAATTGTGGGCCACGAGGCTGCAGTAGGCACAGGGGCGGGTCTTGGCCCATCCTCTGTGCTCCAGCCTGGCCTCTTCCATCACAGCCCCTGGTCCCCTGTCTGCCAGCAGCCCTGCCCCCACCGTTGCAGCTCCCATGCGCTGATGGCACTGGCCCCGCTAGCACCCGCTGACAGTGCAGAACGATTGGGGCCAGCATCATTAGCAGGTACGAGCAGCAACTGCTGTCCCGATTGCCCCTCAGGAGCAGGGGGAGGTGGAGAAACTCTCAGGGGCAATTGGGGCCGGCAGCTGCTGCTGCTTGCACCCCAAGCAATTGGGACCTGGGCTGGGCGCCAGCAGCAGGTGCGAGCAGTTGCTCTGGCACCTGCTGCAGGTGTAAGCAGGGCCAGCACCGTCAGTGGGTGCAAGCAGCAGCTCCAGTGCCGGCAGCAGGTGTGAGCACCCAGTGGGACCATGGTGCACAGGAGCAAAGAATTTTCAGTAACCACCAGAGGCTCGCCCCAATGACAGCAACCAGCACCCCGCCTTGGTCTGGCACCCCCACTACCTGCTCCACCATCCCGCTGCAGCCGATGCCCGCCATGTTCCACACCCTGCTGCCTGCTGCTGATGCCCGCCATGTTCCGCGTGCGCCTCCTGGTGGTCACCGCAAGTCATAGCGACCAGTTGTTCGGTTGTTCAGTTGTTCCGCCGTTCGGTCTATTTGCATATTAGGGATATATATATATATATATATATAGAGAGAGAGAGAGAGAGAGAGAGAGAGAGAGAGACAGCAAACTGTTTTTTTAGAGCACTGGTTCTCAAAATATGTCCTACAGATCCTGGGAGTCCTAGAGACCTTTTCAGAAGGTCTACAAGGTCAAACTAGTTTAATAAAAACATTAAGACATTATTTCTTCTTTGTCAGTGTAGATATTTGTCTTGATATTGCAAAAGCAAGCTGCAGCACCTTAGCCCCAATCGAGGCAATGGTACCAAATTGCCCTAGTAGTCATTGTGCACTTGCAGTTCAACAAACAAACTCTGGTTTCAATTAAGAATGTCCCTGATGCAGCAGTAAAAATTATTAAATCAATCTTTGAGAACATATCTTTTTAATCTGCATGACAAAGGTGGAAGTGCTGACAGTGCACGAAAGTCCAGTGGTTGTCTCGAGGTAAAGCAGTAGTACAATTGTTTGACTTATGAGCTGAACTAGCCACTTTTTTCATTGAACACTGTTTTAATTTGATTGAACAACTGATATATAAAATATGGCATTTTAGACTTCGCATAAATGAACCAAATACATCTTGGCTCTAACTTTAGATATTTGTTGCCAGTGATAAAATTTGAGCTTTTACATGAATATTATAGAGTTTTGGAAAGTTTCTATCTGCCACCATAAGCTTGACAGCGTTTCAGTACTTAACAATTTTTATGACAATATTGGTGGTGATATTAATGAGTGTGATTTTTAAATATTGTATAGTAAAATATGTCAGAATTTGGAAGATATGTATAACTCAGCTAAACAATATTTTCCAATATGTGGTGTTACAAAATCAGGAATGGGTAAAAACAATATTCAAAATATAAGCAAGACCAATGGACTTTAATGTGACAGAGTATGAAGAGTTCATTGATATGGTTTCAGACTTATTATTGCAACCAACCTTTAAGAAGCTTCTACCTGTTGGCTTCCAGTTAAGATGGCAGAAGAAGTAAATGGCACTTGCATCTTCCCATGCCCACATCAACATTACAACTGAACTAAAGAGCAATCATCGCAGAGAACCACCTGAAGTCTAGTTGAACAAAAGTCCTATAATACAGGATATACAGAAGAAGCCAAGTGGAGACTGGTAGAAGGGGAGGAGATGAGAAATGGGGAGGTCCCACACCCACGTGTGGCACTTAAAAATCAGGAGGGATATCTTTGCTTTGGAGGTCTGCCGGGGTTCTTGTCCCAGGATCAAGAAGGGTTCAGGAAATCTGGAGAAGGCTGTGCGTAGATGTTAAATAAGAGTCCAGAGACTAATAAAGTCCGGAGATAAAATATAATTTTGAAAGGCATTGGGGGGTCAGAGGAGCTTAGCTAAAGGAGCTAAGATCTAAGATCTTAAGTCTAAGGCCTTTGGTTCTCCCTGTCCCCAGAACCCCATGCTTTTTATTAACACAATTTGTCCTGAGGCGGGGCAGAGTTTTACACATCAAAGGGTATACAGTAACATTGTCAGAATGGGGGAATTAGCCTACGGCTGTTCAGGTGTTTGGCCAGTAGGAGGCAATAACATGTAGATTAAGATGCCTTTTAGCTGTCTGGCAGCCAAGAAATCAATTTAATGTGTCCTATTCAGGTTTGGGGAAATGCCTTCAGCCATTTCCAGATGCAGCCCCTGCTGTCCTGCTTGAATTGTTCTCTGGCAGAGTTCCCTTCTGAAGATCAAGGGGTCCTAGCCCCACATCAGGTCCCCCAGCTCAGGGTTTCAGTGCCAGGAAGAGAAGTTCCCATAACTTCTGGCTGTGAACACCAGCAGGGATTGTGGCTGAGGGAGACAGAGGGCTGTTGTAGTCCCAGGTGTTCTTGAAGGGCCTATGCACTCTAAGCTCCAAGTGCTGGGGCGGTAGTTCGAAAGGCACCAGGAGCCATAGCTTAGTGTCCATCAACCTGGCTAATACCACTTCCCATGTCCTGGTGATTAAACTCAAAGAAAAAAATAATAAAAGGAAGCTTCTTCCTGTTGAGTTTTGTTGTATGTCAAAGAAGACTATCCACAATTATATAAAAAGAATATTAAAATAGTTCCTCCTTTTCCAACTAAGTATCTGTGTGAAGCCAGATTTTCTTCATATACTCAAAGCAACATGTTGCAACAGAGTGAATGCAAAAGCAGATATGAGGATCCAGCTGTTTTCTATTAAACCAGTCATTAAAGAGATTTGCAAAAATGTAAAACTATGCCACTCTTCCCACTAATTTTGTTTGTTTGTTTTGGAAAATATAGTAATTTTTCATAAGCAATGTGTTATGTTAATATGTTAATTAATTTATTATTTTAAAATAAGTTTATAAGTAAATATTTTATATGTCTCCATTTAAAGTGAAATAAGCTAGTCAGAGAAAGACAAGTACGATATGATTTCACTCATTGTGGAATTTAATGAACAAACTGAACTATCATGCAAAATAGAGACAGACTCATAGAGAGCAGACAGACAGTTCTGGTGGTGAGGAGAAGGGGTGTTGAGAGGGGTGGAGGGATTGAGCAAAAAAGAAAAAAAGAGAGAGAACTCTTGGATTTGGACAACAGTGTAGTGAGTGTGGGGGTGGGCTGAGGGAGTAGGTGGAGGTGGAAGTGGGCATAGAGGGGATAAATGGTGATGGAAAAAAAATAATGTCTCCTTTGAAATGTCTAGTATAATACATATTAATGGATATGACCTACAAAAACAAAAGCTCTTGGGGATTCTCAATATTTTTTAAAAGTTTAAAAATTGGTTCTGAGGCCTGGCCATGGACTGAAGGATCACAGATTTAATACCCGGGCAAAGGCATGTACCTTGGTTACAGGTTGGATCCCCAGCCCTGGTCAGGGGGCATGCAGGAGGCAACCAGTGATGTTTCTCTCTCAAATAAATGTTTCTTTCTCTTTCTCCCCGATCTTCCTCCCTTTCACTCTCTAAAAATCAATGGAAAAAATACCCTCTGATGAGGATTTAAAAAAAAAAGATCCTGAACCCCAAAAGTTTGAGACTTATTGTCTTAGAGCTCTGAAATGGACTTAAAGAAATGTGGTCCATGAACCACTAGCCTCAGAATTATTAGATATAATATATAGAAATATGTATAAAGATAAGTGTTCCTGGGCCCTTTCCCACATTCAAGAAATAGACTCTCACAGCACAGGGATGGGAAAACCTTCATGCCTGAGAAGCTTTTCCAGTCATTCTGGTGATCATGCAGGACCCTGTACTGTCAGGGAAATGTACAACATTTCCAGATTGGCTACAATTTATGACATGATCTTGGGTAATTCTGTTAGTTTCTTGAAACCTCTGTTTGCATCATAATAAGTTGGACCCATGGGCTTACCACAATAAAAACTTATTCAGAGAGCCTCAGATAAAAGGCTTTAAGAACACCCCACATGTTGCCATTTCTTAAATTACATGCATTAAAATAAATGACTAAAGTACATGTTGCAAAGCTATATCCTTGACTATTAAAAATAGTGTTTAAAGTGGCGTTTTAAAAAACTTTAAAAGTAGTCTGCTGATCTATTATCCATCAATTTTAAAAACTCACAGAAGACATTTTTATCAACAGTGCATATTAGCTGGGTTCTAACCCAACGTGTATTCCCACAAAAAGTACCTGAAAAGAGAGAGCAAAAAGAAAGCATAAGTGTAGAGTATCCCCCAAATTAATAAATAACAGCTATAAAACTTAAATATAAAATGAATCTGAAGCACCAAGGAGCCCTGAAAAATGAAATCTTTTTAGAAGGAGAGATGATCCTCTCTGCCTGGGGCTGCAGAGGGAAAGAGATGTACAATCCCTTTCATGTTCCACTAAGCTCCAAAGTCCACAGCTCCATTCCCGAAAACCCCCTGAAGGCAAGGGCGGGCCCAGAGTTCATAAAGCTCACTTGGAAGCAGGGCTTCAAGAGCTTTAAAAGTTAAAAGCAAAAACTTTAAACTTAATCTGTTGCTCCCAGAAATATCCATTGAAGGAGGTGCAGCTAGGGGCAGAATGCGTCCTCTCTGCCCTTCTCCGGAAATGGTGGAGTTGTCACTTCCTAGGTTCTTTTCCAATAACAGAGACAAGCCATCCAGTAATTCCTGATAGAGGCTTACCACACTTCTTCCCTTTGTTCCTCACCTGCTAATGCACCATTTCAAGGCATATTTTCCTGAATGAGAAAAGCCTGTGGCCAGTGTGGCTAGTTGGTTGGAGCCTCCTCCTGTACTCCCAAAGGTGGTGGTTTCAATTCCCAGTCAGGGCACATATCCATATTGCGGGTTTGATCCCTGGTCATGCAGGAAGCAATCTAGCAATGGTGAGAAGAAAGGGAATGGAGCCCCTCAGTAAAGTCTTCAAAGCCCAGTAATAAGTCTTCAGAAGATTATTCTATAAACTTTATTAAATCTCTCACCTGCATTAAATTTGATTATTTTAATGTCTAGTTTAATTTGTTGCCCACTTCATTTGTGAATGGTAGAAAAGCTGCCGATTTCAGGACCTGGTGGCCCACGGTTTCTGAATCCCCCTCCTCCCTTTTTTTCTTTTTTGATGTGTCCATTGGTCAGGATTCAGGGCACGGTCACGAGTAGGGATTTTATAGCATTGCTTAAGCCTTGGAGCTAATATGCTTCTTCTCTGTTCCCCAGCGTCATAGCAGCTCTTATAGACCATTTCTAAACAGTACTTTCTAGCTTTGCTAGAGGAATGGAGGTTTGAAAAGGCATGTGTGTCTGAGGGAATCACTTTTTAGAACTCACTGTGGAGACTGTTGCTGGGTGTCCTAGAATTATGGCCTTCCTGATTTTTTTCGTTCTCTCCTACTCTCCAAATTCGTAAGCTGAGCTGGAAACCATAGTTTTTAGCTATCTCCATCATTCATTTTCTTTGTGACCTCCAGCTCTTCCCCCAGTAGAGTCTGTCTTTATATCTTATACTCTTAACATTGACATTTGTTTTTAGTCCAAAACTTACTTAAGTCATTTGAGAATTATATGATCATTGACTTAAGTTGCACAGAGTGGATGTACTGCAAAAATCTAAAGAAATAGCTTCTTTGCTCAAGGGAATGTCGACAAGGGAAACGGGGAAAAAAAACAACTCAGATATTTTAGGAAGCATGCAGTAGTTTCTCAGGCCTTCTTTTTTCTTTAAACCTCATTTCAGTGGAAAGAAGGGATCTTTTAAGGGTTACCAGTCTGAATTTATAAGACAGTTGGATTATAGAATATGTTGGGAGAGAAGGTCTTTTACTTACTATCAAATCCTCAGAGTACATTATCAAGGTTTGCCTAGTTGACATGGTTAAGGTGCTTAACAGCATGCTGTCTAAAGTATTTACACAGTTGTAACTTATTTACTTAATACAATAAATAATATTTGTATGATGTTTTTGCGTATATTGCTGTTTGTCCTCACAGCAATGCAGTTCAGTAGACATCACTGATGATGCATAGAATGTTAAAGAACTTGTTTGAAGTCAAGCAGCAAAAAAGCAGAAGAGCCAGGAGCGCTCTCCTTTCCAATAGTACCAATATAAAGTGTTAAGTTTGCCTTAAACAAACATGCTGTCACTCAGCAAGCATTTACCATGTACCTCTTAAATTAAATCACTAAATAAGTTTTACTCAAAGGTGAGTAATGGGATCGCTGCCCTGAAATTCCCTATTGAGAAAAACAGACATGCAAACCAACCTCAGATGTAACATGGAATCAAAAGAAGACTGGACGTTAGGATATGAGCTGAATGTGTATTTAAAGTTGGTAAGGAGAGCTTGCTATTTCATGGAGTACTACCACGAATTATATTGTCATGTGAATATTCACCCTCTGCTTAGTTTTGTCAACCTTGAACAACACTCAGTTTGTTTAGATTCTAAACTTTAAGATAATTTAGATTTTTAGATATCTTTCTTACATTATTTACCTATAAAAGAAAAAGGGAAACTTAATTCAATCCTTTTCCAAATTAGAACAAATTGCAAGTGTGTTGGGTACTAAGCACATTTTAAGAAAATTTGAAATTTGGCTCTGTTCCTAAGTGAACAGAGTCTGTGTAATATTACCCATGGGGATATATATAAAAACATCTTCCAAATGTTGCTTGGCACAATTACTATTCTTCATAGCAATGACAATAAAATCCTGACATTTTGTCTTTTGTATTTTGGTTGGAAACAGAATCATTAGAGTGGTTCTCAACTTTCTGGCCCTTTAAATCCAGTTCCTCATGTTGTGACCCAACCATAAAATTATTTTCGTTGCTACTTCATAACTGTAATGTTGCTACTGTTATGAATCACAATGTAAATATCTGATATGCAGGATGGTCTTAGGCGACCCCTGTGAAAGGGTCGTTCGACCGCCAAAGGGGTTGCGACCCATAGGTTGAGAACCGCTGCAGATCAATTAACCAGGCATAGAACCTGGAGATACTTTAGAATCCTTTGCCTCATATATTTAATTGGTTGTAAGCAATCTCATCTAAATCTCCATAATTAGGCATTTCATGCAAGCTCTGTTTGCTAGCCACCATGCCCCCTTTTAGATTATCGGAGTACCCTCTCTCTGGTCTTTCTACAATAGCCTCTGGTTAATTCTGAATGCTAAAATTCTTAATCTCTCCTGCAATAGGCGGCAACATTATGCAGGGGGAAGAAGCTCAGGATTTAGAGTAAACAGATTTGGATTAAACTTCTTCTGCCAATTAACTATGTGATCTTGGACAATTTACTTAACATCTTTGATCCTCCGTTTTCCTCACCCATGAAAAGTGGGTGATCATGATAAAACTTATTTTGCTAGGCTCTTGTGTAGATTAAAAATTATAAAGTCCCCAACACAATGTCTGACACAATTTAGACATTAACAAATGTTATTTTTATTCCTAGCGCTTTCATTTGGTTTCTCATTAACCAGTAATTCAGAATCCAACCTGAGTTATCTGTGAATTAGTCCCATGGTCCTTCCTTCCATCCCCCATCCACTACTATCTTCCCAGATAGTCACCACCTCGCTTTGCTTGCTTTCTTTGTCCCCTGGAGCCTGCTTATCTTCCCTCTCTATCTTAACCTTTCATTCATCTCCAGCTTAGAGTCTAACTCATCCAAGAGGTCTTCCTGTTTAAATCAGAAGTTAGCATGTTTATCAGCTTATCTTGCTAATATTTCTAACATTTGAGTTTAATGTTAACCATCTGCTGTGTATAGAAGAAATACATAAAAGTATCCTTTGCCTGTTTATCCCCACTCTATAGCATATAGCAGACAAATGGTTGGTAGAAAAATAGCTTGATCAAATGCATAAACTATTCTTGCTAATTCAAGTCATTCTGCGAGTTAAGTCAAAGGTAAAGAAACCAAGTCATAATTTCCATGCGTTTAAATCCAAGAAGCTGTGATTTTAATTGATGGAAATATCAGTTATGATTTAGTGATAGCAAATGCTATATGACTCTTAAAGGAAAACATTTCTCTATAGAAGTGTCCCCTCACTACAGCATAAATGAAATTCAGTGAGTACTGATCCACTACTGCCCCCTATAGTCCATATAAGTTATATTAGGGAGCAATATAAAATGTTTTGCCTTGACATTCTCAGACGGTTTATTTTTTTTTGGGGGGGGGGGAGGGGAGCATTTTATTTTTTTAAATATATTTTTTATTGTTGATAGTATCTCAGAAGGTTTTATTGCCACAAGATCTATTGATTGTCTAACCAGCATCCTGTCCCTACCTACCCCTTCACAGTGCAACTCTGATCTTACACAAGCACCCACAAAATGCAGCCCATGTGACTTAGGGAAAGATGACCCCAGCACCAGCCCCAGAATGGGCTTTAACTAACCTGGGTTGGTTTAGTAACCTGGCTTAAGCCATCCGCACAGGGCATTCTCTTGGTAATGGAATGTATGTTGGGCGAATTAGACTGAAAGTAAGGAATCTTCTTGCATAGTTGGGGGAGAAACTTTCATTTGCTCTCTGCTGGATATAAATGAGGAATCACATACCTTTGTTACTTCTGGTAACCATTCTCTGATCATTGGGAAAACTGTTGTAGCAAAAAGTCCACATTGTGGAAGGCAAAGCACTGAGATGAAAAGATCATGGGGCCTGGACTTTGTGCTACTAAATCAGCCAACCATGACACTCTACCTACACTGGACTTTTTATTACATGAGAAAACACATGTTATAACTGGGTAAGTCTGTCTGAAAGCATCCTGTTAGCAGTACTGAAAATGGAAGCAAAGGAAATACGAATAAATCTTTAAGCTCTGTTTATCTCCAAGCTTAAGGACATCATATAAATATACACTGGGATGGCACACTTCCAAGGCATACTTTCTCAGCCCGTCTGTAACCAGACACAGAATGGGTCTATTCAGGTTCAATTTCTTACTGGGCTCGTTAGCTTTCTAAACAAGAGCTTCTTGATGTTAAAGCCCATGAGTCTGTCTATGGTCAACCAGCAACATATGATTGCTGCATTCAAGTATTTGACATGTCTGTCTTCATTGCCATAAACTTCTTTCCCCCAAAGCCTGGCTTCTCTCTACTTAATATATATATATATATATATATATATATATATATATATATATATATATATATGTCGTCAAATCAGACCAGACCAAGTTATTTTTCTTGAGTTGCCCATTGGTGAGATGTCATCATCATATTTTCTTTTCCCCCCATTTATCAAACATCTACTGAGTACCTGCTATGAGTCAAACATATAGAGCATAAACACATGAGGAAAACCTCTGTTCTTGTTTTCTAGATTTTACAAGCAGTGTCATGAAAATTATTTGCAATAGATAGAAATAACACTTCACCCACATGCTAGGTGTTTGCTTCTTTCTCCAAAGTGTGAAATAGTCATTGATTTACAAATGTAATATAATCCTTTTTTAGCCAAGATTTACTCATTTGCAAAGTGGACCTAATAATATCTTGCTGTTTATTCTAAAAAGTTTTTCAATTACAGTTGACATTCAGTATTATATTAATTTCAGGTGTACAGCATAGTGTTTAAACATTCATATAGTTTACAAAATGATCCCCCAATAAGTCTTGTACACACCATATATAGTTGCTACAATATTACTGATTATTTTCTTTAAGCTGTGCTGTCCATCCCTGTGACTATTTTGTAACTACCAATTTGTGCTCCTTAATTCTTTCACCTTTTCCACCCATCCCCCCAACATCAGATCTCATCTGGCAACCCTCAGTTTGTTCTCCGTCTCTTTGAGTTTATTTCTGTTTTTTTTTTTGTTCATTTACTTATTTATTTTCAGATTCCACATATAAGTGAAATCATACGGTATTTCTCTTCCTCTGTTTGACTTATTTTACTTAGCATAATGCCCTGTAGGTCCATCCATGTTGTTGCAAATGGTAAGATTTTATTCTTTTTTCTATGACCCATTAATATTCCATTGCATATAGGTACCACTTCTTTATCCATTCATCTTTTGATTGGAACATTTAATCCATTTACATTCAAAGTAATTATTGATAAGTATATACGTATTGCCATGTTATTGTTTTCTTATTGCTTTTGTAGTTCTCTGTTCCTTTCTTATTCTCTTGCTATCTTCTCTTGTATGTTGATGACTTTCTGTAGTATTGGTCTGGATTCCTTTCTCTTTATTTCTTGTATATCTCTTACAGATTTTTGGTTTGTGGTTACCACATACTTCCTCTACACCATGTTATGCTTTTAGCAGTTTAACTTGATGATCACTTAAGTTCACACACTGACTACCATTTTTACTCACCCCCTCCACATTTATGTTTTTGTCATTATTTTTTCACATCTTTTGTTTGTGTGTTTGTGTATATCCTTTAATTTACTGTTATAATTACACATGATCTTTTTAATTTTGCCTTTTAAACTTTGTACTAGTTTCAGTGTTGGTTGAACCACTGCTTTTATTATGTGTCTGCCTTTGTCAGTGAGAATTCTTTTTCTTAGTGATATTTTCTCTCTCTCTTTAAAATAATTAATTAATTTTTAATTAAATTGGGGTGACATTGGTTAATAGGATCATATAGGTTTCAGGTGTGGATTTCTATGCTATAAGATCTGTATATTGCACTGTGTGACCACCACCCAAAATCAAATAATGTTTTCTGTCATCTTATATTAGGCCCCCTTCACTCCTGCCTTCCTACCGCTTCCCTCTGATAATCACCGCACTGCTATTTGTGTCTATGATTTTTAGTTTTATATCCCACATACGAGTGAAATCATATGATTCTTAGCTTTTTCTGCCTGACTTATTTCTCTTAGCATAATATTCTCAAGCTCTATCCATGTTGGCGAAAATGGCAGTATTTCGTCTTCTCTTATGGCTGAGGAGTATTCCATTGTGTATGTGTACCACATCTTCTTTATCCAATCCTCTATTGAAGGACACCTGGGTTGTCTCCATGTCCTGGCTACCATGTATAGATTTATGAATTCTTTATATATTTTGAATATTAATCCTTTGTTGGAGCTATTGTTTGCAAATACCATCTCCCATTCAGTCGGCTGCCTCTTTGTTTTGTTGTCAGTTTATTGTGCTGTGCAGAAGGTTTTTAGTTTGATATAGTCCCATTCATTTATTCATCCTTTACTCCCCTTGCCTTTGGAGACAAGCTCATGAAATTGTTCTCTATGACTAAGGCCCATAAATGTAGTACTTACGCTTACTCCTATGTAATTGTTTCAGATATTATATTTAGATCTTTGACCCATTTTGAATTAATTTTTGTACATGGGGACAAACTGTAATCCAGTTTCATTCTTTTACATGTGGCTTTCCAATTTTCCCAGCACCACTTACTGAAGAGGCTTTCTTTACTCCATTGTGTGTTTCTGGGTCATTTGTCAAAAATTGTCTGCCCATGTGGTGTTATGTCCGTGCTCTCAATTATATTCCGTTGATCTGTGTGTCTGTTTTCTGCCAATACCATGCTGTTTTGATTATTGTAGCTCTGTCATATAATTTGAAGTCAAATAGCATGATACCTCTGGCACCATTCTTTTTTCTCAGGATTGCTTTGGCTATTTGGGGTCTTTTGTGGGTTTTTTTACAAATTGGATGGTTTCTCATTCTATTTCTTTAAAGAATGACATTGGGATTTTAATGGGGATGGCATTAAATCTGTATATTGCTTTGAGTGATATGGCCAAATTTTAACTACGTTGATTCTTCTAATCCCTGAACATATTTTTTCCATTTTGTTGTGTCTTGTTCAATCTCTTTTAACAATGTGTTGTAGTTTTCAGTACATCGGTCTTTCAGGTTCTTTGTTAAGTTTATTCCGAGGTATTTTATTCTTTTTATTGCAATTGCAAAAGGAATTGTTTTGTTTTTTTTCCATTTCTTTTTCTAAAGTGTTGTTAGTATACAGGAAGGCAATGGATTTTTCACATTGATTTTGTATCCTGCAACTTTATTGTATTTGTTTATTGTTTTTAATAGTGTTTTATGGAGTCTTTAGGGTTTTCTATGTACAGAATCATGTCTTCTGCAAAAAATGACACTTTTACTTCTTCTTTCCCAATTTGGATGCCTTTTATTTCTTTCTCTTGCCTTATTGCTCTGGCTAGAACTTCCAGGGCTGTGTGAATAAGAGTGATGAGAGTGGACATCCTTATCGTGTTCATTGTGCTCGTATTTTATTTAGGATTTTTGCATCTGTAGTTATCAGAGATATTGGTCTGTAGTTTTCTTTTTTTGTGTGTTATCCTTGCCAGGTTTCAATTTCCTTGGTAAAGTACTCTTTTTGTTCATTAATTGGTTTTCTGAGTGCATTGAATTGCCTGTCTGTGTTTTCTCTCATCTTGTTGAGTATTTTCAGAACTGCAGTATTGAAGTCTCTGTCATTTATATCAATATTTCCATGTGGTCCAGCTTGCTTTCTGGAGATTTTTCATTTCCTTTCTGACCTTCCTCGTACCATGGTTAGTCATGGTATTTGCTGGTCTCCTTTGTCTGGGCATTTATTGTATTGCTGAACTTTCTCTAGCAGCTTTCTCTGAAGAGGTCTTTCTACTATTTTCTAGTAGATGATGCTGAACCACAAGATTTTTACCTCTGTGACCTCCTCGGCCTCCGTCAGATAGTACAGCTGCACTGCTTCAGGGTGGGGTTTGTTTTGCCCTCACTGTAATGGCAACCCTGGACTTCCATGGGTTCTCTCCTGCCCATGCACCTCGCCTGCGTATCAATAGCAGAGGGAAACAGTGATTTTACTGCAGTCGCTCTTGGTTTACAGATAATGTGCTCCTCAAACCAACACCAAGGGCAATTGGAGGGGTTTTGGGAGCCCAAGCGGTGGCAGGACTCTGTGGCTACATTTCTTTGTTTGAAACACCACTGCCTGACAGTGGGGCAGAACCCCTGTACTATGTCCTTGCCCAGGCATTTCTGCTGGCTCAGCCTCTGTTCATCCCGCTCCCCCTGATGGAGAGGTCACTGGGTCAAGGCTAGCCATTTGTGTGGATTAACCTCTGATAGAGGTTCCAGCTGACCAGTGAATTGGGTAGAGCGGGGGTTTCAGAGAATCAACAGGGTGTGGTGAGAACAGTATTAGTCAGATTAATGGGAACTCAGATTTGCACCTACCTGTGCCTGCCAGCTGTGTATAGGGAGGGCTCAACAAAGAAGAAATGGCACCTGCTGGCACTTTAGTCCAAGGGAGGGCTGCCCCTCTAGCCCTTACCCTGAAGCCAAATAATTCAGAGCAGCTAAGTCTATGTGCAGGCCCTTTAAGAGGACACCTGGGTCTATAGCAGCCCTCTGTCTCACACAACCCAATCCCTGCTGATTTTCACAGCCAGATTTTGTGGGGATTCCTCTTCCTGACACTGATGCTCTGGGCTGAGGAAACCAGTGTAGGGCCGGAACCCCTCACTCCTCAGGGGGGCCCCTAAGTTATCCATCCCAATTTTTATCTGCCACCAGCCCACTCTCCGTGTGGTTTCTTCCTTATGTCCTCATTTATAGGATTTCTGCTTAGCTAGTAGTCAAGTGGTTCTCAAAGGTGATTGTTGTATAATTAAGTTGTAATTTTGATTTGGTTGTGGCAGGAGGCGAGCATAGTGTTTACCAGATGTCCTCATCACCATAGTTTCAAGGTTCTTATTTTTTTTATACTAGTAGACATGCCAAACCATTATTAATTTAATTCCATATTGTTCCCTTTATATTTCCCCTCCCATGAGAAATAACTGTCTTCTAGTATGGAGATTAGTAATACCTGAGCAATTTATTTATTTTTAAAATTAAGAACATTTCTTAAAAAAAAAAAAAGGTGTTTCATAAAAGAGGGGACTTGAGAGTTATTCACAGGAATACTTAAATTTTGTGTTTTTATTTAAATAAAATTCTACCAAACAAATTAATTTAAACATATTTTGGGCCATTAGTATCTTAAAAAAAACTGCTTGGCAGTTTCACTGCCTGAGCTCCTGTTTGTGCTTCCAATAGAGTTGATGACAATGGCACTCCTTGAATTGTTGCCAAGTAATGAGAAAAGAACACTGGTGTGCTTTATACACGGAGGATGTCTTCTCATCAAAGGAAGGCCAAATGGTATCACAGCAGACCATATGAACTAGGTTTCTCAGTAGTCTAATTATATAAAAACTAGTGGCCCAGTGCACGAATTTGTGCACATTGAAAGGAAATTAATTAGAAGAAATATAATAATATTGCTATTTGCCCTTTCTCTATAATAGAAGTGTCAACCAAATTCACAATCGACAATGACAGATCGAAACACATGCGTGTGATTGGCGCCAGCGAGAGCTTTATATGTATTGCGCATGCATGAGTCAATTTAGCCTTTTATATATATAGAATAAGTTTGCTTAATTAGACCTGCGTTCTGATTTAGCTAAACATTTCCAGCCCAGTGAAGCACCCCAACTTCTCTTTCAGGTGAATGTCAGCAACACAGCAGTAAATATCAACACGAAGCAGATTACTACTGTAGATCATGCAGGGAGAACAAAGGGTAAAATATTTAACTGCAGCAGTGTTTGACTATATTCTATGCAGTGAGAAAATCTGAAGTCATTTTCAAGGTCCAC
The DNA here is from genome assembly GCF_014108235.1 of Myotis myotis. Classification (NCBI taxonomy): domain Eukaryota; kingdom Metazoa; phylum Chordata; class Mammalia; order Chiroptera; family Vespertilionidae; genus Myotis; species Myotis myotis. Next base: position 14,732,947 of record NW_023416315.1, read on the forward strand.
CATTTCTTACTTCTTTTCAGTTGGGTCAAGTTTCTAAGCTTTCTAAATCTCCATTTTCTGGCTAATGAAAAGAAAATAGGATTCCACTGAGTCTTCTTTCTACCTACTCCAGGACTTCTGTGAAGATCAAATGAGAGGAGGCATGGGAAAACACTTCACAGACATTTGGTTAAAGTGTAGAATGTCTCCACCTGGCTATAAAGCAAGTTGTGTTCCTGGCTAAAGAAACTCCAAGGAGGCTAGTTGCTAGGGAGAGGAAGCTGGGCGTTGCTATGTGACATCATTACCCAGCACCCACAGCGACCATTTCTGGGCTGGGCTGTAGGCCACATTTTGCGCCATGGGGTCTCAGCAGTGTCGACTGTGATTTGGTGGGCTGCTGTTCTGGGGTGGTGGCAGGGCCTGTGTCCCTCTTGGGGGAAGCTGCTTTGTGGGCGCCAGGTCCACTGTGCCGTTTCTCTGTAAATGGCCAGTGTGTGTCACAGCAGCTTCTGTGTTGAGCGTCTGCCCCCTGGTAGTTAGTGTGCATCATAGCAACTGGTTGGATGGTCAGACACTTAGCATATTAGCCTTTTATATATATATATATATATATATATATATATATATATATATATATAGATGCGGGATATTGAGTCATCAAATTATAGCATGCTAAACTTAAACTTTTATCTGAACACTCAATTACATAATAATGTTGCAAATAGGACTTAGTTTCAAACATCATTTATCATGTAAAATTACAGTTGGTAGCTAGCTTGTTTTTGTAGCCTTGTTTATTTATATATTTATTTATTTTAGCATTATAATATATTTAATATCATTTCTGCATCATTATTATAGGCTACAGTTTTAAATAAAGACAAAACCAAAATGTTTGCTATAAAATCACAGAAAGTACCATATGAGTAGACTGTCATATCCAATATGGTTCACTGAATGGGTAGTAAAAATAGTTATCAGCTTAGATATTGGGAGACTACAATTCTTGGCCACGTTCTACCTGTGGAACTCTAGTCATTTACCACTGCTAGGCTTCAGTTTCCTGAATTGCCAAATGGGTGTTCTGGGTTGATAACCCCCAAAGCCCTTTTCCAGCCCTCAGGTCCTCATTATACACATTTGAAAAGACTTTGAAGAATTCTTAAGTGCTCAGACTTTTTTACATATTTCTTTTTAATTAATTTATATTTATTTATTTATTTTTAAGATATATTTTTATTGTTGATAGTATTACAGATATCACCCATTTTCTCCCCCTTACTGGCCCCTCCCAGTCCCTACCCATTCCCCAGTCTTATTTTGTTGGTCAATTCATTTTGTTCATTAGATTCCACAAATAAGTGACATCATGTGATATTTGTCTTTCTCAGTTTGGCTTATTTCACTTAACATAATATTTTCCAGGTCCATCCATGCTATCACAAAGGGTAAGAGATCCCTCCTTTTTTATAGCTGTATAGTATTCCATAGTGTAAATGTGCTTTGCTTATATTTAAACAAATCTGTTTCATATAGTTAAATATATTAAAGCTATAAGCACACAGAGTTAATGCCTTGTTTACAACATTTAGTAACACATCACTATATCCATTACTAGGCACATGATCTTAGGTAAGATATATAGCCTCTTTTTTCCTGGGTTTCCTCATCTATAACAAGGGATAATAGTATTATTTACTTCATTACATTTTGTGAGGATTAAATGATTTAATATATGTAATATATTCTGAAGTGTACCTGAAATTATATTAAGTACTCTATGAGTTAGATCTATTTTTACTACCACTATATATATATATATTAAAAAACATATTTTTATTGATTTCAGAGAGGAAGGGAGAAGGTGAGAGAGATAGAAACATCAATGATGAGAGAGAATCATTGATCAGCTGCCTCCTGCACGCCCCCTACTGGGGATCCAGCCCATAACCCATGCATGTGTCCTTGACCTGAATCGAACCTGGGACCCTTCAGTCTGCAGGCCAATGCTCTGTCCACTGAGCTAAACCAGTTAGGGCTACCACTATATTTTTATTACTATTACAAATAAAATTATATAAGGCAAACTGAAAGTTCACCAGGATCTTTTCCTTCTTTAAGGATATAGTAGAGTTTGATGTCTTCCCTTTCTCAGAGCTTGGCAACAAATCTGTGGCCCATGAATAACAAGAGTGAGATTATTATAATATGTCTTCTTTGGCCTTATTTTGGCTCCATTTATGTCCCCATCCATATTTTCTATTTTCTTTACTCGTACTTCTAATTTATGAGGTCTTGTTGTACTTTATGTGTTTTTTAAAGCTATGTTGAGTCCATTTTGAAGCAGAAGGTGTGGTACATAAAAATCAATAAAAATGCATATCCACTACTAGACTGTGTGGAAGTAGGGCGTTTACTAGGCATTAAGGCTCACTGGGACACATTACCACATACAGAAAGAATCTCAGAAATTATTTCCTTGCCTGTGAGATATTTTCTCAGGAGCAGGAGTACAATGCAATTGACCACAATTATCTTCTGTCCATTCTATGAATGTTGCAAGTATTCTGTTTCCATAAAAAACCCTTATGTAGTATAGTTTTCTCATTTTCTTTTCTCTTTCACACAATGAGTTCATTTAGGACACTCAATATTTGTCTATATTTTACTTAAATTTCTAAATTTGTGATGATTTAAAATTTTTTCTTGAGAAGGAAATATAGGCATTCATGGTGAAAATACTATGACTCAGGTCCAGAAAAATTGAATATTATTTGTGATGACAGCTATATAATTTCCCTTTCCTGCTCTCTCTCCTTTATTTTTCTGGGCCAGATTTCAACCGCAAATATTTTGTGCTGAGATAAATGAATACCCTGTAAGAGATTTTTAGCTGCTGTTAGAATTTAAGTGAGATGAGAGATAACATGATTCATCAGGTGTTAAAATTTGCTACTTATAGTTCTTGGTAAAAAAAAAAACACCTATCAGTGTATTAAGAACTATTTTGCTTTTAAGCCAATTATCACTTTGTGTTGGGGCCTGAGATGGGAGAGAGAAAGGAAGTGATAACTTCACTTAAGAAGTGTCATCCATATCCATTAAGGAGCATTATTCTCCAGTTAAGTTTCCCTATTCAACCTAATATTCAACTTTAATTTCATTACTATTTTTCCCTTTAAAGATATTCATTGATGCATGGTTTATTAAGACATGTAAAGAGAAAATATTGAACCTGAGGACTTCCAAGCAATAAATAACTTTTAAGTGTTTCTCTGTGCTTCCCCACATCCAACCAATTCAGATTTTATGGCATGTTAATGATTTCTCCTCTTATTAATTATTGTAATTTCTGCCTGCTGGACTTGCATTTGGAATAACAGCAGAATATTTATTCTCTCAGTATTGCCATCTGTTCTTTATGTGACCAATGTCTACCTCTGCTGGTAATATAAAGTTAGAAAGCTACAAATGGCTTTTCACAGTGTCCTTGTGAAATGTAATCACCAACTTGAGGTTTCCTTGAAACATGTACACAACAAATAATTTTGTCACATAGAGGTTTCTGGTTCTTTCACAGACCTGTGGATCAGCCTGATATAAAAACTGACATGTGGCCCTAGCTGGTTTGGCTCAGTGGATAGAGGGTCGGCCTGTGGACCAAAGGTCCCGGGTTCGATTCTGGTCAAGGGCACATACCTCAGTTGCAGGCTCCTCCCTGGCCCGGGCAACCAATCGATGTGTTGTCTGTCCTTCTCTCTCTAAAAATCAACAGGAAAAAATAAAATTCAATGGAAAAATATACTCGGGTGAGAATAGAAAAAAAAAATTACATGTGGTGTGATATGAATAGTACTAATAGACGTATATGATGTTTGCCAATCTCTTTCAGATTACATGGATTATTATCCTAATACTAAATATCTCCCTCTCAGCTTCCTTGAAATCCTGACAGCAAAGCTTTTAAGTTCAAGAACTGAAGTTCTATACACGAGAAGGAAATATTTGAAGAGTTGTGTGCAGATAAACCCAGTTAATGGGTCTGTATGGTATGTTTTGATGTTCCTCTCCTATTGGCCTTTGATGATCTATTTGGAATAAAGCAGACTTACTCTTCCTAGATAAAAAGTTCTGAGTCATTCATTAAAATGTAAATACTTCTTGAAGGGTGACTATAAGCTACTTTCAATCACTGAAATTAGTTTATCAGATTTTAAAAAATGAATGTGTTCCTTATTCATTTTTAAAAATTAATGTGTTCCTTATTGTGTGTTGTTTAAAAAACACACAAAAAACCTCAAACAATCTAAAGAGAAAAAGTTTCTTTCCCATACTCACATTTCAGTCCATTCTTGGATATCTTCAAAAATTATCTTTGCATATGCAGGTATTTATTTTAGATTAAATTTTTCAAGTGGTACAATCCATATATTTAAAAGATAATATTCTTTTCCTTTATAACTGTCTCCTTTATTTCACACCCAGAGGAACTGATATTAACAGCATTTCTCAATGCCTCAATAAAAGGAAATAATACCTTATAATATCTGATTTTTTAAAATGGGAAGACACTATACACTTTACTTGCTAGTTGTTTTCTCACTTAATTCATGGACATCTATAAAAGATAACAGATATAATCTTACTTTTTTCTTTTTAGCAGCTACACAATATTCCTTAGAATGGATATACCATAACCAATTACAACTACAGCAATGCTTTAATAAGCATTCTTATAAGTGGTCTTACAACTCATGCTTTTACTTCATTAAGAGAGATTCCCAAAAGTGAAACTTGTAGGTAGAAGGATATGTATATATTACATTTTCAGTGATAAGGCCAGATTTCAAAAGTGTGGCAACTCATACTCAAATTCCTCCCAGAGACTTTTTTCCCAGCATCCTTGACAGCACTAGCTTTTTATCATTGTTTATAATTTGCTACTGTTTTTACTTTTATTTGCCTAGTTGGTTGAACATCTTTTATTATTGGCCAATGAATTTACTCTTTTGTGAATTAACCATTCATATCCTTTGTCACCATTTCTTTTGAGTTGCTTGTCTATTATTATTATTTTTTGTTATTACTAGTTTTTAGAATTCATTGTATATTGGTGGTATAATTGGTAGTAATATATGTTGCACATATATTTCCCTAATCAATGATGTGAGAAGTCTTTTAGTGCCCAGTTTCTGAAGCCAGACTGTCTGAGTTCAAATGCTAGGTATATTATTTATTGGTTGTGTGATCTAGAGCTATAGATTCATCATCTGAAATATGGGGAAGATAATAGTGCCTAACTCATAAGGTGAGATGAGGATTAAATGAATTTTAAAATGTAAAGCATGTAGAATAGACATGATGCACAGTAAGCTAATATTTTTTGTTTGCTAATATTATTTTTATAATATATTTTGCCCTAGAAACCTTTTAAATTGTTATACAAGATCTATGTTTATTAGTTTGCTTAATGGTTCCTGAGTTTCCTGTCTTGTAAAGATTTCCTCTGCCCCACAATTATGCAAACTAATAACTTTATTTTTCATTTAAAGTTAAATCCATATATAATTTATTTCTGTATATGTAATGAGATAGGAAATACATTTTGTTTTTCCTAGATAATTAGCCTACTATATTTACACTATATATTGAATAAGCTCTACTTTTGCCTGTAAATGGAATGCTACATTTGTCATTTATGTATACTTGATGAATTTTTCTTCACTCTATTTTACTATCTATTTCTACTATTTTTATTATAGTAGCATTATCTTACATTTAATATCTGACAAGGCTAGTCCTTTATCAAAATTCTCTTTTTCAGAGTCTTCTTGGCTTTTCTGAGATGCTTTCCATTGACCTTTAAAATATTACTCAGCTCTAAAATATGTATATTTGAATGGAATTAAATTTACATCTTAATTTGAAAGGATAACATTTTATGATGTTAAAATTCCTCATTCAGGAACATTTTTCAATGAGTTCAGATTTTTATTTATGCTCCTTAGTATAATTTTGTTTTTTTCATGTATATTTTGTCATAAATGATATTTCTATCTGTTATAAATATGCTACACTATTCTGTTGGTTATTGCTAGTATAAAGAGAACAAATTATTTTTGCAAATTACCTCAAATACATTCTTTTTAAAATACTATTGACTTATTACACTAGTTTCTTAGAGTTTCTATGTCTGTAATCATATAATGCAAAAATAATAATTTTGTTTTTATTTTTCAATATTTACATGAATTTTTTTCTAATGCATTTGCTCTAAAATTATGTTGAACATTAATGTTAATGTAGACATTCTTTCTGCATTGTTCCTGATTTTAACAGAAATGGCTTTGGCATTTTACTATTTAGTTTGATGTTGGCTGTTGGTTTGTGTCAAACAATATAACATTTTCCTTCAACTTTTACTTTATTTGGAAGTTTTTAAAAATTGATATTAGAGAAGGAGGAAAGGGAGAGAGAGAGAGAGAGAGAGAGAGAGAGAGAGAGAGAGAGAGAGAGAGAATGAGAGATGGGAGAGAGAAACATAGATTGATTACTTCCCATAGCGCCCCAACTGGGTATTGATCCCACAACCTAGGTATGTGCCTTGACCAGGAATTGAACCTGCCACCTTCCAGTGTATGGGATGATGCTCCAACCAACTGAAACACACCAGCCAGGGCTGGAAGTTTTTAAAAATAGAAATGAAGATTGAATTTTGATAAATCTTGTTTTAATATACTATTGTTATATTCATAACAATATTCATTTTCACACCCAATTTGTTGTTGTAGTGAATTATCTTGAAAGATTGTTTAATATTGAACTATCCTTGCATACCTGGGGTAAACTCAAATTATTGCATTTTTATTTGTTTCTAGATTAGATTGATTATACTTTACTTAGAATTTTAAATCTATGTTCTTAAGGAAAACTGATTTTGAGGTTTCTTGTTTGTACTATCTATTGGGTTTTGTCAATAAGGTTTTGCTGTCTATATAAAATGAAGATTAATGTATTATTCTAACAGCAAAAATACATCGGATGACAGAATCATCAGTTTTTAAAGACTAAATAGATCTGTAAAGCCAACTGGGCCTGTAGCTTTTCTTAAAGGCGTATCTTTTTTAAAAAAAATTGTTTTATTGCTTAAAGTATTACAAAGGGTATTACATATGTGTCCTTTTTTCCCCCCCGCCCTTGACAATCTTCTGGCCTCCCCTACCCCCCAGTGTCTTATGTCCATTGGTTATGCTTATATGCATGCATACAAGTCCTTCGGTTGATCTCTTACCCCTCTCCCTCCTGCCTCCCAACCCTCCCTGGCTGCAGTTTGACAATCAGTTTGAGGCAGCTCTGCCTCTGTATCTATTATTGTTCATAAGTTTATAATGGTCTTTATTATCCATGAATGAGTGAGATCATGTGGTATTTTTCCTTCATTGACTGGCTTATTTCACTTAGCATAATGCTCTCCAGTTCCATCCATGCCGTTGCAAATGGTAAGAGTTCCTTCTTTTTTACAGCAGCATAGTATTCCATCATGTAGCTGTACCACAGTTTTCTAATCCATTCATCTACTGATGCTGCTATGAACATATGGGTACACATATCCTTAAAGGCGTATCTTTAGTTGTCTTCTATTATTATTGGTGTTCATCCTTTTCTTAGGCTAATTTTAGTAATTTATATTTTGCTGGAAATTTTCCACTTCTCCCTAGATTTTCAATTTTATTGCGTTAAGGTTGAACAGATTTTTTCCTACAATTTCTATAACCTCTTCCATATCTGTGGTTAAACCTCTCTTTTTAAACTGTGTTAAACTATATTTCTTTCCATTTTCTTAATCAGGCTTATCTTTTTATTTTTCTTAAGGAGCCTACCTTTTCTCCAGATTTTTCTTCAAATAAGAATTAATTGAAACGGAAAAGGTAAGACACAGGCAGAGGAGAGCCCAGAGAAAGGCCCTGTGGTGGGAAGGCTGTAGCTCACTCACTACTTTGCCATAACGAGTACTTAGGGATTAAGTAAAGCTATTACTTCCTAGCTATCAGATTGTTAGAGGTAGCTTGGTACAGTGGCAGGATGACAAAGAGATTTCGACTAATATGGCAACCCAAATAGATTGGAATCTGCTGCCTGCTACTCTGTGTGGAAAAGGATACTGAAACCGTGTTTCTGACAATAGGTTTGGTTATTAGGTTTGGGTCCAAGTTTATTTACTAGCTGTGCTTGGCACATTGTAGGCACTGAACCAGTAACTGTTTGAGTGCTCTTAAACTCACTGAGCCTCACCATTGGCATCTATAGAATGGAATGGCAATACCAGCCTCATGGATTTATTTTTGAGAATTAAATAAAATGACTATTTGTGATGGCAAGTGTTTTCTCAATTATAGAATGTTATGAAGATGTAAAATTTATGACCTGAAACTGTACTAAAAAGTTAGACTCTTGGACTGCTAAGTCATCTACTAAACACTTACTATGTTTTTATTTCCCAGACTTATTTAATAATTTACCATTTAATAATAAGCAACTTAGGAAATAAATTTCAGCAGCAACAGGCTGCTCACTGGCCTATAAGACTTGCCTGATATGATAAGATGTGACCTCAGGGCTTCCTTAGTTTCTGAATTTCATCTTGTATATGTATTTATATTATAATAACAATTGAATTCTTAAAGTGACTGTAACAAAATAAATATCCCCAAGACAACAAAATCATGCCCAGTTTTACTAATAGTAAATATTGGGAGGTGCAGTCACTAAGCCAGAGCTGTCAAAACCTTTGTGGGTTTACCTATGATTTCCTCTTTTGAGAGTCATAGAGGCTCACTTTCAACTTCAGTGAACAGTTGCTTTACTAGTATATGTAGGTCAGGACAATAGTTGTCCTAATCATTATTAGCCACTTAGTCCAATTATTAGCAAAACACAAAATGTGGTGGATAAAAGAGGCTTCATCCTTCTTTTAGATGTTATATCCTAGTCTAGGCTCAGTTTATCAGTAAGCAGGGAGCGCTGATGTAGTGAGGTCATTTTGAGGACAACATTATTTTTCAACAATTAACCCTTGTCACGGGGCCTCTCTTAAGTCAGCTGTTGTTGTCATTTTCCCCTCTTTTTCCTTTTCCTTTGACCTGGAAATCCCAGGGCAGGTCACTGATGCTGGGCCTTTATCAGGCTGTCCTAGTGTTAAAGCCATGACTCAGTCTCAAATTCAGAAAAAGAGAGTTCAATGATTAACAGAGGCAGGGAGGAGGCTCCATGGAAGCCCATGACTTAGTTCTCAGAAAGAGCTGCTTATTGGCATACAGAGGTTAGGGTTTTCGTGTCAGCTAGCAAAGCTGCTTGATCCCAATAACTCACCAGCCTCTGTCACCCCATGCATGGATCACTCTGTCCACCCAGGTCAGAGAGCATGGATCCTTTAAACAGAGGGGCATGTCATTCTCACTATGGGGCACCTGGTCCCTGGGCCTTCTGACTGGGAAGAATTTCTGACTTCATTTCGTGGGGAGCCTCTGAACCGTCCATTCTCTCTCAGGTACTTTAAATGACTCATGGAAGAACCTTGGTTGGCTCACTGGAATGGCTTCTGCAAAATAAAGCAGGCTGGCCAGACTGTATTTTCATGAAAGTAAAGGAGAGTTAGGAAATTAACCCTTTTACTACATATAACACATCTGATGGTCTATATTAAACATATGGATATTTTAACTCTTGGAGTATTTCAGTGCAATATCTGAGAGTTATGCATTATAAAAGCACAAAATGTGCTTGTTTTTTTGCCAGCTTTATCAACCCATGATATCCCTAATCATATTGAACAGAGAAAGCAGTTATAAAATGTTTAATACCTTTGACTTGACTTCTACCTGAACTGAAAAGGCAAGCAGCTAGTGTTCACATTATTGTGTATACCTTAAATTAAGTTATTAACTGTAAAAAATGGAAGGAGATTTTTGTGATCAGCAATATTTCAAAAACGCTTTAGACAAAGGCTATCTAGAATAAACACTTGCAAGTATATTTAAAAAGCTGTAAATCCACCTTGCAGGCAGTTTAGTGAACTAATTTAGGAGTTTTACCAGAAAGGAAGAACAATGTCATCAGTAATTTTGTGAGTCTTATTAAAAAGAATTTAATAAGAGAAAAGCTATTAAAATTTGTCTTACAATTGAGAAATCTAACTTTCTGAGTTATAAAACATCACTATTAAGACATAGTTGCACACATTTACTGCTCAAGCTTCACATACTAGTACAAAACAATAATAATAGTCATAATTTTAAAGGCTTTAGTTTGGCCAATCATATATGTGTTCATAAAGTAGTAAAACAACTACCATTTCTTAAATATGAGCATATAATTTACAGTTAGTAGACATTAAATTGGGTCAGAACTTTATTGTTGGATTCTTAGGTTTGTGGGTTCTCATAAAACAAAACTCACAAGCCCTCCAGAGTAATCAGAACCACTGAGGGCTAGCAATTTAGAGATAGTTGGTTACAATCCCCAAATCTAATGCTATAGTCACATCATTTGTACCACTTGATTATTAACAAAAGCACCTGGATTTGAGCACTTTGGGTCACGGGTTCAAATTCATTGACATATCTTAATACTGAAGCTACAGCATTTGTCTTATGTGTCTTGTCTCATATTTTCATGTAAACTGTGTGCTATTTAACACTTCCTATGTTTATTATATAAATGATAGAGAATTGACTAAGTTAAGGCTTTTAAAATTATTGATTCCTGCATTATTGCCTGCAGCTTCAGGAGCAACGAAGTAAAACCATATCTTAACAGTGACCAGTTTTATAACTCTTATAATGTTAGATTTTCAATTATATGGCAAATTTTGTCAATGGCTTTTCTCATATTAATCCCCTAATATTAATCAACAATGAAATGTCCATTAAATGATTAGGAAATAAGGTATATTATTCTGGGTTGTATAATGCTGAGAAGTTTGTGTCTTCAAAAAATGGTTAGACTTGTTGCTGACTTTGAGCGATAATCACATTATCGTCATTAACTGAAAAATAAAGACAAAAATATGCCATTGTGTCCACTATGTGAAAAATAAAATCTCGTAATATCATAGGCATGGAAGTTGCTTATCATTTCACATTTAGTGCTTTGTTTGAACTGGCCCATGACCCATTTGAGATCAAAGTTCATGCAACTGGCAAGTAATGGTGGCATTATTTTGTGTCTCTGACATGTGAAATGCACAAAAAAAGGAATTCATAGAGACAAATTGTTTGGTATGAACAAGTCCCCTTTAAGCCTTAAATATCTTCTCAAATTCGAATGCGTATAAATAATGAGAGAAATAAATTATTAAAGGTAGCCAGTTATATTCTTATTTTCCTCTCCCGAAAGGCTTGGTATTCCTAGTTCTTATTTTTATGCCATTCAAAGTGCTTTTCATGGTCCAAGACCCACACATTTACTAAGCACGACAGAACTTTAGCAGTGGAATAATGCTATATTTTAACTATGTAATGCATTAAATAGGCTTTTATGTTTAGGCTTAAACCCTAACTACGATTTACTATATCTGGAGGAGAGTGTGGGGGGAGAGAAATAAATTCGCAATTGGAATGCAATGTTCCCTGTAACCTGCACATAGCCAAAATTACTTCAGGCACACCTATTGTGCCACACACAGGCCAGAGCAAAGAGGAGACAAGGAAATATGATGCTTTACAATATAAACTTGAAAAGGAGGCTTACAACTGGAACAAGAGAAGCCACTTCGCTGTATAGAATTCCTACTTTCTGCCTCTCCCAGCAGGGTATGGATCAAGAAAGGTTAGGTAGGGTTTTCCTTCACTCTTCAGCACCACTTTTCAAATGAAGAACTTACATGAACTTTAAAGAGGTGGCCAGTTAAGAGAAAAATGAGGGGGTAGGATTGTCTGTCCAGGCAGATAGTCAAGGCCCAAGGTTTGTTTTGGGGGTCAGCATGCCTAGGAAGGGGCACTATTTTTGAAATGCAAGGTCTATTTTGGGGAATCAAGGTCTCTATTTTGTTAATTAAGTTCTTTTGGGACACAGCCGCATCTATTGCGCACATACTGCCTATGGCTGCTTTCCTGACACAACTGCAGTGTTGAGTAGCTGCAGCAGAAACGGTGTGGCTTGAGAAGCCGAGAATGTTTACCAGCTGACCCTTTCTACGAAAAGTTTTCTGGCCCCTGATCGAGACCCAAACTGATTAAACTAACTGACACTAAGATGCAGATGACTAGTGTTTCTCCTATAACCGCCCCCAAGAATGTTAACCTATTAAAATGGTTTTAAGACAAAATTAATTGCAACTATATGAATAAAATCTCAGTGGCCACTTGAGATATTTTTTATTAGATACTCTCAGGTCTACCAGGAAATGCCTACATCTTCGGTTACGTGCACCCTTCACGTAAGCCTATTTTTAGTTAGCTGAACTCACTATATTTGCTCATATCTCTGTTTACTGGGCTTGGGCTGCTCTTTCCATTTCCACCCCACCCCTTGTATCTGAATCATTTCTACTTGTCCTTAAGACTTAGCCCAAAATTTTCCCAAGACATTTTATTCCCCATGGAAGCATTCCTCAAGCCTCTGTCATCCCATTCCATTATTTTTTTTTGCTGACCCCACAATTCTAAGTACCACAATGCATATTATTCACTTTATCAAAGTATTTGTCACGCTATATTATAATGACTTGTCTACATGTTTCCTCCATCTAACTGTAAACTCCTTGAGTGTTCAGACTGTCTTTGTTCATTCTTTTATCCCCAGGGTTAGTATGGTACTTGGAATACTATAAGTGAACAATATTTAATGAATCAATATTTACTAATCTTCTTTGGTTTATTCCCTGATAAGCAAAATACTGGCTATTCCAATGGGAGGAAAGTTTATAAGTAGAGAACCTCCTCAGAAAATTTCCTTGAATACTATGAAAAGAAAGTGGGTATCCAGTCTGACAGGTGTGAGATGGTACCTCATTGTTGTTTTGATTTGCATCTCTCGGATGATTAGTGACTTTGAGCATGTTTTCATATGCATGCATATAAGCATAACCAGTGGACATAAGACATTGGGGGATAGGGGAGGCTAGGGGACTGTCTAGGGCGGGGGGATAAAATGGACACATATGTAATACCCTTTGTAATACTTTAAGCAATAAAAAAAAAATAAAAAAAATAAAGTCTTTGGTAACTTAAAAAAAAAAAGAAAGTGGGTAGACAACATCGACAATTGTATCCTTGTCTTATTTCAAATACCTTTATTTTTTGAGCACCACTAACAGCTATTGAATTCCAAGATAATTTTTTGTGTATGTGTGGTGAAAAGTTGCCAACAAGGTCGTGTGCTCAGAAAGTATAGATTACAGTTTTTTATAAGCCTGGGCGTATCAAGGCATTGATAATGTGGGCAGTATTTTCTTAAAAATGAAATGCTCCTGAATAATTTTCCCATCACGTCAGTACATAGCATTGAATCCAACAGCATTAAGCAAATCCTTCTTTTTTATTTAACTTTACTGGAAAGATTTACAGAATTATAGATTATTATTGTAGGTCTTCATCATAGAATAGCAAACTGAGGACTCGAATAGGAAGCACCATTAATATTATCAAGTTTTAAAAAACATGAAAATCCAGGCCTCTATTTTATAATGGTCCAACTTATCTTGATCAAGTTGAAATTGACCTTACCATGCATGCTACTTCTGAAAACCAGGCCTGATCAGCACTGGCCATTAAGTGGAATAATCCATTCAGACATATTGTCAGACATCCTGCAGTTACTGGAGAACTGCATGACAACAGAATAAACCTCCACTGCTAGACAATGGAAGGATATTTCAATCTTCAGTTGATGCAGTTTGTTCTGCTTATCATTCGCTTCCTCTTCTTTTGGTACATTTTCTTTTATGGACTCACCTCCATCTCCCTCATAGTCCATGTGCTTTTGGTGGGGCTAACTCTACACTTATTCACTCTAGGCTCTTGGAGACATGTCCCAGACTGGACCAATTAGCATTTCCATCACAGTAACTGGTTCAGGGATTGGCATACAACTCGAAGCTAATCCAATGAGACTCAACCCTGAAGTGATAAATATGCCTGGACTTGCCAATGGCTACCATGCTGAGAGGGTCTACCTAAGAGTAATACCACTGCAGGGAAGAGCAGAGCTGATAGAGAGAGACTGAGTAGAGTCCTGGCAGAATTATTTAATCTATGCTCAAAGCTAGAACTTCCTTTGAATGTTTCAGTTATTGCAACCAATAAATAGCAGTTTTTGGATTAAACTAATTTAAGTGGAGTCTCCATTGCTTACAAACAAAAAGTTCTATCAACTCTAATGACTATGTAATTAGAGCATTATCTGGAAGAGATATCTGGAAAGCCCAGAGAGTTCAAATAATAGAAGAGTGAAAGAAAATGTAAAGAGAATGAATATGAAACATCTCTGAAAGACTTCTAAAGCTAGTTTCAAAATTAGACAAATTCTCAACTAGGAATGATATGTGGGGAAATAAGTTATAATATTTCACTGAAGCTGTTTAAAAGGCAAGAAACTTTGCTCCACTGTGTGAATAGATCCTTTATTTATTCTTTAATTAATGGATATGTAGGTGTTTTCTGTTGTTGCTAATAATAGAATCTTACCAGCACTCTTGTGCATTTCTCCTTTTGCACCCGCTGGGCATGCCTCTCTGGTGTACAGTTAAAGGCAAAATTACTTTATTGCTTCAACTTTACTAGCTATTGCTTTCCAGATGGTTGCAATGATTTATATTCCAGCAGCAACTTGGAAGAGTTCTTGTCAATTCATAGCCTCACCAATTCTTGCTTTTGTCAGACTTTTAACTTTTGACAATCTAGTAGGTATGACATTGTATCCTGTTTTACTTTGCTTTCCAACATTTTGTCATCTAGTATAAGACACTGGTATTTCCCCTTCTTTGACTCAGTGTAGTGGTTGGTTGCTAGGGAATATTCTGTCTATACTTGAATTAGGGTTCTACCGTTACCTAGAAGTTAAATAACTTGGAAAATTTGTTTTACAATTGTATCTGTGTATAATTTCACATTTTGTTTCATTTCTAGAGGGCATATTCTGTTCTTGTGTTGTTGTGCTGATCTGAGTAGTATCATTTTATATTCTTCCATGTAGGTAATCAAATTAATTGTGACATATAAAAACTACTATAATGAATATGTGAGTTACAAAGTTAGTTGGATTTTTATGCAATAAATTTGTCAAATTGAAGCTGCTTCAGACCTTCATGTACATGCTATTGATCATATAAACTATATTTTTTATATTATTTTCATCTTCTCATCTTTATTTCATGTTTAGGAGGACAATAATTATCATTTTTGCAATCTCTTCTATTTTCATTTTTATCATCCTTTTATTCTTGGCTATCTTAATTCTTTTCTTTGTCTTAATGACATTGACTATTAGAGTTTTTGGTTCTGTTATTATAAGATAGTTTTTGACACTTTAAAACTTTATGCCATTTAAAAATTTTTTGTTTTATGTTTTTGACGCTTCTTAGAATACTTTTTCCTCATCATATTTGAATATTGGTATAATCAATAATTATGAAAAACAAAATTAATTTTAAGGCATACCAAAAGCTGTCAAATACAATTATCAAATCACTCATACTAATACTACATATGTAATTCTACTGATAAATATGTTTAGATTTGTCACTGGAACACTTGATTCTTCAGGCCCTTTTTACTGCACTGGTGATGAGTTTGTGTACTATTTTTTTTTGTGTGTGTTTTTTTTTTCTAGAACCATCATACTATCAGAGTGGTCAGACACACTAAATATGTGATTTAATGGATTGGGAATTTTGAACCTCATTGATGTATTTGCTGTTTGTAGTGGTACTACAGGTTTGCACCTTTTGAATATAGGAATTCCAGTTAATTTAACTTATATTTCAGGTGATCCTATAAAAATATATCATTACCATTGTAAACACTGGTTTTCTGACAGAACTTCTGAAACATCTTATGATTGGAAGAATTTTCCACAGTTGAGCTTCTGACTCCATACATTTCAGATCTTGTTACTCCTCTACTATCCACATGTTTATAGTGCCAGGGACCATCGGACACAGTCTATGTTATAACCTCTAATTGGCACCTACATCACATGACACCAGTTAGGTCCTCACAGTGACAGCAGAAATATTTCTGGAAGTCACTCTTTACCTGAAACAGAAGCCAGCAATAGCATCAGTGAATAAACAGTAACTGTAAACCACATAAATATACCCAACTAAACTCAAATGCAGTGACTCTCCAAATTGACTTCCCTTTAGTCATAGCCCCCAAAATGCTCACAGTCACTCCAGTGACAATTTACACCAAGAGAAATGTGATAAAGAGGTAGTTAGAATAGAAAGGGACGGTGATTTTAACCAATGTGGTCAAAATATCTTCTCAATTTTTACAAAAACATGACCATGTGAACCCATTTCTAGCCCCCGCCCCCTCACACCCCCCACCCCGGTCCCCACCTCCCCACACACCCCCCGGGCCCTGGAAGAGGCTCAAGCAAGCGAAAGGCCCTATAGTTAAGCCTGTGGCTTTAGTTAGGAGGCAGAGGTCCAATTTTATTATGTTCCATATGGATAACCAATAGTCTCAGCACATTTATTGTGAAGTTCATATTTTCCCTCTTTGGATCTGCAGTATCACCTGCTAATATATTGGGTCTCCAATATAATTGGGAACCCACATGTATATGTGCTCCTGCACAGGTTCTGGTTTTTCCTCATTGCTGGTTCCTTTTTAAAATGCCTTGGTCTCTTAGCAATTTCCTTTACTTTCTATAAGCCTAATAATGCAAGGAGAGTATGTTTTATGCTGGTTCTACTTATTTTATTTTATTTTTAAAATATATTTTATGGAATTTTTTTTTTTTACAGAGAGGAAAGGAGAGGAATAGGGAGTTAGAAACATTGATCAGCTGCCTCCTACACACCCCCTATTGGGGATGTGCCCGCAACCAAGGTACATGCCTTTGACTGGAATCGAACCCGGGACCCTTCCGTCCACAGGCCGACGCTCTATCCACCAAGCCAAACCAGCCAGGGCGGTTCTACTTATTTTATAGGAAGAGGTCCTCCAAGAATGTATACTACTCCATACTGCCAGAAACAGATGTCTCTGTCCTTAAAGTTCTAAATTTTGGTTATTATATTTTTCACTTTGAGAATGCCTAAGCCCAATTCTTCTACGAATTACTTCCTCTACCTCTTGATTTTCCAAATAAATGTTCTCTTATAGTTTGAGTCTTGGCTCTGAATTCTTTCCTCGCCGGAACTCAAGTACCGAGGTTACTGAACCCTGGTCTGGTCTGACCCCCTTGGGCTAGCATCCAGTGCAGTCTTGCCATCCCCAACAACAGAATATAAATATATATATTTACTTATTATAGTAATTGGCTCACGTGGTTATAGAAGCTGAGAAGCCCCATGATCTGCCATCTGCAAGCTGGGAAGCCAGTGGTGCAATCCAGTCTGATAGTATAAGTCCTGATCTGAGTCTTAAGAACCAGAAGTGCAGATGTCTGAGGGCAGGAGAAAGGAGATATCTCCGCTCAGAGAAAGTGAATTCGCCCATCCTCCACTTTTTTTATTCTATTTTGGCCTCTACAAATTGGATGATGCCCACCAACATGGAGAGGGCCATCTGCTTTACTCAATTCACCAATTGAAATGCTAATCTCTTCCATAAACACCCTAATAGACACACTCAGAAACAATATTTTACTGGCTATCTGAGCATCTCTTAGGCCAGTCAAGAGGGTGCAGGACAGGCCGAGGGACCCCACCGGGGCACAATCGGGGCCAGGGAGGTATGCAGATGCAGGAGGTTGGCCAGCCAGGGAGGGACTGCGGGAGGGCTCCAGGGCATGCCCAGCCCATCTCAGTCCCTGATTGGCTGGACCCTTGCAGCAAGCTAACCTACCAGTGGGAGCGTCTGCCCCCTGGTGGTCTGTGCATGTCATAGCGATGGGTTGACCAGTTGACTGTCTTCCCCCTGGTGGTTAGCACGTGTCATAGTGAGTGGTTGAGTGGCCTTAGCATATCATTAGCACATTACGCTGTGATTGGTTGAACAGCTGACTGGACGGCCGGACACTTAGCATATTAGGCTTTTATTATATAGGATGTAATTCTGATATATATAACTAGAGGCCCGGCGCACGAAATTCATGCGCAGGTATGGTCCCTAGGCCTGGCCTGTGATCAGGGCCATCTTCCCCAGCTGGCCACAGCTGGCCACACCCCCCACTGCCACCCACCCCTCGTTCCCCGTTTGCCATCGGGGGATCAGTGCCTGACAGCCAAGGGAAGGGACCGAGAGGTTGGCTGTTCCTGCCTGCTTGCCAGCCCCACCCCCACTGCAGGTGGCCATCAGGCGATTGGAGCCTGAGCCTGCCGGCTGGGGAAAGAGACCAAGAGGTGGTCAGTGTGCCTCATTGTGACTGGTCGAGTGGTCGTTCTGGTTGTCCTGATGTTAGGGTCAATGTGCATATTACCTTTTTATTGTATAGGATATTTAATTCCCATTTGTGTTATGATTAAAATTTAATACTGGGAGATAATTCCTTATTCTCAAGAAAGGATTTATAGTCCAAGGATGCTTAGGTATAATGTTTTAGTACACTAATTAGCACTTCATAGCTCTTTTAATTATAAAGAAATCTTATCCCATTTTAAACTCCCTTTTCCAAAGATTTACTCATTTCTCACTCCTGACACCACCTTTTCTGTGTGTGCAGATTTTATTGAATATAACCTATTTTTCTTGAAAAGCATTTCTCTAATTTTCCATTTAGTTTGAAGGTTTGTAGATTTTTGTGGATCAGACGAATATTATTATTTTTTATGAAATAGATAAGATCTGACCTCCCATGTTTTTCTTCACTAGACCATGTGTACGTTTTATTTTGTTGTTATTATTGTGAGACAAATATTCTTGATGTTTATGTAAGAAGTAAGATCTAAGGTTTAGCACACAAGCTGGGAAACTGGAAGTTTCGGATGCCACTTACTGTGTGACTTAAAGTAAACTGCTCTGGTAGGATGATGCTATTCCTAATGTTCAAGGTGATTCTATATCCATCTTATGCATTTTCCTGTTTTATTTTTAAGATTAAAAAGTGTTAATAATAACTGGTTGAATTTGTATTCAACCCAGCAATTCTCAGAGATGTGTGACACAGTCTGGTCTAAAGGACTACTATGTGGAGTGTACATCTGCTCTCTTCTTAAGCAGCTCAACACCACTAAGGGCGTTATTTAAACAGTCTCTGTGCCTGTTAATGAACAACCACAGGGCTGTAGTCAGAGATTGGAGCCTGAGTAGTTAAGAGTATAAAAGTCACCTGAATGCACATAGCAAAGTAATGTTGTAAAAAGTTAAGAAAGCACAAAAAAGGGGAAGATTGAAGAATAAGCTTGGCCACACAAATGGAATGTTAAGAAAGCCAGGGTGAGTGGTGCCCAAGAGTGTACCTTCACTGAGTGGAAAGAGGGGGACCTTCTGGTAAGGACGTGCCAGGTATGTCCTGGGTCAAGTATCAGTGCTCGACTGAAGACGATTTCAGCAGCCACCTGGGATCGAGCATGGCCAGATTTGATCCCAGGGTTCTCTTCTTACTGAGTGCCCTTGACAAATGACTCAATTTTTATGGATCTCAACTTTCTCTTCTAAAAAATGATAACTATACCCACTTCACAAGTTAATATGAAGACTAAGTGAGGTAATCTGACCTTAGATAAAGAACAGTTCTCTCCCCATCCCTCGAACAACATCAACATGCATTCCTTAGAGGCATTTCCTGGGGTTCAGTGCTGGGACTCTGGAATTAGACTGTTCAAGTTATAGCTCCCACTTAGCTGTGTGACCTTGGAGAAGTTACTTGATCTCCCTGTGCTTCAGTTTCATCATTTGTAAAATGAGGATATCAATGGGATAGGGCTGTTATGAAGATTAAGAATATGTGTAAAGTACTTAGGACAGTGCGTAGCACAGAGGTAACATTTTTTAAGTGTTAACTGAAAATGTTCAATAGTTGGGGGAAGTAGAAGAGGGTTAAGGGGGAATATATGATGATGGAAGGAGACTTGACTTTGGGTGGTGAATGCACGATGCAATATACAGATGACGTTTTATAGAGTTGGACACTTGAAACCTGTATAATTTTATTAACCAATGTCACTCCAATAAATACAACAAAAAATAAAAACATTAAAACGTTTAATAGTTTTGGATTCTTTCTAGAAGTGATTCATTTTTTGTCAGGTTATATTCACATAACTGAACTGGAAGACATGGCCATAGTCTTGCCAATTGTGGGTGAATTTCTTGTAATTCTAGTGGGAAACATTGCCTGCCCTGAACAGGAGGTGGTGGTAGCTTCCTCTCTAACCAGGGCTGCAGACGGTTGCAGGGCAGAGACTGGAACCAGCAGCCAGGCTGCCTAGCATCCAGCCTTTGTTCCAGACACTGGGCAGATGAACATTTCTGACATTTCCTCCCTTGGGAAATGGGGGTCATTTTTGCCTCTCTGGGTGGTTGGAGGATTCAATGAGGTAACTTACCTACAGCTCATATAGGCTGCACCCATCCCAGAGCTGCAGTGGTAACGATTATTACATCAAATATATATGCAGCAGTGGAGCCCTCAGGGATTTTGAAGGCAGCTAGAAGTGGGCCCTTTCTACCTGCCTGAACTCAGGCCGGGTAAGAGGAAAAACACAATTTCTTCCTTTTGTAACTAAACGATTGTAGAGGTCTCCTCCCTGGTCCTTGCCTTTCACCCCCCACCTTCGCTCCCTATAAATGTAGGCAAAGACACCATCCCTTCCAATTTTATAATCTTCTCATTTCTGTATGCGGGTTTGTCTGGGCTTGGTGGTAAGCCAAGGTTGGGTGGGGAGAGGCATTAAAACCTGGCAACCCCACTCCCCATCTCCGGATGCCGCAGGGCCCTGCCTGCCGTCCTCGGTTTAAAACGTGCTTTTTATTTCACTTCCCCGCAGTCTTATGTGCAGTAGCTCATTACCACCCGATTCAATCACCGCTGCCAGCATCTCCCCAGAACGTTTCCCCTTCCCCCATTACAGGGACATTGGTCCTAGCTGACATTTAAAGGTAATAAACACTGATTTTTAAAAATTACAACCCTCTCGCCTGAAGAACCAGCAGGAATGAATAACAGAACAGTCCGGCGAAGAGCGCCTGTCGGGTTCGGCTCCGCCAGCCCTTCCTGCCACACAATTCCCCGCACCCGGGCGGCACAAATCACCGTTTCCAGGCACTACTCGAGGCTGCCAATTCCACTTTCGTTTAATCTCATTTTAAATCCGGCTACAGATGAGGCTCTGTGGCTGCAGCGCGAAGCAGGGTGGGGGCAGCGGAAGGGGCTCAAGGCCTGGATGGGAAGGGGGCGTAGGGGCCGCTCAGGGATCGGGGCCGCGGGCGATCCCCAGAACAAGTGCGGGCCGCCCGGGCTCCGAGGTGGGCGAGCCCCCAGGGGCGCGGGGCGCAGCCGGCGCAGACAAAGAACCCGGCGCCAGCTCCCGGCCCCACCGCCCCTCTCCTTCCCCCACGCCGCCTCTCCGGAAAAGAGGGAGATCGGAGGGCCAAAGGGGAGGGTGGGTCCACTTCTCTTACTCCTGCAGAGCTAGGCAGGAGGGTCTTTCTCTCCGAGGCATTTACGTCCCGCACGGAGATTCCCGGACCCCGCGACCCCCGACAGGACCCTCGGACCCCACCAGCTCGCGCCCCGCAGCGGCCCTTTCGGTGCGACCTGAGCTCCGGGCTGCGCCTCGCACCGCGCGAGGACCCGGCGAAGGAGCCCTGAGCGCGGGGGCGCGCGCGCGGGGGGCGGTGCTCGGGGGCGGAGGAGCGGCGGGGACACGTGCGGCGGTGCGGGAGGGGCGGGGCTCGGCGCCCGGGGCTTTAAGAAGGTGTGGAGGGGGCGGGCGCTTTCCCCGGACTGGCCGAGGGGCGCTGCGCGGAGGCAGTGGTCGCTGCAGCTCGCCGTGGCCGGGGAGACGCGCTCTCGGCGCCCACGGATCCGGCCCCGCTCCGGCGCGGCCCAAAGAAACTTTGGGAGCCGGGGTCTCCCGCCGAACTTGCCTGCGGGGCTTCGCTGCCGAGCCCGCTCCGCTCCCCTCCGCCGCCTTCTCGCCTTCCCTCCGCGTGGCTTCTCCGTCCCGGCGTCTCCCAAACTGAATGAGCGAGCGGCGCTCGGAGCGCGCGGCGGCATGGAGCGCAGTGGCTGGGCCGCGCGGACTTTCCTCCTGGCGCTGCTGCTGGGGGCGACGCTGAGGGTGCGCGCGGCGGGGGGCTACTACCCCCGCTTCTCGCCCTTCTTTTTCCTGTGCACCCACCACGGGGAGCTGGAAGGGGATGGGGAGCAAGGCGAGGTGCTCATTTCCCTGCACATTGCGGGCAACCCCACCTACTACGTACCGGGACAAGAATACCATGGTAGGTACCAAGGCATCGCCGCGCTCGCCACCTGAGCCCGTGCGCCCGCGGCGCAGCGTTTTCCTCTCCTTTTCCCAAGGGGCCATTGAAACGAGAACCAACCCTTCCCTCAACATTGCGTCCTGTGGAGGGACACTTAACAAAGTTAGTGAGAATCGAGTCCGGGTTTACTAAGTCCCCTGCACACACATCACACTCCCCTCACGCATCCATCTCATCGTAATGGGCAGGTAGTGGTTAGAGATGCCTGAGAATTCTCGGGGTCGGGTCTTGCCACCCTCACTCCTAGTTCATGCAGCTGACACTTTGCATGAACCCGCGCACCTTGTTTCCTTAACCCCAGTGCTTGGGTTCCAGACCTTTGTCTTGCTCCCGGTTCCCCGCTGAAGGGTCCGCGGCTGACGCTGGGGCTGGCACCGGGCTTGCCGGATGGTCTGGTGCCAGATTGACGCGCCCCGGTCTTCGGCCGCCCCGCGCGGTCGCCAGCCCGCGGCAAAGTTCCCGCTGCTCACCAGCCAGGGGTCCCTCTATTTTATTCACTATCCAGCTGCCCCCCTGAAGGGTGGCGGCTGCCCCCAGCTCTCTATTCTTTTAAAAGTGTTTAAATGTCAGTAATGATGCTTTTCTTCATTCCTCTGTTACTTTAAACGTGCTGTTTATTCTTAGAATGATCTCTGTGATGTTTATTAATGACTTTGTCTTCTATTTATGCAGCTTTAATCTCCAGGTAGGGGCTGGGAGGCCCTTATAATTTAAAAGTACCTTTTAAAAAAGGATCATGATAGAGTCCTTCAGCAAAATTAAGTATTATTGAAGAAGTAAAATTTACCTCCAACAAATACAATTTTATGTGGTGCCTGTATTTTTAATATTTTAGACTAGTAAATCCAGTTTGTGGGAAAATAAAAAGGTATTGTCTATTTTTTCTGTATTTCTGCGGGAACTTCTTAATATTTCACTTCCATGGAGCTTTCAAGCCACGACAGGCACTATTTAATAAGAATTCCAAGGCAAAAAATTCTTAAACCTAACCAAAAAGAAACTATTGTCTAGTAATCTCATAGTTTTGAGCTCTTGTAGGCTAACAATTATTTACATAGCAGGAGATAATCCGTGGACCAGCTGGCATTTCAGATAACCATGCATATAAAAATGAAGAATGCTTAAGTTTTCAATTGAAAAATATACACCTTTATGTCTACTTTAAAATGTTAAGCCTAAATAAATGCTTTCTAGAGATTTAAATGAGTGCTTTTACAACTTTCCTGTGGCATGGTGGCAGCCTTGTCTGTAAAGCAGTTTAATTGGGTGGAATTTTAGACTTTGGGAAATTAATTTTCTATAACTAGTCTGTCCTTGAATAAAAGGGCTTACCACATCCTCTTCCCAAGAGCATTCTGGTGTTTTTCTGGGGTCTGTAAGTGGAAAGACCAGCCAATATGGCAACGCCGATCCAACCCAAAGACTGAGCCAATCACTCTGGGTAGCCCTTAGGAAGGGTGCTTGCCTATTAGTAAGTAGCTGTAAATGAGAGTGGTAAGTGAGACAAGGCTGAGCTAAAAGGTATGATTGTCAGATCGTGATTGAAGACCAGGTGATACTACAAAGCCCGTTTTCCACATCCTTTGAAAGGTGTCAGCATAGAAAACTTAAAAATGCCAAAATATGATATAGCATCTGCTTTTGCGATAAATCTAGGAAATGTAAGTCACCCTAAGACTGAACATAATCACATCCCTAAATCTGAAAAGGAATGGATGATATAGAGGAAGAATAAAGTGTAATACTTCAAGTTGGACATTGGGGGGAAAGTCTTGATGTATACCTCTTTTCCACTGCGAGGAAAGGTAGAGAAATTTTATTATGTAAGGCTAAGAAGATCAAATTATGATAAGGTTTGACAATAGTTAATGTCAGATATCAAATTTCTGTTACCTCTTTTATCAATATTTATATTTTGAAACTGGCTGTAACTATAGACCTTCAGAAAGCGTTTTCCCCTATAAAATGTTCTACAGGTAGAAGAAATATTTAAAAATGAAACAGTGCTTACATGCATCTCTTTTTCTCTTAGACTTTTAAAAATTAATATTAAAAATTAGTTATATAGTATCTTTTAATAATTGAGCTGCTGAAAACTTTACCTAATATACTTTGTGGTTGACTCCTTTTATATGAGAACAAAATAGGTCATTCGGCAAAAAATTTTTAAAGCTGAGACATCAGTAAAACATTAGTTTCAGACTTTATTTCTAACCTTCCACATCTTTAAAACATAGCAGTATATCAGAAAAAAAAAACACCCATTCTTACCTATGATTAACATTGAACTCAGCTTTTGAAGGCATCATGTTTGGATGCAGCTGATGGTTGTCTCTGTTTTGCCTAAATGAATGCATTGAGATGGAGAGAGGTGGTATGTGGAACAGCACCTTACCCAGAACATTACTGTGAATGAGACTGTGTCAGCTGCCTTCTGACCCTTGTGCTGCGTGACAGAGCTTGGAATGTGAGATGGAAAGGCAAGTGCCAGTCTGGTATCAGAGTGGTTCAAAATTATGGCTCTCTGTGTATGTGTCACACTTACTAGAGATTCATATTGAAAATCGATTTTGGAGAAAAAACAGAACCAAGGATATAATACTAAAGAATTCGAGGCTTGTGTGTCTCACAGAATTGTCACATATTTCCAGCGCTCAGCAGTATTTCCACCTTTTTGCAGTTTTGGCAGCTCTCTAAACAGCGCAGGGCTACTTCTACTAGCTCTCGCCTCTTCACGAAGGGGTGCCATTTGGCGCCCCTGTTGTCATCGTCCTGCGTCTTTTAAACTCTGTTAGTCACAGTGAACTATGGTGCCTTTAAATGAGTCCCCCACACCACCACAGTCCAGAAGCTCAGCAAAAAGAGGTCTCCTATAACATCCTGTTGAATAAAAAAAGAAAGGTCTCGGTCAGATTTTTTTTTTTTTTTGTAGAATTTCCTTTTTTTGCACAAATCCAAAAATATTGTCATTTTCCACATCATGGTTTCCAGGCCCAAACCTGTATTTTTTATTTTTTATTTTTTTGGTACAAAGTTGCAGATGATGGGAAAATTGGAAGTGGAAATCTGGATGGTCCAGTCAGGTAGCCATTCTATTTCCTAGTGATACCTGGTGATTCACTGCCCCTTCTCCTAGGGATCAGGGCCACCTTGTGAAATAAGGTTGATGCCTGTACCTTTCCTTTCCCATGATAATCCCTCTTTCTCACCCCCACAGGTCACGTATCTAGATACTTATTTTATTGTTTAAAGTATTACAGATAGTAGTGCATATGTCTCCTTTTTTTTTTTCCCCATTGACCTTCCCCCGGCCTCCCCTACCCCCTGGCACATGCCCTCACCCCCCCACCCCCCAGTGTCTTGTGTCCATTGGTTATGCTTATATGCATGCATACAAGTCCTTAGGTTGATCTCTTACCCGCCCCCACACACACTCCCCAGCCTTTTTTGTTGTTGTTGTTGGCAGCCCCGCCCCCCATTTAATTTATAGTGAATATGTCAATATTGGTCAATATTAAATTCTCCCACAATCTCAATCACAACAGTGGAAAGGCTTTTTTTTTTTTTACTTTTTGTTTGAAGGAATTTTGGCATCATTTTGGGGTAGAAAGACTATACCACCGAAATCATGTTAGTAAGGACCCATCTACTCACAAGATTGGCTTTACTCAGTGATCATCAGAAGGAGAGGTCAGACCTTAGAAAAAAACTTCTATGAAAGGCATGCATAGGTATATGAGTCTGCCCAAAGTGCTTGAGACAATTTGCCTGAATTTTTAAAAGAATAAATTAATTTTTAAATTGAGGTGACATTATATAAATTTCAGGAGGCTAGAATCTCTGTTACTATAGTGGCATAAGGTGGGGAAAATGTTCAATTACAGCACAAAATATGCTCTAAAATATTGATTTGAGGGGAAAAATTCTGCCTTAAACAGAAATGAATTGGTGATATGGCATGATGCTTTTAAAAGGGGATGTTTTTTGTATTTTTTAAATCCCTAGCAATAATTCTTTCATGCTACATTTCCATTCCATTATTTATTTAATCATATTGTGAGGTGGGTGGGAAAATAAATTCCTACTGCTAAAACAGAACATTTACCTGAAAAAAAGAAATAATCAGGATAAAATATATAGGGTACTTTGTTGTAACAATTGTCAGCATTACTATTATACATATGTATGTTCTGGAATCAACTGGTTGTTATTTTAAAATCACTGTTCAAAGGCAGTGCAATATAATGACCTTCCCAACATAGGAATGATATGTGTCAGCCATAATTTTTGGTAATATACTCCAGATTAAATTCTGTTCAAAGGACTGATTTAGATATTTGAATTAAAGTGATCTGCTCTTGCTAAGGTTACTGTTGATCAAATGTATGGTTATTTATCCTTTTTATGTCTCAGATGCCAGAATATTTAAACTCTCAGGATCATTTGTCAAATACAATTTATAAGTGAACTGCAGCTGTGTCCTCCTTGTGAATGACTAAGAAAACTGAGCATTTAAAGCATTTTGCTTTACTTGTCATGTATTGCATCTCACTTTCTACAATTTATTTCAAACACATTTTGCTGAAGTTTCTTAAGTCATAAATGTTGCTTTAATTTATATTTCCTGTGTGTTTCAATTTCAGTTATTAATAAAAACACACACACAAAACAGGTTTTTAGAATTATTGAAAATAACTTATTTATGCAGATATTCTTACTTCACTCACCACACTACAAGAAAGTATTTAATTAGGATATTTCCCTCTGATTTTATGAATCTTTATTTTAAACTTCTAAAATTTTCATTAAAAATGTTAAAGATTAAAAAGAAAGTTGTATCATTTAATCCTGTTAAGTATAATTTTTAAAGAACTGTCTTGTTAAAAATTTTTTTGTCTTTAAAGAGTAGGTGATAGCTATTTTAATTAGATTTTAAAGTAGCCCTGGCCAGATTTCTCAGTGGTTAGAGCAGGGGTGGGCAAACTTTTTGACTTGAGGGCCACAATGGGTTCTTAAACTGGACCGGAGGGCTGGAACAAAAGCATGGATGGAGTGTTTGTGTGAACTAATATAAATTCAAAGTAAACATCATTACATAAAAGGGTACGGTCTTTTTTTTCAATAGTTTTATTCATTTCAAACGGGCCGGATCCGGCCAGCGGGCCGTAGTTTGCCCACGGCTGGGTTAGAGCATTGGTCTGCAGACAGAAGGTCAAGGGTTCGAGTGCTGGTCAAGGGCATGTACCTTGGTTTCAGATTCTGATCCCTGGCCCCAGTCAGTGGGAGACAATTAATTGATGCGCTCTTTCACGTCGATGTTTCTCTCTCTCTCCCCCTCCTGCCTTCCACTCTCTCTAAAAAAAATCAATGGAAAAAATATCCTTCCATGAGGATTAAAAAAAAAAGATTTTGAAGTCAATACTGTTGACTTCCAATTTTTTTTAAATAAATTAGTCTCATTCAAAAGGAAATATCTTTTTTTTTTCCTCTTTAGAACTGGTCAAGTTTATAGAATGATCTGGAAACCTTGCATTATTAGTTACATAGGATATGTTGCATATTAAGCTATAATTGTTCTGATGATTTCAAATGCTACTTTGACACTTACTTTTTATGTCTTTAATCTTTACAGATAGCTGCCGATGCACTGATCCCTTTATTTCAGTTCATTTGTATTTGAAAAAACATAAATTGAGTGGCTATTACTTTTTGAACACTGGCATTTAAACATGTTGTATATATTCTCACACAAAACTGTGAAGTTTAAATTTTTTAAGTTTTTTTGTTTGTTTGTTTGTTTTTAATATGTTTTATTGATTTTTTACAGAGAGGAAGGGAGAGAGATAGAGAGTTAGAAACTTCGATGAGAGAGAAACATTGATCAGCTGCCTCCTGCACATCTCCCACTGGGGATGTGCTCGCAACCCAGGTACATGCCCTTGACCAGAATCGAACCTGGGACCCTTTAGTCCGCAGGCCGACGCTCTATCCACTGAGCCAAACCGGTTTCGGCTAAATTTTTTAAGTTTTTAAATTTAAAATTCTTTATGCCAAACAGAAATAAAAAAAAAGTAGTTGTCTCTACACTCTGTCAGGAAGAGAGAAAGGCAGGGCATTTGTTTGGATGGGAAGGTTCACTAGGAACAGAGAAGTGGTTTAGGCTGAGTCTGCGTGATGACATAACATATAAAATAGGAAATACATTTATCTAAATATTTTGGTTTCAAGAAACTATTGAGTGATTATCCCCCCAACTTTAGAGTCATTATAAAATAACAAAAGTATATAATTTTAATCTAATAAACTTTAGGCAAAGAAGTGCTAAAAACACATTTTCAGCAGTTGGAATTAAATTTTCAAATATGAAGATCCCATAGTGACTGTTCAAACAATCGGGCTGTTTTTTGTTAGTGTGTGTGTGTGTGTGTGTGATTATTCTTCATTCCCAGGAAATCCCTAGACATGATCTCACATTGGTATCCGTCGTGTAGCCCAAGAGAGTCATTTTCACCACGGTCACCTGCTAGGCTCATCTTATTGACAGCAGAGCTTCTGAGGAGTTGAATGCTGTGCTTGTGGGTTAACCAGTTATTTCTAAATGTGTGGTTCTCTAAAGCTGTACATTTTTTTCCCTTCTTTATCTGATGTGCTGTAGGAACCAACGATAATAACTGGATTTGGGGGTGTACAGAAGGATCAATACAAAATTTGATTTGTGGTTTAAAGTAGGCCAAATCACTCAAAAAACAAAGCTAAGGTATTAGATTGTTTTGAATGCCACAAAGAGAGAGTTATGGGAACTCCAAAGTTCCAAAGTAAACATTGAAAACCCAGGTTATCTTTTAATGCTGAATTAGCTCTCCCGAGGGAAATAAAATGTTATTTTTAAAACAAAATAAGTTAAATTTTGATTAGCGGATTCGTTGAAACTACAGGAGAGCCCATGAGTGTTTCATATAGGACTGGTTATTGATGTCCATTGAGGCCCATGTACCAGGTGACTGAGAGAAGGAGTGATAATGGTTTGCCAATGACTGACTGCTGCACTCACCTCAGAGTCATCTCTGCCTTTCCTGCTCTGCTCTTTCCTTCCATCTGTATCTCACCTGCTTTTCCTCCTCCTAATTTTTTTTATTGTCCGTCTTCTTTTGCTCCCTTTCACCATGTCACAGGTCCTTGCGTTCCCTCTCCGCTTTTCTGCTTTACTGCTCTGCTTCTTTGCTGTCTGTTCTTTCTCTTTCTTCCCTTCAGATTTCCTGTCACCGTTTCTGCTCCTTTTCTCTTTTCTGAAAAATGGCAGTACATTTATGTCAATGATTGGACTCAGTGGATATTTGCAATAATAGATGCAGCTGAGGACGTTTTTGTGTTGCTCTTTAAAAATGTTCTCTGTCTGTGACAAGCAGTTGCCCTTTTTGAAAATTATGGGTTAGCCATTTCGAAGAAAAGTGGGCCCTTCCTCCTACATTTTAAAATCTCTCAGAAGAACTGTCAAGCATGTAGCTGTTTAATGCTGAGTTAGCTACTTCCCCTGCTGTCAGGTATGTGGTCAGACTGTAGAGTCTGATGCACCTGAGCACATATATACAATGAATTAGCTTGACTCTAAAGGCAGCTCGTTTTCTTGCTGGTCTCATTGCCGAGGCTCATCATTGCAGTGGCAAGGCTTGGAAATAGTGATGCTACCGTTGTAGGGAGCTGGCACGCCACAGCGGTCAAAAAGGGGCCGGGGGGCCTTGGTATAAGGCAAACACTAGATTAGGAGTCAAATAGCTCTGGGGTAAGTCCCACAGTTTTTCTGGAACAATATGAACTCCAATGTACCATGTAAACTCCAATGTCTATTCTAGTTCGAAACTTCAATGATTCCTTACCTGAGAGCTCAGACTTGTAAGAGAAGTGCAGGGAGGCACAGCAATGTAGTGGAAAGAGTTCAGGTTTGGGCAGCAGAGAGACCCCGTGAATATCCGTTCTCTGCCACTTTTGGTTGTGTGCCTTTAGCAAGTTACCTATTCTCTCCAAACCTCAGGTTTCTCCCTTCTAATTTAGAAATAGTAATAGCTTCATTTCAGGGCTGTAGTTATTAAAAAAGGTAATACATACAAAGCACCTGACACTTACCTAATAAGTAGGTGTTTATCAGATAGTTTTTATCTTCTGGTACAATCACCCAACATTAGGTAAGGGTATTTGAAGCATTGTATATACTGATAGAAGCTGTTCACCGATGTCTGTTCACTCTGTGCCTTGTTAATATGTGGCATGTTTCAAGGTAGATTCCAAATTGAGTATATTGAAGAGGATCACAAAAGTTAAAAAAAAAATCAATCTACTACCAAATATGTATAATCAGAAAGTGCTTCCCAGCCAAAATACATATATGACTTGCCTTGAATTTAAAGGGTTAATATAGTGCTAGTCTAACTTAGCCAGTTTCTTCCTGTCCTAAACCGAGTATTCTTAGTTGATGGTCATGATTACAACCAAATTTTGTGTGTTTAGGTATTAGTGTAGGAAAGATGTCAAGATAAGTAAATAGCAACCTCCGAGTTTAATATATTTTGTCAAATCCTATAAAAATATATGTCTACAACCCTATGTAAAATAATTTTAAAGTGTAAAACTATTTCAGCCAAACTAGAACTAAGAGAGATTGATTTCGATAGTGGATCCAGAGTTCCCTAGGTCCTCAGGGACTGAGGGAGGAAACTTAAATCCACAAGTGGTTATGTGGTGAAATGGAAGGCTACTTCACTTACAATAAAAATATAAATGTTAGGATGAAGGCATTGGCTGGCCAGTGCACTCCGTCTGTCCATGTAGCAAAGCTTATATGGGTGGGCAAATGACTATTAGGTTATTTGGGAACATGGAGTTAGATGATCTCAATGGTAGATTCCAAGATCGAGGAAAGCTGCTCCATCCAACGCCTGTCAATGGGCTGGTTGGCATCTTCCTTCCTGGGCAGTATCAGAGGAAGATTGTCCTGTCTCTAGACTCCGTAATGTCTTGTTTTATGGCACTGATTGCTCGTTGTCTTTCCAGTCATTATCAAAATTCCCTTTCTGACTGATTTTGTCAAGAATAATGATGAATCCAGTTAAAAATACTCATCTTCAAAGCTCCATTGTCATGTAATTTAGTGAACAGTGGAAATCTACCGGGTGGTGGGGTCTTTAGAAAGATTATTGATAAAATTGATAAAGATGATTTAAAAAAAGACTCAGCAAATACTTGCTTTTTGCTCTCCCTTTATCGATTTCTTCTAGCCAGGATATGGTACAACCATCTTATGACCTTGAGAATAATGCTTACATGGTGTGGCATGAGGCGTTTGGACGGAGCCTGGGCCTTTGTTTATACCTGTACCAGTCCTGGAATACCACTTCTGGATTCTTTGTATCATAAGATAAATGAGTCAGGTTTCCTGTTATTTACTGTTGAATGTAATCCTAATGATTTCTTCTAAGCATACAAAGGATTCACTTTATATTCTCTTTGAGGTCAGTCATGCTTGTATCAAGCTCTGAATTACTCTGGATCTCCCATAGAATTGCTTTTGGTCACCATGATAGAACCAGGATGTTTCCTAAGACATTTTTGGTAATATATTTTCAAAGTATCCCTCAAGTTGTGCAACTCCTGCAGGTCAGCAGAATAGTGCATTTCATGTTAACTTTTAAATAGTGCTTTGAGAAGGTAACCTGTGCCTGACCTCCAGTTTTTGGAGTTTCTTAAAACTGACACATTATGCTAGTTAGTTTCCTTCTCTGGACTTTGTTTCCTGGTAGTCCTATCTCTCAAAAATGCAGTGTCACCATATGTAAATCCTGTTGACATTTAAAATACTTAGATGTGTGACATAGTTGTAAATGTGAGCGCTGCCCTAACTTTAACCTTATTTGTCATGTCTGGCTCAACCTCTAGGACCAAATCCAACATTGTCATTTCTCTTGCTTGCTACATTATCAACAGCGGAAACAGGCATCTCAGTCTTACCTTCAGGAACATGTAATCTTTTTGTGTAGCCACTTTTGTTATGAATGTTGACTATCCTATGATCATGGTCCCAGTTCTTTTCTTACTTCCTTTTCTCCGTAAACACTTCCTGCGTTCTCATCCTGCAAAAAGATGCAATAGGTCCAGTGTTTGTGATGAAGGAATATAAAGAAATTAGTTAGTTTTAAGCTCTTTTAGAAAAAAGTCGGTTCCCATGCCCATTCCAAGCACTGTTACTTTCAAAATTGTTTAAAAAGGCAACTCAGGGTCTTAGAAATAAATAACAACAACATTAACAACAACAAACCCTGCCTTGGCCCGTTTAGCTCAGGCTGATAGAGTGTCAGCCTGCGAACTGAAGGGTCCCAGGTTCGATTCCGGTCAAGGGCATATGCCTGGGTTGCGGGCTCGATCCCCAGTAGGGAGCATGCAGGAGGCAGACAATCAATGATTCTCTCTCATCATTGATGTTTCTGTCTCTCTCTCCTCTCCCTTCCTCTCTGAAATCAATAAAAATATATTTAGAAAAAAAAAAATGACAAACCCTAAATAACATTTAGCATATACCAGGCACTGAGCTCAACACTTTACATATATTAATACATGTAATTATCAGAACAACCTCATGAGGTAGGTATGTACTATTATCTTCCTTTTATGGATATAGAAACTGAGTCACAGAGATATAAATGTTTTGTCCAAGATCACAAAGCTATTATGCAGTCTGTCTTGCTCCAGAATCCATACTTTTAACCAGTATGCATTTATTTTCAAAAATGATAATATTTCAGGAAAGGGATAATAAGAAGAAAGAGTAAGAGACATTTTAAGAAAGAGAAAACAAGGGAAAGTAAAAGCTAATTTTGTTATTTAAAACAAAGTTTGAAAAATCAAACCAGAAAGTTGACATCCATGCCTAAAAGGGCCAGAATTTTAGTCCTAAATATTCCTTGACTAGATGTTATCTTTTAGATAAAGCACAAAGCAAAGATATCTTTTAGTATGCTGTTGACCTGAAAGTTAATGTACCTTCAAAGTATGACAAAGTGATTTGTAACAGTTGTTGAATGTAACATTAAAATTTTAAAGTAAATAGTAAATCTGTTCTCTGGCTCTCCAATAGAACTTGAGTAGGACTGAATATAAGAGGAGAATTATGAACTTAATCATTTTAAAAGATTTTCATTGATGTACATCTATTTGCAATATATGTCTTTCTTTAGCATATTTTGTAAGTGTTTTTGGTCTGAGGTGCAGCTTGCGAAATTGAATGATGTGGTACCGGGCCATACCCCAGAGCTTTCTGCCGTGTCAGACCTGCTCACTAGTCAGAGGTCTGTTCTCACAATGACATTGACACCGATGGCGTAACATTTGTTTTGTACTTGCTTTTATAGGGTTACTTTTTATAAGTGGATCAGATCTTGAGAAGTCACTTTATGTTGAGCTCATTTGAGTGAGAAAGAAAGAGCAACTGCCAAGCTACCTCTCTTGCCCTTACCCCCCAGTAATTCACCGAGGGCAGAGGCCAGACCTGGGCTCTGTGGCAACCAGGTGAGGGTGACACATGAGGGATTGCCGGGCTGTCAGCGTCTGCTCTTACATTCGTCACCATTATGGTTTATCCTAAAGTTTGCCATCAGATCGAACTGAAGTCCACTGGCACGTGGTAGAAGCTGAATCGAAGGGTGGAGGACAAATTCAGAGTGAAGGCTTCCTGTTCCTCACAGGTTCTCGGAGGGACTGAAGGGAGGCCCAGGCTTTCACTAGGAGAGAAAAATTTGCCTCATTAGACTTTAACAAAAAGATAGTAGCTTTTATAAAGATATTACAGCTGTCACAGGGGTGGGGGGACTGTATGAAAGAAGGGGAAGGGATTAGCTACAGAACATACTAGTACATGCATAACTCATAGACACAGACAACAGTGTGGTGATGGCCAGACGGAAGAGGGGGTGAGGGCGGGGTGTGTGTGTGGACAGAGCAGTGGGGAGGGGGAGATTGATATCTGCAATAGTGTAAACAATAAAAATAAAGTAAAAAAAAAAGATATCACAAAAAATGCAGAGAGGGTGCACATATAGATGTTTTCTTTTTTCAGGTAGGACAAACCAGACAGTTTCTCCTTTTAGCATTTGTCAGTGAGCTGTGCCAAGTTGTAATTCTGTTGGGCAAATCTGTGAGCCACAGGGGTGGGGTCACAAGCCATAGGAGCCTTTATTTTTACTGATGGCGGGAAACTGACCTGACTTGAAAATTTTTGAGTTTATTAGCTACCACAGAACGATACAGTTTGGAGACTAGCAGGTATATCAGGGCTCTCTGGTTGCCAGCCACAGGCACGTACATCGGCTAACTTGGGCGACGGGCATTTATTAATAGGAAGTAGGGCCTGGCCAGTGTGGCTCACTGGGAAGATGTCAAGTGCTTCTCTCAGTCTTCAGCTCACCAGGATCCTACCACCACTTGTCACAGTTGATCACCTTGACCTTCTCCTTGACACACTGTTACCATTGGCCTCTGGGATTCCCCTCTCTCCTAGTTCCCCCCTCCCTGCCTCCTTCTCAGCCTCCTTTGCTGTTTCGTCCTCTCCTCTCTGACCAGGGCTCTGCCTGCCCTTGCTCCTTTTGTCTTTCTCCTCTGTCCTGTTTAGCTAGGGATCCCGTCGACTCTGATGCTTAAAGTGCCATGTACATGCTGATGACTCCCTGGACTCCTATGTCTTACTCCCTACTCAACATCTCCCCTTGGATGTCTCTGTGGCATCTCAACCTCAGAGCTTTTTGTCTCCCCTCACTCTGTCACCTCAGAGTAGCTCCTTGAATCTCCTCAACTCCATTACTGCTGAGTTCTTATAGTTGTTTAATCCCCAAGCCTTTTTCTAACACCGCACATCCAATCCGTCCATAAGTCCTGCTGGGTTTACCTTAACAAACAGACCCAGAATCTGATATTGCCGCCTCCTCTCTCCTGGGTTATGGTAACTCCTAATCACCTGTCCTGTTTCAACACTTGCTCACCTTCATTCTAGTCATAAAACAGCAGCCAGAGTGATTCTATTAAAACCCGGGCCTCTTTTTTGTTCTTCAAACACATAAGCGGGTGAGTCCCATATCAGGGCCTTTGCACTTGCTGCTCCCCTTTCCAGCATGCTATTCCCCACTGAGCCCCATGCGGGAGTCCCCCCTTCCTGAGTCAGGCTCATATTCAAATGTCTCAGGGAGGCCTTCCCTGACCACACTAGAACTGTGGTCCCCCCTCTCCCCTGTATTCCATATCCCCCTGGACGGCTTTATTTTTTTTTTCCATGCTGTTTTCATTACCTACATGTTTTACTTTTACCTTGTTTGCTTTCTGTGTGCCTTCAGTAGAATGCCGTTATGTCCACAAAGGCAGGGGTTTTGTCTGGTCCATTTGCTGCTCTGTGGCCAGTGCCTAGAGCAGTGCCTGGGACATAGCAGGCACTTTGAACATTTTGATTTGAATCAATGAGCAAAAATAACATTTAGGAATCCTATCAAATCTCAGTTATGGTTAAAACTGTTGTGTGAAAGTGATAATTCCAAAATAATTAAAGTAATCATAAATCACCAGGGAATGATTTATGAAGATGGATTTGTGAGTACAACTTCTAAATTTTGATTTTTTGATTCCATGATAATGTTTAAAAAATACGAGTATCATGTTTCTACTTTCCCACCCTCCAAACTTACAAAATTCTCATGACTTTTGTGAGGCTGTGTAATGCTATTTATAGTAGCCTGTTGGATTCCCTTTGCTTTAACTATATGTTAGCATATCCAAAAAGGTTCTCATAGCAATTAGTGACTATAATTATTAATAGAAACTATAATAGACTTCAAGCTCTTATTCCCAGAAGTTTCTTTATGCTGCACCATAAATAAATTCGAAGCAATTTTGATGAATGGGTAACTACTTTGTATTCATCTGAATGGGAGTATAATGGGAAGAACAGACACTGAAATAGCTTGGCTCCACTCTCATCAGATATGTAATAACTTTATAGAAAACACAGAAAAGGACACTCAAAAAGTTTCTTAAAAGATTTAATCTTTAGCCCTAGCTGGTTTGACTCAGTCAGCCTGTGGACTGAAAGGTCCTGGGTTCAATTCCAGTCAAGGGCATATGCCCAGGTTTTGGGCTCGATCCCCAGTAGGAGGCATGCAGAAGGCAGTCAATCAATGATTCTCTCTCCCTTCCTCTCTGAAATCAACAAAAATACATTACAATATTTTTTAAAAAGATTTAATCTTTAAAGAGAAATATATTTGGGCAGAGATGAGTCTACAGAGGGAACAGTAGCTGAGAATTCTGGATCTTCATGAAATTGCATTTATTGATACATTCTAAGTTGTGTGGATCAGAGGTTCCTAAACTTGTGGATATTGACATGAATGTTCCCAGGAGTTATTCATGAGAATTATAAGATTTAAGTAGATAAGATTTAAATTCCCTCCCACCCACTCTATGTCTAACATATTTGAATACTTTAATTTATGAGCGTCTGAAATCAGAGGAGACTTAACCTTTAGAGATTTTTGTGGTACAGAGCAGACATTCTCGGGGGACTGGCTGGGTTCATTTCCAACTTCACATGTGGCCTTGAGCAAGTGACCTCACCTCTTTGTGTCTCAGTTTTCTCTTCTGCAAAAGAGCCCTGATGACTGTACCTGTCTCATTGGTTTGTTATGAAACTTCAGTGAGATAGTGCATACAAAGAGCAGCACAGCACTTGGCACAGAAAATAATGTTGAGTATTATTAATGTGGAATACTTTCTGATTTTTTTCCTGTGAGGTTCTCTATTTACAATAATGGGGTTTATAATCTTTGTTCTCTTAACATTATGTGCTTATTGTATTGACATTTAAGAAACAATTTTAATGACTGCATAATATTCTACTGTATGGTTGTGGCATGATTTATAAATTGTTTGATGTTTTTGGCATTTTCACTTTTTTTCAATATTGTAAACACTATAATGAATATCTTTGTACATCTTTCAAATTTTGGCGAAAATCCCCCCTCCCAAAGTTGAGGTCTTATTTTTTAATGAATTTCTGTATGCACATAGTGTTAATATATTTGTGCAAACAGATGCACTTTCTTTTGTTCTCTCATGTTGCTTTTGTCCTCAAAGAGTCTTTTTCTGCTTAGACACTAGGTAAATATTCACATAAATATTTTGTCTATCTTATTATATTTTATGGGTTATAATAACGTGCATGCACTGTTAGTGCCTGGATCTCATTTGTTTATGTTTTTTTTCTTGTGGAGCAAGCGGCGCCCTAGCCCTGCAGAGGCACTCTCTGTTGTTACAGTTACCTTCTGCTGTTACCTGCTTTGTCTTAGCCGCTATCAGAACTGCTCTTGAAAAAGCCGTCCCGTGCACCATATGGATTGAATTATTGCTACTGACGGCGGTGGTCGCGTGCACATGCCAGATGCCGCTACTTAAGCCTTCAGGCATCTTTGTTTCTTTCAACAGGGTATCGTTCACTCTCCTGCGCACAATTCTTTTTGGGACGCCACTGTTCACATTGTGAAGCCCACTGGATCAGATAAACTGCTGACATCATGAATGTGCTCTTTTGCTGATAGTACTTTTTGAGCGTACCAATCATGAAAGCATTTCTACTTCATCTTGTAGCACATATGTATTGTCTCCTGCTTATGGACATTAGAAGTGTGGGGGGCATTTTCCTCTTTACCAAAGAAAATATTAATAAACCAGACAGTGAACATAGTAAAATGCAAACTGTGTTCTTTTTAAGTTAGCTCGAGTTACCCCTGTGGCTCTCGACTCTCATATCCTTTCTTGTAAGTGATGCGCTGTATCTCATCACAGCCTTCTCTCTTCCTAAATCTAGTGATGCTCAACTTAAGGCATCCTCAAAGGATGATTACCCCTCTATTTCTAACAGAAGTCAAGTGACCGATGCCAGTAATTGTGACATGGATCTGCTCATAGCACTCCAGCATTCCAGCCCTCCTCGGCACTTCTCAACGGGACGGTGTCATACCTCTTTGCCCTGTAATTCTGAGAAATACTCGGTAGGAAAATTTAGAAAATTTTGTTATGAGATCCAATGAAATCCTCTTTGAAATTGTCCTCAGGACTGTGCCCTTCCAGTGCGAGAAGGAAACGAATCTCTAAATCTAATCTCTTGTAAGCAGTTTGTGGTTTTATCCACATATATACCTGCAGACAGGAATGGGATCAAACTATACCTACTACGGTGGGCTTTTCTCACTCAGCTATAAGGCCTAAGTATCTTTCTTTTTTAAAAAATTCATCTTTATTATTGAAAGTATTATAGATGTCCTCCTCTTTTCCACCATTGATTCCCTCCACCCCGTTCCTGCCCCCTCCCCACCTTGTTGTCTGTGTCCATGGGTTATGTGTATATGGATATAAATTCGTTGGTTAATCTCTCCACCCCTCCCCTTCCCTCTGAGACTCATCAGTCTGTTGCATGCTTCCATGTCTCCGGATCTGTCAATGTCAGTAAATGCAGAGCTTCATCTTTATTTAGTGGCTACATAGTATTACATTGTATGGAGATATCTATCTATCTATCTATCTATCTATCTAATCTCCCTCTAGGATACAAGTTCAGGTTAATATCTACAACATTGCAAGAGATTTTTTTAATTCATTTTTATTCCCCACCCATGCCGTAGGACAACTAAATATTCTAAAACTGGCAGTTTGTTTAGTTTATTCATCCAGTACTTACATTTGGAAAATAAAGGAGGTTCTCTAGCCTGGCTTCTCTAATCTGAAATATTCATCTATACTTTGTAAAAGAATCATAATGGATTTAATGTTTTATATTCTTATTGTCATATGCTATATATAAAAACAAATTTAATTTTCTAAATACATTCTAAAGGTAAGATTTTGACATGGTAAACATAGATATAGGTAAGAATAATTCAAATGTTAAAAATAGGAAAAGAGCAAAGAATATTAGTTTAGGTCAGGTAAATTCTTACTTTAGTTAATAAAATTAAGTAATTGTTTAAACAGTTTAAATTAAAAATTTTATGGAAAAGTATTGTTCGCATATGTCAGGGGTGGGGAACCTTTTTCTGCCAAGGGCCATTTGGATATTTTTAACGTCATTCGAGGGCCATACAAAATTATCAGCTTAAAAGTTAGCCCGCTATTTTTGTCAAACATTTACTTAACTCACCCTAATGCCTTGGCTGGGCCAGACCAAGTGATTTGCGGGCCTTAGATAGCCCTCGGGCCGGACGTTCCCCACCCCTGACATAAGTATTCTAGATTCTCTAGCTTTATAGGAAACAAAGGACTCTGCTGTGCTGGCAAAAATGAGAGAAGGTCTAGGAATGGTCTGATCCAGCAGGTGAGTAGGGAAATATGTGAGCGAGATGTGTTATCATCGCCATTAATGCCAAGATTAATTTTATTATTTTTTTGCCCAAATAGATTATTTAGAACAAAGTCTTTTTTGGTGGTGGTAAGGAGAGGGATAAAAAGACACCTTTCAATAGTGTTTGAGAATTCAGGATTTCAATACGATCATTACTAAAGAGTAGCTAATATTTACTTTATGCTTCTTACTTACAGGCACTTGTAGTTTATATGCATGATCTCATTTAATTTTCACAACTGTTTGAAATGACACTCCTCTGCATATTTTACACGAGGAGAGGCCGAGATATGCAGATGGATTTAGTAGCGCTCCTAAGGTCATGGAGCTAACAAGGGGCAGAGCAGAATGCAAACCCAGGAGGAGAATTTCTAGAGTTGGACTCACAATCCTGAATCACTTCCCATGTATTTGTCTCAAAAAACAAACAAACAAACACACACACAAACAGACAACCCCCCAGAAACTAGTTCAGCAGCACATTTTGTTTCTGTTTGCTTTGAACTTGAGTTGGTACCATTTCCCTGACGCTTGAGTGAATTAGCTCACACCTGGTGAGCACATTATCCAATCGGCTGGTTCTCTCTATTTCTTTTCTGGTCTAATCTTGCCCATTGTATAATTTATTAACTGCCACAAGAATGTAAACCATTGTAAATGGGGCTGGGGGTGGGGGAACTAAAATTCATCAGTTGGTGATTTCTAACTCTCCATTTACTTGCTCCTTTAAAAGTAAAGCAAAAATAGGCAAAAATATTGCCAACCATAAATTTTAAAGCTGAGTTTTGAATTCCTTGACATTTAAGATATAAAAAAGATAAGTTTGGGAAAAATGGATTGGTTTTTCATCAGGACTTGGAACAGTTGTAAAGTATCTTCTTAATTCTGTCTTCTCTCAGAATGGTCACCTGTTTACCTCAGTTAGCCAAGAACACAAGAACGTATAACAGACATGTGTTCTAGTCTGTATTTCTTGCACAAGCAACATTTTAAATCCCCCTGTTCATTAGCTCTTTGCTGACCAAATACATTTGTGTTAAAGCAATTCATCTGCCCTAACAATTTCCATATCCCTCTTGTGCACACGCACCTCCAAACACCAGCCATCCATAAAGCTGGTTCAAGCTTGTTAGTGATGTCTGAAGAGAAATTAACGTGTGTGAGGAAAGCACTGCATGCAGTCTTTATTAATTACGTAGCTCTGCCATTTCTAATCTTTCTGAAAGGTTTTACAATACTTTTTTCCTATATATAAAGAAGGGTTTGGGGGCAGATCAGAATGCCTACTTTGCTTATTCATTTGAATCCTCACATGGACACACAGCATGGACATACACACACAAATATAAATAAAGACTAGAGGCCTGGTGCATGAAATTTGTGCATGGGGATGGGGGGTATCCCTCACCCTGGCCTGCAACCTTCCCAATCTGGGACCCCTCGAGGGATGTCCGACTATAGGATTGGGCATAAACCAGCAGTCAGACATGCTTCTCGCAATCCAGGACAGGGGTAGCGTTGCCTGGGCCGCAGCCACAGGCGCCTGGGATGCAGCTGTAGGCACTCGGGACCGAGGGTGGGGCGGCTTCACCAGGGCCTGGCTTTGTCAGGAAGGGGATGTCCAGAAGGTCGTCCAGAAGACCTTCAGTCTAATTAGCATATTACCCTTTTATTAGTATAGATATATAGGAACATTTCATAGAAGCTTTAGTTGTTTTTTTTTTTCCTTAGTGGCTGGTCACTCTAATCCTGGTTTGGGAATCAGTTTTATTTAGAGAGGATTCTACTGTTTCATTGATTGACTTATTCGTTCACTCATCAAATACATCAGGAATTTTCTGTCCTTATGGAGATTAGAGCCAAGATAGGAGAGTCAGAAAATAATAAGAGAAGTAAATAAAAAATACAGTATGCTAGATGAGAAAACCAAAGCTAAGGAGAAAAGAATGCAGGGAAGGAGATAGGGCTTGTCAGGAGGTGGGAGGTGGTGAGGACTTTCCCCTTGAGCAGCTGACCTGAGTGAAGACTTGGAGGCGTGAGGGGTGAGCTCTGCAACTGTCTGAGGAAGAGCTTCCTGGGCAGAAGCGACAGGAAACAGAGGAGCCTGCATCTGTATTTGGGCCACTGCAATGGTGGAGAGTGTGTCTGGGTGGGCAGGCAGTAGAGGGAGATGAGGAGGGGAGAAAGAACCACTAAAGTAGAGTTTCATGGGCCTTTGTTAGGATTTGAGTGAAAGGGAATCTTTTGAAGGGTTTTGAGCTTATAAGGAGCAACTCCATTGAATATCTTCCTTTCAGAATTAGGAATGAGCTACAAGGGGGGGCAGGAATGGAGGCAGGGAGCAGTTAGGAGGCCATTGGGACTCATCAGCTGGATTAGGATGGTATCTAATTTTAATCTTTTGAAGATATCGTGTGTCTGTGTGCGTGTGTGTGTGTGTGTGTATGCGTGCGTGTGCGCGCGTGCGTGTGCGTGTGTGTGTGTGTGTGTGTGTGAGAGAGAGAGAGGGTGTGGGGAGAGGTAAAGGAGGGGC
Source organism: Myotis myotis (assembly GCF_014108235.1). Classification (NCBI taxonomy): domain Eukaryota; kingdom Metazoa; phylum Chordata; class Mammalia; order Chiroptera; family Vespertilionidae; genus Myotis; species Myotis myotis. The sequence goes on from NW_023416315.1 coordinate 14,775,479, forward strand.
GAGGGAGGGAAAGAGAATGGGAGAAGTCAGGGTGGCTTCAAGAGTTCTGGCTTGAGTGATGGGGGGATAGAGTTGTCATTTATTGAGATGGGAAGACTGCCGGAAGAGGAGGTTTGGGCAGAGCATCAGGAGCCCGCTGTAGCACATGTTAAGCTGAGGGAATTGTTGGACACATGCGAGAATTGCTATTAGGCAGTTGGATACAAAAAATGGAATTCAGGGGCGAGGTCTGAGCTGGGGATATAAATGGGTCAGCTTCTGCATGTAAATGGTATCACAAGGAGTGAGTGAGCAATAAGAGGAAGTCCATGGGGATTTACTCCAAGCAATGCAGGAAGGAAAGGAGCAGCATGTGATTGTGAAAATTTTATTGGGTTTTGTGTTTGGAGGTTTGTGTGACTTTCAACAAATCTCTATTATTGGGCTCAGTTTTCTTGCCTGTAGAATGGGGAAGTAAATAGCCTCAGTGATCATTTTTTGGACTAGATGATCCGGTCATTTGTAAAATATGAAGTCTAATGTTTCTGAATTTTTTCAGTTTGGCAACAGAGAGGCTGAGAGTCTTTACTTTTGGTTCAGTGAGATTGTTTCTGAGAGCCATTGCATAATGAGTCATCTGTGTATGACTAATCACAGGTACTACTTCTGATCCTAGTCTTTCATTTGTCCAAACACGAGCTCTAACGAAGTGTGCATGCGTGTACACACACACACACACACACACACACACACACACACACACTCTGATGATCTCTGTCAGTCTGATCTTTCAGATGGTTGGGTGGCTGAGACAACAGTGAATGGTAGAAAACTACCCATAAGGCTGCTTCACTGTGACCCAGAAGCATCCTGTGGTACACATGGATTTTCTTTTTTTTTTTTTTTTAATTAAAAAATTTGCTTGTGCCCCAATATATGGTCTATTTTTGAATATGTCTTATGAGCATTTGAGTAGAATGTATATTCCCTGGCTTTCGGGTGAAGTGTTCTGAAGATGTCTATTAAGTCCATCTGATCTAGTGAGTCATTTAGGATTGCTGTATCTTTGCTGATTATTTGTCTAGAAGACTTATCCAGTGCTGTCAGTGGTGTATTAAAGTCCCCTACAATGATTGTATTGTTGTCGATCTCTCCTTTGATATCTTCCAGGAGTTTTTTTTATGAATTTGGGTGCTCCTGCATTGGGTGCATATATGTTTACCAGGGTTATATCTTCTTGTTGTATTGATCCCTTTAGTATTATGAAGTGGCCTTCCTTATCTCTTGTTATGGCCTTCACTTTGAGGTCTATTTTGTCCGATATAAGTATTGCTACCCCAGCTTTCTTTTCCTTTCCATTTGCCTGAAAGATATTTTTCCATCCTTTCACTTTCAGTCTGTGTGAGTCCCTTCTAATGAGGTGGGTTTCTTGTAGACAGCAGATGTATGGGTCATGTTTTTTTATCCATTCAGCCACTCGATGTCTTTTGTTTGGAGCATTTAGTCCGTTTACGTTTAAAGTTATTATTGAAAGGTACTTGTTTGTAGGCATTTCTGTTTTTGTGTGGCTGTTTTCTTTCTGAGCTTTTTATTTCTTATTTTTATACCAGTCCCTTTAGCATTCCTTGCATTGCTGGCTTGGTGGTGATAAACTCCCTTAGCCTTTTTTTGTCTGTGAAGCTTCTTATTTCCCCTTCAAGTTTGAATGATAGCCTTGCTGGATAGAGTATTCTTGGATTTAGTCCTTTGCTTTGCATCACTTTGTAAATTTCCGTCCATTCTTTTCTGGCCTGATGTGTTTCTGTTGAGAAATCATTTGACAATCTAATGGGAGATCCCTTGTATGTAACTTTCCGTCTCTCTCTTGCAGCCTGTAAGATTCTCTCTTTGTCCTGAACATTTGCCATGGTAATTATGATGTGTCTTGGTGTGGGTCTTTTTGGGTTCACCTTGTTTGGGACTCTCTGGGCTTGTGTGACTTTTTTCTTCCCCACCTCAGGGAAGTTTTCTGATATTATTTCTTCTAATAGGTTTTCTAATCCTTGTTCATCCTTCTGTTGTTCTGGTACCCCTATTATTCGTATGTTGTTTCGTTTCATGTTGTCCCAAAGCTCCCTTAGGCTCTCCTCCTGTCTTTTCATTTTTTTCTCCAATTGCAGAACGTTTTGGGTGTGTTTTGCTTCCTTGTCTTCTAAATCACTAATTCGGTCCTCCGCTTCTCCTAGTCTACTGTTGAAACTTTCAATGGAGTTTTTCATTGCAGCTATATCACACTTCATTTCTTCTTGGGTCTTACTTAAGTTGTTGATTTTTTCATCTGTTTCTTCTAGCTTCTTCCATATGTTATCGATTTTTTCATCTGTTTCTTCTTGCTTCTTGGAGAGGTTGTCGATTTTTTCCTCCATCCGGTTTATGCACTCTAGGACCCTTATTCTGAATTCTTTTTCTGTCATGTTGCATGCCTCTGTATTACTTAGCTGCTTTTCTGGAGAGTCCTCCTTCTCTTTCCTTTGGGGGTTTCTTTGTCTACCCATGTTTGATCTCGCTGACATATCTAGATGTTGAGTCGTTCAGTGGCTGCTCCCTTGGTGGCAGTGACTCCTTGGTCTGTGGTTGCTCTTCGGGTGGTTGCGGTAGCAGCTGCTCTTCAGTTGGCAGCAGCTCCTCTGGTGGGTGCTGTTCACAGCTGTGGTGGCTCTTCTGGCTGGTGGGGCAAGGTTTCACGTACAGCTGCTGTTCCTCAGCAGAGGGTGTGGTGCTCAAGAGGTTGCTGTTGCTTGGATCTGCAGGTATTCAGGAGAGTGTTGAGTTTCCCTGCGATACACTGTTCCTCTGTGTTGTAAACCACAGTCCTTATTTTAAAGCAAGCCGCATTTGTTTCCCAGACTGCCTTATTTTGTGTTTAGCAAAGAGTCAGTTTGTGGGTCAGCCTCTGGGTGGCAGTGTTCTGGGGTTGGCCTCTGAGGCTACAGGGCCTCTCTGTCCAGTGGAAGTTCACTGCCCAGAGCTGGCTGCGTAAGAGTTACCAGTGCTGTCGGATTTTCTTAAACTTGCAAGAAATCAGTCACAAATCATACCTAAACTTTTATTTCAGGAATTGCAGCCCATTAATCTTATTATTTTTTCTTGAAATAGTAGAAGCTGTGTACCAAATATGTAAAAGATTTTAAAAGTTTCAGGAACAGTGACTGGCACTAGGTCTTGTTTGTTTCAGAAAGACAAATGAACTCCATAAATCGCCAGTAAAAATCGCCTTATTCTTCGGGGAGGGGAATATTCATTGAGTGCTTAATCCATGTGGGTACTGATGGGTGCTTATTGTGCATTATCTTGATTTAATTAATCTTTCTGTGAACATGATGAGTAGATACTGTTCTATCCATTATTTAGATGAGGACATGAGACACACGTAGCTTAAATCCCTTGCCTTGAGTTGCATCAGAAGGGCTGTTCAGTTTGGAAGTTAGAAGTCAAACAGAACTCTGGGGCCTCAGAGGTCCTGTTGCCCCACGACACACATCGTATTCTTGAGGTGTCCAGGTCAGGAGAGCCACATTTAGCAGAGGTGTGCCGCGGGAGTTTGAAGGGCCCACGTCTGTGCTAGTCTTTGACCAATGTCTGCTGTTCTAGCGTTTCCAATGCTCGGGCGACAACTGGGCCGTATGTTACTATCTTTCAGACCATTACAAGTGCTTTTTCAAACCCACATTAAGGTATGTGTTTTGCCTTCAAGCAGATTTTCTGCAGATTTAATGTATTTCCTCTCTGTCACACAAACATGTGAGTATTACTTAGTCAATAATCCAGGAATGACTCTGAAGTCTGAAAATATTCAGATACATATAAAACTAATACAGATGCATTTAGAAGAGAGGACCCCTATTGGGGAGGAAAGGGAGCCTGGGATCAAAGTGGGTGAGTGGCATTTATGGAATATAATGAACAACATAAACTGATGAACAAAAACAGATCCAGAGAAGCATCGAGCAGACTGTCAAACCTCAGAATTAGATAACTTTTTATAGTTAAAGACCAGGGACTCATTCTTCTAGTTTCAATCCCTAATATAATTATTGTAACTTCACCCATTTTTATTCAGCAGACTATATATATATATAAAATTTGTTTTCCTTCAGATATTAATTTTCTTCTGGAGTGATGAGAAGTTTGAAAGATCCTTTTTCACTTGAGACAAATTTCAGATTCATTCTCTCTCTCTCTCTCTCTCTCTCTCTCTCTCTCTCTCTCTCTCTCTCTCTCTCTTCTCTTAACTCGAGGGACAGAATTCCAGAGATATTTCCAATGAGAATGGCTTGATGAAGCCAAGGCAAACAGCCCAGTGCGCCTCCAATGATACCTCTGCAGCATTTCCTGTGCACTGCCAGCGTTCTTCCTGCTTTATGGCAGTTTTCTTAGTCTCCTGTTACCTGTGTTTAGCTTCCAGTTCCAGATTTGAAGTGTTAATCTTCTTCTGGCTTAGAGAATCCCAAGACACCGAAAACATTCATTCATCACCCTCCCTCCTTTTTCCCTTTTCATGTTCCTCTTTGACTGTCATTTCTAAGCACAAGTTGTAAGGTTGCCAGGACATTTCTCTTTTAACACCCCAGTGATTCCATTCTTCTTTATTTTGGTCCAGGACAGCAGTATTTGCCATCTACAGCTTCATCTTTACCATCTACTTCCTTTTTAAGTCTACACTGACATTCTAGCAGTTCTAACTAAGCTTCTTAAATCCTCGCTAATAACCCCTTTTGGGAGAAGATGTAAACAGGTCTTTTTAGTCTAAAATACTTTCATATCTTCTCCTTGTTAAGCAAGCTTCTATCCAATGATTATAGTATATCAGTATGATTTCTAATTAATAAGTTTTGAAAACTAACCTGGAGGAGAGATTTTTCACATAAGATTTATTTTTATTTTACCCCAAATTATTCTGTAAGGATATACTTTTATATCATGCTCATTAAAATTTATATTTTTTTTGTCTTATTTTAAAAATTGTGTTTGGCTTTATCCTGGCCTTTTATTTATAGGAGATTGATTCAGCAATATTGTACCCTGTTTTCTTATTGAACACTTGTTATGTTAAAATAAGTTTTATCAGGGTTGGGACATCATAGAGGACTCTGATTTCATATAATGAAGAGATAGCAGGGGGAGAAACACCTTTTAATAAGACCAGAGCCCATTTACATGTTAAAATACTACTTTCTTCAGTAAGATGAAATTTAAAGGTGGATTTTTTTTTCAAAGAAAGCAAAATGGCATGTTATCAGAATATTCCTTCCATCCTTCTGTGAAAGTGTCAGCATCCTTCCTATTTAAACAATGTAATGATTTAAAATTTTCCTGAACTTTTGAATGTAAACAGCTACTCTGTGTGCCTTTTTAGTACATGTCTCCCTCCTGCTTTCTATGGGAAAGATACTGGTTCTTCATGTCTCCTTTTACTTTATACAAATATATGCATTTGGGGCCATTTCCAGTGACATAATTTAGGACCCCAGAGATTTTCTTACAGTGTCAAGTTTACATCGAGAGAAAGAGAGAGAGAGAGAGAGAGAGAGAGAGAGAGAGAGAGAGAGAGAGAGAGAATATGTGTTTAAAGAAAGGCTTATAGAAATATTTCAAGAGAAATAGCCATATTAGTTGAAAACGGGAAAGGGACCAGAGTAAGTTGTCAACTCATGATTGCTTAGGTGCCCAAAGTAAAAATTTAAATAAATTTACTTTAAAATGAATATTGTACAGTGTTAGCGAAGTCAGGAATCATAGAGAGTTGTACATAACTTACGTACTTTAAAAAATCAGTATTTTATATTTTCTGACTTTGTAAATAGACTGTAGGAAGATATAAACAACCAGACCCAAGGTTCTCAGAGAATCTTGTACTCAACTCTCTACTGCCTTGAAGTTCATCAAATAAGTAACAAACAGAATCAAAACAAAATAAAACAACAACGAAACCACTGGTTTTTTAAAAAAAGCCATACAAAGCAAGAAATAGCAATAGCAACAAATCTAAATTATTTCCTTTAGGATTAACTTGACAGTTATTACAATGAAATGATGTTTGACATCAAGTAGGAACTGGTATCTGAATCTATAATAATAAAAGCGTAATATGCTAATTAGACCGGACAGCTGAACGACCTTCTGGACGTCATTCTGGACATCTTTCCAGATGAAGCCACAGCCACGGGGGCCGAGGCAGAGGCAGTTAGGGTGATCAGGCAGGCAGGCGAGCAGTTAGGGGAGATCAGCCTGGAAGGTGAGTGGTTAGGGGCGATTAGGCAGGCAGGCGAACTGTTAGGAGTGATCAAGCAGGCAGGTGAGCAGTTAGGGGCGATCAGGCAGGCAGGCACAGTGGTTAGGGGCGATCAGGCAGGCAGGCAGGCCAGCGGTTAGGAGCCAGCAGTCCCAGATTGTGAGTGGGATGTCTGACTGCCGGTTTAGGCTTGATCCTGTGGCATCCCAGATTGTGAGAGGGTGCAGGCCGGGCTGAGGGACCCATCCCCCCCCCCCCGCCCCCTGTGCACAAATTTCATGCACCATGCCTCTAGTGTGAATATAAGTCCCTTAGATTTTTAAAGTTAGGGGCTCAAAAGTCTAAGAAGGCCTAAAACATAGATGCTTGTGAGAGCTAAATCACATAAGCACATACAAAAGACATAATGAAATTGTTTTCATGGTAAAGAGTGTTGGAAGATTTGATAAAAGTTCAGGTTAAATACTAGAGTGAAAGAAATGTCTCCTTAAAGCAGGCTTCTGCAAAAAACTGAGATGAACATAACTCCCATCACACTGAGTGTGCCTGATTAGGACTATGATTTAGTGATATGTTCAACATCCAAAGTAGTAATTATATAGTTAGTGATAAGGCAATTCCAAGATCTAAATTAAAGAACATAGTACTTTACTAGTATTCCCCTAAAAAATACCATGTTTACTCTCTAGAATATCATTCTTCCTTCTCTATTTCATTTAGATATAATTCAAAGACGAGTATTGAAATCAATGTTATTTACTTACAGTTAAAGGCACTTTACTCTTAATAGTTGGTAAGCTGGTAAAGGAGTTGGTGCAATTTCTAATTGATTTTATTGATGGTAAACTTGGGAAAAGACTGGGGAACACTGGTTAAAAAAATCAGCTGCAATTATGACAAGCATTGGAGATTCTTGCTTTGCAGAACATTTCAATATTATTTGCACAAATTATATTTTCAACAATGTTTCAGCAGTCTAATTCAGAAATGGGAATAGATCGTCAGGCAGTATACAATGTAGGAAAGGAAAGACTTTTATGATAACTGTTCTTTAAGTCCAAAAACATTTATAAGGAATCTTTAAGCAAAATAATTTTCAAATATTTTTCTTGTTAGAAGACAATAGAAAATTCCTTTAAATAACCGGATAGGTTAGATGTTAAAGTCACTTAGTAATATTTCATGTCAAAAATGTTTGGTATTTGTTTCAGAAGTTTACATATTTGCCTAAAAATGGGCAAACTCTCAGGAGTCACTTTATAAAATGTGTAGATTTAACATTTTATGTGCCTTCTTTTGGATAACTACTAAATTCATGCTGCTAAATTTTTTTCATGTCTTAGTTTATTGTGAATTAATTTGTTTTACTTTTCCATACATTTCTTGAAATTTTATTGTAGAATATGGTCTATTTTATAGAATCTTAGTAAATTATTATGTTAATTATTTTAAATTTGACCATGGCTAGAGAACATGATTTCCTTTAAAGCATGTGCTTAAAGCATGCTGTAAGTTGCTTTGTTTAGCAGCCCACTAAACTTCTGGCTATAGGACATATGAGAGGTGCAGAGTAGAAAACTGAGTGTTCTGTTCAAATTTATATTCTCAAAATTCCATATTGGTGTATTTTTCCACTGGTAGTGAAAGAAAAGGTTTTGATGTAGGATATCATTGTCTCTCTTCCTCATATGTGAACAGACTAGTTTCAGATTTGGCCTTTGAACTATGATTTTGGGGAAATTACTGTTTATTCTGGATTTTTTCAAGTAAAGGCATTTTGAGAATTAAATTTATTAAACTAACTTAGAAATGAATATACATTCCAATTTGTACAAATTTAACATGAAATGGTTAAATTATTTTAAAAATCAATTGAAGTAGGATGAAGGAAGTTGAAAAATATACACACAGACACACACATACTGATTATATAAAGAAGGAAGTATGAATGTATGTATGTGCGTATTCACCAAATGTTTCTTTACATAGGAGACTTCTTAGAGCACCTAGAACCGTGGTCGGCAAACTGCGGCTCGCAAGCCACCTGTGGCTCTTTGGCCCCTTGAGTGTGGCTCTTCCACAAAATACCACGTGTGGACGTGCACATACAGTGCAATTGAAACTTTGTGGCCCATGCGCAGAAGTCTGTATTTTGTGGAAGAGCTGGTATTTTGTGGAAGAGCCACACTCAAGGGGCCAAAGAGCCGCATGTGGCTGGCTCATGGCTGGGCAATGCAGCAGCGGTTAGTCGGACATCCCCCGAGGGCTCCCGGGCTGCCAGAGGGATATCTGACTGCCAGCTTAGGCTCAATCCCCCGTGGAGCGGGCCTAAGCCGGCAGGTGGACATCCCTCCAGAACTCCCAGACTGCGAGAGGGTGCAGGCTGGGCTGAGGGACCACCTCCCCCACCCCCCCGAGTGCATGAATTCTCGTGCAACGGGCCTTTAGTGTTACTATATTATGTGCATGAAAGTTAAATTTTAGCTTCACTGGGAAATTTAATTGCTGTATCTTATGAATGGTATATTTCTGTTGTAATACATAATGATTTACTGTATCACTGTATTTGTTTTCTAGGGCAGCTGTAACAAAGTACCATAAATGAGGTGGCTTAGAACAAGAGAAATGTTTTGTGTCATAGTTCTGGAGGCCAGAAGGCTGAAATTCGAGGGGCTGGGTTGGTTCCTTCTGAGGGCCGTGAAGGAAGGATGTATTCTAGGCCTCTCTCCTTGGCTTGTGGATGGCCTTCTTCTCCACGTGTTATTTCACACAGTTCTTCTACGCATGTTTGTTTCTGTGTCCAGATTTCCCCCTGTTTGTAAGGACACCAGTTATATTTGATTAGGGCCCTCACTAATGACCTCACTTTAACTTGATGACCTCTGTAAAGACCCTATTTCCTAGTAAGGTTGCATTCTGAGGTACTGGGGCTTGGGACTTTAACATGTCAATTTTGGGGGGTAGGAGATAGGCACAATTCAACCCATAACAGTAACCATTGTTTTGTATTTGATCCACAAAAGTGCTTCCCTGCTAGGATTAAAGGAACTGAATATCTTAAGATATAATGAGTCCGTTAATTTCGATGAGATTTCTGAGTGATAGAGTATATGTAAGAATAAAACATTATGGCTATTATTGAATTTTTAAATGCCAGCATTACTTTTAAGATGCCTGAAAGGACTTGAATGAATTCATTTTTGGGGGTTATTATTCTGTTTCCATAGCTAGTGTTTAGAAGATTTACTAGACTAATATGCAAGCATGAATCCTTTGTATTAACTAAAATGCCTTTAGCGTACTACTTACATTTGTCTAGGGGAATTCATTAAAGCCAGATTTTAAGTAAGCTTCTAAAAATAATTCATCATGGATGAAAGGCAGTTAACATCCCACAAGCACTTTTGCTTATCATGACTGTTTTTGTTATTATTATTGTCTCTGCATGTGAGATAAATGTATTGAGAATTTCATCAAAAGCTTAACATACTACAATCTTGTTTTCCTCTAATGTACATATCACTATGTAATCAGAATTCTCAAATATTATAATATAACTATTATTATTCAATTGTAAGAAACATAGTAAAGTGTAATAATTTCAAGAGTCTGTAGAAGCACTAGCATTAAATATTAAACATTTAAATGAGGAAGCACTGATTAATTAATAATATTCTGAACAGCTCATGAATGTTTAATACCCATAACTTGCCTTGATTGGATATTATTAAACTGGGACCATGGTCACTATAGGACTGTTTAGTTACCGTTTTTTTATTTGCAGGCTCAGTTTATAAAATGATCTATTTTATTTTAGGTAAATATTTTGAAATTCTGACCTTTTTTTACTGTTTCATAAGCTAAAACAGAATGAAAAGTTAAAGGTAGTAGTTGAGATTAAGTTTGCATAGTCTTAATAAAGTAAAAGTGCCTTAGTGTACCTTGTTTTTTGACTTCTAAATTGTTTAGACTTAAACCATTTAAAATTTTCAATTGCAGTTGACATACAATATTACATTAGTTTCAGGTGTACACCCCAGTGATTAGGCATCGTATAACTTACTAAGTGATCATCCAGATAAATCTATGTACTTGTCTCTCGGGCTTGGTACAGTGGACTGTTGTTGTAGGTGTCTTGTAGAGTCCAGTGGCACACCTTCCTGATTACCAAAGCTGGGCACTCCATTTGTGCACGGGGCCCCCTCCCTGTCATGTGGGCTGTGTACACCCTCTCATTGTAGTTGAGACTTGATGGTTGTCCACACGTGAATGGGAGGGGTTATCCTCAGGTTGATATTCTGCAAGGACTGGCTGCTACCACCAACCACCATGGAAGATCTCGTGTGCATGGGCCTGCCTTAGTAGAGCAGGACTTACTTCAGCAGGGCTTTGGTGCCCGCTGAGTCTGCCCCTTGAGTGTGTCCCTGTGGAGATGGTTGGGTCGTGTTTGACATGGTCTCTAGGTGTCCACTGGGTGTGCTGGCTCTGGGGCCTCTTGGTAGGTGCAGGCTGCCCAACTTTGTAGGACAAATAAGCCCGGCAACCTCAGAAACTGCAGGCTGCACTGGACCCACGAGTGTACCCTGATTTAAATTTTAAGGTGCTCTTTTATCTTCCAGTAGATATTATTTGGCATCTATTATGTGCTCAGCACGGGGGTAACAGCAGTGAAAAAGACACTGCCATGCTTTGATGAAGCCAATGGTTTATTGAGGAATTTGGAGATTGAACAAGTAATTACTAAATAATTATTTAATTATTTGTAGTTACAATGTGGTAAGTGCTAAGCAGGAGTAGTGTGAGATGTGGGAATAATTAATGGAGCTTATAGTCTGGTCATGGGGCTATTAGGGAAGCTTCCTTGAGGAAAAACAATTAAGTTATGATATGACTTGCAGGCAGAGTAACATTAGGCCTGGGGAAGGGCTGGAAAAAGAGCATTCTGGGCAGGGGTACCATACAGGAAATCCTTGAGGTCCATGAGTTTTAGGAAGGGGGGTAAAATGAATCGGGTTTGAAGTCCAAAGTAATGATTTAAGATGAGAACTGCTTTTTTCTAAGTAGAACTGGTCACATAATTTCAGATTGTAATAATGAGTTATGAGTATTCATGATAAAAACTGATCCTAGATAAAGGGGTAACAGTACAAGATTTCTTTTGCAGGTTAGAGATAGGAGAAGAACTGTCTTACGTCAGTCAATTTTGTCCTGCTGTACTTTCCTGTGGTCAGTCTTTTGAGAATTCTGCCAGCATCCTGGGAGCTCTTAATATTTGACAGTTCAGAGATTTTTGCTATTTGCTGTTGTCTTCTCTTTCTGTGAGTGTGCCTAATTGTTATATGTTATAAATCTTATTATTCTGTTTTGGGGCTGAACTAGAGGCAGTGCCTATAAGGGGATCATAGGGTTAAAAAAAAAAAAAAAAGCCATGGCTGGGAACTTTGACTTGTCAGGGAACAACCATGAACTTTCCCTCTGATGGTTTCAGTAAAGAAGTTATAGGGCATCTTATCCCAAACCGAAATGATCACAGAACGGTTTCCAACACCCAGAGCTCGGCCAGTGTTGGGAGGTCTTCAGTGTTTATTTGCTCACATTGGAGTCTTCAAATCCCATGTCTGAGTAGCTAAAGGTCCCCACTTATGGGCCCCCTTGCCACTTTGAAAGCCAATTCAGACCATTATTTGAGAACCTGCAAATCTGCATGAGTTAGAGATTCATCTTCAAAAGATAGAGACATAGCTGTATCACATCTGGCTTCCTAAGTGGTAGGAAGATGGGCACTAAAATGCTCTTCTTTTTCTCTTCAGCCCTGAATAGTGTCACCACAAGTGAGAATTCAGGGGGCTCTTTGATGGTCATGCTGTAAACAAATAGTGTATCAATTCCTCACTTAAGTCACCCTAACTTGCACTAGACTTGGCTGTTACTGGGCCTTCAAGTCTTGGTCTGCTACCTCTTGGCAGATGTCCAACTGCAGTATTTATCCCTGGAGAACACAGTGTCTGAGCCTGCATCCCAGTCTGTACTCAGTGAAGTTACAGGTGTGGCCTAAGAGTCCCAGTCACTGGCCACCCACTGTCTGCCACACTCTTGTAACTCTTAGCTGAAAAGTCAGAGTTATTATTAAGGATTGTTAATTAATTTACGAATAACAATGACGACCAATATTAGTACTAAAACTGCAAGGTCATTGGCTTAACTTACCACCATATTATCTCCAATCTCTTACATTATGGGTTTCTCACGTTTCTGGAGGCAGTTGGTCCATTCCAAGAGTTCCAATGCCTACTTGATTGCAAGCTCCACACAGTCATTGAAAACCAGGGTCTGATCTTGGCCAGTGTGTGACATTGACACCTTAAACCAGTCTGACCAGGTCCAACGTTATCTTGCCATCCAGAAAGGCTTCTGAATTTTAAGGAAACTTGTCTGTCGAAATGGTGGGGAAATCAGTAATGATGGTCAGGATGGAAATGTGCTTCTGGCTCAGGACACCTTTCACAGTTTTTAAAAAAATGTTTTTATTGATTTCAGAGAGGAAGGGAGAGGAGAGAGAGAGAAACATCAATAATGAGAGAATCATTGATCAGTTGCCTCCTGCATGCGCCACACTGGGGATCCAGCCCACAGTCCGGGCATGTGCCCTGACCAGGAATTGAATGGACCTCCTGGTTCACAGGTCAACACTTAACCACTGAGCAACACCAGCCAGGCCTTCTTTCACAGTTTTAATCCAAGTTGTGCTCAGTGCCCCATCTCATCCCCAGCTTGGTGCCGTCCCTCTAACATCTGTCATGACTAAGGTTAAACCTGCCTTCTCCCTAATCAGACAGAAGCCTTTCTCTTTTGAAAGTGGAAAACCAGGATTGCAATGGTATGATTCTTTTTAACTCATGACATGTTATTTATTGTATTCAATTTAGGAAAAAGTCATTATCATAAATAAATAATATTAAGTGTGCAGTTATTACGGCCAAGTCTGTACAGTGATATTAAAAAAGGTGAAAATGTGTTTGAGTTTTAGTCTCAAAGGAATCACAGTTATTGTTTCTGTTAATTGAGAGACAAAGCAATTTTTTCCCAACTTTGACACTTTAAATAATTATTTGGAATACTTATTAAACATACAAATTTCCCATGTATTTTTCTCTCATTCCCACTTAGCACCTAGAAATTCTGTTTTCTTAGATCTTTGGTAAGTGTTTAAAGTCTGCATTACTCCCAACTCTCCTAATGATTCCTATTTAGGATGTATTCTATAGGCCACACTTTGAGAATCACTGGTTAGGAAATGTGTTCCTCAATAAATCTAGTGTTTGCTTTTTAGAATAGATGTGTTTGTAGACTTTTTATCAATGTGGGGGTGAGGTACATTGTATAGTAGAAAATTCAGGTATAACTTTTGAATTCCCCAAAACTTAACTACAGTCATTCCTTGGTATCTGCAGGGGACTGGTTCCAGAACCCTCGAGGATACCAAAATCTGTGGATGCTCAAGTCCCTTACATAAAATGGTTTAGATCAGTGCATACAGTTGGTCCCCTACCTCTGAGGATTCCCAGCCATGGATTGAAAATACTGCTTTTGCTCTGTGTTTCGTTGAATGTGTGGATGCAAAACCCAAGGATACAGAGGGCTGACTGTATATTTATTGAAAAGAAATCCACGTATAAGTGTTCAAAGGTGAACTGTATTTTAAATTATGATATACACACATCAGTTTTACTTAAAGAGATACTCCTGCCTGGAAAGTCCTTTCTCTTTATCCCAGTGGCTTAGTGTTCTATCAATCCTTGAGGCAATCTGGTAGAATCACTAGTAGACTTGTAGCTTCAGTTGTAATTTCTTAGCTTAAGAAAAGTTATGAGCTCTTTGATTATCAGAGAAATAGTGGACAGATGTTCTTTAGTTAAATATTATAATTTTATATATATATGCCTGGAACAAAATGTTGACAGTAGTGATTTCTACAGAATGGTAATTCAGATGACTATCTTCTTTAAAAAACATTTTTTAAAAATGTCAAAAATTTATTACAGTGATAAATAGAAAAAAGTGAAATTTAGTTTTAATAAGTGAAAAATAGCTTCCATGTGGCTAGTTATGATTGGAGATGGAAACTGAAAATAATCAATAGGATAAAAGAAAAACAAAATAGAGAGGCATTCCAAATACGAAAAAAATCAATTAGCTCTGATTTGTTTGTTTGTTTGTTTGTTTTGAATTTGACTGAAGGAGGAGAAAGCCAGTCCCCTTTAGTTACTTATTTATTTTTTAAATCCTCACCTGGGAACATGCTTAGGGAGAGAGGCAGAAAGATGATAGATAGATAGATAGATAGATAGATAGATAGATAGATAGATAGATAATAGATAGATAGAAAGATAGATGATAGATAAAAATAAATTGATCAGCTGCCTTCCCCTGTGCCCCAACTGGGTATCAAACCCACAACACAGGTACATGCCCTGACCTGGAATTGAACCAGCAACCACTCCACTCCAGCCAGACCCAGTCTCCTTTAAAAGGAAGAGACAGCTTGAATTCTTCCATGCCCTTTGGACAATTTTGACAACCTGTATTTGTCTTAATAAGTTCCAGAGTGTCAAAAAGTGTTTTTGCTACTTTAGGGGAAACACAGGAGGGCCTGGGATTTATGGTCAGAGTAAATCACTAGAAATTTCAGTAATTTTTTTCTCTTTTTCATCTGTATTAAAACTCCCAGGGTGACAGTGATGGACATTTGATCTCTTCTGAGGGGATAGTTTTGACCCGATGATATGGGAGCTAGGAGGGAAGAGGAGGTGACCAAGGGAGTAATTGTCCACCAGAGAGGAAGATTTGGGCCTTGAATATTTGAGTAGAAACTAATTTTAATGCATTCTTGACCTTTGGAAAAAGAGGTTATTATTAATTTAGCAATGACGTTTCCTGGCTAGGATTGAATCCAAGCATCCATCAAGATGTAGATAATAGGCAAGAGTTTAACAAAGGAAGGAAATATTAACCCCAGCTGATATCCTGTAAGATTCCTTTATTAACAAAGTCAGCTGTGGAAATTTTTGGTTTCAGATAATCTCTTCTCTAAATCCTTTATCTAATCTATCACCTGGCTACCCATCACCACATTAAGTTGTTTTATTGAATCTGGAGATAAAGCAATTTCATTATACTTTGGGCTTAAAATTTGTTTATCTGTTCAGGGATCAGATGAGATTTATACCTCAGTGTGCTCCTAGGACTTTATGGGGTGCTGTAAGGAATGAAAGGTTGGGGGCTTTGGGAGATGACTGTGGAAATGGTAGCAGCTCCTGGTAAGCATGGTAGTCGTGGGGCAGGAGGTTGATATCAGCAGCACAGTATCCTCTTCAAATTTGTGTTTTTAGTGATTGCTTTCAATAACCTCATTCACAGTAAGAATTACTCAAGTCTTAGTCCATCATAGTTTTATAGCTCAGATAATGAATCTAATAGTTTTGAACACACAACATGTACTAGACTCTAGTAATTAGAGAGTATTCTTAAAAACTCATATAAATCTTCTATAGTTCCTATAGTTTCATTTTTCTTTTTAGATTTTTCTTTTTAGGTTTTCCTTTTTGTTTTCTTGATAGGCCTTTCTTCAACCCCAATAAATTGCCAAGTCAAATATTGAGGAGATTAAAATACTTTTTTTTGTATTTCCTTCCATTTTTTTGGATTAAGTATTTGTATAAAACATAATAAGTCAAGCTTTACCAGTATTTTATCAATGTATATTATGCCTACAAAAAATAACAAATAGCATAAATGTATAGTTTATTGAATTTCCACAAACTGAACTTACCTGTGTCACCTTTACCCAGATCAATAAGCAGAGCCTTTGTAAATGTACATATATTTATTTAATTTCATTTTTTTGAGTATACTTTTAAAAATATATATATATATTTTATTGATTTTAGAGAGGAGGGGAGAGGGAGAGAGAGATAGAAACATCAATGATGAGAATCATTGATTAGCTGCTTCCTGCACACCTCCTACTGAGGATCGAGCCCGCAACCCAGGCATGTGCCCTTGGCCAGAATCGAACCTGGGACCCTTCAGTCCGCAGGCTGACGCTCTATCCATTGAGCCAAACCAGCTAGGGCTTAAATATACTTTAAAATAGAATTGGATCTTGCTGTTACCTGGAGTTTGGCATCCTGCCTTTTCCACTTACATTCTATTAGAAAATGGTCCCTTGTGCTACTACATATTTCTCAAAAAATAAGCTTTTTAATGGCTGCACAGTAGATCTTCAAGTGTGTGCACAATAATTTATATGGCTTTTCTTTGAATATTGGATATTTAGACTGTCCCAGTTTTTCATTATTATAAATAGCATTGTAGATTATAGTATTTGAACATAAATCTCTGGCTGAATCTTTGAGCCTTTCCTTAGGATACATTTCCAGAAGGGTAATTGCTAGTTTAAAGAGCATGAATATTTTAAAGCTCTTGATACATATTGACAAATTACTCCAAAGAATGGCTGTACCAATCCACCAGAGTCCGTAAGTGCCCATATTCCAGTATTGGGTGATGTGTGTGTGTGTGTGTGTGTGTGTGTGTGTGTGTGTGTGTATCTTTGCCTTCTTGATAGACAGAAATTGGTGATTTGACCACAGTTTGGGTTTTCTTTGATTATAGTGAGATTAATGCTTTCACATGCTTATCAAACATGCTAATTTATTTTTCTATTTCTTTTATATATAAATTAAAGTAAAACTACAGAATTTTACTTGTATTTTAAACATTTTGGAGCTATAAAAGTATATGTCTTTAGGAGAATGTCTTTTTTAGCTCATGAAAATTTGGGAAAGTGGTACAATATGTTTTCCCTTTATACTTTCTTTTTCAAAGCATCCATATAACTGCTTTTAGAGAAAAATATGTGTCCATTTCTGAAATTTAAGGATTTTAAATAAATTTGGAATTAAAATTATACATATCAAATGATTTTCCCCCTTTGGTATGGTAATGTTTTATTTCCTTTACATTTTTCTCCTTTTTTAAATAAATGGAGGTAACATTGGTTAATAACATTTTATAGGTTTCAGGTGTGCAGCATTGTAATTTGATATCTGTAGTGTGCTCATCACCAAAAGTCTAGTTTTCACTTTTCACCATATATTTGACCCCCTTTATCCATTTCACCCTCCTCTCTTTCCCTCTCAGAACAACTAATCTGTCTGTATTTATGAGCTTGTTTTTACTTTGTTGCCTATTCAGTTCATGAAAAAGTTATGATATTAAGGTTCTTTATCAGGCTTTACAGATATATTTGATTTGTTTTTACCATACCTGAGAAACATAAAATGTAGGAAGTTTTATAATTTCAGGAACTAGAGATTTTTCTAAAGTAGCTTTGCAGGAAGGCAGTAGAATTTTAATAAAATAAGAAGGAATTAATTCATAAAAGTGAGGATGAGGTGGGAGGTCAGTTTTTTCTTGTCAAATGAACAATATATCCCCTTCCTGTCTGTTCAAGACTGGTAGAGTGTGCTGTGTTTTTATGTAATGTGACAAATAGCCTGCAGGCCTGAGCCTATTAGGATGAGGCCTTTTCAACATGTGTGTATTAATCCCCGTGTTAGAATTCTGATCTCCAGATGTTACAAGCATTAAGCCATTCTTTCCTCTTTTGGAAATAAATTTGCCAGAATATTCTCTGTATGTCAGACTACCTCAATATTAACTCTGAATTTTACTTGTTGTTTATTCGCTGTACGTTTTTATGTCAACCAAGTCCAATTTCTTCCTCATTATTTCATAAGTATTGCCTATATAATAAGGGCATAGATGATTTTTAGAGTTGGAAGGAACCTTAAATCATACAGTTTTTTTGAATTCTCAAACCCATGGAAATAGATGAAAGCAAGAATATAGTTGGGTTTTTTTGCCTTTCCTTTTTGTTTTTTTTTTATTTTTATTTTTTATAAATCTTTATTGTTCAGATTATTACATTTGTTCCTCTTTTTTCCCCCCAAAACTCCCCTCCACCCAGTTCCCGCCCCACCCTCTGCCCTCACTCCCCACCCACTGTCCTCATCCATAGGTGCACGATTTTTGTCCAGTCTCTTCCCGCATCTCCCACACTCCATTCCCCCCCAAGAATAGTCAGTCCATTCCCTTTCTATGTCCCTGATTCTATTATAATCACCAGTTCATTCTGTACATCAGATTATTTATTCACTTGATTCTTAGATTCACTTGTTGATAGATGCATATTTGTTGTTCATAATTTGTATCTGTACCTTTCTCTTCTTCTTCCTCTTCTTAAAGGATACCTTTCAACATTTCATATAATACTGGTTTGGTGGTGATGAACTCCTTTAGCTTTTCCTTATCTGTGAAGCTCTTTATCTGACCTTCAATTCTGAATGATAGCTTTGCTGGATAAAGTAATCTTGGTTGTAGGTTCTTGGTATTCATCACTTTGAATATTTCTTGCCACTCCCTTCTGGCCTGCAAAGTTTCTGTTGAGAAATCCGCTGACAGTCATATGGGTATTCCCTTGTAGGTAACTGCGTTTCTTTCTCTTGCTGCTTTTAAGATTCTCTCTTTGTCTTTTGCTCTTGGCATTTTAATTATGATGTGTCTTGGTGTGGTCCTCTTTGGATTCCTTTTGTTTGGGGTTCTCTGCGCTTCCTGGACCTGTAAGTCTATTTCTTTCACCAGGTAGGGGAAGTTTTCTGTCATTATTTCTTCAAATAGGTTTTCAATATCTTGCTCTCTCTCATCTTCTGGCACCCCTATAATTCTGATGTTGGTACGCTTGAAGCTGTCCCAGAGGCTCCTTACACTGTCTTCGTATTTTCGGATTCTTTTTTCATTTTGTTTTTCCGGTTGGGTGTTTTTTGCTTCTTCGCATTTCAAATCTTTGACTTGATTCTTGCGCTCCTCTGGTCTGCTGTTGGGAGTCTGTGTAATATTCTTTATTTCAGTCAGTGTATGCTTAATTTCTAGTTGGTTCTTTATCACAACATCGAGGGTCTCATTAGATTTCTTGAGGATGTCACTACATTTATCGGCAGTTTCTAGAAAATTATTGAAAGACCTTAAAAGTGCGGTTTTATCTCTATATCCTCCATTTCTGTCATGTTTCTTTGTGTCCGCATTTTTTATGCTTTCTTGGTGCACCCCCTTGTGGTCTTTGTGCGCAGTCTTGTTGTAGTTAAGCCTTGATTGTTGTCGGCAATACTGAGGGTGATTTGACCTCCAGGCTAACTGGCTGTGAGAGTCAGCTGTGTCTGCAGTGGGAGAACTTCTGTGCTGGATCTCTAGGGCGGTGCTAATCTAGCTTTTGCCTAAGGCTATCCGGCAAATGCCTCTGTGCAGGACTTGTTCGGGGCGGGTCCCTGGGGATCTACAGGGCGGGCTGGAGCGGAGCGAGCAGTTATGGCTGCTCTCAGTTCCGTCCCCAGGGGCTCTACCTCTCAGAGTCCCAGCAACTGCTGCAAACCTCGGAGAGAAAGCTGCCTTCGAGTTCCGACCCAAGCCAGACAGTCCCGCTTCTCCGGTTTGAGTCTGGGTCCCTAGAGATGCGCCCGGATCTGGAGCTCAGAGTCTGAAACTCCCTCCCGATTGAAAACAACAACCGCGCCCTCAGCCGCCAGCCCACTCCGCATGTACTCCGCACCTTAGTATTTCACTTTAGCACTGCGCCTCCTCTGAGTCAGTATGCTATTCTCTTTCCTCCTAGTTGTAGAACTTCCACTCAGCCAGCCTTCCCGTGGTTCTGGGTGATGTCCGTTCCATCTTTTAGTTGTATTTTTGAAGTGGTTGTTCGAGGCAGCAAACTCCGGAGTTAACCTATGCCTCCATCTTGGTTTCTCCCTTTTTGTTGTTTTTTCAAGAATATAGTTTTAAACCGAATGAACATATGGAAAGTTAGGAAAGGTTTGTCTGCTAAGTTTGCAGAAGAAATTTTTACCAAGCAGAGGTAAGAGTGTGTGTGTGTGTGTGTGTGTGTAAGTCAGTAACAATGTTTGTGAATGTTTGCAGTAAAGGAAACACAGGTTCTGTGATGGGAGGAAGTGAAGTGTGTTAGAATAGACAGGAAGAGGATATATTGTTCAAGATGAGGTTGAACATTTTAAGGTAGGGTTTGTAGGCCAGTGCTTATGGTTTTGTCCTATATCCAAGGAATAAAGAAAAGTTTTTAAGTTGGAGGTATGAGTATGGGAAGAGTACCCCACTCTAGCTACTGTGTGGAGAGGTGCTCTAGAGTGAGTGCTGAGGGACTAGTAAAGTAGAAGTAGGTAGGGAGATAATAGAGAAGATGAACACTTGAGATGTGGACAGACTTCAGATATATTTAAGAGATAAAATTGGCAGTATTGGGAATTGGTGTGAGGGGAGTTGTGAGAAAGATAAATTAAACATGATTCCAATTCTTGGATTTTGCACATGGTTGGATAGCTGTGCCATTTAGGGAAGTGGGGAACACAAAGAAAGGATCAAATTGGAGATGGTGGAATGAAGAATGTTTTTATCTTCATAAGGTCAGGGGCTTAGACTAATTTATTGATGCCCTTCAGCTCCAGGATAGTTTTTGGCACGTAGTAGCTATTCACTAAATATTTGTTTCACTAATGAATTATGCAACCAGTTTTGGACATGTTGAGTTTGAACATCTGAGACATTTAAGAGTCAATGTCAACCATTTGTCTAGATTTAAGAAGATCTAAGTTGGAGCTTAAAGGAGGAAGATGAAATCCATTGACATGTAGATGATAGAAGATGCTGAGGTTGCCTAGGCAAAGGAAATAGACTAAAAAGTAGAGAGGGCACAGGACAGAACCTTAAATTACATTTTTTTATTTTTTTAAAAATATATTTTTATTGATTTTAGCAAGGAAGTGAGAGGGAGAGAGAGATAGAAACATCAATGATGAGAGAGAATCATTGATTGGCTGCCTCTGCATTGGGTATTGAGCCTGAAACCCGGGTATGTGCCCTTACCCTGAATCAAACTGTGACCTTTTGGTTCATAGATGGACGCTCAACCACTGAGCCACGCTGGCCAGCCAAAGTATACTTCTTTAGCAGTTGTTGGCCAGAAAAGGACAAGAAGGCATTTCTAGTTATGTAGGGGGAAAAATGAAGCTCAGAGAGGCTAAGGAGATAGAGTAGAATGGCACAGAGGAGTCAAGTAAGATGGGAAGTAAAAATACCATTGGCCTTAGCAATATGGAAGCCATTGTGACTTTAGTGAGAGCTGTTCTAGTGGAGTGTTTGAGGTGGCAGCTGGATTGGAATTGATTGAAGAGTGAATAAGAAATGAAGGAAGAGAGGCAGTAGTTTGGAGGCAAAGGATGAGGATATTTGATTATTTTTAAAATATGATTATAGACCAACATAAAACGAACATGAATTAGGGAAAGTGGGATGTACTTAAACATAAATACTTAGAATGCAGAGGAATTTCTTCCACTTGTGACCAAACATTTCCTGAGCACTTTTTTGTGCCAGGCCCTTTGCTGGAGTCACGCTAATGGCTTTGCTCTCCTTGCGTAGACACTGTGCTAGGAGATACATGTATAGCCTTGCATTTCAGCCATTAGTTGTTATATGTTGAAGCGTTAGGTAAGTGTATGGGTTAAAATGCTATTTTGTATGGGGTTCCTCCAAGGATGGCTGCTTCTTCAAATGTTGTGATTCTGTCCAGTAGCAGGTGAGGTGAACCAATTTCTCATTGACATCTTGAGATCCCTTTTATGTCTCTAGATTAATGAGAGTACCCTCAGTGAAGCTCCCTCTTCTGCTGCTTCCAACCATTCTTAGCCCCAAACCAGTGAATAAATGCTGCCAACCACTACCAGGTGAAATAACAGGACTACACATGTGCTGCCAGTCAGCATGGTTGCCTAGCAACAGGAGGAGGGGCTGATGTCTTGTCAGCATGTGGGCACAATAGATTCTAGCTCCAGGTGCTTCATTGACACAGTGATTACACAGACCAACCTCCATGTCACCTTTGGAAGTTGTGGTTCTGAGGCTGGACTGTTTTTGGAAGGTAAATTTAGAAGAGAAAGGAGACTATAGGATATGATCATCTGGCTACATAGATAAGTATTGAAAAACAGAATTTGGTTTTCTGGCAATGACTTAGCTATGAGACTAATGGGCTTCTGGCAAAGGATAAAGTATATCTCATGAAGACAAGGTGTTTGGCAGGCATATGACTCTCACTGAATTTGAGGAAGTGAGAGACAAATGCCTCCATAAATTCCCCCCCAAAAAAGAGTTTATGGTGGGTACCAGGTGGGAAGTAGAAATAACCACAGTGGAAAAGATACAGAGTGAATATGAAATTTTAACACAAGGCAATTTATTTCCTACCTATTGTTGAGATTTTGAAGTGTCTTGTAAAATGGATCTCTTTGTAGTCACCAGCTGCCCTGGAAGGGTTTGGGTAAAATTCCACAATGTATGGATTCATAAATAAATATTGCCCTGACCAGTGTGGCTCAATTGGTTGAGTGTTATCCTGTGCACCAAAAGGTTGTGGGTTTGATCCCCTGTAGGGATGGGTACAACAGGTAGCTGGTAGATGTTTCTCTTTCTCCCTCTCCCTTGCTCGCTCTCTAAAAAAATCAATAAAAAGATATTAAAATAAATGAATAAATAGATATTATAGGGAAAACTTAAAGGACAAAGAGCCACAAATAGAAGATTGTGCTGTCTCTCATCATCCCAAGGAGAGGTGGGTAGGGACCAGGAAGTGCAAAACCCTTGGTAGAAGTCTGTGTCTCTGTCCCTATGGTTCTTCCTTTTTGTAGAGCAAGTGAAAAAACAACAACAAACAGTCCTGTTAATAGGGGGAAAACTCAGTCTGCTTGCGACCAGGCTATCAGAAACAAAAGTTGTGTGGAAAGTCACCTGCCTAGCTTCAGGAAAGCTTGGAGTCCATGGAGTTCTGCAGCTCCGAATGCGGGAGGAAGCCACCTATTCTATGGGAAGCCGAGCTTGTAATTACAATTTGATGTTATATGAATGAGCTGCCCATTTTTATTTCCTTTTAAATAATTTATCTAATACCATGTGCTATCAATATAAATGTCATTTAAGTTATATTCTTATTTAGTGATTATTCTTATATAAAACTTTTGGAAAATAATTAGTTGTAGATTATTAGAAGAGCAGCTAGTTGTGCCCATACCTGAGAATTTCTCTGTTGCTTCATATAATTGACATTATTTTGTGAATTTCAATGTTAGCAATATTGATTTTTAAGAATTAGATTTTGAAATATGCAATAAGGATTCTTATGAAAATGGTCAGGCACACTTTTTCAAATGTTATTTTTGTGTGTGTATATATATATATATATATATATATCAAATTATATCAGTATCAAGTAATAGCAGCTTATAAATATTTGTTTACTGAACGAATAAATTGAGCAAGATATACTTACACACACATGCACACAAACTTTAGGTCTGATCATAAAGTAAATGAGAGTTTTATATTTGTCCTATATAAGTTAGTTATAGGGTTTTATGGCTTAATCATATGTATACCATATGTGTAATTTACTCAATATGTATTTAAATGCATTCTTTGATTTTAGCACAGTTGCTTGTAATTAAATGTATTGAAATGAACATACAGAAGTGGCAAACAAGAATACTCTGAAAAAAATCGTTTTTAAAAACTGAAACATTTTTACAGCTACATGAAGTTTAACTATGTCTATTTAGGAGTTCTATCAATTATTAACACTGATGTAGTCGGTTTACAAATATAACCGAGATGTATCTCTGTCACATAACATATATGACATATATGACATATACATGAGTACCAGCAATGTCACCCTTGGCATGTTCTTGGACAAGTACATAGTTTTTTCAAATATGAAAATATTTTGAAAATTGGTAATGGTCTATTATCAAACTAAACAAAGCAAATATTTATGGTTGAACAACTTTGGAGCACTATTAGGATTCACCCTGTGATTGTTACATGAGTTCAATTTGTCTTTAGTTACCCTCAGTCAAAACCACATTTGGGAGGAATTGAGAGGCACTTTTTGTTAAAAAGAAATAAATCCAAGAAAGTGTAATAAAAACAAAATAACTACAGGCCCTTTTTACTCATAAAGGCTTTAAACACCTGGTTATATTGGGAAAAATTACACAAGTATTCTTTCTCTAGGCATCTGTTCATTTCATTGTAACATATTTACCTGTATATGTGCTTATGATAATTGCTAAGCTTATTTTTCTCAGCCTAGGAAGGCTTAATTAACATCCATGTGTCAAGGAAAAGAAAACTCTTAGAAGTTCTTTGAGAAGGTTTGGGGTAATAAATTTCCCCAAATGCTTTCTTTTAAGGCTAATCTTCGCTTAATTTTAAAAAGTTATGTGAGTTATAGACAAGGTAGTTTTTCCTTAAAAAAAAAAAAAGCAAGAACAAAAGGCTAAAAATTGCTGAAAACATGAACACCACATTCCTATTCACACCACTTTAATAATTTATCAAGTGCAGGACCAACAATATGAAATTTTCATGTGTGAGTATCATCCAGCCTCATATAAAAGTAACACATGAAAAATAAGGTCACAGATAAGTCACAAATACCAGTGACTCTTGGCTACAGTTCTCTAAATAATAATAGTAAAATGTCATTTCAAGAAAAAAAATAAAGATTTTTGGTTATAGAAACTTGAATTCATTGTTATTGCAGGAATTTATTTTTAAATTCACAATTACATTATGAAAGCCAAAAGTGGATAAAAAATTATTACTTTTTTAACTATTAGGACTAGAATTAGTGTAGAGCATTGTAAAATTATATTTTTCTTCTTTGTTTTCAAGATCACTGGTTAAGGAATCTGTATTTAGCATAGATTGGACAACCATGATAGTGTTCAGGATCTCATCTCTAGGTGCTTATTCTGACATAGGTCTTCAAACCTTGGAAAGGGATTTCACCTGAATAACATATGTGAGATTTTACCCCAAGGTTAGTGTGTTTAGAAATGCTGAGTGTGTGTGTGTGTGTGTGTGTGTGTGTGTGTGTGTGTGAGTGACCTAGGGAATAAAAGAAGAAAGGCAATGCAAAGAGATGAAGAAACAGGAAGGCTTACTTTACACTCACCACTGTCATTTAAACTTACTTCCAAAGAACTTAATTTTAAAATAAAAAAAAATTCACGACCGCATTTGACTGCACCGTTTTGTCTCCTAAGAAGAATTTAAAGAAGGGAAAGTTCTCAGTGGCTCTCCTTTTATTGCTGGTGGTGCCGGAAGATAAGACTTAGAGACGGACGTGTGGCTCATCTGAATCTCTGAATCTGTAATAAATATGCCACAATAGGCTTCCACAGAGATGCCGGGTCCCTGTTCCAACCAGCAAAGAGTATTTGTACAGACCCCAGAAAATGTTCTAACAAATCATTAAATTTTGCCTATAAGATGGATTTCCTGGACTGTCACAACTCCCAGATAATGCGCGGTCTTTCCTCTAAGAGGAGACAAACTTAGGAGGGTGTTGCAGGGCATTGTCCCCCCCCATCCCCACTCTGCCCTTTAGGGTAGTTGTTAGAATAAATAGGGAAGGCATGGGTGGATGCTCTCTCTCTACTCTTCACAAAAGGCTCACTGGAGTCCGCTGGTCTAATTTTTAAAGCTCTCCATGGTTCACTATTATAGATTTGTGCCCTCCCTCAGTGAACCTGGACCTCCAGTCATTTCTTTTACATATTTACTTGGATTTCTTTTATTGGTCGTTGTTGGTTTGAATATGTTATTGAAATACCTGTTTTAATATTTGAAAACCACATGAAACTATGTCATAATGGAATACATGTATTCAATGAGAAGTAGATCAGGAATCATGTTCTTATAGAGGTTTTGAATGTAAAGCATAATGTATTTTGAGACGGTCTCTGTTTGGTGCACGGAACTAGTAGCACTGAAAAGGAGAATCAGTAGTTGAACATACCATGTTGATGAAATTTTGCAGCAAATAAACTCAGTTTATTTTATTTCAGAGTAATATGTTTGTTCCTCAGGCAATTTAATCTGTTCTGTATTCAAAAGGCAAATGAGTTTCTGCTCATAAGGCAAAGTGTGGCATTTAAAAAATATTGACAATTTAGTTCTGCTGGTATCTGTCATTTTCAAAATATATAAAACTAAGAAATGGAAAATCTCCAATTGGTGCATCACTACTAATACTTAATTTCAACATTTTTGCAATTTGCTATCCTCTGATGTTTGCCATCTTGAAAAAGATGGAAACATCATTTCATATATGTGTCTTTTCTGCACATACTAAAGGTCTTTTCTATAAAGTAGTAATGGAATATGCTTGAAGTGATCAGAATTTAATGGACTGTAGAACATTTGCAGGCCAGAAGCTTTAGGATGAAATGCAAACAGCATTAAATGCCTAAATTTATTTCCTTCCAGACTTTCATCTTACAGTGATTTTCTGCAAGAATGGTATTAGGGGCTTGTTGGGAACAGTTAATAGAAGCCATGATAGATAATAACTGACTCTGTAATTAGTCATTTCAAGACAGAGGTACTCTTTGAGTCCCTGATAAGCATTGAATTGTGTCGCTACATCATGTTTTCATTCTGCTGTCACAACCTAGCCATTCATATTCATAGACTCCAGCGCTAAGCTCATTGCCAGTTTAACACAGATGTGGGGGAGATATGTACCAGCTCCTCAGCCTTTTGATCCCTTCTTATTTTTTATTTGAGGAAATGGCAGAGTAACTTCAGAGTGAGGATGAGGGTATAGGTGTCTTAGTGACAAAATTATCAGAAGATTAATTTGGTATTTACATTATGTGTGTACATTCACCCATACAGCATTTTTTTATATATGCAAAAGAAATACTATGATGAGTAAATGTAAAATTCAAACAAAATATCCTGACATTTCTGATTTTTGAGTACTATAATTTTTATTTTTGAAATTAATCTTTATTTCTTATTTCAGGAGAAACCTCTATTTTCATATACCTCTGTGAATAACACGGGTTCTTTTTCTGTGTGGGAGAGATGTTAGGTTTCACTATTTTAGTTACGCTGGCTACACTATGTTCTCAGTTATTTTTTACTTTATGTTACTTTATGTTGTAACAGTGTTTTTGTGTGGTTGAATTCAGCAGGCATTGAGCTTCTCCTGTGAACCTGCTCTAGGGAAGGTGGGTTGTGATCAGATGTTCCTGGTTCCTGAAAGCTGTGGGATCACTGGGGTGGGTGAGGTCAGAAAAGACCTCCTGTGAGATGGCATGTGAGCCTGTCGCTGAAGAATGGGTGGGATTTTAACAAAAGGAAACAGGGGAAGTCATTTTGTGTGAGGGCACTTTTTAAAGAAAGGCCAGGAGACAGGGAAGCAAAGATGTTCTAGTTTAACTGGATCAAAGAGTGTTTTCAGGTGAAATGGGGAAATTTGATTGGAGAGATTAATTCTGGCCACAACCTGAAGGTCTTAGAAACTTCATTGAAACAGGATTTTAATCTGTGTATGATAGGAAGTGGAAGTTAGATCATTTGTTGAACAAGAGAATGAGGTGATATGATT
Organism: Myotis myotis; assembly: GCF_014108235.1. Classification (NCBI taxonomy): domain Eukaryota; kingdom Metazoa; phylum Chordata; class Mammalia; order Chiroptera; family Vespertilionidae; genus Myotis; species Myotis myotis. The sequence continues at coordinate 14,803,312 of NW_023416315.1, forward strand.
AAGACACATTTGCTTTCTGGTTATAGGTAATAATATACAGCTTTATTTCCATGGTAGTTAAGTTCAAAATTCTACTTGCAACCCAAATATTGATATTGCTTTTATCTTGATAATTAAAGTAGCTAGTATTTTTTTTGCATAACATTTTAATGCAAAAATATTAAAGATATAAAAATTGACTTTAAGAAAAAAAAATGTTCCCTAGGGAAGAATTTTATAAGTGTATCATCAAAATTTGTAAAACCATGAAAAGAAGTAGATCATATGTCAGATTGAATAGTTTAAGTAGATGTTCACTGATTTAAAGTCATTAAATTATTATTTGGTGATTTCATATAAACCTTTGATGTCTGAAATGGGTAACTAACTGGTGGGTCCTATCCCATGTGGTGATACATTTTAATTTGTATAAAGTATCTAGAGTTGCTGATGTCAGGAAGAGTTTATAATAAGGAACTAGTTCTAAATATCTCTTTTTGCCTTTCTAGCTAATAAAACAAAAAGTTACAGTGCTAACATAGTTCTTGGCTCACAGAAGCTTTATACATATATATTAGAGGCCCGGTGCACGAATTTGTGCATGGGTGGGGTTCTTCTGGGTGGCCTGCAGGGATCAGGCTGAAACCCACAGTCCAACACTGCCTGCATCTCCTACCTGCCGCTCCTGCTCATCCCAGCCCCACTGCGCCTGCTGCGGGCTCGTGCCCAATCAGTCCCCATCGGGAGAGGCTCGCATAGCCGCAGCAGTGCTCACCAGCCATGAGCCCTGCATCTGGCGCTCTCCTGAGGGGAGTGGCCTGCAGGATCGGGCCAAAACCAGCTCTCTGACACCCCCCCAGAGGTCCTGAGGGCACAGGCCAAACCGAGGGACCCCACCAGCACAAGATTGGGGCTGGGGAGGGACCATGGGAGGGCTCCAGGGCATGTCCCGCCTTTGGCTCAGTCCCTGATTGGCGGGACCCCAGCAGCAAGCTAAGCTACTGGTTGGAGTGTCTGCCCCCTGGTGGTCAGTGCATGTCATAGTGAGCGGTTGAGTGGCCTTAGCATATCATTAGTACATTACGCTTTGATTGGTTGAACAGTCGACCGGTCACTGGATGACTGGACACTTAGCATATTAGGCTTTTATTATATAGGATAGCTTAGTTCTTAAAGTCTGAATGTATTACGTACTTTCTAGGGGATTTTATTATTAGGGCTAGTTTGCTTGTCCTAACTGTGTTTCTAATATGTATTTATGATAAACTTTTTCCCCCTCAACTTTTAAGTCTTTTTAAAAAATACACATATTTTTTATTGATTTCAGAGAGGGAGAGAGAGGGAGAGAGAGATAGAAACATCAGTGATGCGAGAGAATCATTGATTGGCTGCCTCCTGCACACCCCCTACTGGGGATAGAGCTGGCAACCCCAGGCATGTGCCCTTGACCGGATTTGAACCTGGGACCCTTTAGTCTGCATGCCGATGCTCTAGCCAGTGAGCCAAACCAGCTAGGGCTCCTCCCTCAACTTTTAATATGAAATTTTTCTGAAAGAAAAAGTAAAAGATTAGACCACAACTATCTGTATACCCACCACCAAGATTCATCAGTAATTCATATTTTACAATAAATTTCTCTGAAGGTGAATTGGCACTTGGTAAATATTTTTTTTTTCAATGTCTCCCCATTCACAATACAGAGCAGGCAAAGAGCGGCACTTGGTAAATATTATTTGTTCCCTGTCTTAGCATTAGTTATAGCATTTGGCGGATAATCTTGAAAATACAGTGAAGGTTTTGCTTATTAACTGGGCAAATTAGACATCAATTAGACACAAGCAGTCCTAATAGCTGTTTATCTTAAAGGTAGTTCAAATATAAGAATTTTGTGCAATTTTCCCTTATCCTAATATACCCAAATTTATATATTTTAACTACAGCTTCTATTTATGCAAAGGTAGTTTCATAAGATGTTTTTTAAAGGAAACATTTTATTTTTTATTTTTATTTTTTAAATTAAATCTTTATTGTTCAGATTATTACAGTTGTTCCTCTTCCTCCCCTCGCCATAGCTCCCCTCCACTCGGTTCCCCCCCGACCCTCTGCCCTTACCCCCCCCCCCACTGTCCTCATCCATAGGTGTACGATTTTTGTCCAGTCTCTTCCCGCACCCCCCATACCCCTTTCCCCCTGAGAATTGTTAGTCCACTCCCTTTCTATGCCCCTGATTCTATGATATTCACCAGTTTATTCTGTTCATCAGATTATGTATTCCCTTGATTCACTTGTTGATAGATATGTACTTGTTCATAATTTTTATCTTTACCTTTTTCTTCTTCATCTTCTTAAAGGATACCTTTCTTCAGCATTTCATATAATACTGGTTTGGTGGTGATGAACTCCTTTAGCTATTTCTTATCTGTGAAGCCCTTTATCTGACCTTCAATTCTGAATGATAGCTTTGCTGGGTAAAGTAATCTTGGTTGTAGGTTCTTGGTATTCATCACTTTGAATATTTCTTGCCACTCCCTTCTGGCCTGCAAAGTTTCTGTTGAGAAATCAGCTGACAGTCATATGGATACTCCCTTGTAGGTAACTAACTGTTTTTCTCTTGCTGCTTTTAAGATTCTCTCTTTGTCTTTTGCTCTTGGCATTTTAATTATGATGTGTCTTGGTGTGGTCCTCTTTGGATTCCTTTTGTTTGGGGTTCTCTGCACTTCCTGGACTTGTAAGTCTATTTTTTTCACCAGGTAGGGGAAGATTTCTGTCATGATTTCTTCAAATAGGTTTTCAATATCTTGCTCTCTCTCTTCTTCTGGCACCCCCATAATTTGGATGTTTGTTTGCTTTAAGTTGTCTCAGAGGCTCCTTACACTATCTTCATATTTTTGGATTCTTTTTTCTTTTCCCGTTGGGTATTTTTTACTTCTTCGTATTTCAAATCTTTGACTTGATTCTTGGGATCCTCTGGTCTGCTGTTGGATCTCTGTATAATACTCTTTATTTCAGTCAGTGTATGCTTAATTTCTAGTTGGTCCTTTTTCATATCGTCGAGGGTCTCACTAGATTTATTGAGGGTCCCACTAAATTTATCGGTGGTTTCTAGAAAATTCTCTCTTTTTTTAAATTAAATCTTTATTCAGATTATTACAGTTGTTCCTCTTTTTTACCTCCATAGCTCCCCTCTACCCGGTTCCCACCCCCTTCTCCACCCTCAACCCCCCCCCCCCACTATCCTCATCCATAGGTGCACGATTATTGTCTAATCTCTTCCCGCATCCCCCACACTCCTTTCCCCCCCAGGAATAGTCAGTCCACTCCTAAAGGAAACATTTTAAAGTGACATTTGTTTTGGGACATTTAAAATTATGCAGCTTGGGACCATAACATTCTGAATCAGAGTGTCAAAAACTTACAAAAATATCTGTAGTGGGAATTAGGACTGTGTATTTTACTCATTCCGCAAATGAGTGTATCTGTACATACCTATACACAAAGTCCTATGATTTATGTATACTTTATTTAAAATACTAGACACAGATACCGCTGTCTTTAGTTAATCAGCTTCATCAATGGGCCAAATAATATGGTAACCATAAAGTTGTAATGTTTCCTCCTAGTTCATATACATTTTTAAAATAATTTTATATTAAAAAATGTGAGCTTTGATTTTTTTCTCATCATGAACCATATTAGTACTGTGTATAGTAAACCATTCCTTTAATTTATCTTAGGCCACTCTCCTGCTTTCAAGAAGATTATTCCAATTGCCCGTGTAGCAGAACTTTGGATGTAAGTGATGTGCTAAGACTGGAGACCCTAGACTAGTGCTTAAAGGGTGAGTCCCAGTGGAATAAGAGGGAAAAAAGTCAAGTCAGTGCACATAGGAAGGGTAAGAGCCAGTGCACATTAGGGGCCAGATAAAGACTGATAGAAAAGAAGAGGAAGATATGGCAGCGTACTGGAAGGGGCCCCAAAAGAAGGCTGAAATGGCAGGAACTGATGATGCTGAATTACACAGCAAGGACAGCTAGACAGAGCAGCCTCAAAGCCTGAAACAATGATTTGTTTCTGTGTGTGTGTGTGTGTGTGTGTGTGGTTTTTTTAGAGGAAACCCTCACAGACTGAGTAGAGGACACAAGTAGAGATAAGTGGGAGCATTCGTTGAAAGGGAAAGAGAGGGCAGAGAGAAGGGTGTTCCTGACAGTTTCAAAGTCCAAGTGTCCTTGGCATAAAATTTTCAGCATCTTGCTTGGATTGTTCATGAGTTCACTACTAGTGTTTCAGTCAATAAAAAATAAATAAATAAAATGTGGGCTTCAGATATCCTGAAGTTTCCTCCAAACTTAGCAGGAGATCCAAACGATGTCAGGTGTTTTTGAAATACAAAAATTAGACCCATTCTCGAGTAAAAGAAAACCTGGCGATCAGAAAGTTATGTCTTGTATCCCATACACATCTGGGCACCATTTCCTTTTTCTTAAAAAAAAAATCCAGTTCACATATGGATTATGCATTAGTTCTGTAAAAGGAGGAAAGGGAATGCTTGTTCCACAGTGTCAGGAGAGTAGCAGTTTTCCAAAAGCAAATGTAATTTTTCCCCTTAAAAAATACTTTGACTTCTCAACTCAAGTGAGTAGAGTAGGAAAATAGATTATAATCAATTAGTTCTAACCGAACCTTTTCTTTGGATCGTCTGTGTAAGATACAGCATGTGAGAATGAATGTATACTCAAGTTGGTCTGCCGTTTTTACAGATGTCTTTGGCTATCTCTTGGCCTCTGCATTGATTTGTCTTGCACTCTGGAAAACATTTTAAATATATAAATAGCCACCTTTCCTCTGTCGTCTTTCCATGTGGCTTTTCCAATGGGATCCATCTGACATACAAAGTCTAGGATTCACAGCATGCTTTTCCTCTGGAAACTAGTTGTAAATAAGACAATCTTGTACCATTTTTATATGAATGAGTCATTCCTTAATAAGTATTTTAATACACATTTATTGAACACCCAAAATTGTCAGGAATTGCTCTAGACACTTAAGATACCTGCCTGATGGAGTTTACATTCTGCAGAATGAGACTGACAAAAAACAGAGAAACAAAAACCATTGCAAGTCAATCAGTATAATATGTTCAAGATAGTAACTACTTATAGAAAAAAAATGGGGGGAAGTAGAACCAAATAGGAACATCAGGAATGTGAGGATTGTGGGGGCAGGGAGATGGGGTCATTTGCAATTCTAAATAGTGTGGTTAAGGCAGGTTTGAACTAAGGCTCCAAAGAGGTGAGGGAATTGGCCCTTCAGGTATCTGGAGAAAAGGACTGGTGTAAGGACTTGGCATATCTGAGCAACACCACAGAGGCTAGTGTGGCTGGAGTGCAGTGAGCCAGGAGGAGAGCAGGAGATGAGAACAGGGAAGGAATGGAGGCTGATCACGTAGGACCTTATAGGCCACTGTAAAGACTGACTTAGAGCGTTAGAAAGTTGTAAGCAGAGGAGGGACATGAACTGACACGTGTTTTAAAAGAATTCCTCTGACTCTTATACTGAGAATAGACTGTAGAGAGGAGGGTAGAACCGGGAAGACAAGATCGATGTCTAATGCAGTCATCCATGGGAGAAACGTTGGTAGCTCAGAACAGGGTGTGAGTGGTGAGATTCTGGATATGACCTAAAGGCAGAGCAAATAGGATTTACTGATGGTCTGGATTCAGGGTATGGATGAAGGTGATTCCAGAGTTTACTCTGGTTTTTAGCCTGAGCAGTGGGAAAGTGGTGCCTCTATCAGTGGAGTTGGGGAAGGCCACAGCAGAAGCAGGTGTGAGCCATGGGGTGGTGTTCAGTGTTGGTAATGTTGAGGTTGAGATGCCTCCTTGAGCATCCCAGGGGAGATGTTAGGAGCAGCTTGATATATGTCTGGAGTATATCAAGAGAGAGAGCTGGACTGGGGAATGAAACTTGGGAGTAGTCAGCTTATGGATAGTATTTACTAGTAAAGCAGAGAGACTCTAAGATTAATAAAGTGTTTTTCTTAGTCATTACATTTTTCTAAGACAGTCAATGTTTAGAAATTATTTCTCACATATTTAAGCTCACTTAGCCATGAGGTTACAAAATAATATCACTGATAGGAATAGGACCAAACAGAGAGAGAGAGGGGAAAAAAATCACACAAATACCTTGCCAAATCTGACATGATAAATTGATAATATTGGGAATAAAATCCAGTCTTCTTATTCCTGAGATGTTTTCACTAGATCTTGCTGCTTCAACACCCACGGATCTATGTAAAGGGAAGCACTGACTTGAAGCAGGCTTTGGGGGGGTGTGGAGATCAGAATTTGCTTCATCCTCTGGGTCTGGAGGTACACTGGGTGGCAGATGTTGGGTGTGGGGGTGGGAGCTCAGGCAAGAGGTTAACCTGAATGGGCATCTAAGGGGCACAGCAGACTTGGTTATGCTCTGAACCCACATGAGTTACAAGCCGGGCAGGCAGCTTCCTAGGTGCACATCTCTTCCTGGTGAAACATCATTTGATATGTACAAGCTATTAATAAATTGAATGTATCAGTTGTCATGGTTAGACATGGAAGGGGTTTAGTTTTGATCAGAACTGAATAACTCTCAGGAAGACCAAGAGTTGCCACATGCGGCTGCTCTTCCTCAGCCCTTTCTCCAGGATCCTTCAGCCTTCAGCCTCTGTTTTAAATTGACACTGAGAAGACGGGTGGGTGAATTAATAACAAGCTGGGGGATGCCACATGTCTTGGGCCCACTGCGGTCACAGCTCAGACTTGGAGTGGACTGTGGTCAGAAATGAAGCGGTAGGTGGGAGGGTGGATGGAGAATCCTAGCAGGCAGCAGGACTCAGAGGTGGGCAGTCCACTGATTGGATGTGTGCAGGCATCGGCAAGGCAGACGCCAGGAGCTCAGTAAAGCATTCCTGTTCTCAGGCAGAGAAGAGAAAGGCAGGGCTTCAAGGTCGGTGAGAGGGCAGGGCAAGGGAACTTTTATCGATTAGTTACTATATTCATGATAGTGTGTGAGATTAAATATGTTGATAGAGAGATGATAGGTATATTTCTTTTAATTCTTACCATAAACCTGAAAGTATTAGAATTCCTTTTTTGTAAATGAGGAATCTGAGACTTGCCCCCAGGTCACACACTAATCAGAGGTAGAGGAGGTAAGACTCAAGTGAAGGTTTGCCTCACTCCCAAACCATAAAACCTTTACACTTTTCAGAATTTTGGAGCTAGAAAGCTTAAAAAAATGGAGAGGAATCCACAGGGCTGTGTTTGCGTGTTAGTATAGGCCGCTGCCATCTCACTGGACTGGATAGTGGACTGGGTTGAGAGGCAGAGGGTATAAACAGGGTCCCTTGGGTCCCTGAAAGAAACTGCAGGTTTGATCTATTTGCTGTGAAGGATAACCTGAGATATGGCATTAAAGTTCAGAGGTCAATATAGTCAATTTAACAGGAAGTCACTTAATTCTAACCCCCTTAGATTGGGACACAGAGGCAGTGTAAGCTCTTTTTACCTAAGTCTAGGTAAACTCACTGAATCAGAGGATGGAGGCATCAGTAGAACCAATTGTACTAATCTGGGGTAAACAAACCGGGGGGCTGAGGATTAGGGTGTGATGCTGTAGATGGGGATTAAGTCATCGGTTCTCAACCTGTGGGTCGCGACCCCTTTGGGGGTCAAACGACCCTTTCACAGGGGTCGCCTAAGACCATCGGAAAACACATATATAATTACATATTGTTTTTGTGATTAATCACTATGCTTTAATTATATTCAATTTGTAACAATGAAAATACATCCTGCATATCAGATATTTACATGACAATTCATAACAGTAGCAAAATTACAGTTATGAAGTAGCCATGAAAATAATTTTATGGTTGCGGGTCACCACACCATGAGGAACTGTAATAAAGGGTCATGGCATTAGGAAGGTTGAGAACCACTGGGTTAAGTGGTTTTGCTCAAGGATAGGGAGCCGCGGATGAGAGCCCAGTGTGTGCAGGTTCACCTCTTCCCCAGCCTGGGGTTTTTTATCCACCGGGGCATGGGGTCGCTTCCTGGTCACCTTTGGTCCTCTTTCTCTCCAATAACAGTGACATTGACTCCTGCAACTTTCATTTTCGTTTTCTTCAAATACTCCTCATGTATGTAAGTAATCTGAGAAAGGGGTTATTATTAAACAAGGGTTTGGCCACAGCCACTTTGCCACTGGGAGATCTGGCGGGGAGCAGAGAGAACATGGAAGAGAAGCCAGGTTTAACAGCATAAAAATTTTTTAGATGGTCTGGACAGTTTCTTAATTGTTTTATGCCGCAGATTCCTCATTTGTTTCCTGAGAATAACAATAGTATCCCCTTTACAGAGGCACTTTAATAATGAGATGAGATAATAGATGTTGACTACTAAGCTCAGTGCCAACGGAGTGGTTTACAGTAGTCTCCATGCCAGAACTCAAAATTTTAGTTATTAAAGGATGTGAAGGTGATTTACTCCAACATCCAGTGCCATTTTGGAGATAGCATGATGTCCAGTTATTCTAATGTGTCTTGTTTTATGCTTTATAATATGGCTCTTTCAGACCATTCAGTTCTACTCACTAGATTTTTTTGGAGTTTAATTTAAACATTTTCATCAAAGTTAATGTGACTCTTCTCCTCGCAGCCACCAAGCATGATGACTGCCTTGAACTGTGCACCACCAAAATAATATTACCTTCTCCCAGCTTTTTCCTACAAATAGCATCTTCCTGATCTTATAAAACCAATACAGGAGAAAATATTATATCCAGGAGGAAATTATGATCAATTTTTAGGGTGGAGAGCAAGATAACATTTTAAAAAGCCAAACCTGAGTAGCATACAGATACATTTAATTTGAACCGTTTCTTCCCAGGAACATCCTGATTTTCTGGTTATGAAACCATTGGAATCATCTTGTAGACTTTGGTCTAACACTTACAGCATACAGCAGTCTTCCTCTCTTGTTCTCATAAGGAAAAGGGCTGACTGTCTTCATGCAATTTAGTCTGCTTTTGTCAAAAACTTCAGGGACTCATCTCTAAAATGTAGATTCACAATAAGTGCAACTGACTGTTCTTCTTTCAGCTTATGTAAGATTGTTTCCACAGCTTATGTAAGATTGGAATACTTTAAAAATAAAGTGTTTCATCACATTGCCAAAACTCCAGCCATGCCTTTGACTGCCTTCAGGGGTGGTGATGGAGGTGGGGAAACTAGCTATATTCAATACTCCATTGTTTTCAGAGGATTTTGCACATAGCTAGGGAAAGTGCAAATGAATGCAGAAATGCAGAAAGATAGGGCTGATGTTCTAAATTTAGGACTAGCAATGATAGACATTGGAGTTCTGAGCTTCTTTTTGCTTTTCTGTCATTAGTAATACGTGTAAAAAAATACCAAGTAGCGATAGTATAAAAATTAATATGAGTAAAATTTTTGACAATATCTAACACTTCAGAAATGTATCTCATTATCCTGACTGTATTAATTGAGGTTTCTTTTCTCTCCCCCACCCTGTATTTCAGTGACAATTTCAACAAGCACCTTTTTTGATGGGTTGTTGGTGACAGGACTCTACACATCTACAAGTGTTCAGGCTTCACAGAGCATTGGAGGTTCTAACGCTTTTGGATTTGGTAAGCTATCCTGATATAAGAAATCAATAATTGTAAATATTTTATACAGTTATTAGACATTCATTATTTCAGATAAAATAATATGACATGATTTTTATGAGTTTGCTTTTGGAGTTGGGTGACTTGAAATAAGTCATGTAAATGTGCAGCCAACCATGAGCTTGGCGTGACCGTCCTCTTCACCCTCTGCCACTATTACACTTGGTCCTGTGGGTTCATGTACAGTTCTCTCTTCTGTCATTTACATTGCTAGAATTGGAATTCACTCTGATGCCCATGCAATTATTCAGTATCCTCTTTTTATAAACAATTCTTAAAATCCTGGAGTAGGTGAAAAGTGTCATGTTGAGTTTGGCAAGTAAGCATTCAGTACTACACATAGAAGTTGGTAATAATTGTTTAAATGATTGAATTCTATGAGTATTCATAAAAGAATGTGATTTAATATTTAAAGCACTTATATGGAGTCTTTATCCTTAAATCAGAGGCCTGGCAGGTTACTTACATGGGGAGGCATAAGGCGACATGATGGTCACTCATTTTTCAATTTGGAAATCTCGACTTTACCCATAATGTGGTAAATGTGTCAGGCTAGAATTAAGTAGACTCTGTTAAGCATCAAAAATGCAAATTTAACATATCAGTTTGTGTAAAGCATGAAATCACTGATCTTACTCTAAAATTGGAAAACTGCATAGGACTTCCTCCATTGATGTGAGAAGAAAGAATTGGGTTATCAAAAGTGGCCATGTGTTAAGAGTTTGTTTTTTTTCCCTGGGGTATTTATTAAATAAATAATTTCTACTTTTGATATATGAAAGAGTACCTCCTCTGTGTCCAGTCTGGTATTAACTCTGCCCAGGTAACCTACTGATTGATGTCAGAGTCATAATGCTGATGCTGCATTGTCATTCTGCTGGCCCAAGATGAGTTTCACTCCATAGGGCCTCAAGGAGCTGGTAGTCATTTAATCATCATGGTAAATTTTGACATTGAGAATTTGTCCTATTTTTAAAAGACCTCATATAATCTTTTACAATCTGTTGGTAACTACTTCTAAGGTCTAATTCTTTAGAAAATAATTCCTCTTAGACTTTAAAAATTCCACTTTTTTAGCCCCACCTTCTTTGTGCTCTGCAGAGGTGAAAGGTCAGTTATAATTATGTAGTTAGGTACATAATGTACACCTCGGGGCAAAAGTAGGTTTACAGTTGTTTGTATGGACAACACTACAATAATCTATATCTAATCTAATAAAAGAGAAACATGCAAATTGACTGTACCTTCGCTATGCCCCCAAGCGACGCCCACTAGCCGATCAGAGTGACTATATGCAAATTAACCAAACCAAGATGGCAGCCGGCAGCCACGGAGCTGGAGCAAGCAGGAGGCTTGGTTGCCCCGGCGATGGAGGAAGCCAAGCTTCCCGCCTGCCCTGGCTGGCTCTGAGCTCCACTAGAGGCAACAAAGTTTCAATTATAGAAGATAAATAAATCCCAGATACCTGCTTCCAGCCAGCCTCCACTGGGAACTTGGGTGGCTGGGGGCTGTGGCCAGCCTGCAAACAGCCATCAGCCTCTCACCCAGGCTGGCCAGGCACCCCAGTGGAGACCCCCACCCTGAAGGGGGTGTGGCCAGCCTGAAAATGGCCCTCAGCCCCTCACCCAGGCTGGCTAGGCACCCACCCTGATCTGGGACACCCTTCAGGGCAAACCAGCCGGCCCCCACCCATGCACCAGGCCTCTATCCTATATAATAAAAGGGTAATATGCAAATTGACCCTAACAGCAGAACTACTGGGAATGACTGGTCACTATGACACACACTGACCACCAGGGAGCAGACGCTCAATGCAGGAGATGCCCCCTGGTGGTCAGTGCGCTCCCACAGGGGGAGCTCTGCTCAGCCACAAGCCAGGCTGACAGCTGCCAGTCCAGCGGTGGTGGTAGGAGCCTTTCCCGCCTCCTCAGCAGGACAAAGGATGTCCGACTGCAGCTTAGGCCTGCTCCCCACTGGCAAGTGGGCATCCCCCAAGGGCTCCCGGGCTGCCAGAGGGATATCTGACTGCCAGCTTAGGCCCAATCCTTGGGGAGCGGGCCTAAGCCAGCAGGTGGTTATCCCCTGAGAGGTCCCAGACTGCGAGAGGGCACAGGCCAGGCTGAGGGACCCCCCCCCCCCCCCAGTGCACTGGGCCTCTAGTATATATATAAAAGCCTAAGCGACTGGATGAACGGACAACCAGTTGCTATGATGCTCACTGACCATGGGGCAGACGCTAAATGCAGGAGCTGTCCCCTGGTGGTCAGTGCACTTCCACAGCGGGAGTGCTGCTCAGCTGACCGACGGGAGCCAGATGCTGGGGCTGACTGCTGGCAAGCACAGCTGTGGCAGCATGAGCCTCTCCCGCCTCCGTGGCAGGCACAGCGGGGCAGGGAGGAGGGGGAGTGGCAGGCAGGAGCGGCAGGTGGTGTTCGACTGTTGGTTTTGGTGGATCCCCACAGGCCACGCCAAGGGACCCCACCAGTGCATGAATTCATGCACCGGACCTCTAGTTAAAAAATAATGCAAGAATAAATTCAGTTTTGCATACTCACAACTGTAAACCTACTTTTGCCCTACCCTGTATATGACGTACTACCTCTTCTGTTATAACAGGACCCACTAGTAGGATTGCCATATTTAACACATAAAAATTTTATAAGACATCCAGTTAAATTAAAACAAATATTTTAGTATAAGAATGCAATATTTGGGATAAGATGTACTGGGTTCTACTGTAGCCCAAGTAAATCAAAACCAGTTTGGCTCCGTAGATAGAACATTGGCCCACAGACTTAACATTTCCAGGTTCGATTCAGGTCAAGGCATGTACCTCTGTAGCATGCTTGATCCTCAGCCCCAGTCAGGGCATGTAGGGGAAGCAACTAATCGATGTGTCTCTCTCACATTGATGTTTTCTTCTCTCTGTCTCTTCCCCTTCCTTCCACGCTCTCTAAAAATCAATGAAAAAATATCCTCAGGTGAGGATTAACAATAAACAAACAAAGTGGGGCTTGGGTACTGGTAGTTTTTAAAGCTCCCTAGGTGATTATAATGGTTTTCCAGGGATGAGAACCACTGTACTGGGTTAGTAAAGTGCCCCACAGCATCAGCATCACTGAGAACTTGTAAATACAGACTTCCAGACCTTACTCTAGGCTTAGTGAATCAGATCCTCTGGGCATTGGACCCAGTGAGCAATTTTTAATGAGCACTCCTGGTGACTTTGATGCATACTAAAGTTTGAGAATCATTCATCTACATGAACTAAATGGAAGAGACAGACCTTATTTATTATTATTTATTTTAATCCTTACCCGAGGATATTTTCCCCCTCACTGATTTCTAGAGAGCATGGAAGGGAGGGAGGAGGAGGGGGGAGAGAGAGAGAGAGAGAGAGAGATTGGTTGCCTCCCATGCATGCCCCTTCCAAGGCTGGGGAACCTGCAACCAAGGTGTGTGCCCTTGACCAGTAATCAAACCCACCACACTTTTGGGCTGCAGGCTGATGCTCTAACCACTGAGAAAACTGGCCAAAGCAGAGACAGGCATTATTTAAATGACCATATAAATATGCAATAGTAAATCTTGCTAATGGCTAGCTAGCTAGGTGAAGTGCTGAGTGCTGGGAAAGGGTATGACAGAGAAATGAGATCTAATCTAGGGTAAAATAGGGTGTAGTTAGGAAAGGCTTTCCTGAGGAAGGGCTATTGAGCTGAGATTGAAGGATGAGTAGGAATTACTAAACATCAGTGGGAGGTGGTGCACAGCATACCTGAAGGAGGGAACAGCAGATCCAAAGGTCTCATGGTGGGAAGAGACTGGCTGTGTTGTAGGAATTGAAAGAAAACCTTGGAGTGGCTGATCTGGCATCAAGAGGAAGTGATAAGCCTGGATAGGAGACCAGAGTGAGACCCTTCAGGATCTTGAGTCTGGGAAGCCATTTAGGATTTTAGGCAGAGAAATGACTTGAACAACTGTTCATTTAAAAAAGATCACTCTGGGGTCAGCCTGGAGAACAAACTGTAGGGTCCAGGAGTGGATGTGGAAAAACTGTTAGGTGGTGAAAGGTTCTGATGCGTCAGGGCATGTGAGGAGTCCAGGTGGAGGGAGGCTGGTATTGGGGATAAGAAGGAACAGTATGGTCCTGGCTGGGGGGCTCAGTTGGTTGGAGAGTCATTCTGTACAACAAAAAGTTGTGGGTTCAATTCCCATTCAGGGCACATACCTAGGCTGCGGGTTCATCCCCTGGTTGCGGCACATATGGATCAATATTTCTCTCTCACCTCTCTCTCTCTCAAACTCAATAATAAAAAGCAGCATCACACATATCCTCAGTTAAGGATTCAAAAAAAAAGTTAACAAGGAGACGTGGTGTGTGGAGGGGTAAAAGTATGGGCTGTTGAGTCACACAGATGTGCTTGCAGATCCAGTCTCAGTTCTTTTTAGCCATGTGCTTCAGCCAAATTGTTTGACTTCTCTAAGCTTATTTTCCTTATCTAGAAAAAGGTGGTGATAATCTATAATAATAAAAGGGTAATATGCTAATTAGACCAGACGTCTTCCGGATGTCATTCCAGATGTCCTTCCTGACTAAGTTGGTCCTGGGTGCCTGCAGGCTGCCCAGGGGAAGAAAGGCCTACTCTTGCACGAATTTTTGTACATCGGGCCTCTAGTGACTACATAAGATGTTGAGTACTCATGAGGATTAAAGGTGTTGATTTATGTAAAGTCCTAGCACATGGAAAACACTCAATAAAACTAAGTATTCCAAAATTATAAATCTGGATAACCAAAGTAGCTGATTTTCTCAGTTCAGGACTGTATATTCTTTCTTTTGGGAGAAAAATTGTTGGAATTAATTTGGGTTTTACAGATCCAGATGATTTGAGAAGAGTCGACTGAATGAACTATCATTTGCCAAGATGGAGGCTTTAAATGAGAAAAATCATTAAATATCATTCATAGGAGTGTTGTAAACACAATTTGAAAGAACATACAAAATGCATGTATCATATTGCCTCAGATTTTAGTTAGTAAGCCAGACAAAGACCTGAGAATGAAATAGGAATTATTTAGGACACCCAGCCTTCAGGAAATTTTCTGTGGTGACTTTGAAAAGCTCAGTTTCATTTGAATTAGAATGTATTTGATTGGCTCAAATTGCAAATAGTCTTTCCACCATTGGCCATTGATGGTTTGAAGAGGCTTCTGAACGTGAAGCTCATTGATGGCAGTTAGACTTCTGTAATCAAATGCTCAGGTCTCCCACTAGTCAGTTGGCATTTCTATAGGACATGACTTTTACCAGTATATGGATGGATAGATACATGATACCTTTTTAAGTTTCAGAAAGATCCAAATAATTGTATGTGTATGTATGTGATCGTGGTAAATTTCCTTAAAATTTAATAAACACCTGAGTATTGTTAAATGGAGTTAATCTTCATAAATAATGTTTTTGAATAGAAAGCAGGAGGTAAAATGTCTTTTTAGATAAACGGTCACTTTTTGGAACAAAAAGCACATTAATATTTTTGGTATGTGACTTAAGTTTAACATATTCTTTACAATTTAAGAACAAAATGAAAATATGTAATTTGATTAGGGTGCAGGTGAGAAAGTAGAGGAAACTCTTTAAGAAGGTAAAATGTGAGAGAATTGCTGCTCTTTGGTAGTTTAGTAATTGTAGTAGGAGCAGGCTGAAATAATGTGGCATGCTTTGATCTAGAACAAAAGAGTTATTGAATACATAATCTATCATTAGGCTCTGACTTTGATGGAATGCTAAGCAAACATGATTTGGTTGGCATTTTCCAAACACATCATAGGATTAGTGTGCAATGTTAATGTGTTTAAGTAGCCGCGACAAATAAGGCAAAGTAAAGCATAGAGTTGAGTTTAAAAAGTACTTCTGAAAGTTTTCCCCCTTGGAGTTAATTTTAATGTACTAATTGCACTGAAGTTGTAGTCACTCTGCTTTAAATATAAAATATATGTATGACCAGCCAAAATAAGACCATCATTATTCTTAAGATACTGTTGTATAAATGTAATCCCACTAACATAACTATAGCCTTTTATGCAAAACCAACATTCTTTAAAACTTATGCCTCACTGACCAAATATAGACAAATGCCTAATAGCCAGAAGTACATTAAAACAATAGTTATGCAAAAGATGATTGAATGCCAGCAATGTGAGATTTGAAATACCTCATTTTGCTTGTCAATATAAGAAAACATGCTGCCCTAGGGAAGTGTGATGTTTAATTATGGATATCTCTTTGTGCATCCCAGAAAAAAAATGCTTTCCTCGTCTTTGGCATTGAATTCCAGTTCAATCATGTAAATCTTCAACGCTCATTGTGGTTGCTCAATGAAGGGATATCTGAATATTCTTTCATACAAAGTTGTTCCGTTTCCAGCGGCTGCAATGCATTTTACTCAATATTTAGTATTCTGGCTCTAAAAGCATTTTACTACATTATTGGTATTCAGGCTGTAAAACCTGAGAATTGCATTTGCAGGTCTGATTAGTAGCAGTCACACTTCAAATTGTTAAACCTTGCATAAATTAAACTTTTGTGTTTTGCAATTCTTGGATAATTTTGTTCAGCTAGTACATCAACCATTCTAGCCATTTTTTGCTTAAACTTTTATAGTTTTCTGTGTGTTTCATTTATTTTTTCTGTAATAATTAGGCATCCTGGATCCAATAATTTGTTAATTATAAAACTCTTAAAATGGCAAGATTTTGTGAAATCCAGGTTAGGGGGAAAGTGTTATGAATAGATCCAAGATTTTTTCCCCCCTTTCTAGTCTTTCCTCTTAAACATCCAGTTAATCATATCATGTTTTAAATAGAGATTAAGTGACTAACATCACAATTTAATACTTTCAATATTACTTATAAAGCATAATATTAGAATTTTTTAACTTAGTGATCTGATTTTTTCAATGTGATTTGATACTCTAACTTTAGATGAATATATATTTACAAAACAAATTGTTTAAATGTTTTTAAAATACTTCAAATTTTACTAAATCTTATATTGGTTACTAGTTAATAGAAATGTGTAATTTACCAGTAGATTTAGACAATATGTTAATGTTTAATTGCTAGGATGCAAGTTTTTTCTACTACTTGTAAAAATTGTCACTAAAAATAAGAATATAGTGTCTATTTAATCTACCTTTTGGTTATACTTCTCATTAAAACTGCGTAGAACTTTTACAACTTTGCTAATTATCACCAGGATCTCATGTCCCTGGATATGAGTTACAGTTCAGTCTTATGTGTCCTGTCTTTGTGACTAAGAGACATACACTTGTGATGTGAATACATTCATATATTTAGGGTTTAACGTCTGTGAAGAAGGGACATCACTAACAACTTTATTATAGGGTAATGTATAGTTGTGGTGTTTATTTACTAGCCTAAATGAAGCTAAGTTACTCAGAATGATCTTATTAAATTATTTTGTCTGTCTCTTTACAAAGAAATGCTCTGTAATGTACTTGAAGAATTTTAAACATATTGAGGGATTCAAAGGCATGACCTTTTATTGGGTATGGTAAATGATCTGTAACAAGAAGACTCTAGGTTAATTAAACAAATTACTCTAGTCAATGGTACAAGGAGCATAGCTGACAAGAGATGAAATTTACATTAACTTATCTTATTTACAGGGAATTAACCTAAATTTGGCATTTATTCATTCCATTTACTTATGCCAGCATTATCTTCATTAAGAAATAGTGTTATCTTTGTTGTGTCAGCCATTTGACAATGAACTCAGGGATACTTCCCAATCCCTAAATAACTAGCTTAAAAAAGAATAGTGGGCACGATGAATATAAAGCTGCTGAATTAATCAGTCAATAAATTGCTAAAGCAGATGTTGAGGGGCATGAGATTTGGGCCAAGTGGAGGAGTTAGGGGGCACGGCAGCTCAGTGCAGTGATGCATTACATGACCTCTGGAGCCAGGCAGCTCAGGTTTCATGGCTGGCTCTGCTTCTTGCTAACGTGGGCCACATACTTCCTCCCGCGAGCCTCAGTGTCATCATCTGTAAAATGAGGATGCTAACAAGCGGGCCTCGTTCACAAATTGTTGGGTAGATTGAATGACATGATCTATTCAAGTGCCTAGAATCTATGCTCAAAATATGATTATATAAAGACTCAGAAGGGATAATTTATTTTTTTGGGGAGATGGGAAACATAATGAGAAAATGGTGCAAATGGCAGAGGTCTGAAAGAGGGAGGTTAATTCTAAATGGAGATGGGGTGTGTGCCCATAGAATCTGAGCTGAAATGGTCCTTTGACAGAGCCTGGTTCAGCTCCCATCCAATGTAAAGGTAAGGGAGCAAGGCTTAGGATGAGCAAGCAGTGGCTCATCACAACATAATGTAAGCAGAAAGACCAAAACCAGGAGTCCTGACATCAGATTCTGTTCCCAGATACTTTTAAAAAAACATACAGTTCATAAACCATAAACCATAACATTTATCATTTTAAAGTTTACATTTTAGTGATTTCCAGTATATTCACAAGGTTGTGCAACCAGCAGCACTATCTAATTCCAGAACATTTCCTCCCCTCCCAAAAAAATTCTGTATCCATTAGCAGTTTCTCCCTAACTCCTCTTCCCTCAGTCCCTGACAACCACCAGTCTCCTTTCTATGGATTTGCCTATTTTGGACATTTCATGTAAATAGAATCATGCAGTATGTTCTCAAGGTTCATCCATGTTCTTTCCTTTTCCTATCTAAATAATTTTCCATGATGGGTTTACCGCATTTTGTTTAGCAGAGGGACACTTGGCAGTTTCCAGATTCTTAAAAGGAATTAGGGCTGAGCAAATTGGAAAAAAAAATGTTTAAGGGGGATGCAAAGCAATGGGACCATCAAGTTTCTTAAGTATTCATCAGTGACCCTAAAACCTCTAAAGTTCCAAATTGCTTAGCCTATTCAATGGCTGAGACCTGAAAATGCTTAAACTTAGAAATCAAGATGAGTTACTCCTCTGCCCTCCTTGCCATCAAGGGTTAGGCCAGTGTGGCATGCTTTTACCTTACCCTTTTGGCCCCAGTTTAGACCATGAGATACACAAGCAGATCTAGGCCGATCTCATTCACCAGTACAGGAATTTGGAACCAAGACTCATCAATCCCAGTCCAACTACTCATGAGCTGTATCAAAGCACAGGTAAACATTTGGGAGCTCTGGGCAGCCATCCCCCACAGTGGCTCAGAGGGAGGCCCTGCATGGAGAGCAGGAGAGAGACCAATGCTGCATGAGGTTCCAGAGCATTCCCCTCTCTTTAGGTGTTACTGCCACCAGGCTCAGATATTCTGGGGTTCTAAGAAGCACAAATAGAAATAGCTAACATTTAGCAAACACTTACTGTGTGCCAGGTGTGTTGCAGGAATTAATTCTTTTTAAAAAATATATATATTTTATTGATTTTAGAGAGGAAGGGAGAGGGAGATAGAAACATCAATGATGAAAGAGAATCATTGATTGGCTGCCTCCTGCATGCCCCCTACTGGGGATCGAACCTGCAACCCAGACATGTGCCCTTGGCCAGAACCGAACCTGGGACCTTTCAGTTCACAGGCCGATGCTCTATCCATTGAGCCAAACCAGCTAGGGCAGGAATTAATTCTTTTGATCCTAACATAAATCCTACTACAATTATTCTCATTTTGTAGACAAAGAACCTGAGGCACAAAGGGGTTAAGTAACTTGCCCAAGGTCACGTGTAGGGAGTTGCAAAGCCATAATTCAAACCTGCCTCTGTAGCCTGTCATTAAGCTCTCCATGACAGCCCAAGTCAGCTTGGGTTAGTTTCTATTACAACCAAATGAACCTCGACCAAAAATGACCCTCGGTGCTCTTTCCTTGCCTGTCCCTACTTCCATCTCTTCCCGTCTCCTTATATATATTTTTTCAGTTACCTACTCATACCACATACACACATCTACACCCATGCACCAGTCATAATAACCTACACTCAGTCAAAAACCTTAGATGCTTAAGACTGCTGTGCCCTGTGTGTAGTGCTTGGAATTCCTTCTGGCTCTGTGAGCTGGGCAAACATCCTGCCATCTTTTAGGGCCTCTGTTCTGACTCACTTCCTCTGTTGAGCCTTTATGACTTGTCCTCTCTGCTTCTCCCTGGTCCCCACCTCCATGGAACTCTATACTCCCTCTTCCATGCTTAAACTCTCTTCTCTGACCTCCACCAGTCATCTCTAACAGGCTATTGAATTTACTTGTTTAGAAATCTTTATACTTCTTTGAGTACCATAGGTGGTTTGGTCACCCTCAGTCTCATGGCATATAACAAGTGCTCAATAAATATTTATTGAATAATAAAACAACAAAAATCTTTGAGGATTCATAAGGTATTTTACTACAAGAATTGACATTAGTAAGTACATGTATGTGTACAAGTGTGCAGGTATGGATAAGAAAGAATATTATTGTCTTTAAGTTCAAGGATATTTTTGAATCTATATATGTACATATGTCTACACATCTATATATACATTTAAAACTAAATAAACATATGTCAATTTTATCATCAGAGATCCTGGGGAAGTTTATTTTCCTGCTTACCACTCTGTGCCTTTCTCTCCTGGAGGTGGCAGGAACCAGTGTCTTCAGTTAGGAGAGTGATTGACTAAGGGCCTTCTTTAGAATCAAAAGGATAGGAAGAACAAGAGATTGTTCAGTCCAGCCTCATACCTTCAATGTCTTAATGACATGAGGTTAAGTTCTTATTTCATCTCTTAAATCTTTTAAAATGATGACTCTATAATTTCATGGGAACATATTCCAAGATTACATCAAGTGAGATCATTAAGGGAGATTTTCTGGTATGTATGTGTAATCCCTTGCTTTAACTTCAACAGTTTTATCATATAATTTCTTATATAATTGAAAATGGTAATTTCTTGTTAAAAAGTAATTGCCACTTTTTTTCTTTAGGCTACCCCCACCTCAAGAAAAACCCCACACATTTAATATAAGATTCATCATTTCATAGTATATTAATGATTTACTTGTTAGTTTTCTCTGGACACTCCACAGATCCTAGATAGAGGAATTTAGTCCTGATAAGATATGTGCCCAGAAACCACTGTAGGTTCTTTAAAAATAACAACAAAAAACACTTCAGCATAAATAATGACATTATTGCATTGTTTTCCACCAAATAATGTAAGAATTCATGAGTCCGTACGTTAATAAAGAAAGAAATGGGAGAGAAGGGAGAGCCTTTCCATACTGCAGAATGCCACCTAATAAATACAGAAGGGAAGATGGAATTGCAACCATCATAGCAATTCCTATGAATATGACTCAATGGATGCTAAAGTTATGGGTGAAAGTTTGATGAGGAGCAGAATATTCAGTCTCAAAGTGTTTCCTTCCAAATAGCTTTTTAGTTACAAAGGAAAAGAATGGTGTCTATAGTGGAGAAAGCTGAGACTCCACCTTAGCCCAGTGCTCAAGGTTAACATCACAGTGACAGGACAAACCAACATGGGTAGGATGTACCAAGGAGGCTATCCCTTATGTGCTCTTCCTGCCCGAAGTGCATAGCCTCGATCTAATGAGAAAACAATTAGACAAACCAAAATGTGGGGTGTTTTACAACGTAACTGGCCTGACCCTCCAAAAATGTCTATGTCGAGAGAGAAAAAGAAAGGAACTTGAATGAGACTACAGAGATTAACAACTAAATGCAACGTGATTCTGAATTGAATTCTGCCCTGGGAAAAATTTGCTATAAAGGACATTATTGGGAAAAACACCAAAATTTGAATGTGAACCATGAACTAAGTAATCATAGATTGTTCAATATTAAATTTTCTGATTTTAATAGTTATACTATGATCATGTAAGAAGGTATCCTAGCTTTTGGGACATATTTAGGGGAAAAGAAGCATGATATCTTCAACTTTCAAATGATTCACACACACATATTTATATGTGTGTATATATATATATATATATACATACATATATATATATACATATACACACACACACATATATATATATATACATATATATATGAGGGAAGGAGAGAGAAAGATAATGTATTTATTTTTATTTAACTTATTGGAGTGACATTGGTTAATAAAGTTATATGCGTTTCAGGTGTACAATTCTATAATCATCTATATATTGTATTGTGTGCACACCACCCCAAGTGAGAAAAAATAATTTTAAAATAAATATAGCAAAAAGTTAACAATATATAATTCTGGGTAGTTTGGGGTCAAGGGCATGTGAAATGTTTTTGCTCAATTCTTGTTACTTTTTCTGTAAATTTAGAATAAAAGTAAAAATGTAAAAAAAATAAAGTACCCTTAAGGAAGATTTCTTCTAGTTTCTTTCTCTTCCTTATTCCTGCTCAAATCCATGTTCTCTGGATCAAAGTAAACTGGTAATTCATAAATAAGAACATCAGGAAATTCACATTTTTTGAGCAGATGCTAATGGAAGTTGCCACTATACTGTTATGGTTTTTGATATTATTTTGTTAAAATTTTGCCTGTTAGTGTTAAAAATTATTTTTGAAAAGACTATTCTGTCTTGGAAAATATAACCTTATTTTTATTAGTTAAAAAAGTATTTGCGCCAAACACTGAGTTCCAAACAAACAAGGATAGAGCACTAGATTACCTTGTGGGGTACTTTTTAAAATGCCAATGTTCTTGAGAATTTGAGTTTATGTAAATGAAGTCTTACCTTCCCTGGATAAAAATAGAATTAACAATACTTTCGTCTCTCTTTCTTAAATAGTAATTTAAAAATCCACTTAATTCTTCGCTGATAAGAAATATTGTTTTTGCCCTGGCTGGTGTGGCTCAATTTGTTGAGTGTTGTTCGGAGTACCAATGGGTTTTCGGTTCATCTACCTGCTGGGGTGCATACCTGGGTTGCGGTTCTGTCCCATGTCAGGGTATGTTTGGGGAGTGGCTGATCAATGTTTCTCTCTCATATTGATGTTTCTCTCAAAAAAATTGATGAAAACATATTTTTTTTAAAAAGAAATACTATTTTTCTAGAAGAGTGACACTTTTCAGCATATGCCAGACTATCCATTTTAACAGGAGGTAAGATCAAAGTATATGTGTAAGGGAGTAAACTTCAAAGACTGACTCTAAGCAGTCATTTTGCTTGTAATATGGTTTACTTTTGAGGTTTTTGAGTCTCCTTTTTGGGTATCCAGATAATGATAAATCCGTTTATGTTCTAAGTTCATAGTAATTACTTAATAAATATTCTTGGATAAAGTTGGCTTCTTTCCTGGCAGTGAAATCTAAGAACAACTTAAAAAAATAATTATATAATGTTATTACTTCCTAGAAGTAATTCTGATAAGTTATCTTTGAAATATTTTTGAAAAAGAAGTGAGAGTAAATTCTTGACATTGCCTAAAAAATAGCTCTGGGTGCAGCATATGAATTTGAAAATGGATGTAGGAGTCCAATAAAGGCATTTCACCAAATGCCGGTTCTGTTTCCACTCTTGTCTTCTGTTCTGTTGTTTGTATTCACTGCTCTGATGCTGAGTTTTTGCATGTAGCCTAATAGACGTGTGGGCTGCTCTCTTAGGCAATCACACAACCAAATTACTGTTTTCAGGACTCTGAGTGTCTGGACGGAAAGATACTTGACAGTGTGGGTGTTGCCATTTCAGAAAACAGAGTAGCAGAAATTGTTAATATTTTGGTAAAAGTTCAGACTGAGCTCCCCGCCTGCTTTTCTTCCTACATGTTTCATACATCAGAACCATGTGTTGTTATTATCTAGTTAATTATGTTATTTCTGGTTTTGGTTCAGAACAGTTCCTCTTCACATGAACACTAGCAAATAGCAAGTTAAAAGTAGAGTAAATGGAACTATCAGAGACCATGTTCTGGGGAGATGTTTAGTTTATCCTTAATTGTTTTCTTTTTAAAATAATTATTTGCATTATGAGGAGATTCTTTTTAAACACAACTTTTAACCTATATGATCTATTAGCATTTCTAACAATAGCAAAAATGGAGAGAAATCTATAATAATAAAAGGGTAATATGCTAATTAGACCGGATGTCTTCCAGATGTCATTCCGGACACCCTTCCTGACAAAGCCAGGGTGCCTGCGGGTGGCCCGAGGGAAGCCAGCCCAGGTTCCGAGTGCCTGTTAGTAGCTGGAGGAGGGAAGCAGCCAGGGTCCCGGGTGCTGGAGGGAAGCCGGGGCCGGCAGCCAGGGGAAAGAAGGCCTACTCTTGCATGAATTTTCTTGCATCGGGCCTCTAGTCTGTTATAAAAGAAGAACTCAACTGGGATTTGGCTTTCGGTTTCTAGAGAATGGGACAAATGAGCTCACTGAATAATTGTGAGGTTGATCAAGTCTATCTTTCAATCCCCTAGCATTTCCCCTTTTCTCTCTTTCTTCTTGTCTCCTTTTCAATAAGAAGCTGATATCAGCCACACCTTAGAGGGAATTTTAAAATGTTGTGTTAACAATAGCTTTTTCCACACTACTTCTTGCAAACATTAGTGTCTCATGATACATTAATAAGTCTTACATGAAGAGAGAGTTTTATGATATTAAAAAGCTTGGGCCTTGGCTGGGTGGCTCTGTTGATTGACATGTCCAGACATTATAAGGTTGTGGTTTCAATTCCTGCTCAGGGCACATATCTATGTTGCAGATTTGATTCCTGGTTGGAGAGCATGTGGTTTTTTGCATTGATATCTCTCTCTCTCTCTCTCTCTCTCTCTCTCTCTCTCTCTCTCTCTTTCTCTCTCTCTCTCTCTTCCCTCCCTCCCTCCTTCTGTCCCTCTCTGTTTTCCACTCCCTCTCCCATGTACAAGGCTATTGTGACCACATGAATTGGTGAAAGACATGTAATCACAGTGACATTTACATGGTTTTATGTTATGCTAGTCATCTAATTACCTGATGTTGTTTTTAAAAGTAATTTGATAGGGATTTGAAGTAATCTCAATATACCTTTTAACATATTTTTATGAACAATTTCAAAGATACATTAAAGTTGAAAGAATTTTACAGGGAGCATCCGCCATCTAGGTAAAATTTGTAATAATGAAATGCACAAATCTTAAGGATGCATTAGATGAGTTTTGATAAATGTACACATCTGTGTAACCCAAACCCCTGTCAAAATAATAGAGCACCACCTTAATGCCAGAAAGTTCCTTCATGCCTCTTCTCCATCAGCTCTCACTTCTGCTTCCCAGATGCAACCACCATTTTTATTTTGTTCCATCATAGGTTAGTTTTTGCCTGCTCTAGAACTGTATAAATTCAGTCATGACTCTTGTGTAAGGCTTCTTTCACTCAGCATAATATATTTGAGAATTATCCATGTTATGGGTATCTGTAGTTCTTTTTCATTGCTGAGTAGTGTTCCTTTGCTTTTTCATCCTCCTCTTATTAGATACTGGGTTATTTTTAGTTTGGGGCTTTTATGCATACAGCTGCTATGAACATACTGTACAAGTCTTTTTGTAAATACAGTTGACCTTTGAACAACATGGAGCACTGACTCCCCCCACAACCCCTGAGTCAAAAATCCATGCATAATTTTTAACTCCCCCAAAACTTAGTTGTTCCTTGGTATCCATGAGGGATTGGTTCCAGGATCCCCAGGGATATGAACATCCACAGATGCTCAAGTCCCTATATAAAATAGCATACAGATCAATGCATATAGTCGGCCCTTTGCATCCACAGACTCTCAACCACAGGTCTTCACCTATAATGGGTGTTGTCAGTGTTTCTAATTTAGCCATTTTGGTATTTGGTGGTAACTTTTGTGGTTTTAATTTGCATTCTCCATCTGCCTAATGATGTTGAGCACCTTTTCATGTGCTTTTTGGTCACTTTTGCCAAATGCCTGTTCAAATATAATGCCTATTTTAAAAAATTGAGTAGTCTTATTATTGAGTTATAGGAGTTTTTAGTACCAGTCATTTAGCAGATGTATGTTTTGTAAATCTGTTTTCCCATTCATGCCTTGCCTTAATGATGCGTAGAAGTTTTAAATTTTGATGAACTCTAATTTATCTATTTTTTTTTCTTTTATGGCTATTGCTTTCTGGGTTCTACCTGGGAAGACATTGACTGCCTTAATGCAAATCTAAGTTTTTAATACATGCTCTCAATGACTGAGCCTAGAAAGTAGCTATTTTTCACAACCTTTGGGTGAGTAGAAAGCAGATACCAGAGTTCATATACAACATTCCTAAAAGTTTCTCATTAAGCATTGCATACTTTAAAATAGTTAGGACATTTTCCATTATGTGGCACCATTTTTACACTTAAAAGTTTTTCATTCCACATGTGTAACCTTCTGATTTTAATGTGCCACTTTATGAAGGATTGAAATTGCTTTAGACTCCCGGATTACAGTGTGATAAGCCAAATGGGCTTCAGGACACTCCCTTCACACCAGAGACACATGCCAGAAGCCAAACAGATGGTAAACTAGGCAGAAGTGACCCTCGGCATTCTCATTAGAGCGGTTGGGGAAATTTTAATGGGCCCCCATTTGCCTGGTTCTCTATCTTATACCCTTTGAACTGCCACTTTTTTTTTTCTTGTTACAAGTCAACAACCACCATGTATATTTTAATAGGGATTATCAAACACAATTTGCCCAGAAGATGTACAGCCCTCTAATGCTAATTAGCCGAGTTTAAATAATCACTGAGTTCTGGGATAATTGGAAAGAAACACTGTTTTTCTTGCCAGTGCATAATTACTAATTAACAGGAAGATAAAATATCAGTGTAGCAGTCATAACTAGAAGAATCTGTTAACAGTTAATTAACTGATGAGTTGGTGCCAAGGTAATGTTGGTCAAGAAAGTTTACAGATCAAGTTCTCTTGTAAATAAATATGTAAGATTACATAGTTAAGCCAGCGCAGAGCATGGGGTGGAGTAAAAACTGTGTGACCTTGGTTTAAGGTGGACGGTCATTACATGAAAGAATTGGTGTTTCTTCGCTCTAAATATTACAGCCATCAACTAATGGTTGCTGCTCTGCTGCTTACACATGATTTCAGGCTTTATTAATTTGCTTTCTCTTGATCCTAATAATTGGATGGGCTTTCTTAGCCTTAAAATATCCTCATGAAATTGGGCCACAGCCTCCTCTGTGTTTTCCTGCTTATTAGAGTTAGGACTTGCATGCATGAAATGGATAGCTGGAGATTCGCAAAGAAGAGAATGAAAACTTGACTGCCAATTTTCTTTGTGTTTTTTTTTTTTTTTTTTTTTGTCAATGCAGGAGTTATCATTATATTATTCTTCAAAAGTATTTGAAAACACATACATTAAGCCATTTTTAAAAGTTAACATTTTCATTAAAGAATAGCGTGCTTTTAAATATATTTTAGTGTCAAGCATTTAATACACACTGCTTGAAGGTTAAATTCTTTTAAAAGTTCATTTGTGTAGAGTTTACTCACTGGGCAAAAACAAAAAATTAATTATTTACTTATGAATGCATACTTTTTATTAAAACCTTTTTGCAAAATTCTTGTAGAATTTAGAAGTTTTGTAAATAATAAAATACTGACTTGTTCAAAAGATAAGAAGGTGGTAGAACACTTGGTAAATTATGGCTTCATGGATTATGGTGGAAATGAATATTTTTGCTAATTTCTTTTGCAATAAATGAAAGTGATCAGAGAAAACTTCGTAGTAGGAAAATTTTAATCCTTGTACACATACTTCCACTTAACATATTAAAAAGTTGGGAAGCATTATCGAAGTAGAAATTTTAATGTTATAGTTTATTCTCTCATATTCAGACCTCAGCCATACATGAGTCGTCTGTCTTGAAAGAATGAAGGGGACATCAGTGCAGGGTGTTTGTTTTACTTCATTCTTTTTTGTCTGATTTTTAAATGATGGGCTATCACTTAATTGATTTACTTAAAAATTTTTAAAAATCCTTTTTTATTTTTCAATTATTGTGAGATACAATATTATATTAGGTTCAGGTGTACACCCAGTGATTAGATATTCAACTCTCTAAGTAATCATTCTGATAGATATCGTACCTATCTGAGACCACACATAGTTATTAGAATATTATTGACTATAGTAGAGGCCCAGCATACCTCTACTGCTCGCAGCCCCGCCTACCTGCCCACTGCGCTCGCTGCCCGCTCACCTGCCGCTGGCCATGCTGCGATCCGGGGCACGGGGGAGGGACCGAGAAGTGCTCAATGCACCTCATGGTGACTGGTTGTTTGGTCATCCTGGTTGTCACGGACACTGGCTTTGTACATAGATAGATTCCCTCTGCTGTACTTCACATCCCCATGACTATTCTGTCGGAACCAATCCCTTCACCTTTTTCACCCATCCCCCCAACCAGCCTTCCATCTGGCAACCATGTTCTCTGGCCCAGCCAGTGTGGTTTAGTGGTTGAGCATTGGCCCATGAACCAAGAGGTCACTGGATTTTTTCCCGGTCAGGGCACTTGCCCAGGTTTTGGGCTTGATCCCTGGTAGGGGATGTGCAGGAGGCAGCCAATTGATGGTTCTCTCTATGTATCCCTCTCCCTTCTCTCTCTCTGTCAAATCAATAAAAGCATATTCCATCCTTATATGGAGTCATCTGTGAACATAGCTTTTGGGAGCAGAAAGGAGAAACTGTAATTTTTTTTCTCCCTCTGCAGCATCTTTCCTTCATCTGCCCATGCCCTTGGACTGTGCAGAGAGCTCCTCTAGCTTCCCTGCAAGGCCCTTTCTGCATGGCCAGTCACAGAAACCTGCCCCAGACTTTCTCTCTCCTCTTTGGAAAGTCCTGTGATGGGCTCAGAACTAAGCCATCAACTTTCCTGTTGTACAGCTAACATATAGATTAATGATTGATTGCAGGTATATTCTGAATTATGCCATTTACTATAGACATATACAAATTTCCTAAAGCAATCCTACTTTCAGAATGATAATATGAACCTGCATTAGAAAAGCCAATGTTATGGTGGCCAGACCTAGTGATTTTGGTTTTAAATGAGACACTAATTTATATTCTAGGGCATGAAAAAAATGGCAAAATGAATTACAGTTTTGAAGGCTGCACTGATTTGTTGAGCTGAACTCATTTTTTAAAAAACAGAATGTATGATTGAACTTAAGTTTTTAAAAAATGGTTTGGTCCCAGAAAGTTAAAATATTTAAAATTTAAATTCTCTTATGGATAATGGAAACACTTATGAATATAGTTTTCATGCAGGAAAAAGGACTATCTCAGAGATGGATATATTGACATTTCCCCCAGAGTTTCCCCATGAGACAGATCCCTGGGGAAGAGCTGGGGCTCTGGGGCCATGAGGAGGGACAGTGGAGAGAGAGGAGGATGCCTAGTAGCTGGTGACAGGATAACGCCACTCTTGTGAGAGACGTGATGACTTTTACTGGTACTCCTTACTCTTTTATTTTCTTCCCTTCTCTTTCATTTCAAATATCTGTCCTGTCCTTCTGCTTTTGACTTTCCTTCTTCTTTATCCTCTTTTTAGCTCCCCTCAGCACTTCCACTCATTTTCTCTCCCTCTGCTTCTAGGTGGTTGCTCATTTTTCTTCTTAGATTTCTTTTTATTGAGGTATGACTGACATGTAACATATTAATTTCAAGTCTGTAACATGATTCAATATTTGTTTACATTTCAAAATAATCACCACAATTAAGCCTAGTTAACAGTCATTACCATACATAGTTACATTTTTTTTTCTTCCAATGAGAACTTTTAAGATGTACTCTTTAGGAACTTTCGAGTATACTATACATTTTTACTACAGTCAATACACTGTACCTTACATCCCTATGACATTTATTTTGTAACTGGAAGTTTGTACCTTTTGACTCCCTTTACCCATTTTGTGTCCCCCTAACACCGCCTCTGACAACCACCAATCTATGTATCTATGAGCTTTTTGTGTCTGTTTGGTTTTTAGATTACATATATAAATGAAATCTACGGAATTTGTCTTTCTCTGTCTGACTTATTTCATTTAGTGTAATGCCCTCGACGTTC
The DNA here is from genome assembly GCF_014108235.1 of Myotis myotis. NCBI lineage: Eukaryota > Metazoa > Chordata > Mammalia > Chiroptera > Vespertilionidae > Myotis > Myotis myotis. The sequence goes on from NW_023416315.1 coordinate 14,833,115, forward strand.
CTCCATGTTGTTGCAAATGACAAAATTTCATTCTTTTTATGACTGAATAATATTTCATTGTATATATGTACCCCATTTCCTTTATTCATTCATCTAGAGCAGCGGTTCTCAACCTGTGGGTCGCGACCCCTTTGGCGGTCGAACGACCCTTTACAGGGGTCACCTAAGACCTTCCTGCATATCAGATATTTACATTATGATTCATAACAGTAGCAACATTACAGTTATGAAGTAGCAACGAAAATAATTTTATGGTTGGGTCACAGCATGAGGAATTGTATTTAAAGGGCCAGAAGGTTGAGAACCACTGATCTAGAGACACTTAGGTTGTTTCTGTATCTTAGCTATTGTAAATAATGCTGCAGTGAATCATAGGGATGCATACATCTTTTCAAGTTAGTATTTTCATTTCCTTTGAGTAAAATACCCAGAAATGGAATTGCTGGATCATATGATAATTCTGTTTTTAATTTTTTGAGGAACCTCTATACTGTTTTCCACAGTGGTTGCCCCAATCTGTATTCCGTTATCTCCACATTCTCACCAACACTTGTTGATTTATTGATGATAGCCATTCTAACAGGTGTGAAGGGACACCTCATTGTGGTTTTGATTTGCATTTCCCTGATGATTAGTGATACTAAGCTTCTTTTTATGTACGTGTTGGCCATCTACATGTCTTCTTTGGAAATATGTGTATTTTGATTTTCTGCCCATTTTTAATCATATTGGTGCTGTTGAGTTGTGTGAAGTTTTTTTTTTATACATTTTGGATATTAACCCCTTATCACATATATGATTTGCAGATATTTTCTCTCATTCAGTAGGTTGCCTTTTCATTTTGCTAATGATTTCCTTTTAGCCCCATTTCAGTGCTTTTACTTATTTTCTCGCGCTCTTCTTCTAGGTGGTTACTCATTTCTTTCAATTTCCTATGACTTTTTGTCCTTCCTTGTATATTTCTCTTCTCCGTTGCCCCTGCCCCCACTTTTCCTTCTCTCTCTTCAGTGCATCTTTGCTGCTGGCCTAAGTTCACTTTCTCCTCTTGTCCCCTAAACTCTTCCCTCATTATATAAGCAGAATTTGCTCACTTGGATTACCCAGAGTGATATTATTTAAGTTCCTGGCATATTTTACATACTCAAGCAGAGCATGGCCTAAGGAGCAGAGCAGACTTATGAAGTTACATCAAGAAGTTTGCTGAGAAACAGCAGCTCTAGGTGAAAAACTGAAATTGTGAGGCACTGTTGGGTGAAAGTTAAATGTATTTTCATTTAGAAAGTTAATAAATATGCTGACATATTTTAAAATAACAAATATGTTATAAAAATTATATTTTAAAGTATTTAAAAAGTATCTTTAAAATTATTGAATAAGGTTTTATGCCCACTGTTTATAATTTTTATTTCAAATATTTGAAATTTTATGAATTTCAAAGCACAAAAATATCACAAATGTATTAGGCCTGTAAAATGTTTAAAGACTTCAAAACAAACCCAAAAAGAGTTGGTTGTGATCTTATAAACAGTTTCCAAGTTTCCCAATACATTCCTATAAAATGGATATTGCTTCACATGGCTATGGTAAGAATTGGATGTAATTACAGAGAAAAATTACCTAGCCTATAGCATGTGCTTTTAGCGACTCCTTTCCTGTTTCTTTTTTCACCATTTAAATTTGCCATTGAATTGCTAGATGCTGTCATACCTGCAAAATTTCAGTGGCTTAAAGCTATAGAATTTTTTTCTTTACTTGTGTGTCAGCCCATCATGGGTATGTCTAGTTGGCATGAAGGCTTTGCTCTGTACCACTCAGGAGCTAAGTGACAAAAAGGGGCTCTGCTATCTTCACAGGCTTCTTAGGTAATCTTGGGCATGAATTTCCAGCTTACTGCAGAGAGCCATCAGAGTAAAAACAGTACACCTGCAGTGGGGCCTTGACTTAGGAGTGTCCTGACTAACGAGTTTTTCGAGATATGAGCCGTCTCTCGGCCGATTTTTTGCTTTGAGTTGCGAGCTAAAATTCGGGTTGCGAGCCAACTTCAGATACCCTACTGCTAGTTGGCGCAGCGAACGTCACAGTGAACGCCACAACATCAGCCCAGCATCACGTGTCTCACTCGTTCATGTTTTGATTTGACATACGAGTAATTTGAGTTACGAGCTCCGTCACGGAACGAATTAAACTCGTAAGTCAAGGCCCCACTATATTTCTTAATTGTCTTGGCACAGAAATGATACATCACTTCCACTCACGTTGCATGAGTGAACACTAGTCATATGGCTTAGCGTGCATACATTGGGGTGGGGTGAGGTTATGCTGAAAAATGTAGTTCTAGATGGGGCAGCTGCTTTCCAGCAACAATTCTGTTCTGTAGGACGGGGAGCATGACTTTTCGTGGACAGTGATATATCCTTCCTCTCATCCTTTGTCTGATATACTATATTCTTCCCTTATGTTGTTCATGCTGTTCCCCTTGGTTGAAGCAAAGGAATCCAGGGTGTACATGATGTTATGCACAATGGGTCTGAATGGTTGAGAAAGGAACTGAGGCCTGGAGGCTCCTAGAAATGGGGGTTAACAAGAGAAGTAAAGGAATTAGAGGCTCAATTGGTTTCTAAAGGCAGTAGATATTGGTTGAACAAACAAATAATGAATTAACAGTGAGGTGGGGGTAAGGCAGTAAGAACTGGAAGAGTAGGAGCGCTTGGTCAGAGGTGAGATGTAGGGAGCTAATTCTTCACAAGTGGGACAATTCTAGGTAGGAAAGGGTCCAGTTTGTCCTTTGAAGTGTTGCTGACTTGCAGGGCAAGAGAAGGTAACTGGCTTTGAGTTTGTCTTGGAGCTGGAAGGAAAGGCTGTAAGGGTCGCCATTTATGTAGGCATTGAGCACACTCACAATTATGTCAGGGTTGCTTTAGAGAGAAGACTACTGGCCTGATGCTGTCATTGGGTCTCATCATCAACATATAGCACAATGGCATGAGAATCACCATCCTAATCAGCACATTTGTGTGATATGCTACAATTTACAAACCACTGCTATGCATTGAATCCCACTAATGAAAGCCTAAAAGTGCCTAACCTGAACACAGGGCTGTTTTCAAGATGAAAAGGAGTTTATTATTCTAGCTCAGGCAGAGTAGCTAAGGAAGACTTTTAGAGACAAATAAAGGACAACCCAGGTAGATTATTTACTAATTTCTTCTCAAGAAAATAGATGGAATTCCGTTTCAATCGCTACTACCCACTTCTTGATTCAGAGAAAGGATGGGACTCAAGGATCATACATTTTTGGTAGTGCTTAATTCTTTATTTGTTGTTTGTTTTTTGTATTCTTCTTTTTCTTTATTTTATTGTTTAGAGTATTACAAATAGTAGTACATATGTCTCGTTTCTTCCCCATTGACCTCCCCACTGGCCTCTTCTATTCCCCCCGCCCCCGGCACATGCCCTCAACACCCCCCTCCCCTTATGTAGGGAGCTTTATTACTCAAATACCAAAAGGGCCTTGGTGTCCCCCATAATGGAGTCTCACAGTGTGAATCCCAAAGACAGTCTTCTACAGTTTGATAAGCACATTGTTCTAGAGCTGCACTGAGATAAAATGACAGTCTTGCTTAATTAGAAATAGAAACCTTTTAAAAAAGCTCTGAGTGCTACCCACTGTGCCTAAGCTGATCTAAAGACGTAGGTTTAGGGGCAGACTGTAAAAGACGCAGGGAGAGGGAAACCAGAGGCACAGTGACCAAGAGTTGAAAACTATTGCCAGAGGGAGGAACTGGAGTGAAGTCAAGGGAACATAAGAGAACCGAGGAGTGCATTAACAAAAAGGTCATTGAATTGAAAAAAAGAATTGAATTGGTGGTAACTAGTTGGCCACAGCTTTGCAAAGTCCACACTACAAGTGCCAGCTAAATCAGTGTTGCAAAGGTCACGTTTTTCGCTGGCACACACTGTGTTGTGCTACCTACTTGGAAGAGGCTGGGAAAATGTTTCTTGTGCCAGGCTTCAGACAAGGGATTTAGGGTTGGTGCCTCTAATTAGGACCATATTCCTTTCTAACATGGAAGTATTTGAATTTTTGTAGATAACGATAGAAAACTTACCCATTTGACAGAACCTGTACCACTCTTCACAATGTCATCCCCATTTGTCATTTCAGTGTTTCTCCTGCCTGCCTGCCACCCACTCCCCTCTGTCTGTCTGCTTCTCTGCTTCCCTCTTAATCTGTTTCTGTCACATGGAAAGAATAAGGTAACTCCTGGAGGGAGGTAGTATGTTCTGGAGGAGACTCTGACTCCATCTGAGCCTGCTCCTGTCAATAATGACTAAAGAGAGGGAAACACAGAAAGTTTCTCCTTTAATAACCTTCCGTCAGGCCTTTGCTCACTAGCCCTCTTGACCCTCAGAATAATAAAATTTTATATGGCTTTTTACACTTTTTTGAGTTGTGAACTTTAGCTCACATGTTACACATGAAATTCTTGGTAGCATTCTCAGAAATAGAAATAAGGGCAATAGACCCCCAGCCTCTGTTGTTAGTGTTTTTAGTTGTGTGGAATCGGCTGTTTCTTGCTACCAAAATGCCACTGTAGCTCAGCAAAGCTCATCACCCCCTAAAGGTGTGATATCAAAAAAGCAAGTGTGTTTTACTTACATGGCATAAAGTATAGATTGTTTTCACCTTCTAAAGCAGTCTGGGATCTTAGTCCTTAGAATAGTTTAAATTTAAAAGATGGTGTAAACTACATCATTCTACTCTTGACAATATCGCCTGCATAATTGGCTGTTTTGGCTTCTGTATTTTCTCTCTTGTCATAATCAGGGCCGTGTGACAAGGGCTCAGAACAAGTAGCTGCAGCTCGTGAGGCCTTGGCATATTGAGGTCATGGCTTGTGGGTCAGTGGCCTGCCGGCCAAGTGAGAATGTCAGAGTGCTCCCAGGATCTGAGAACCAGGAAGCCAGAATGATAAGGGTGGGTCAGTGAGAGTCATCCAGAGACCCAGACAAGTGGCTGGATTCCGGGCAGCAGAGCTGCTGTGAACAGCCGGCCAGTTTTTACGTTACACAAAGCTTCTTGGCAAGTGGGAATAAAATATGATTATGTTATGCTTGTCAAGTCTTGTAGATGGGTGCACGAACATGTTTTCCAAGAAAAGCACCCGTGGATTACCCAGCTGTGGGGCCACGGGCTTCTCCCAACCAGAGGATGTGTCTTTCTCCTCCCTGCAGAGGCCGAGAATAGGCCAGCAATGGCTCTGCCAGAGAATCTTCTTAGTATACTTTAAAGCCATTTTCTTTTTTAAAAAATACTGTAAATCTCTAGAACTCATTTTGCATAACTTAAACTTTGAACCCTTTGACCAACACCTCCATTTTCCCTCCCCCTAGCCTTTGACTACTACCGTTCTACCCTCTGCTTCTATGTGCTTGACTATTTCAGATTCTGCTGATAGATGAGATCATGCAATATTTGTTTTTCTACGTCTGGCTTGTTTCACCTAGCATAATGCCCTCCCAGTGCATCCCTGTTGACACAAATGACGTGATTTCCTTCTTTTTAAAGGCTAAGTAATATTGCATTGTATGAAAAAGAGCTCAGTGCTACTAATCATCCAGAAACGGCTAATCAAAACCATAATGAGATACCACCACATGCCTGTTAAGATGTCTATTATCATAAAAATAAAAGATGGTAAGCATTGGCGAGGATGTGGAGAAAAGGGAACTCATATATATTGTTGATAGGAATGTAAACTGGTGCAGCCACGGTGGAAAACAATATTAGGTCTCTCAAAAAATCTCTCTCTATATAAAAGCCCAAGCAACCAAACGACTGGTCGACAGGTCACTATGATGTGCACTGACCACCAAGGGGGACAGGCACTCAACACACAGGATCGGGCTCCCTCCTGTCTGGATTGGGCCTGCGGGGATTGGGCTCCCTCCTGTCTGGATTGGGCCTGCGGGGATCAGGCCAAAACCAGCTATCCAACATCCCCCGAGGGGTCCCGGATTGTGAGAGGGCGCAGGCCAGGCTGAGGGACCCCACTAGTTAAAATTATAATGATCATTCAATCCATCAATACCACTTCTGGGTAGATAGCCAAAAGAATTGAGATATGGATCTCAAAGAGATATTGATGCTACCATGTTCATTGTTGCATTATTCACAATAATCAAGAGATGGGAACAACCTGTTTCCATCAGGGAATAAATGGATAAAGAAAACGAGGCCATCTCTTTAGCATGATGTTAAATTAGTGGTTGCTAGAAAACTTAAGTGATTAGATAGGATTAGCCAATGCCAACTATTATTAATGTACTAATTTCAAGGAAATTTAAACATTGAGGCAGTTTTTGCTTCAACTTTTGGGATTCTCAATGGCTTTCAATGGCTAATCTCAGAGGTGCTGGACCAAATGTCATCTGTGGGAAGAAGCTATGAAGATCCCTGGTGAGGTGGGGAGAGCAACAGCAGATCTTTGCTATTCTTCTCTAGGTCTCTCTAAACCTTCATGCCACAAACACTTACTTGATTCCCGGTGCTCAGGTTATCATTTTCTTTCTTAGATAATCTGGTAGGGGAGAGCTCAGGCCCAGAGGCCACTTTGAGAGGCCAGGGGATTTTACTTAGGGGAAAGGAGATTTGTATGAGATTTTTGGACAGACCAGAGAGTGAACATAGAACTCTCATGATATACTGGGATATCTGGAAGCAATAGAGGACCCTTACAGAATGGGGGAAGGTATTGAAAATGCTGGCAGTCTGAAGCTAGTCACTAGCTTCTGGAACAAAAGGTGCACAGTTGATCCATGCCACTGAGAATTTTCTCCAGAGCCCTGTGGGCTAGTTCAACCCTATTATTTCAACACTTTATATCTGTGTATGAGATGAGAGACTATATTCTTCCTAGAACTCTTCTGAGAATGTCCAAGGCAAAAGTAGGGAAATAGATCTTGACTAATTCTGGTGTTTCTTCATTAAATCCAACCATCCATCCCTCTTTCCACCAATGACGCCCACATACACAACAAAACACTTTAACTAAAGCAAAGGCACAACACAACTTTTCCAAATGACATTCTGTGAAGGTCCTTCTTGTCTAGATTGGGTTGATCTCATGTCTGACCACAGAAGCCTCTTAAATCATACAACAGTCAACTCTTAGTTCCCCATCCTTCCCTCCCATCCCAACTTCTTCCACAGTCAGAGTAGTCCAGAAAGCTTGATTATGCTACACCCTCCATTCATTTTTCTTTTGACTTGTTTTTGCATTGGAGACTCTTAGCAGCTTGGCTCTTCTTTACATAATTTCTCTTTTAGTTGCAAACATTTTAGTCAGTCTCCTTCCATCCATGCAAGCTTCACCTCTCTCCTGCAACTGACATTTTGGTTTGCTATTGTTCACTGTATCAGAAGACTCTTCTATCCTGCACCCTTTTAGGTGCGATGGTGAGGCAACTTTCTTCTTTTCACCTAAACCCACCTAAGACCGATCCTAGGGACCCTCACTTCAGTGTAATTATTAATTAGCCAATACCAATATTGCCAATCAGCCCATCAGCCAATACTCACAATATTGGTGTAAACTATGAGGTTTTCTAGGGTGACAAATATTGAAGCCAGAAGAGGAATCAGCCCAGCCAATGTGGCTCAGTGGTTGAGCATTGACCTATGAACCAGGAGGTCATGGTTTGATTCCCGGTCAGGGCACATGCCCGGGTTGCAGACTTGGTCCCCAGTGTGGGGTGTGAAGGAGGCAGCCAATCAATGATTCTCTCTCATCATTGATGTTTCTATCTCTTCCTCTTCTTTCCTCTCTGAACCAATAAAAATATATTTAAAAAGGAAGAGAGAATAAGAGGAAGCAGCTTCCGAGTTCCCCAACCTCCATTTCAGCTCTTCGGCAGTTTACTTGTATTACTACTGACATGCTTTCTCTTTGGCAGTTAAATCATTGCCAGGATCCTGGGATGGGAACAAGCAGAGGTTTTGGAGGAACTATTTTATTCATTAATCAAGACCCCTCAAAAGTAATCTAGATATAAATAACAATTGCATGAAACACAAAAATCACCATACGCTTCTCTTCATATTGTCCTCTTTATTGTTTTGTCTTAATTTGTTTATTGTTTGCTACATATATTTATTTCATCCTGTTCTTAATTTTTTCTTCTCCACTTTATATCTCCACTACATTGTTAGCAAAGGAGTTCCAGGGCGGTAGCTGCCTAGTATAAATTTCATAGCCCCTAATATGAAGACATGGGCTGTGGGTATGCATTTATTATTGGTGATGAGATACATTCCTCACAATGGTGGAAAAATATGACATTTCATTAGAGATAAGTTTAAGTGACCTTAATTGTTATCACAATTGTTAGTTCATAAACAGTTATCCTTATCTCAGCTGTTTCTAGATAAGATTATAACATTATAGGATTTGCTTAATTAGAATTAGTTTTTTTTTCTGTTCTGAATATCAAAATGACTTTCATGTTCCCACAAAACAAATAATTCACCATAGCTTAAAATCAAGATGTGCATTAATTTGTACATGAAAGATAATCCTTTTATTGAAAAAGGCTAATTGGGGTTAGCTTCTGTTAGTACAGGCTTAGGAAATAGCTTTTATAGATTTTAGCATATAGATAAATCCCTTTTCACAGTTCCTATGATAAAAAATATGTTTTTTTGTTGGCTATCTTTTAAAGAATTTGGTGCATAAAGAAAAAATCTTATCAGGCATAAAATGTTTGTCCATTTCCTCTTAATATGGATAATAAATTCCCTGTCCTATTAACAGAGGTTGGACTCATGTATAAGAGAGATGGAGTTTTCCCTTTTCTTTTGCCCATTTATTCATTTTGGTTTTAAGATAAAAGCAAGTTTAAATTGCATTCTTACTGAAAAAATAATCTGTCACCTATTTTTATGGAACTACCCAGGGATAAAACTCATCCAATAATAGGCTCTAATAATTAGTTACTTCACAGAAATTATATTTAAGATTTTTTTCTTTTACCCTTACAAATAATATAATTTCTTTTGAAAGAGTGTAATGGCTATTGAAAGAACCGCTTTTTTTTCTCTCTCTAAAAAAGGCCTAAATGTTTATTTTATAGAAGAGTTTCAGGTTGGACGCACGACTTGGAAATGCAACTATAAGACTCTCAGTGCATTTTATTGTAAGATATTTAAAAATTATAAACATTTAGAAAGCTATTACAGTAAAATAGGAATGGGGTGGAAAGGGTCTAAACTAGGCTGGGGACAGAAGGATTTTAAAAGAAGTGATGGATTTAAAAGAGTAGCCAGACCAAATTGGTGGGAACTATAGTCTAAATATAGATTGTCCCCCCAAAATGTGTACACACACTTTCAATAATTATAAAGGCAGTATTTATTAAAATCTCATTTTCAAAATTGAGCTATCAGCTGTTAAAGTGTGTATACATCTTTTTGGGACACCCTGTATATTGATGGAAAGGTGAAGGGAGGAGTCGAAGATAACTCTGGTTTAGAGCAGTGATGGCGAACCTTTTGAGCCCGGCGTGTCAGCATTTTGAAAAACCCTAACTTAACTCTGGTGCCGTGTCACATATAGAAATTTTTTGATATTTGCAACCATAGTAAAACAAAGACTTATGTTTTTGATATTTATTTTATATATTTAACTGCCATTTAACAAAGAAAAATCAACCAAAAAAATGAGTTCGCGTGTCACCCCTGACACGCGTGTCATCGGTTCGCCATCACTGGTTTAGAGAATTAACAATGAAAATAATATGGCCAGTATGACCAAATAAGGCCCTGATTTGGAGGGTTTATAAAAGTTCAATTTGAGGTACTGACCATAAACAAGTAGACAGACAGCTATATATTTCTCCAGCATAATAGGTTTATTAGGAAACAAGAATGAATTGCAGTTTGGGACACGCTGTCTAATGGCTATATGAAGACAAGTGCAAGGTGATTTTTGTGTTTCATGCAAGTCCAGAGAACAAAGGAGAGGAATGTTCTTTCATAGAGGAAAAGGGGAGCTCAGAGGGCAGCTGTAAATAGAGTCCATTGGAAGAAACTGGAAGTTTGAAGTGTAGTGGCTTTTCATTGGCTGAGTGGTTCTGAGCAAGGAGAAGACCCTCCTCCTTCCTGTTGGAGTGGTGGAGTAGAAAAACTTCTTCCTGATGGAGATAGAAGTACACACTTCCTGTCTAGGATAATTGATGATGAGGGGTAGGGAATGAGAGCTCCCCCTGCAGACCATCACAACTCCAATTTAAGTGTGGTTTCCGTTTATTACAGAGGTAACAGAGGAAATATGCAGTAGGAACCTGAAGTGAGATTGTAGCTATGAAGCAATATAGAGCTAGAGCTTTATATCGGAGGTCCCTCCAAGGGCATGGATTTAATCAAGCAGCATTTGTTCTTTGCATTTATTTCTCGTTTCCTCCATTTTGTTGTCTTCCTTGTGCTTTGTTTAAAGAAACTTTTAGAAGTTTGAAAAGAAGGGAAAAATGCTAAATTTAGAGACATTTTATTGATGGACTGGCTAATTGGCAGATTGGTTTGCTAGTTGATTAATCGGTCCACTCATTTATTCATTCACGGGAGCTTCGCAGACCAGGGAATATGTTGATTTGAATACAGTATTCAATAAGACATGATTCTGCATTTGAGGAACTTATAATCTAGTGGGTTGTGGGTATTTTGTATATAAATTGCTGTCTAACAAACCACCCAAAACTTAGTTGCTTAAAACAAAAACAATCACTTATTTGTTCATAATTCAATAATTTAGCTTCAGTTTCATGGGGGAAATTTGTCTCTGTTAACATGAGGCACTGCTCAGGATGAAACATCCAAGATGACTTTTTCACTCACAAATATGGTTCTTAAGGTGGTATGGCTGCAGGTGATGCTTAAGCTGAGTTTTTTTAAGAAATATATTTTTATTAATTTCAAAGAGGAAGGGAGAGGGAGAGAGAGATAGAAACATCAATGATGAGAGAGAATCATTGATTATCTGCCTCCTGCATGCCCTCTACTGGGGATGGAGCTCGAAACCCAGGCATGTGCCCTTGAGCAGAATTGAACCCGGGATTTGAACCACTTTCCAGAGCATTGGCCAGTCCACAAGCCGATGCTCTATCCACTGAGCCAAACTGGCTAGGGCTTGAGCTGAATTTTGATGGGAAAATATGAAGGACAAGGGGAGGGAGGAGAAAGAACATTAAAAAGAAGAAGAAATGATATTGGGAGACTGTGGGACAGTATTCAATATGATGCATTCAGGGAACTTCAAGTAGGTCAGTGTGTGAAGGAGCCAGAAGGGGACAGAAAAAGGCCTGTGTGGTTAGTTGTTGGAACTAAGGCTACAGACGTGAGTAGGGTTAGGTCACAAAGGTCATGTTTGTTGAACAAGGAAGAGTCTAAAGCAGATATTGGTGATACCAGCAGTTAAGGGTCTACTGAGGAAGAAGGGTTGACAGGAAAAAAGAAGGAGCTGGCAGAGGTAGGAAACAAAACCAAAAGAGCATTATCACAGAAATCAAAGGAAAGATTTTGAAAGACAACACGATCAACAGAGTAAATGCTGTAGAGAGGTCAAGAAGGATGAGGAAGAATGAGAAGTGTCTGTTAGATTTAGGAAAGAGAAATAGTGGTTGGTGGCCTTGATAAAACCAGTTTTAGTAGGAGCAGAAACTACATAATGAATAGGAAGGAAACGAAAGGGAGGAGAAAGAGAACAGTAGCCAGAGGGAAATGGGAATAGAGAGAATTGGTTTGTTTGTGTAAGATGGGAGAGGCCTTGATATATACTGTGAAAAGTAACTGGTAAATAACAAGGGAAATACATTTATTGAATGTTTTTTATGTCCCTGGATAAAGACATGGAAGCCATGGAAGCCCAGAGTAATTAAGCAACTTGTTCAGGTCATACAGCTAGGAAGGGGGAAGGGAGCAGGGATTTGAACCTAGGCCCCACTTTCCAGAGCTCATACTCTTAACTGTCATGCTCTTAACCACTATATACAATGATAGACAATGAGAGTGACAGTGACAATGATAATAATTATGGTCAAGGAGGGATGCTTCCTATACAATTATTGATGCCTTTATTTTTTTATATTCGAAATAGCCATTTCATAATGGTAATGATTTCATGATCTATATCATGACTGAGCTAAAAATAAAACAATAGCTAAAAATAGCTTTAAAAATATCAAGTATTTGTGTGTATAAAATTCTATTCTGTGTTTTGTTTTTTTTCAGGTTCTAAATAAAAGTTACTTATAAATTAGACCTAGGATGTGTAAGCTTTTCTACTTAGATGTGCTATGGCACCTTTTTGCTTGTGATTGTGGATGTTAAAATTGCCTGCTTCTTAAATCAGCCATCTGTTTGAAGTCTAGAAATAACACAAATGAAGAAAAACTGGGCTTGGCCTTCTCTACTATTAGGAAGGAATTATTATATTTTTGTAGTTTTTCATTTCAGAAAAGTACAGATTTGTTTCCATTTAAATACACGATAGTATTAAACTCCTGCTTGTGGAAGATGCTTACAAGCAGTTTCTGTGATATTTTGACAAATATTGCAATGATATGTAGGTGAGTAAAATGGCTCAAGGGAAAGAAAATTAATGATGTTTGGTAATGAGTCAGCTGTGTGATTATACGTGTGGAGGATCCGTTTTTAGAAAAGCATTTTTATTTCCCCTATCGGTGTCTTCAGTTGTCAAATATTAAAAATTAGAAATATGTCCAGAACGAAATTGGCTCATGGGAAAGACAGCAGTCAAGGTTATCAAAATATTAGAAAACACAGAGTTCTACCACTCATTCCTAGCACCTGCGAGAAACTGCAAAATGATGAAAATACATATGTTGCCAACTGGGCCATCTGTTCTAGCTAGTGTTGGCCTGGTCAGTGTTTGGAATGGAGACACCTGTCAGAGAAATTCACGTGTTGCAGGAAGGATAGTTGTTGGTGTTCTGGCAGGTCATTCTCTTCCTCAGTATCAAAATGAAACAAAAGTTTTGGCACTAGAGGCCTGCATACGGTGCACCATCCTTTCAATGGAATATGGAAGTATAATTTTGTCCTGTCACTGCAGGAGGCAATCTTATTGCACTTAATGCAAACATCAGAATATGAAAAACCAAGAGATGTTCTCTGCTCTCCCCTCCTTGCCAGCTCCAATGAATTCTGTCTGCCTTGTAAAACAGAAGAGGAAGGAATGGTAGCCATATTATTAAAGGTAGCTAATACTTATTTGGGTCAGACATTGTACTAAGTTCTTTGCATGTATTGCTTATTCTACTTAAAATGCTTTGAAAAATATGTGATTTGTATGGAAATTAAAGCCAGGAGAGTTTGAGTGATTTGCCCAAAGTTGTACAGGCAATACTGAGAATAGAATCACGATAGCTTAGACACATCTAGTATCCTTTGCCTTACCGAGCATTAGGGTCTGAACTTGAGGTACACTTTGATTTGAGTTATGACTTGACACCAAGTCTCATGTTTAAGAATGAACTGAGAGTAGAGTCAAACCTTATCATCTGCCCATCTTCATGGAAAGACGTAAATAATAGAAAACCAATCTGGGTTTGGTCTGCATTCAGAAGCATATATTCTTGTGGAGACAAACATTTGGACGGATACTTTACACAGGGATTTGTGAATCTGCCTTACTTGAAGACAGGAAAATAAATTCAGTATTATTTCTTTATTCAGGTTTAGTATATTAATATCCCACCCCTATCCTGGACACAAATGATTGTGTAATTTTTATGGTCAGTTAGAGCTAAAGTTTTGGAAGCAGGAAATGTCACCGTGCATTTCCATCAGAGTGGCAGACCCTGCCTTGGAGGAACCCCATTCACCACCTCCAGGCAGCCGCTCAGGTCGAGTCTCTCGTGATCTCCACCTGCTCTTGATTTCAGAGGAGGCAGAGAAATCTGGATCCTGGATGAGTCATTTCTCAGGAACAGCTCCAAGATGTGTGTACTTGAAAGTTGGAAGAAGAAGAAGGCAAACACCAACAATTTGATAAATCTTTACCAAAGTCGACACCAGAGATACAATGTTGAGTAAATCACCATCCTAGTATGAGGGAAAACTGGCTGTACTGAAGTCGCAAAGATCAGGTTAAGAACAACAATAAGGGAGCTTATAAGAGAGGCAGAGTGTGTTCTTCAGTAAGACAGGACTTGCTTCATTGTGTGTATAAAATTGAAGGATCCAGGAAGAAGGGGGATCTTAGGTTTTACGCCGCCGCAAGGAAAAACCGTGAGTCCAAACAGAGACCAGATTAAACAGGCTTTATTGGGAGCACACGGGCGGGTTCACCAGCTCAGAGAGGGGAGCAGGAGAAGCCGCGCCCAACCTGGGCAGGGGCAAGGTTTTATACTTTTCTGAGGCAATTGTTGCTGGCCGAAACTGGTGGCAGTCGGGGCTTTCCAGGGTCAGGTGAAACCTGCGGTCTGTCCTGCGGTTTGGTCATTTTCCGGGAGCCGTTTGTCCAGCAGAGATTTTTCACTGGGGTGGGGTGGTTCCAGACGTCAGTGTGGACAGGTCAGCTTCTCACCAGCCCAAGAGAGGGAGGGGGTCCTTTCGCCCCGGGGCAGGGTGCCAGCGAATACCAGACAGGGGGTATTCCAGAAAGAGGGACCAGCATGTGGTAAGGCCTGGAGGCAGGAGAGATGATGGCATTTTTTAAAATAACTGGAAGAAATTTAGTGTGACTGGAGAAATGGAAAATGAGAACCTGAAAAGAAAGCTGGAGTCACACTCTAAGGGGTCTCAGAGGCCATACTAGAGAGTCTGGAGTTGAAGATATTTCAGCAAGGAAGTCATATGACCAATCTGCATTTTAGAAAGATCCCTTTGGGCATAAGATATGAAGAATTGAGGAATGGAGGAAGGACACAGTTGGCAGTAATCCAGGGGAGAATTGATGGGTGTGAAGCAAGGTGATGATGGAGGAAATGGAGAGCAGTGCATCTGTTAAGATATAGTAGAGATAATCATCCGAGAGATGCAAATCAAAACAACAATGAGGTACCATCTCACACCTGTCAGAATAGCTATCATCAACAAATCAACAAACGACAAGTGCTAGAGAGGATGCGGAGAAAAAGGAACTCTCCTGCACTGCTGGTGGGAATGCAGACTGGTGCAGCCACTATGGAAGACAGTATGGAGTTTCCTCAAAAAGTTAAAAATGGAACTCCCATTTGACCCAGTGATCCCACTTCTAAGGATATATCCCAAGAAACCAGAAACACCAATCAGAAAGGATATATGCACCTCTCTGTTCATAGCAGCACAATTAACCATAGCTAAGATCTGGAAACAGCCTAAGTGCCCATCAGTAGATGAATGGATTAGAAAACTGTGGTACATCTACACGATGGAATACTATGCTGCTATAAAAAAGAAGGAATTCTTACCATTTGCAACGGCATGGATGGAACTGGAGAGCATTATGCTAAGTGAAATAAGCCAGTCAATGAAGGAAAAATACTACATGATCTCACTCATTTGTGGAATATAATGAACAACATAAACTGATGAACAAGGACTGATCCAGAGACGGAGAGGCATTGATTAGACTGTCAGGCCTTGGAGGAAAGGTAGGGGAGGGTGGGGGTAAGGGGGAGAGATCAACCAAAGGACTTATATGCAAGCATATAGGCCTATCCAATGGACACGGACAACGGGGGTGGGGGGGTGGGGGGGGAGGTGAGGACATGAGTGGGGAGTAGGGGGATAACGTGGGGATAAGGACACATATGTAATATCTTAATCAATAAAAAATATATTAAAAAAATAAATAAAAAGAAACAGAAATGACCATGTGAAAAAAAAAATATAGTAGAGAAATGGAATCTACAAGTTTGGAAGTTAGAGTTGAAGGAGAGTGATGGGTCAAAGATAACACTCAGCTTATTGACCCAGGTAGAAGGTGATGGTTTTCATTCTATCAGGGAACACATCAAGGACGATGAGCTGAGTCAGACATGTAGTGATGTTCAAATGGAAGTGTCCAGTATGCAACACTAAGGAGCTGATGGGAGGTTTGGGCTTGAGATAAAAATTGGGAATGAGCTAGCAGGGGAAGGGAGAAGAAGAAAAGAGTGAATTCAACTCTGAGGTGTACTAATATAAGAGAGGGGCAAAATAAGGAATTTGCAAAACGCCCTGAGAAGAGACCGGTAAGAGGTAGGGGACACCGGCAAGTGGGTGTCCTGGTGGTCAAAGGAAGAGAGCATTTTCTGAAGTGTTGCAGAAGTCCGTAGGTCAAAGCTGTGGAGAAGGCAAATGAAGTAAAGCCTGGAAAGTGCCCAGAGGTTCAGCAGTACAGAGGTATCGGTGATGTTGAGGTAGACTTTCTATGTCTAGAAATTTCTCAAGCGATAAAACATACTAGTAAAAGTAACTAATTTAAAATTGTTTCTATTTTAGAACCTAAAATATTGGTTTTCAGCCAAGGAGACTCTTTTAACAGCTGATATTTTAGCATATAAACATGCGATAATTTTTTTCATAGTTTGAATCACAATTTTTTTCAGATAGCATTAAGTATTACATGGTATATTTCTGAAAAGAGTGTCCATTGTTAAACTTTTCAAATAGAGATTAGTTCACACAGTAAAAATAAAACCAAGCACCTGGCTATATTCTGTTAATGTTCAGTGTAATTACAATATAAAATATTACTAATGTCAATAGAAGGTCAAAAGCAATAAAAGCTTAATAATAGTAATACGTTGTATTTGATAGTATTTGGTACTTTTATATACTTACATTTAAGCATGAAAAAATCTTGTAAATTAATGAATACTTTTGGAAGGATAGTCGATAACTGTAATTAAGGAAAATAGACATTTACATTCTTTGTGTTCACAGCTTTCAACAGTATAGTGAATTCCAAAGTTAATGCTCCCAGCTTTATCCAGTGTCAGCTTGCCCTTGCGTACAATACTTCATAGATAAATGTATTTAGAGGATGAAGCAAACATGTATTTGGGGGAGTAAATAGGGGATATTCTGGCATTTCATTTTTAATTGAATCCCTAATGACATGCTTTTCTTTCCGTCTGTCTATGTAAGTTAATCCTAAAAAAGTGTCAGTGATGGCCAATTGTTAAAGAAAGTGAGAGGCAGAAATCAGAGTCAGTAGTCCCTTAGGAGTATAAAATCAAACAAAGAAATAGCTATCCTGCGACAAGATCCCCTCGGTCACTGTGAGAATTCATGTTGTTATGTTGTCTTCAGAATGTTCTTCAAGAATGCTTGCTCGAAAGTGGCTTTTATGTGAGGTTTTATTGACTCTTGGGGGTTGCCTCTCACATGTGTCTAAAATATGAATTATGCTCTAAGTCTCTTAAATCTCTTCAGAATCATCTTTACTCCCAGGCTTTCATTTAGAAGGACCTGAGGTAATTTCCATTTATCAGTTATGAAGGAGAGATTCAGGGTTTTGAATTTTAACTGGTTGCACTCTTTGACACTTCCAGATTATGTTGGAAAGAATTCCAAAGACTTGCATATATATTCTTGTGCTGCAGTCTTTAATAAGTAAGTCATATATTTATGTCCACTTTGTAATTTTAACAGGATGTTATAAGTTTGCTTAGATTGCAGTTAATATCTGGGAGTTATTATGCAGTGACATAGTGGTTCCTAAAATGTTGTTTTGCCAAAACTGGTTTGACTCAGTGGATAGAGCGTTGGCCTGCGGACTCAAGGGTCCCGGGTTCGATTCCTGTCAAGGGCATATACCTTAGTTGTGGGCACATCCCCAGTGGAGGGCGTGCAGTGGGCAGCTGATCAATGTTTCTCTCTCATTGATGTTTCTGGCTCTCTATCTCTCTCCCTTCCTCTCTGTAAAAAATCAATAAAATATATTTTTAAAAAAATGTTGTTTTGCTCTTCACCTCTTCCTCTTCATTCTAGTGTATGCTTACTTTATACCTGATGTGTAAAATGAAAATATTTCCCACCAGATCTCTCTGTGACTCTTTGCTGGATGGGTGAGCTCACTCACTGCTGCCCCTCTACTCCTTCCCTCCACAGTCTGTAGGAGGTCAATAGGCAGAGCTAACACTGAGACAAGGTGGGTATTCTTGTTCTGAAGCCATAGACCTATCAATCTGGGACTGTTCTATGTTAATAGGGTGACTATAGCCTTTTGCTTTGGAAGTAAGTTTCTGGTGGTTAAAAATTGTGTAGTGCATGTGTTCTATATATTGCTAAAAACAGTTGGTGTGATAAGTAGTAAGAATATGTTTGATTGTTTTTATTTATCTGTACTTTATAACTACCCATTGGTGAAAATAATTTGAGATTACTTACAACATAAAAAGAGTTTCAAAAATGAATTTACAAAGTAAAGGATGAGAAGAAACCACTTAGGAGATAGATAACTCCCTGATTCTCGAGTTAGTTACTTTAGTTGAGTACACAATTTAGCTCTGAGGCATTGCCACTTCAGCCATAATGAAGTTCTGGTACTGGACCAGCTAACCCACTACAGTCAGTCTTAAAACTGGACAATATATATGCAGAGATTTACTTAATGAGCACTAGGCAGTGTAATACAGAGGTGAGCCTCATGATTGCCCAAACTTTCTGCCTGCGGACAGTTTCCTAATTGTGGATTAGCAAGCTGGAGTCCAAGCAGCAGGTGGTCTCAGGAGGTGGTCCTACTGAGATGAGGGGGAAGAGATCAGAGTTTGGGGCAGGTGAATTGGCAAGTATCTGTTGGATTGGACATTTGGAGGGAACTGTTCAGAGGGAGGGGCCTAGAAGTCTTTTGAGGATTGCGCATGAGTTGGTGGCTAGGCTGCACAAGTACAGGATGAGACCGCATGGTACTTGCCTGACCTCTGTCATTCAGGGATGAGAACAGAATAGAGAAAGTAGAGGGTGTATAGTGCTGTAGGTCATGGAAGAGCCAGCCCAGCCAGAGTGAAGAGATCATGTTAACACCTTAAAAACACTCTAGACATCCAGCTAAAATGCTAAAAAGGCCAGTGAGGTCATTCCTTAGGAGTAAAAACCTGAAGTAGAGCAAGAGGTCCTCTAGAACAGTGGTCACCTACCTTTTGGACCTCACGGACCACCAGTGGTCTGTGGACCACTGTTTGGTTACCACTGCTCTAGAATCACCAATCTTTGACAAAGATCCTCAAGGATAATAGTGTGTGGATGCTGAATCCTGTCAAGTTAGAGGGATTTGGGAAATTCTCTGGGCTTTCTACAGATCTGTCCTAACAAAGCTTTTATAAAACAAAGTTTACACAATTTAAGACAGCCAGTCCGTAATTGAACTGTCTTTCAGAACATTAATCCAAACTCTTCAGAGGAAAATAACAGAATTCAGAGTCTCTGCATGGTGTCATCAACAATGAATAAATGTGAATACACAGGAAAATGGGACTTGCAGTTAAGAAAAAAAAGCACTCAATAGAAACCAATCCTGAGATTGTCTAGACATTGGATTTAACAAAGACTTTAAAGCAGCAATTATGAAAATGTACAGAGAACTAAAGGAAAATATGCTCAATTCAAAGCATTTGATGGAAACATGATCTTAGTGAGTTTAATATAGAGAGAATATTAACAGAGAAAATAAACTATATTAAAAGAGCCAAATGGAAATTCTAAAACTGAAAAGTTCAATTGACATTCAAATTCACTGGATGAGCTTAACAGCATATTAGAGAAGGCAGAAGAGTCAGTGAAGTTGGAGACAGATTAATAAAAATTGTTCAGTTTGGATCAAATAGAACAAAGTTTGAAGAAAAACTTCAGGTGCCTGTAGACCAGTGGTCTAAAATCTCAATAATAGGATTTTAGAGGAAGAAGAGAATGAGAGTTGGGCACAAAAACATTTGAAGAAATAATGGCCCTCAATTTGATAAAAAAATAATTTACAGATTCAAGAAACTCAACAAATCCCAAGCAGTGTAAATAAATAGAAAGTCATATCTAAGCACACTGTAGTCAAACAGCTAAAAAGCAAAGATAAAAGGGAAGCCTTTAAAGCAGCCAGAGAAAAAAGATGCCTATACATAAGTAAGAGTGACTTCCTGCTTCTTATCAGAAACAGTGGGAGTCGGGAGACTTGAATGGCATCACTGAAGTGAAGAAAGAATAAAAAACACTACCTGTCAGCCCAGAATTCTATATCCAGCATAGATAATTCTCAAAATAAATTTTAAAAAGATATTTTTCAGATCAATGTCAGGTGAAGTAATTCATTGTCATCAGATCTACTCTACAGGAAATTCTAAAAGACATTATTTCAGTAAAGGGGAAATAATGGCAGGTGGTAACTAGGATCTATACAAAGTAATGAAGGCCACTGGAAATGGTATGAAAGTTGGTGAAAATAAAGTATGGTATATTTCTTCTTCTTCTTGTAATTTCTTAAAATAAAAGAAAGGAGAAAAAAACCAATAACATTAAAATGTGGGGTTTAAAATGCCTATTTATTATACCACTTCACATCTCACCCTTGTACATACTTGTTCACACTTTCTTACCTCTAAGCTTCACATTCCACATTTTAAAAATTTGTAAAGTTACTATTTGCTTCTGAACGTTTGTGCACAGAAGGAACAAATGAAAAAGTGATAGCCTTAAACCTAACCACGTCATTAGACACATCTATATATATAAAAGCCCAGCAACAGGAACGGCGGAATGACCAGAATGACCAGAACGACTGGTGGCTATGACATGCACTGCGACAGCTAGCCAGCCTGATCCAGGCCCCGATCGCACCCCCCAAGCTGCCCCAGCCCCCAGTAGGCCCCAACACCCCGATCAGAAGCGGGGCCAGCCGGCCAACCACCTGCAGCCCCTCCCCCCCCTGCCGGCCCGGTCCAATAGGCCCCCATCGGGGCGGGCTGGCTGGACCCCACCCATGCACTAATTCATGCACTGGGCCTCTAGTTGAAAATAAACAAATTAAGTGCTCCAGTTAAAAGACAGAAATTGTAAACATTTCTGGATGTAAAAATCAAGATCCACATATTCCACATATATCCTGTCACAAGAGGGGTGGCTTAAGTAGAAAAATATAAGTGGATTAAAAGTAAATGATGGAAAAAGGATATATCCATGCAAACAATGCATATGAAAAGTTGATGTGGCTATATTAATATGAGACAAAATAGCAAGACAGATCAAGTGGAATATTTAATGAGGGTAAAAGGTGCAATTCATAAGAAGTCATAATGATCTTAAATACATACAAAGTTGACCCTTAAACAAAGCATGGGTTAGGGGCACTGTCTCCCCATGTAGTCAAAATCTACATGTAACTTTTCACTCTCCAACTTAACTACTAATAGCCTTACTGATAAAATAAGTGGTTGATTAACACATATTGTGTATGCTATATGTATTATATACTATATTGTTTCAGTAAAGAAGCTAGAGAAAAGAAAATGTTATTAAAAATCATAAGGAAGAGGAAATCAATTTATAGTACTGTACATATTGAAAAAAATCTACATAATGCAAACTCTTGTTGTTCAAGGCTCAATTGCATGTATATCATTTAGCAGAGGCTCAAAATTCATGAAGCAAAACTGAAAGAACTAAGGAAGAAATAGACAAATCCAAAATTACAGTGGGAGATTTAAAATGTAAGTCTGAGTTCCATAGCGTATGAGGCAGAAAGAAAAACATGATTGTTATCTAGTTCTGTCAGATTAGTGGGGATTGAGCTGGATCGATAGACTTTTTCTAGCACTAAGGTCAGGATGTAGGGGACTAATGGCATCAACACTTAAATTAAGGAAACCTTTTTAGTAGATTAAAGTTCTAAATGACAGAAACATACAGTGGAGCTTCTTGTTTTACATTTTCTATAAAATAAAATTTAATAACATACTTTTAATTGACTTATATGTGGAGGTAGGTTTTGAAAACATTGTTTTGCCTTTTTAGACTTATTTATTTTAACACAGAAATATAATTTAAGAATTCTAAAAACATTAACATGACCCTTAGAAGTTTGCCTACCTGATGGTTTAACAAAGAATTCAGCTTGGTCAGTCTGAGTCTGAATTTTCAGATTGGCTCCTAATATCTTATTTTACTGATTAAAAGGAGATCCATAAACTTTAAGTTATGGAGATTCAGGTGGTATTTAATTATGAAAATTCAGGCACTTTCTTTGTATTTGGGTCCATATGGAGCAGCATCCCACTTATGCATGGAGGTGGCCTTAGGGGTGCCTTTGGGTATGGCCAATTTAAAAAAAAAATAGTGCTTTGAATTTTGTCAAGCACTTGGACAGAGCAGGAGGGCCTTGGCGCCAGGAGGAAAAAAAGGCATTGAAAAAGGAGGTGGGAAGACACAGTGGACAAATTTGGCTGACTTCACAGCGTTGCCTGGGGTCTACTCTGGTTTGGAATATGAATTAGGCAGTTTGTGATTGGTACACACCGTTTTATCACACAAAGAAAATTGGTAGATTCCCCCCTACCCTTACTATTTTGTAAAATGAAATCAAGAGTATATCCATTTTTATAGTTACTAAACATTATAGTCTCCTGCGGTCAAGAGGAGATTAAATTTCAGGACACAGGAAAATATGCCAAATCAGGAACAATAACAATGATTTTTTTAAAAATAGCATATTTAAAGGTAAGAATTCTGAGCCAAAAATTAACTGAGATATTTCAGTTGAAGAAATACTGATTTTTCTTCTAGGAAATATTCTTGAATATTCTCATTTAAATTTCTTTTTATTTTCTTATTTATGTGTAGTAGTTGCATAGAAAGCTCAGCAGCTTTGATCCAGCACATTTTAAGTAGTTTGTAATATATATTCCAAAATAAAAAGTAGCACAGACTCTTCAGTAACTTCATATTTCCATGCCCAAAGGACACATAACAAACCTGTGTGTGAGTATTTTTTTCAGTAACGCAATATAATGAACTAATCTTTCTCTTAAGGGCTGACATTTTGGGGTACTATTATCAAACTGGGAAATATAAATGGTTTGGTTTATCGAGTTTCTCTTTTAAATGAAGGCATCGCCTCATGGTTTGAATGTAGTGTACAACAATAAGAGTACATAAATAATATATTTTGTAACAAAATCCACACATGAATGTTTAAATTGCTTCAAGTAAATATTAACTGTCATTTATTTAGCTGTTGCAGAACTTATGTGACATCAATTCAGTTACAGTTTTGTGTGTGAAGCAAGCTAATTTTAGTGTTACCAGTTCTCATTTTTGGTTAGGGTTAATTTTAAACTATACAATTATATTTTATGTATTACCTGGTTTTGTTTACTAAGTGAAATATATTTACTTATTAAGGCAGTAATTAAGTAGTGAATAAAGAACCATCTAGTTCTATGTCTTTAAAATGTGTGTATACCAAGGATCGGGGAGGGCTATGCATAGGCCATAGAGGGCAGACAAGATGATCCATTGGATGAAGTGAAGAAAATATGAGAACTTCTATGTTTTATCACTGTCCTGGCTGGGGTCTATTGTGTATTGTGTATAGAAGTAAGTGTCTGTGTTTTCTGAAATAAAGACACACTAGTACATACTAGGGTACATGTTCCAAAAATATTTTGCTGATAGGGATGACTAAGTTTTGATCCAATTGCCACACATTTTCTTTTGACTTAAAATATGAAAACAAGAGAAGAAATTACTTTGTAAATTACCTACTTTGGTTACCTAAATGATTTACTAGGGGTCTAAATGATTTCAGAAGTACAATCACAAATAGTTTTTAAAGAATCTAATCAATTGTGCATTTAATAGGTGGGGTTACAAGTGCTAAATCCATTACCTAAAAAAGAAGCAAGCCCATACCTGCTGTCAAACGTGCCCAATGTGGGTCTTTAAAGTGCACCTGGACTCACTTTGGGAAAACCATCAGCACAAAACAAATCTGTTTAGATTTGTTTTTCCCAACTTTAATTAGGGCTGCTTTTGTTTGTTTGTTTATTTTTAAGCTGTAGTGCTTTTTTGTATATGGTGAACTAGTACTCATTGCTTGCTTCTGGTAATAGATTCAGGAGTTTATCACATGTTCAAGACCAATTCCAACAATAGCAACTGGTAATTTTAAATAACAATAATTCTTGCATTTGTTATGGCTTCCCAGTTTACAAAATATTCTAACTGGCATTATTCCATTTGATGCACATAACATACTATACATAAAAGATTGCTAATATTAACCTCCTGCTGCAGGTAAAGAAATTGAAATCAAGTGGTCGGGTAAATTGATCAAGGTTCCGTGGTCTTCAAACATCAGATATGGATGCTTAATCACGGTGCTTGGCTCCAAGCTCCAGGATTTTCATACTCTGACTTTCAAAATAAACACTTTTCATTACCTTTTTCATGATGCCATTTACATATGGGCCTGAAACGACAGTAACTAGCCTTGTGATCTTGGTCAGTCATTTAGAGAGGAATTGTGTCATATATGTGTTTAAGTTATGACAGTTCAACTAGAATTGAGGGAGGTAGAGGGAGAATAAAAATAAATGGTGCAAGTAATTCTTCTTGTCTTCCCATCCAAAAAGCACATGCCTCTGGGTGAAGGAGACATGCAGGATGGGAATCTGCTGTTGCTTTGGTTTGTCTGAGTTCTTGCATGATTCCAGTAGTGGGACCATCTCCTGGGCTCCGTGCAAACTTTATTGTTTAAGGCTGCATATGTTTTGCTCAACATGTCCCATTCATGCAAGCCAACTACTTCCTTTGGTGCTCCACCAACAAAACAGTGATCTCTTCCTATGCTGAACAACTTAGTGGATTTTTAAAAGGAAAATAATGATTGCAAGTGATTTCACCTTACGTGGAATGTGAGATGTGTCTGTACCATACTGTCCTGGAGTGAAACTTCTTCCTCTAATAATGTCCATGTTACCAATCTCAGAGGAGATTCAGGTAAAGGAATGTACAGAAAAGCAGCATGAAAAAAGTCACTACGGGGATACAGAACATATAAGTGTTGAATGTTTTATTTGGTCTAATCCCACTGGGCAAAGTTTGCCACCCTCCGTATTCCATAGTTCACCTTTGATCCTCCAGACGCTCTCACTTTAAGCCCCTTTCCATAGCTTTTTAATGAAAATCTGAAAAACTGCAAGAGTTGGTGTCCCATGAAGATGTGGTTAAGGAGAACACTGAGGTGAGGCTATTAAAAGGTCTAACCCCATTATACGGGTGTGGGGTTTTCAGAATGGCAGCTGGGCCTCTGAAATCTGGATTCTAACCTCAACTCTCTCACTAATGACTTCTATGTCCTTGTGATACTGTTGTATTTAACCCAGTTACTAATTAGTTAACAGGAAAGGAGCAAAGGAAAGGCCAGATAGTATAGGCATGTCAGTTGTACAGCTTTGCCAGGAAGCTGCAGTTTAACTCCATCAGGACTGTTCCTTGCAGATTCTGAGAGAAGGAACTGGGACAAAGGAAGGAAGGATAGATGAATGCCCAGTCAGGTCTGACTGATATAGGAAAGGTGATTATCTGTCAGTCACACCTGGGAGCAGGTCCTTGGCCAGAATAGGCGTGGCCACTGCAAGGGTGTGAAATCTGAGATGCATAAGCTCCGGAACAAAGGGAGTTCCCTCTCTTGGCCCTCTTGGCCCACGCAGTGGACTGATGGACTGGAATTAGTCTGATGCTGTGCAGGATTCAACTCCACCATGGAACAGAAACTTTGGACACTGTCGTTGCTTTTAGCTCTCCTGAAGTCCCAGCTGCACATTTTCTAGGACTGGTTTAAGGAGAATGGGACTTTACAAACCGAGGGATATAATTCTATGCAAATAAAACTTTCTACCACATCTCATCCTCCCATGGGAACCTCCAGAAATTCTTATTGCAGCAGCTTCCCAAGAACCCCTTCCACTAGCCAGAGAAATCCCCCTCATGCAATTCTCCGGTGACATTTGGACAAATCACACCCCCTTCCCGAGCCCTAGTTTCTTCATCTGTAAAAGGATAAAGTCAAGTCAGATGGTTCCAGGGCCCCTTGCAGCTCTCACATTCCATGATTCTCGCGCATGGTGCATGGTGTTTTAGTTGTCTTTTGGGTAGAGACTATGATGATCATAATTATGTCTTCTGCTTTTATGCATTGTGCATTTTCCTCTTAGATTCATAATGAACGCCTTTATACGAAATGGCCAATCTCTTTTATATATGCTCGTTAATTCCTGATTGGTCCTTTCAAAGAATTTTGCCTTAGCAGCATCCTTGGGATTGATTTCTGTGCCTTACAAACTTGTGATTGGTTATCTGCAAGCTGCCTATCTTAGCAATATCTATACATTTTAAAGTTGATGCCTCTCTCGTGCACCCTTCTTTTCCCACCCAGTTGGGGTATCTTAGTAACTACTCCTAGCTGGGTTCTTGGGTTTTATTTTCCCTTCCCATGGTCCCACCCCTATCTACCTAGCTTTCCTTTGTCACCTCAATAGGATGTCTGATACTATAATTGGAAATTAATTTCTAGTTAATACTGCCTTTTATCTTCTTGAACTATGTATCAATTGTACTCCCCTGCAAATTCTCAGACATTGCTGTAATAATTCAAATTCACTGACAGCGGAGCACTTTCAGATCCATATACTAAAGGATCAGTCATCCTGTACTGCCTGAAAAATCTTACTGTTTCCTTCTTTAGTGAGAAAATTTGTACTTATTTTATTCCACTCTGCTTCCTGCATTTCCTACATCTTGGCCTCATCCAAGACAGGTTAGAATTACGACCACAGGGAGCTGTACATGATGGGCAGCCACTGAATTAATCCATGGGTTTCCCACTGTCAAAGTCTGACTTTATTTTTATATCTGTGATATTGTGATTTATAATAAAAATATACAGTTGGTCTTTGACCCTGTTCCTGGCACAGACTTCTTAAAATCCTTGGAATTTCCTGTGGTAAGAACTATAAAAGTGTCTTTGTTGTCTTAATGCCATGACTTTTGGGAAGCTGTTAGGTAACCTAAGAATGGGAGTTGGTTACCAGGGAAGCCAACAACATGATCAGCAACCTCCTCGCTCCTCCAACCTCCTGGGAGGGAAGACGGGTTGGAGGTTGACTCAATCACCAATGACCAGTGATTTCATCATTTATAACTGCAATGAAGTCTCCATATAAACCCAGAAGGTTGTTGGTGAACATGTCAGCGAGCATGGAAGCTCTGTGCTCCTTCCCATACCATGCCCTGTGCATCTCTTCCATCTGGCTGTGTCTGAGTTACATCTTTTTACAATAAACCGGTGATCTAGTAAGTAATGTTTCTCTGAGTTCTATGAGCTGCTCTACCAAATTAATCAGGCCGGTGGAGGGAGTTATGGGAACCTTTGATTTATAAACAGTTGATTAGAAATACAGGTAACAACTGGGACTTGAAATTGGTGTCTGAAGTTCAAGGAGGAAGTCACCGGAACCACCAATCTATAGTCGGTCTGTCAGAAGCACATAACCAGTGCTTGTGACTGGTATCTGAAGTGAAGGTAGGAGAGCAGTCTTGCAGAACCGAACCCTGAATCTGTGAATGTGTTTAATTTTACTCAGCTGGTGTCTGGAGAATTGTTTGGATATGGCAGTAGTTCTCAACCTTCTGGCCCTTTAAATACAGTTCCTCATGTTGTGACCCAACCATGAAATTATTTTCATTGCTACTTCATAACTGTACTGTTGCTACTGTTATGAATCATAATGTAAATATCTGATATGCGGGATGGTCTTAGGCCACCCCTGTGAAAGGGTCGTTCGACTGCCAAAGGGGTCGCGACCCACAGGTTGAGGACCACTGGGATATGGAGAAATCTCTATCCTGCTCCCTCTCCCCCATTGAAATTAGTACCAGAACCTATTTAGCATACTTTCATCTTTTTATTTTCAATCTCTCCCTCTTTGCTTTTTTTCAGCTTACAGACATGCTCAAAAGACTAAAAACAAAAAATAAATCCTGTGCTTGATCTGACTTCACCCTCAAACTATCATCATACCTCCCTGCTTCCCTCCTTGCCAAACTTCATGTGAAAGCATACTTGCCCTGGCCCAGTGCTCAATTGGTGGGAGCGCCGTCCCACACACCGAAAGGTTGCAGATTCCCCAATCAGAGCACATACTCAGGGAGCCGGTTCAATTAGTGTGGGAAGGCCACCAATTGATGTTTCTCACATTGATGTTTCTGTAAATTACTAAGAAATTTCATTTCTTCACCCCCTACTCACCACTCAGTACATTATTATAAAGCTTTCTTTTTTGTCCAGCATACTGTTGATTTTATTTTCATAAAAGTCAACATTGGCATTCTGTTAGTCTTACCCAATCGCTTATTTTTAATCCCATCTTTCCTGGTCTCTTGGCAGTATTTGACACTGTTGGTCACTCTCTATATCTGGAACTCTTTTTTTTTCCTTCCTGTGGAACATAAATAGGTTTTCCTATTAGTGAGCAGGAGTTTCTATAACAGTTTATGACCAGTCTTACCACAGAAACCATATGTTACCTGAAATATAGCTAGGCAGAGTGCCAACTTCACTAAAAAATACCTTTCACCAAGACACCTAAAATACACCTATTTGCAAATAATGTGATTCATGACCTGGGCTCTGCCAACCTCCAGACTTAAGTCCAACTTCTTCCTTCTCCCTTCCTGGGCAGATAACAATGCAGTCATTTGTAATATGCTATAATCTTTCCAAAATATAAACCCTAAGAGTGTGTCAGCATACCAGGGGTTTGGGACAATTTTTTTTAACTCGAATAATATTTGTGGTTGCTTGAGGTGAAGGAGTCCTCGGAGAACTGAAAGCATGTTCCTACACCAGCTTCTAGAAACCTTAAAGCACCTTCAGTCAAAACTATATCAGCCCAGCTGACATGGCTCAGTGGTTGAGCATCAACCTATGAACCAGGAGGTCAGGGTTCAATTCCCAGTCAGGGCACATGACTGGGTTTTGGGCTCAGGCATGCACCCAGTGTGGGGTGTGCAGGGGGCAGCCGATCGGTGACTCTCTTTTAACATTGATGTTTCTATCTCTCTCTCCCTCTCCATTCCTCTCTGAAATCAATTATATATATTTTACATCAGAAAAAAAGTTATTATTTAAGCAGTCTCTCCTCCCTTTATGCTAAATAGAATTCCTCCTACTCTGTACTTCAGCATTTATAAGTGATCTTCTGTTTTGTGCTTTCATGTCTGCTCGCCTGTGCAGTTAGGGTAGAAGATCTTTGTTATCAAGCATTGCATTTTATGTCTGTATTGGTGATACCACTTTTTACAATGCCAAGCACATGGTAGAATTATCGTGAGGGTGTTGTGGAATTTTCACCAATGACATGCTGTTGATTATTTTAAGGATATTGGTAAAGAGTCAGAAAATCATTTATCGTTTCATAATAATAATCCTATATAATGAAAGGCTAATATGCAAATTGTCCCCTTGACCCAGAATTCCACTGGGAGTTCAACCAGGGGGCGGGTCCAGTCAGCCAACTGCCCTTGGCCTCCCCCCCTGTTCCCCCCCCCCCCCCCCCCAGTCTGGCCTGATCGGCCTTGATCGAGGAGGGCCGGCCGGACCCCACCCATGCACAAATTTGTGCACTGGGACTCTAGTAATTAAAATAATAGCCACTGCATTTTAGTGTTTTTATAATAGGGTTTGTTATGGTGTTTTTGTTTGTTTTAGAATTATGATTGGTGCATTTGCCAGGAAATTCTAGCTATCTCAAAATTAAAATTCTTAGTAATTTATTTTTGTGAATTTTTAAAGTATCATTTTAAACTTATGATTTAAATATATTTAATGTGTTTCAATCAATTGAGGTTATCATCCTAATTGATGCTCGAATTATCTCATTTTTGGCCAGTGGAAGCCTATTCAAGTTTACCCCTGCATCCTTGGTAGCTTGCTTGCTTTCCCGTATGACAAAATGTTCCAGGCTGCTCATGTATGTTTTATTTCCTATACCTCTGCTCTCTAGAAGCCCTGTTTTCTTGTCATTGGCAATGCTAATTTGACAGTATTATTTCGATGTTTCTCCAGATGATTATTGTTTCTAGGCCTTTTCAGTAAACAGAGCTCAGGAGTGTCTATTACTTTTTGGCCTTTTGGCTAAGATTAAGTGTAGGGTGTGTGTGTGTGTGTGTGTGTGTGTGTGTGTAAGGTAGAATATATCCTAAGTTCTTCCAGATACTTCCATTTCAAATTTAGGCTTACAAGATTTTTATTTACGTTAGTGGTGTGCTTTAATTCAAGGTTGGTAGTAAATATTTAACAACCTGTTCTCTGCAGTGGGGATGGGTGAATATTTTTACCTGTAGAGTTTGCCGTGGTTTTTTTTTTTTTTTTTTTTTTTTTTGGTTTAAATAACGCCATTATTGTTTTTGTTTGTTTGTTTTAAAATATATTTTTATTAATTTCAGAGAGGAAGGGAGAGGGAGAGAGAGATAGAAATATTAATGATGAGAGAGAATCATTGATTGGCTGCCTCCTGCATGCTCCACACTGGGGATCGAGCCCACAACCCGGGCATGTGCCCTGACCAGGAATTGAACCCTGGCCTCCTGGTTCATAGGTTGATGCCCAACCACTGAGCCATGCCAGCCAGGCAACCTCATTATTGTTGATTTAAATATTTTAAATAATTAGGGATATAGAATCAAGCTACTGAATTTGGATTAATTTAGAAGAGTTCTCTGTAATGTGCCACCAGATAGATATTGAGCTATCAGCTGTAAAGTGTGTATGCACTTTTTGGGACACCTTGTATATTTATATATCTTCTTTTCTCTCTTAGATAAATAGCAGCAACCTGTACAGTTTATATATCTATGTTGTTTTTTATTGAAAATATTCAAATATTTCTAGGAAACCATTCAATATTAGTATGTAGACATAGTCCTCATTACTTTTTTATAATTGCATAAAACTTTATTGTATGAACTATATTTATTCATCATCCCTTATTAATGGGCATTTGGGTTGTTCTAGGATTTTTAATAGGGTTTTTATCCATAAATAAATAGTAATGTAAAGTATTGGTTATCAGCTTTTAGCATCAAAAAAATTTACTGATCCCTACATCCTCAACTTCTGATTCTGTGGGCCTTTATTATCTTGAGTTGATTTTTTTTTACCAAGTGTCAGTATTATGTATGTGTGTGTGTTTAAACTACTTATTATGGAAAATTGTAAATCACATTTAAAACTAGACATCATAGCTCAGTGGACCCTGTGTTATCTATCACTCAGTTTCAGCAATAATCAACTCGGAGCCAATTTTGTTTTATCTGTGTCCTTACCCATTTTTCCTTTCTCCATCGGATTGTTTTGAGGCAAATTTTGGGCTTGAATTTTGTGACCTCAATGTAGTCTTGCTAAGTATCAGTTGTCTCCTCTATAGTGTACAAATAATCATACCTATTTTCAGTGGGGTGCGGATAAATGCTATCAATATGATGCCACTGAATTGGGAAGAGTAAGCATTCTCTAGCCAGTATAAGCCAGCTCACCATACCACTGCTGCTATTTCATAGGACTGTAGTGAGGATTTATTGGGGGCAGGGGGAGAGTGCAGGTCAGATAGTAAACATCAATAAATGGTAGCTCTTATTGTTGTTATTATTTCTAGGCTAATGAGACTCCGTTCTCACTTGAGAGAGTCCTTCAACAAGTCCTTCCTCATTATATATATTTCTGCATCTAAACATTCAGTCCTCAGCACTGTCAGAGGACCCATAAAACAGTGTAATCCCATTCACTGACTCACTCCATATGATAATTGGCTTGCTACACATTATAATTAAAATAAAAACTTAAAATTTGGTCCCTGAGGGAATATAATAAAGAAGTGTTAATATATTTGCCTCTCAGATTTCACAATATGATGAATATTAAGTGTTTTGAGGGTTGGGTATAAAGTTATTTCAGAGTTAGGTTGTTGTTGTTGTTTAGCCTGGTCATCATTAATTACCTTCTGCTTTTGATAGAAACAGCGGGGGTGATACTAAAAATTTCCACTTATACCTACGATATAATGAACGACATGTGCCCCGTTCAGTTTACCGTGGCCTGGCTTGCACGTTTAAAGCCAGTAACACAAGGAATTGGACTGATGCCTTTCGAGGATGTAGCTTAATGGTTTACTTGCATTGCTTTGACATTTTGTTCTTGGGGATTTGAGGAATGCAAATTGTTGTCATTGTGCACATTTGAAAAAAGATTAAAGTAGTCTCAGTGTCTTACATTGGGTATCCTCTCTTCCCTATGTAATCTTTTCTCAGCGAGCTGAAGGCAAGTCAGACAAATTCTGAAACCCCTGTCACTATGTTCTGTGCTCCATTTGTTCACATTTTTGGAAACTTGCTAAAGATCTGACACATAAATAAAGAGAAAAAATCAAACTTAGGACTCTAGGTTTTGTGAGAAAAAGTTCAAGAGGCACTGTTATTTCTCAGGGGAAACTAATGAAATTGAATACATTGTGTGCCTTGTTAAAAATTCAATTAATATTATACTTACATTATAAAAATGTAATATTATACAATTAATATTATACTTAAATAAAATTATATTTAATCTAGTACTTGTAAGATTATATATGAAACCTTTAAAGATACCAGATGTGCAGAGAGCATCAGCACAGTGAAACTGAAGTGGCCCTTTTTTCCTTTTTGAATAGTATTAATTCAGAGTTATCCACACATTCAACGAGTACATAAAACATGCATTGTGTTTTCGTTAAAGCTAATCTGATAATTTTTGTAATCTTCTGTGCTTATTTCTACCCATTCATCTGATTATCACTCCAGTTTTAAAGCTAAAAGGGTCAAGTATTTGCTACATTCTCCAATGACTGGCCCATGGTCATGAAGACTTGGAAATATAAAATTGAAGTCTTTCACCTCCACTCTTCTGTTTTCAATGCCTTCTAAGCAAGCCTGGGCTCAGATCTTTATTATGATTGATAAAATGTACAGGGATTCCCCCCCCAGACCCCCCTCCCCCCCGCCTTGGGGCTAGTATTCATTTCTCAGGCCAGTTGTGCATAAGAGGATCAATTAATTGGTAAATAAAATTTGCATCACACCATCAACATTTGCTATAACAAAGAATAAATGCTCTTGGAGTACCATTGCTATTTTGAGTGTCTGTGTTTTATTTATTAAAGCAATGGGCAAACAAAGTGATGAAATAAGGATGTATAGTAAGGGAAACACTAATGACAGTATTGGTGCAGGTCAGAAAAGGAATTCTCTTGTGAATAAGCTAAGTATAAACAAATACTAAATTTTTTATGATGTTTAGGATTTGTAACTATATACTTCAACTCTACAAACCACCCCCCTTCCAACGACCTTTTAACACCTGCCTGAAAAATATCTCATTTCTGAGTTTTTCTAATCCCTACTCCCCATTACAAGCCATCAAAGTATTTGGTATTCTCAAATTTAAAATATTATATTGATTAAGAATGCCATTATGTCAAAGGTGAAGAGACAGTATATTGAATTACAGTAGCTAACATTTATTGAGCACTAACTATGTGCCAGGTACTATTCTAAGAGTTTCGCTTATTTAATTCTTCCAACAATTCTAAAAATTAGGTATTATTATAAATCCCATTTTATAGGCAAGGAAATGAGGCCCTAGAGAGTTTAAGTTGGCCAAGGTCTCAAAGGTATTTAATGGCAATGGCAGGATTTGAATCTTGTCTGCATACCACCAGCCCTGTTGTAACTTAATTGCATCCTAAAGAGAATACTATCTAAAATAGACCTGATAAATGTATTGTAAATGCTATAGTTAACTCCTTATTCTTATTTGGTAGCCTGTAAGGGAATTGAAGATTTCCAGAGACTGCTAAAGAGGGTAGTTGTATAAAACATTACCATGTTGTAAGTGGGATAGGAATATCAGTGAAGTCATAGAGATTAATGTACAAAACCTCTGCAAAGCCCTAAAGACGTGGCTCCCCCACCCCACCATCTTCCCTGACGACTTGTTTTCCTGGAGTAGAACAAGTGATTAGCATATTTTATTTGTGCTGTTAATGCCAAGCCTGTTTACCACGACTGGATTTGCCTGATTGGTGGCGTTTAGTACAGTGCTTGGCACTTCTCTATGGAGCTCTTAGACGTCAGCTGTAAATCATCTGCTCAGCCTCCCTGACTGTGAGCTCCAGTACCTCCCACCTGGTGCACTGGGAGCAGCTTCCACACACTCACCATATGCGGGCAGAATCCTTCTCTGTGTCTGGGGGCAACACTGCAAATTAGAAGGTGAATTTGTAGCAATCTGGGCAGCCCGTCACGTGTGCAAATCCTGTTCCTTGTCATTGGAATTGTGTTTGTAAATCCCTATACACCCAGGTGAGACTAAATTATACCCCTGTGCATACGCAGAAGAAAAAAAAAACAATCTGTTTAAATGAGGCCAGTTCAGCTTTCTCTAAAATCTGGACAGTATGGGTGGCCTTTTTGCAGTTCTATACTCTTTCAGGAAATGCCATCACATTCTTTTATGGAATGCTCCTTATTTCATAAAAAAATTATAGAAAAGGCATGAAACAGATTCTTCCCCACAGCCCTCAGTGCTGACAATTAGTGATATTTCCTAGCCAGCCTGTCTTTGGAAAGTGATCTTGATGACACCTTTTGTGACATCTTTATAAAGAACCACGTTCCTGTAATGTAAGCCTAAACTCTGCCTGGCTCTTATTGATAACATATGTTGGACAAGGCAGGAGGGTAGTTAATTGAGTTGGCAAATAAATGAGGATAGCTTTTACTAATAACTTTTGTTAGGTACATTGACTTTTTCCTATTAGAAGGTCTTTAAAGACAAATTTAATGACCATTCTACTGTGACTGTTTATATGTTCCTTTAGAGTTTATATTAGTCAGTGATTTTCAATATTTAAAAAATATATGGGTTATCTCTTTTTAAAGATACATATTAATTTCAGAAAGTCTTGCAGACTCCTGCATGCAGTTTCCAATTGAAAGCTAGAAATTTTTCTAGAAGGTTTTGCCAATATATTTGTGTGTGTGTTTTTTATGTACATTTTCTCTCCCCCCACCTGCTACTCACTCTTCTAACTACTTCCTTTATTTTATGTGGTGTTTTATTCTATTTTGTATTTTAGGCAAGTTTAAATTGTAAAACCAGTCAGTATTTAGAAAATGAGTTATTCTTATTTGATAGCATCTTAACAAAGCATAGCCTTTCTACCTTTCAAAGTCACAGAACTACATCTATGATTTCATAATCGCAAACACTTCTGCACGTGAGAAGGCTGTAGCTCCTCCTGCTTTTCTTCATTCCCTTGAGGCATATTATGAGTTGAATTGTGTCTCCCCAATCTCCCCAAAAAGATATGTGGAAGTTTTAACCCCCAGTACCTGAAAAAGTAACCTTATTTTGAAATAGGGTTACTGCAGAGAGTTAAGCAAAGGTGGGGTCATAGTAGGGTGGGTTCCTAATCCAATATGACTGGTGGTCTTATGAAAAGACAGCCATGCGAAGACAGAGACACGGAGAATGCCTTGTGAAGATGGAGGATTGAATAATGTTCCTATAAGCTAAGGAAAGCCTAGGGCCGCTAGGAGCTCAGAGTGAGGCATGAAACAGATTCGTCCCCACAGCCCTCAGTAGAAACCACCCTGCCAATGACACTGTGATGTTGGACTCC
This sequence comes from Myotis myotis, assembly GCF_014108235.1. Classification (NCBI taxonomy): domain Eukaryota; kingdom Metazoa; phylum Chordata; class Mammalia; order Chiroptera; family Vespertilionidae; genus Myotis; species Myotis myotis. The sequence goes on from NW_023416315.1 coordinate 14,868,863, forward strand.
CAGCCTCCAGAAATGTGAAACAATAAGTTCCTGCTGTTGTAAGCCACCCAGTTTCTGATACGTTGTTATGGCATCTTTAGAATACTAATATGAGGCATGAAGCCATAAATTCAAATAAAAACCCCTTCTCCTAACGCTAGAATTCTCCAACCTTTCTCATGGCTTGCCTGGTCTCTTGAAGCAACTTTCCAGCATCCTTGATGCTCTTTGGTTTGCACACATTCATTTTATACACCACCATTGTGTTAATATTTTCTTCTATTTACACAGACTTCCAGTGGTCACTCCCCATTGTGCCTGAAGCAGTGTGGATTCTCGAGTGAAGCATTCAGGGGCTTTCCATTTGAGGCTCAGTTGCTTTCCAGCCCCTTCCCCCCATGTGCCTGCTGTGCATACCATTGTTTTCTAGACACCCACTTCTCCATAGTTCTCTCAGAATTTTTCCATTTTGAGCATACTGTTCCTTTTGAAACAAACCCCCCAAGAGAATTTTACACCTCTTTCAAAAGATGTCTTAAATGCTGCTGTAATTGTTTGATTCTTTATCCCAAGTAGATGCATTTGCTATATCTATGGGCTCACAAAATAATGTATACTTCTTCTGTGATACCTAATTTGCTTTGCATTGTCAATATCTGGGCATTAATCTTTCACTGTATTAAGCCCACAAGGCATCTTTCGCCCTTGTTGGCAAAAATCTGGCATCCTCAGAATAGATCAGAATTCCATAGCAGACAACCAGAAACAGACTTCCAATTTCAGGTTTCTGCTGCGCTCCTCCATGTGCACGTTCCCTATAGTTCCTGTGAAGAATACAGCAATGGGCTAAAATCAAAGCCTTTCTCTTCTTATTCCCATCACCATAGGTATCTCTTTACTGACCATTGGATTGGATGATAAGTTATCTGACACTTCCTTCATCTTAGAAAGCCACAAGGGAGATGATTTTTCACACTAAATCTCTTAACCTCTTAATTCCCTCCCTGACCTGGTGAAAGTCTCCCAAACAAATGCAGCAAAACTATTCTTTTTAAATTCTCACTTGAGGACATTTTATTGATTTTAGAGAGAAAGGAAGAAGATGGGGGAAGAGAGAGAAACACTGGATGTGAGAAAGAAACATTGATCAGTTGTCTCCCATATGCTCCCAGATAAGAGATCGAACACGCAACCTAAGTATGTGCCCTGACAGGTATGTGCCCCTTGAGTGTGTGGCTCCCATATGTGGTTGGTCGATGCTTTGATGTGGTCTGAAGCTGACTACCAGGTGTGCTGGCTCTGGGCCTCCCAGGAGGTGCAGACCAAGGTCAGCCAATCCTTATGTTCTTTCCAGGGCCACCTAGCCTGAGCTACAAAGTGACCTGCAGATGGCAGCTATTTATGCTGGGCTTGGAGGTGCCCAAGAGAGGCCATGCTGTTAACCAAGGCCTGCTGCTGTTAGTGCCAGGCCTGGGGCCACTTAATAAGAGGTATGGGGCATGCCAAGGCCAGATGCTGCTTGTTTGAGAGATTTTAGGAAAGTGTGAAGCATGAGTCAAGAGAAGCCATTCGTATGGAAAAGCCACTAGAAATAGCTTGGAGGGGGAGGGGATAACTTGAGTGGAATGGGGTCTCAGGGAATCACCAGGGCAGGGTAAACAGTGATTGCCAGGTTGATGCAGATGCAGATATGGTGCCTGCCCGCTGACTCTGTTGTTGGGGCAGGGTTGGAGAGTTGTTCAGCAAAGAAACAATGGCCTCTGCCAGCGCTTCTCTCTAGGAAAAAGTTGCCCCTCCTGCTCTCATTCTGATGCCAGACAATTCAGTTCCTCCCATATGTCCCTGGTGCCATTTGAGCTACTGCCCCAGGGCTGGATTTCAGTGGGGGTAATCCCATGCATGGCC